>NC_134058.1:2006866-2611241 GCF_965140245.1 Athene noctua | reverse complement strand
CCCCTGCTCATACAATACTGGCACCCTGCTCCAGTGCTTGTACTCCTGGTGTAGATTCTTTCCTGTTCCATGGACATGGCAATCTGATTTAGGTGAAACATCAATTTGTTTCTCAGAAGAGCCTACCCTGATGCCTTGTCTCCTTCTGTTTCAGGCTGTAAAGACAGATTATTTATGTGCCCATCGTGGGCACAAAAAGGTTTCTGTGAGAAACGCAGGAAGTTGATGAAAAAGCACTGCCCCTCGACCTGCGACTTCTGCTACGGTACCCGACTCTTCTCTGGGGTTCTTGGTGGGGTTTGCACAGAGGGAAGCAGTAAAAGTTAAGCAGCGTTTGCTGCAGGGACAGGCAGGATCTCAGTTCCCAGCTGGAGAGCAGAGGCTGGCAGTGACCAGCCCCATCCAGCGCTAAGGAGCAGCAGCACTGGCCTCTTTGTATCTGAGCCGAGATCAGGGCTTTGGCCTAGGAAGCAGCTTTTCTCTTTCAACATTCGTGGACTAGAACATGAAACTGTCCTGTTCTTCTCTAGTTTCACTGACCCAATGCTAGGGAGTTTCAGAAAACATGACTGCGTGTGCCATGGGCTGCTTCCCTTTTGGCCCCAGCTGGGGAAGGGAGAGGCAGAGAGAATAGATGCAGTAGAGTTCCTGATGCAGTGACATCTCAAACACAGCTGGACTAGAGCTGCTCTGCAGAAAAGGAGATGAAGTGTGTTAATCACCTTATCTAATCTCTCCGTTTTATGAATCCAGATAAGGGACTAATGCAGGGTCAGGTCATGCTGCTGCAGCTGTGGAATTACTCTTCAGCTAAGAATCCCCGGACCCTCAGAAGCTGTAGTGTGTAACAAGTACCTCTTCCCCAGGACAGAGGTATTTTTTAGAGGATATTAATGTAGAGATGCAATCAGCTAATGATGAAGCCCTGTGTTCTAGGGGACTGTTCATATACTGCATGTATACTCCTCTCTGTGTATGATTTTTACCTCACTTTACATGCCACAAAATTGTTATATTTGCATATGAACAATGTTACACATCTATCCAAGAATTGCTCAGTAGGAGGCATTTTAAAATTAATATTTTTAAGGTTTCTTAGGTGATAACATAATTCTGTGAAAGCATTTTAGAATGGCTAAAGCTTGATAAAGAGATAAGTTAACTTTTGCTATTTCTTTCTCTCATCTCTGGTGGATAGAATTCCCGTTTCCAACGGTGCCCCCTACTCTGCCCCCGCCAAGGACAAAAACCAAGACTGTTTCTGAAGGCAGGAATGTCACCTTCCGCTGTGGACAGAAGATAATTCACAAAAAAGGCAAAGTTTAGTAAGTGCTCTATCATTTATTCCAGTGCTTTTAAGAGAAGTTTGCAGTCTACCTACAAAAAGGGCAGAGGAGGGATGACAAAACAGTGTAAATAAGAATGCAGCTCATCTCCTGGAGGGTGTCACTGTCTCGTTTGGCACCCGGGGTAGGAAGAGGGGTGGCTGGCTAACTGCGAGGAGAGGGGGGAGGCCCAAATATTGTCCATCACAGTGCAGAGCTATCAGAAATGAGCAAGCTGAGTTGGAAAAGGATAAAAATCCAACTCACATTTCTTACCATCAAGTCAAATTCCCAGGCCCATCTTCTGCAAAAATCTAGTCTTAAATTTACCCTTTCAATTAATAGTTTGTTACCCTTACTAATGTACAAGGATGTTATTTCTGGATGCATCTAAAACTGAGAAGGATGCCCATGAGTTAAATTTAGACTGAGGTCCAAAATTCCCATCAGCTTTCAGCAAGATGATTCAGATTCCTAAATTACTCACAACAGGGCACTGTCCTAACTGCCACCATCTGCCCAAAATACACAGTAAAACTTAACAAAAGGAGGTTAAAGTCCCATCTGTGCTGTACCCTTACCCAGCAAGACTTACCAGGGGAAAGAATCACAAACACGTATTGCATGGTACTAGACCTTTTGTAGTTTAATTTCTATTATTTTTCTCACCACAGCTGGTATAAAGATAAGGAGCTTCTGGAATACTCCTATCCAGGTTACTTATCCTTAAATGAAGATCACATGAGCATCATTGCAAATGCAATTAATGAAGGAACTTACACTTGTATAGTAAAGAAAAAAGAAAGAATCTTGACTACTTACTCCTGGAGAATCAGACTGAAGCACTAGCAAGGGCCCTGGACTGAGCACTTCAATTACTGCTCCTTCTGTTTCAAGTTCAAAATGTTTCTTTGGCATTTTATATTTAATCTCCAGTAGTGCAACTGAACTTCTCCATCAGCTGCTTCCATACCTTGGGCAACAGAGACTCTGAGACTTGATTACTGGAATGTAAAACTTTCCCAAATTAGTTTTAATGATAAAGACTTTATCAAATATGTGCTGTACAGAGAATTAAAAAAAAAATTTTTTTGAAAAAAAGCGTCAGATTTTGCAGTTAAATGATGTGGAGGGCAGCAGACTGCTGGAGGACAAGACCATAACTCTTCATCAAACCCAGGGGTGAACTGATTGACGGCTCCGCTGTGTCAGGAGGGAGGCACAGGTATTGTGGAAGGAAAATGACCTGTTATGCTCTCAGTTTTGCTATCTTTTTTTTTTTTAGATCCTGGTGCATAGCACTAGAAGAACTTATTAAATAAAGTGTAAGACCTAATGTGACCTGTCAGAAGGAGGACGTAGGGTCCCAACACCCCCAAATTACTGCATTCCACATTTCAACATTCAGTTCAAACATCCAGAGAATGTCTTTTACCCACCAGAACCACTTTTATGTTGTTTATATTTGACTTGTGCAGTCTTACCCTCTGCAGCTCCCCAGACCCTGTGTCCTCTCCATGTCTGACGACTCAACCTCCCTCAGCAGAGGGGAGGTGGTTCCCCTCCCTGCCCAGCCCCAGCCCCCCAGAGGAAGAGGGGAGCAGGCCAGGTCCCCCCGAGGAGCAGGGGCAGACAGAGCCTGGCACACTCCAACATCCTCTTAACCTCCTGAAACAAGTTTCTTCCTAGTTAAAAGCACCAGCAAAACCGCCAGGGGGTCACGGGCAGCGCTCCGTGCTGGCACAGCAAGGTGCCATCAGTAAAATTCTCCTCTGCTCTAGGACAGTTTTACCATCGCCGTTAGCTGAGCATACAGCAGGGTATAAAACAAAACTGCATCTTTGCATGGACAGTTAAGCTCAGGATCATAAAAGGCAAGCACTCTGTGCAGAAAGAGACAATGGAGACAAAAGCTGAGATGCAGTAACCAAACAAAGTTGCACTACTCAGGGAGAGCTCGTATTTCCCTTCTACCAAAAAAAAAAAAAGGGAGTTAGTGACATGTCTCTCATAACCATATTAAATTTCCCTTGCAATCCAGCATTAGTTTCTCTTTGTTTCACTGACACTATCCCAGCTTAGATGAAGAAGTCTTTTTGGCCAGGAACATGGATCTTCCAGTGATGGCTGCAACGCTGCCAAGGAAGCCAGGAAGGAAATAATGTCACAGGGTGCAAGATGCACAGCCCAGCGTGAAACACAACACAGAGTCATGTTCTAATCCTTTAGAGCTTCACACAGGCCATGGCAAAATGGTTCTCCTTTCCTGTACTCTGTGGGATGTTGCAAAGAAAAAAAAAAAAAAAAAAATGGTTTTCAGCAGGTTGTTGATCTCCACCTGTGAGGAATCCTGCATCAGTTAAGACTAGTAATAGAACTGTTTCTCCTTCAGCAGAAGGCCTAAAGAGTAAATAGTTCTGCATTCCTCCACAGAAAAAAAAACCCCACACACCCTACTGGTTTCAAAATTTACCACAATTCCAGTTCCAAGGCTGTTTACCCAGAAAACTCTTTTAACGTGTCCTGAAAGGGATAGAAAGTTTATAATTTAAGTTAATCCTTTTACTGGCCTGGTGCCCAGTTCTGACTGCCTGAACACCCCAGAATTTTCCAAATCTTCCTGTTTCCAGAAAACAATGACAGTGTAACAGCTGAGACTCAAAGGCTGGGCTCTTCCAACATGGCTCCGCTGGTCTTTCACCTTGTGAGAAAGGACTGGAATATGGCATTAGACAATCAGGAAAGCTAAAGCTGCTCTTTTTTTATGAAAAAAGGGCATATTTAAAAGAACTTCATATAGAAAAGAAAGTTTCAAGTCTCCATATTAAATCTTTTTGATTTATAAAACAATACTTTTGCACCAGTGCCATTGTAAATACATGTATACAACACAGCAGTGGTCGGCTCAGTAGTGCACCCCAAAAAATATTGAATATTGAGCCCAACCCAGCCTAGCTCATTCCAAGGCACACAACAGGAAAGAAACCTCAGAACTGTTGGGTTTTTGCCCTAACTATATTCAGACACATACAATTTACTTTTTTTTAAAAAAGTGTTGCTTGCCCAGGCTGACAATATGCTGGAATAATGTCAGCACAGACATGGGGGCAGCAGGGGGGGGGGAAGTTTCCACTCTAGAAGACTTAATGCCACCAACATCCAAGTTTGCTGCATGTGAAGAAACAAAATCCTTCACACTGTTAAACAATTAAAAATGTATTTTAATTCTACAAATTTACAAGGAAAAAAAACAAAACCAAAACAAACCCAGTGGAAAAAAAACAAAACACTAAAAATAAAGGAGAAACTGTTCCAGGATTGTACTTCAAGTTTTCCTTTGTCAAATTTTGTAACGATCCTTGGCGTTTCAGGTTAATTCCAGTCCTCTAATGGAATGCAGCAGTAGTTATACTCCACACCCAGCAGGGGCCTTTGAATCTGTGATGCCATCTGACTTTTTCCCTGTGAAAAACATCTAGTCTCCCTGATGTGAAGAACAGAACTGGGGCACTCAGAAATCCACTCACATGAACAGTTTTGTGGTTTGGTTGTTTGTTTTTTTTTTTCCTCCCCTCTTTCACATCGAGTTTAAAACTTGAGGCTGAAACCAGGTCCTGCAGCGGATGCTCCTTGATTTGTGGTGGTCAGATGAAAACCCGTGTCTTTCAGATCATCATCACCCTGTAAAAACCAATCACAATTCATTTATCAGTGTCAGTGCAGGTGTATTTACTTCTCCAACACAAAAATCTAAACAACAAAAAAATAAAATTTCTAGGAGATGGGCAAGAAAATGTTTGATTTAGTGGCATCATACCTAAAGACAATGCAGAGTGTTATTCCTGATGTTTAAACATTGCTACTTCAGCTTTTCTCTTTTCTATGGGCATCTCAAGTGTATTCCTCTGATGCTATACCTACTTTTGACTGCACACGTGAAAGATGGAAAAAAAAAATAATCTGTGAACACACAGTGTAAGTGCAGTTCAACTTAACTCAGCATCTGATGAAAGACTCTGCATACCCTCCATGTCACTTTTTAGACCCTGAAAAATCAAGGTTAAATAAACTTTTAAGGCTACTTCATCTGTTAAACTGGGCACGCTAACTGTAGAGTGCCCCTTCATCCATGCTGAGACACGGATGTTATAAAGAGTCTATGTAATGTAATAAACAGTGACGGATGTAATAAAAATAAAAAGTTGACATAATTAAGGCACTGCAGTGCCCTACTTCCAAGGGCATCTTCCTCAGCCAGCTTTTCTCAAAATGGGCAGCACAGTCCCCAGACAGAAAGAACGTCAGCCTCGCCTTTTCTTAATTCTTCTCCAAATATTGGAGAAAGGAGACTGTTTCTATCCACAAGATACACATAACTCACCAGGCTTTGGATTTTTTTTTTTTCAAAAAGAAATTCTCAGCTTTGAAAGCTTAGTTGGAAGTGTTAAACAATGTACACTTTCAAAAGAAAAAAAACTTTCTGCCCTGTGATAAAACCGGGCATATTTTTTTTTTCCTCGGATTATGTACAGAAATAATGATTCTGTGCATACAACAGTAATGGGACCTGCCCTTTGAAAAGGAACAGAAGCAAAGCAGGACTTCTGTAGTGGCTTTTTCACCCAAGCAGAGGTGAGTGCCAGGAGCCCAAGAAGATTAACAAAATGCAGCCCCCGTGAACTTTTCCAGCGTGAGGATTTGGACCTGTGTGAGGCCATCAGCCTGCTCCTGCTGCACTTACCAACTGACTGTACCCGAGGCCTCCCTCCGGTGGTCGGGGGCTGGTGCCACGTTTCACTCTCTGTTGTTCACTTTTTGCTGGCCAGGTGGGAAACATGGAGGGGTCAATAGGAAGGGGAGTCTCTCGGAAATACTCGTGCTTCAAACCATCTTCGGCAGTAATTCTTCTGGCTGGGTAGTACGTCAAAAAGCTGAGAAGAATTCAGGAAGATGACAAGATAGGGAAAAAGAGAGAGAGGGGCAGAAAAAAAAAGAAAAATTTTAGTCCCCAAAATTTTAAGTTCTTCAGAAACACGATGTAGAATTTTCTGATTTTCAACACAGAATTCTATTAACGGATTTGATTGCTGGCGCGATCTAACATAGCTGGCTGATTTTAAAAGCATACTTTCCTCCACAAACCTGTAATTAATTGATCAGCAGCTGGAACTACCTATCAAAAGTAGATTTGTAGGGATCTGTTTACAGAGGTATAAATCATTAGACACCTCAGAACCTATGGGTGCTCAGCTACAGCTCAAAAAGAATCCAGGATGGTTCAACTAAAATGTTTTACCTATGCTGCTTTGGTTTTTTGGAGAAGACAACTGAGATTATATTGATACACCACAAAATACTGTCATATAGTGTAACTGAACTCTACAGCCTGTGGTTATTTTGCACCTTTAGCAATATAGAAACATGCTTCACTGTGCCGTTCACCCTACCAGTGTCTGGCCCTACGTAAACACTTCTGTATCCAAGATTTGCACGTGTGATGAGTTCCACTGACTTATGTGCACTTACTCGTGTGCTTCTGAGAGTTCCAGCCCCACAGGAATACTTTAACATTGTCCTTCCTACCCGTGAATATAACAAAGACATAGTCCTGTCATAACCAAAGCAATCACGAGGTAGATGACACTGATGTGATATCTATCTTCATTGAGACAAGTTGCCTTGCACCTTCTGAAAGGTTATCTAACTTCCAATAAATTATTCACAACTCATTCTAAGACCTGGAGCAGCATAATTCTTAAAAACTGGAAAGACTGAAAAGCCCACTTTTAAAAATAGAAGAGTCATTTTTAAACTTTTTTTCTTTTTAATAGAAACAAATTTTAAGTAAAATCTGAAATTCAATCATTTCCACTACTTCATGTAATGAAATTTAAAGGGTATATTAAGGAAGGGAGAGGGACCAAAAACCTCTCAAGCCACTGTCAACTTTCTAAAGAAAAATGAACCTGAATGCAATCAGAACGCACCAGTAGTTAATTAAAAGAACTGCCAGATCAGATGCGACAGAACTCCTGAACCTCAAAATTCTAGTTTTTGATTGCTATTTTCCTAATTCTTTAATATGATCTCTAGAATATACTGCCTTTTGCCCTTCTTTCAATTGTAATTTAATTAACAGAATCCATGAGCAGAGTGTGTGATAACTGACTCACCACATAATTAAACATGACATCCATGAGATAAAACTACTACTAAAACATTTTTCTGTTCTTCTAGGCTATAGGTGTGCAAGAATAATCTTGGACTGAGGTTTACCAGCAGAGGTTAAGAGCATGGTACATGCTCACGTTGAGAGACAGTGGGAAATAGCGTTGCAAGGAATCTCAGACAAACTGCAAATGCGTCAGCATGTTCTGGCAAGGTTAAATGCACGGCAGCACCGTGCTCCCCCACTGCCCCAGCACGTGAACACCTCCTGCCAAGGACACCCCGGAACCCGGCACTTACTTGTTCATCAGATCAAAGCCCTGGTCAGAGAGCAGCGCTCCAAATCTCTTGCGTAGGTTGTTGTAGGGATATTCTGTGAATGTCATCTTCTTTACTGCTGGCAGCTCGTTGTAACCAGGCCAGATCTTTTCACTGGGAGTACCCAGATCCTGTAAATTAAAGCATCTCCTTAATAAAGTCATTCTAAAGTGCAACCCTTCTACTTATTCAGATGTAGCTAGAGGAGTTGGTGAGTATCCCCACAGACAAAACACAGATCTTGGTCTTTGCCTACTGTAAATATTGTAAAACAAGAATCAGAGCAATGAGCCTTTCATTAAGGTCGAATCTCTGTCAAAGAGAAACAAGTGCTTTTCATTTCTTACTACTCTTAAGGTACTTGTCCCTAAACCCAGTCGACTTACCTTAAAAACTTTGTTAATCTGGTCGATTTCTGACTTCCCTGGGAACAGCGGTTTCTGCGTTAACAGCTCTCCAAATATGCACCCTACTGACCACATGTCTATCGCCGTCGAATATTCCTGAAAAGAAGGAACATATTATACCTTGTAAAATCAGTGAGTTGGTTTTTTTGGGGGTGGGGTGGGTAGTTGTTTTAGTTTAGGGTTTTATTTGGGGTTGTTTGGTGTGTTGGATTTTTTTTTTTGAGGATTCTACCACTCTGAACAGAACAGATGCAATCATACGAACCCAAGGCACAGGTCTCGTCTGTATTTATTTAGAAGTTTACTTTAACTTATGAAATACCCATATACACAAATAGTCCGGGATGAAACGGGCAAGTCTCCACAATGCTGCTTTTCTTTTCGCTCACACGGACCATCACAACGCACAAAGCATTTGAACTCATCCTCTCTTTCCCACTGATCCTTGGCCCTTATTTTGCCACAACAGCAGTCTCAGGTTATGGGCCCCAAACCTGCCTCTTCTCTTAAATGGAGCCATTTCTCCTATTATGAAAACAGCTTTGAAAGGTAGCACAGGGCTTCTTTTACATTTGCACCCATTTTTTTTTTTTGTGGTAGTGCAGCATTTTTTTCTTGTCACTGAAGCCCTACAGAACCCTACTGATTTCATCCAGATTTCAGTTGTGAAACAGGTCATCAGTGGGGAACGCTGCCAGAATGCTGCCAGCACCTTGTTCTGCTCTCAGGTGTCACAAATTTTAGACAAAGGTTAAAAAAAAAAACAATTCAGCTGCTAAGATGACAGTGACAGTTTGCACCAATCCCTGAGAAGTTCAGCAGCACTACCACATCAGCATTCGAAGGGTGAAAAACCCCAACCTGTCCCCCACCCACCTTCTGTCTGTGGAAGATGGAACCTTTTTAGCTGTGTTATTAGGAAACAATAATACCAAAGATTCAGAATTTCCTCCTCTAAATCAATATAAAGAATCAAGCACGCTCATACTTTGTTTGGAAATTCTAAAAGAAAGTTAGTCTGAAGAGTCATTCCTCTAGCAGCTGGAGGAACAAAGAGAAACGTACCTTAGCTCCAAGCAACAGCTCTGGAGCCCTGTACCAAAGCGTCACAACCACCGGTGTGTAAGGCTTCAGCGGAGACCCATATTCTCGGGCTAGTCCAAAATCTCCAACCTAAATGAAAACTGGTAATCAGCAATATTTCCAACACTGACCAGACTGTTCACTGTGTATGTGTTGGCCACGTTGGCTATTGCATGGCTCCCAGCCTTCAAAAACAGCCCCAGAATACACCGTTTCTCATGGGCCTTGACTTTTTCCTCTGAAGGAAAAAAATGTGTTTCCCTTCCTGAGGCCAAGAGTTCCTGTTGTTGATCACCTTGACAGAAGAGCTTATGTGGCAGGGGGAAAACAAAACCAAACATCAGAAGCTGACTGCAACTTTACGAGCAAGAACAAAAAAATTTCAAAGTCCAGTTTCCCTGAGAAAGGGAAAGGCTTAACAACACTAACAGCTGTAACACGTAAATAATGGCAATTATACAATTGGCATCTAAAATTTAGAAGTAAAAATTTAAAATGTTCTTATCTGACCTTATTATTTATTATTTAAATGTTCTCATCTGATTTTAGTACTGCTTTTCTCTTGGTTTTTGTTAAGTCAGTGAAAGGTTAGATAAGTTTTTAAAGTGTGCAACTTCAAAAGATTTCTTTGTTAAAGAGAATCTCCATCCCCGCCAGTACAGTTCAGCACTACTGGAGACATTTATATTCTTTATTAAGCCTCACAATCTCTCAAGTTGAAAAAGCAACCCCAGTTCTAACACTAGGATGCTGACAGAGAAAAAGTAAAAGCCATTGTCACACATACGGCACGCTGCATCGTCAGGGAGAGACCACCAGTCAGACTTCCAACCAAAATCTTCAATATAAAGAATTTGGTGTTCACTAGAACATGCTTATTTGTCACCTCCTAGCATCAATCCTACCCCTGCGGCAAGGCAGTCTCTTTACTACTAAAGTTACTCTTTTGTAACTATGTTTTACAAGCCACACCTCGTACCTCTTACAGATTAATGCAAAACATTCTATCCAGCTCTTCACGTAGCCAAAATGCAGAGTAATTCTGCAAAACGAGCCTTTTCATAAGTGTGGTATATTTTATGTAATTCTTACTTTTAAAATGCCTGAATGACTGAGCAACAGGTTGGAAGTTTTCAAGTCTCGGTGAAGTATCCAGTTGTCGTGAAGATGCTTGACTCCTCGCAGTAACTGAATCATCAAGGTTTTCACTTCACCTGAAATAAGAAGCCAGATGTATTTAAGAGTAAATCTCTATTTTATTTTTTTTTTGTCTGGAGAAGAGGGAAGGAGGCAGGGCAAAAAAGCAATTTCAAGTTAAAAGCACAGTATAGACTGCACCATAAAAAGATGCCAATAAAGAAAAAATTAATTTGGATAGCTGGAGTGCATGCAAATAATGCTCAGAAATCAATGCCTCAAAACCATTGGAAGTGGCCAAAATCAAACCCCAGTGTTTGTTTTCTGGTTTAGCACAGGGGAAACTCCCTGATTTCACATCTGAACCTCCACTCACCTCAGCCAAATATCACTATGAATATCAGCACTCCCAGCCTATGATCCTATCTTAACTATAAATCGACAAAATCAGACCAAAGAGAACAAGCAATGAAGTCCCTGCTCCAAAGAACACTCCTAGGACATTCCAAGGCAATACCCATCACCGTACAAAGCCAGTTCTCTGATGTCAGCACAGCCCAAAGACACTGAGGTTTGTCTTGGCCAGTTTTGAGAATTTCAGGAGACTACAGCAAACAGTACCTGGCAGAAACGGTTGCTTCATTGTTTCCATCAGACTCTTGAGATCGTGTTCTACGTAGTTCATTACAATATAGATTTTATCCATATTACTGCCAACAACGATCTCCTAAAACACAGAAACAAATTAACAAAACGAGCACACGGTATTTAAAAAGCACGCAGAAATTAATTTAGAAATTTACTGGCAAGAGGATAAATGGAATCTGCCATTGGTAAAATCCACGGAAAATGCATCTTTCTATGAAAAACCCCCCAGCTCATTTTTGGAGAAAATCAGATTATGCAGAGACAAGTAATGTCTATATAGTTTATGGGTTGTATACAACTGTTTACAGAAACAATCTCTGCTACAAATGCTAACGTTTTTATAAGGCATTTTAAAAGCCAAGAGGGAATATTTCAAGAACAAAAATACTTTTGAAATAGAAGATTGTGGCCTTACTCTGACAGTGACAATATTTGGATGTTGTGCTTTCAGAATAGTATTTATTTCTCTCAGAGAAGTAATGGGAAAGCCTTCCTTTTCCTTTTCCATTTTCAGCCGCTTCAGAGCCACAATTTCATCTGCAGAGAAACCAGAATTATTAATGTGGATTTCCCATCAGACAGCTAATAAAATACACATTAAGAGGTCCCCAAGTGTTCTGGCACTAATTTATTTTGTTTGAATGAAACCGTTACTCGAGACATGATGTTGGACCAAGAAGCAGAGTCAATCTCACATTAGGAAAGTAAAAAAAACCAAAAAAACCCACCACCAAAAGATTCCCAAGTTTAAAGAAGAAATCCAAAACAACAGTCCAAAAGCTGCATCATGGATTTTAGTGTATTCCAGTATAACCCACTGGGAAAGAAAATAAGGAAAAAGTGTATTTAACTCTAAACTCCTCACCGTAAGTTAGGAAGATAAGATAGCAGACAGAAATGCAGTTTCCCCTTTGTTTAAAGACCCAACTTGAAACCAAGGTGCTACTCAAAACATTACTGCAGTGTATTATTTAAATACATCTGGGTTTAGCATGATATTGTGGAAAATAAGTTACGTCAGTCTCAGAGCAGACCTCAAGACAGAAAAGGGAGAGAAAAGCGAGCTCATGGTAGTTGTCCAGAAAATATGTGCAGTCAGAGAAACCACAATGCCAGCTGTATGCTTCTACTCCCCAAATGATCATATTGTTCCAAAATAAACAGAGGAACCGAGGCATCCTGAATTCAAACCTGTCACCAACATCACAGCTTGTTAGTTGGAACCTGAGAATAACCCTAATTTCTGTCCAGGTCTGCTTTGTAACATAGTTCTTTTCACAAGCTCTCTTCACCATCTGCCAACTTTATTTAAAACTGCAGCTATTTAATTTACTGTGCTACGATTCCCCTTGTAAATGACCGCCTTGATAGAAAGTACCATGTCACCAGTGATGGCACACCACAGGCAAACCCAGGCCAGAAGAGCAGATCGCATCCTGCTGTGCATTATCTTTTTCCAGGAAAAGAAGTGCTGCACTAATACCACTTATTTTTGTCCAACTATCAAAGCAAATATTTCTTTCACTTGAGGAATCACCGTGGAAGAGGAACATATGAATGACTGGATGGTTGGCTCTTGCACCTTTCATAGGAAATGCAGTAACTTCTTCAAGATACTTGCCATTACAAACCAGATAAGCAGAGACTGACTTTTAAAAATATAAATCCACTTATACACACAAGAAGTGGGTTTTTGAGAGGGAGCTTTAAAGACGAAAGGAGTGAAATTTCTTTCTACAACAAAATCCTGCAGTACACACTGACTGCACACCCACCGCTGCTTTTATGAATTCCCTGCTGGGTCGCTGCACTCACAGTGACACCTGGTGGAATGCTGAGAATAAAATTTGAAAACTTCCAACCTGGTAACAATCTACAGCAGCTCTCAAGCCAGAAGTAACTGCCTTTCGAGCCAGAACCTGAAATTGTGTTAATTGTTCTGCACCATTGTGGCCAACAGAGATTACTTCTGAACTGAAAGAGCTGCAAGTGAAGCCCTTATGTCAGAGTCCACACCCTTTTAAAAAGCATAATTATTCTTGAGAAAGTATTTTAGACAGATTTTGTTCATCAATCAAAAATGCAGGACCGTAATTTCCATACAACTGCAGCCCTAAATACCATGAAGGTAATAAGTGGTTTATTTATATATTAGTATTATTTATATTATTAATTATACTAACCAGTCTTCTTGTCTTTTGCTCTGTACACTACACCGTATGTTCCTTCTTCAATCCTGTTCAAACACTGAAATTCCTCCACGCTACGACATCCCTGAAAAAAACCAGATGGACAACATTTACTCCTCCAGCTTCTGAGGAAGGGTTTTGTTTGGGTTTTTTAAGATGACATACAGCAAACTTCAGCAACTTCACAGGAATAGTTAAAATTTATCAAGAGAATTCAACAGCACGGCTACACCTTGTGCGAAATCAATCTTTGGGGTTTATTTTTACTCAGCTCTCTAAAGGAATCCTGGACAGAGTACGTGTTTTAGTAGATTAACTAAATTTCATTAAGTCTTCACTCATTACTTTTGCTCAGAATACTGAAGTTTCTGCCACAACGGCAAAGGCAGCAACTCAACACCTCAGACTGACAGCTTTCACATAGTTCAGTTAATATAAATATGCTTTCACATCATATTTCTACACTTTGCTGTCAGCTACAGAAAGAATAACCACCCATCAGTTTCTATTCATGTTACTGGAACCCTTCTCTCACAAGTATCTGTTTTCAGATAGTCATACCAAGAGATCAGAGTATCAAATGTATTATTACATTCTTATCTATCATCTAAAAGAGCAATCTCATTTTTGCTCCATCCACGTATTTTCCTGGTCAAAATAAAAAAAAAGACAGCAATATTTCACACAGAAACGTGTATTTTGTGATGTTGAGTCAGCAAGGCATACTCTGCCCATAAAACGATCCAATGTACAAATATATCTTTATAATGTGAACAAAGCAGCCAGAGAAATCCATTTGCCCATGATGTTCTCCAGCGTCTGTTCAGCGATTCTCTACCTGGAGCGCAGGGAGATACTTTGGAAGCTCCTGTTTCAGTTCAATGGGGGAGGAAGCTGGCGAGTCAGGGATATAGTCTCCTTCTGTCATGGCGTTGGAATGAGGGGTGCCCTCCCCTACTTCCTCCTCTTCCACTTCGCTTCCCGCTGAATCCCGGTCAAACCTCGACTCTGTAACTTTAAAAGTCAGAATCAGTGATGGAAAGAGGGAGCCGTCTGGAACAATTAAGTTCAGCTTTAGAGAAATAAGGGTAGTGAAACACCGATCGCTGCACACGGGATACACGTGCAACTTCAGTTACTGTAGCAATAAAGATCAGTGAGAAGCCCGATGTCTCCTCTCTGCAGAGCTGATGCTTTCAAGAACTCGTTTACTGTCACGTACGATTTCCAGCATTAAATACAGCATGTCAGAGAAATAAATCTCTACGCTAACAGAATGAAAGAGAAAATTGACCCAGTAGATCTCATTCTGACCGCAAAGCTTTTTTGATGAGAGGACAGAACAAGAGACCCAAAATGAAAAGGAAAGCAGCATTAGCTCGTTAGACCAGGACCTGATTTCCTCTAAACACAGACCTTGGAACAGATTTCAAGGAATTTCTGATTCTGATATGAGAATGGCCCCAAAATGCCAAATATACAATGCTTCAGAATGATGGCAAAACTGCAGCAAGAAATACATTTAAAATATTCTTAAATATTTATAGAAATAGATTTATTCGGCTGCAAAAATTCAGCCAAACACTTCTTTAAATATTCATTATTTGCATTGTACCAACTGGGATGTGGTTTCCATTCTCCCGTTCCTCCTCTTCACTCATTTCCTCTTCGCTCACCTCTTCTGCAAAACAGAATCAAGTTCAACTGAATAAACTCAACACTTCTGTAGTTCCCTGTAAGGTAGATGCTAGTGAAATGCTTTTCTAACTCTCCAGGCCTTCTTGACTATTAGTGACCTTGTTAGTGCCTCGTGAGTGAGGTCACTATCCAGTTAGTGACCTCTTCTGTTTCACTTGGAAAGCAAATGCTTCCCCTCACTCAATAAAACCTGCACCTTTCAGCTTCCAAGGGGGAATACAATTCTTACCAATTATCTGGGAATTCAGAGATGAGGGCAGGTGAACAAATTAAGTCAAGAAACTTATGAATATTTGCTTATTAACTGTAATTGATTTTAAAGAAAAATACCCAACCATCAGAGCATGCTTTTGTGCCTTTTCTTTACTACTTCATTACAAGAGTGGCTTAGACTTTTTTTACTAAACCTTTTTTTATTATGTTCATTCACTTGTACTGGCATGAAAAAAGACAGACATGAAATTTGCAACTGAAAGTAATTCAAAATGACAGACATATTTGTATTTCACCACCCCCCAAATAAGTGCAGAATTTTTCTCTACGGAATATGTTATGTTACAAAAGTACTTAAACTGTTAGCCTTACACCATCTGGGAAGATGAAAAAGGCTTTTCAGTTTTCTAATCTGACTTCTTAGATGAATAATTGGTATTACCTCTATATAAAAGGATAGAATATGACTTGTACTTGTTTTTTTTCTTTTTAGTTATCTTGACCTGTGAGGTCTCAGCCTATCCTAGACTAAGAGAAAAGGAAAATGTTCAAATGAAACAATACACAATGAGAAACAAAGAAAATCATAACACACTGTTTTAGGATCTGCTTTATGTTACTCACCAGCTGACTGCTCAGACACCTCCTCAGAATTGCTTCCTGTCTCCTCTTCCTCCTCCTCTTCCTCTCCCTCTTCCTCAGAACCTTCACTGCTAGACTCTTCCTCCTCTTCTTCTGAGCCTGATCCAGATTCTGTTCAGGAATAATCAGACACATAACTAAGCAGGCACACGCTCCAACAAGCGTCTCCTCAACAGACAACCATACAATTAATTACATTTAATAAACTGCATTTAATTACCTGATGAAGACTCTGCTGAGCTGGTTTTTCTCTCACTGTCACTGATGTCTTGCAAGTCTGAAAGAGGGTCCCTCTCTTCTGGTTTCTCTTCTTTTACTGATGAGACCATGAAAATTAAAAACAGGATGTTGACTGAGTATCAATTTACTTACAAGACTCTGAATACCCAAATAACCACTTTACTTTCTCTGGCCATTAAACTGGTGCTGAACATTCTGTAGTGGACATACAGAGCACTAAAAAAAAAAAATAAAAATTACACATTCTGCTCAAAAGACAAACAGCTTTTCTGAATTGCAGTGGTGCAGGATCAACAGCCAAAACCATGGAATGCTGCCCTTTTGTTTTAGAAACATGATATATGCCTAAGCACCTCTGAGATTAATTAAAAAAAAAAAGTAAAAAGAAAAAAAAAAGTAACATGGCAACAAGTATCACCACAACACAGTCTCACTAACGTGTGTACATACAGCGTTCCCCACCAGTGCTCACTGCAGTCCCTCTGGACCACTGTGAAATAGCACCTGTGAGTAAGTGTTGATCAATCAGGCAGCAGCTCCAGAGGATCTCCTGCCTGCCTCCACCCGGACCTTCAGCCCATTACACTCTGCAATCACCCGACTTGAAATAGTTACACTTATTTTTACAGCTACACACGTTAACAAGGCAGACACGGAGCTTTTCTTTTGTAACCAAAGACACTTTTATGTCAATTGTGCAAGTTCTCTACTCACTCTTGGGACCTTCTAGGCACGGAAGGACCACTTTCTGCCTTAGCAAACAAAATCCACCATCTAACCAAAATACTGCTGTTACCATTTATCTTCTTCTACGAGATGACAATATCAGTGATGCTTAAACTATATTGATCCCTGTAAGGTAATTTTTTAAGGTAGCTTAGCTCCTAACAGCAAATCCAACTGGAGATAGCGTAAACAATCCCTTTTTAATGTGCAAGGGACTTAAACTACAAAATTTTTAAAATTCAGTCAGCTGCTCCGTTCATCACTGAATGAAGTAACTTACTTTGCAAACTACTACTCCTACTACTAAAAAGGAAAGATTCAATCCATTTGTCACTTGCACAATTACCTGCAAAACCAGCATTGCTTTTAGAAAACAGTACACATGTACATAGTCAAGAATATTCCAGAGTTATGCCACCATGGCTGAAGTGGACAATACTTTTGACAGAGTACCAGGGATTTATATTGACTGCTAAATATTAAACACTACCCAAGAACAGCTCCTCCTAGCCCCCAGGCAAAGACATTATAAAGTGGCAAACGCTACCTGGTTTCCTGCTATCTCCTTGCTCAACCTTGTCTCTCTGCTGTCGTAATGGGCTGCGACTCCAGGGTCTCATTTTTACTTTGTCTCCATATTCTTCCCTCACTGTTCTATGGTGTGCAGAAACTAGTGAAAACAAAAGCGGAAGAAATTGTTACATCTCCCTGCCCTAATTAGGATACTTCTATCTGCCACAACCACCTGTTTTGTGTACTTTTTGTTTGTTCTTACAAACTAAAGGGTAACAGGGAGGAGCAGAAGTGGAACCTAACTGTGTATCTAGGAGAATAAAGGACGATTTACCTTATTCACAGTAAAATACGGGTTTGTACTACTTCGAGAAAGGTGCTGCCATACTTGGGAATCAGAAACAAGGTACCCTGTACACTACACAGTAACACCCTGAAACTAAGGCGTTAATGCCAGAGAGAAGTGGACAGACCAGGAAGATACATAAAAGAATAAAACCAGCTAAGGTTTAGAAGGAGCTGACAGAACATTTAGAGCAATAAAAACAGCTAAAATGAAAGCCTAGCTAGATTGAGCAATACCAGCTTAAATACCAAGCACAAAAAGGAGCTGTTCGGTATGAGCCAAACTGGAGAGAAGAGCAATATATTTATATATATTTGGCTGCTTCTGCTACTCTTGAACAAGCTCTGTCACAGGAACGGGCTCTAATTTTTACCTCTGAAAGCTAAGACAGGGATCCTTTAACCAGAAGTGACCTGAACTGAGATTGCAGGTACCTGATACGCTACGCAGGGTGAGGGTTTGTGTGTAGAAGCTAACCAAAATGGCTCGGTTATCACATTTTTTTCCACTTGAAACCACTACAGCCTTTTTCACAGTTGGAGTACTTACATGATCTCTCTTCTCCCTTTGCAATTTATTTCCCCAAATACTTAAAAACACTTAATTCTGAGACTTCAATCTCTACTGAACTGGGTTAGACTCAGCCAAAGAGTTCAGAAGCGACTGGGATCGTGACGGATACACACACACACGCACGCAGACAACATCAATTACATAAACCTTGTTTCTATAGGAAACCAGACTAATGGAGAGAGGCAAAGAAAGACTCACTGCCTAATCAATATGCCGTGATATTTAAGGCATATGACATTGTTTTCTTTCCCCATGTAGAATTTAAGATTATTTTTCCCCTCCCGCACAGAAGGCCCCCCCCTCACTTTAATTTTTTTGAAATCCTGCCATTAACCTAAGTAAGAACATGCTTTCTATACCTCTATTCCACCATTGTGCCAGCAGACAGTAAGCCTAAACAACATTTATACAGAGATAGCTACCTTCTCTTCTGGCTTCCCGTTCCTTACGTCTTTCTTCAGCTCGCCTTTCTCGTTCTTTTTGCTCCCTTTGTTCTTTTTGCTGCTCTCGGATTTTTCTCTCTCGTTCTCGCTCCAGTTGCTCCAAACGATCTCTAGAAAATAATTATTTTTTGTTACATTACAGCTCAATAAAGGAAAATTGTTTTGCCGTAACAAACTACAGGGCTATTTCAGTTTCACTGCAACAAGGCCACCAATTGAGCATCAGTCAAAAACAGAAGGAGCTTTTCAGCTGATCCTTTACAAACAGCATTTCAGAGGCAAAGACCATGAGCTCTAAAACACACGAGCTTCTGCACCCTTACCAGGATTTAAACAGAAATGAAGTTCAGTTAATAAATCCCCTGATACTAAGCCAATCTGGTTTGCAGGGTTTTTTTCCATTACAGTAAAACACTGGCAATGAATTCACCTAGAAATATCTGTTGTAATGAAGCCACTTACAAAGATAATTAGAGTCAAGAACGTATTTTCATTAGACAACACATTCACAGGAACTTGGCACTGGCATCAGACCTTACAAGTTTTTGCTCTGAACTTGTTTGTCATTTCAGAGCAATGAAAGGTTAGAGATCGATTTAGAGGAGGAAGCTGTTCATCTCTCTGCTGGTTTGTCACAGGGGAGGGAGGGAGGGATGGATGTACCTCTCCCTCCTGGAATGCTCCCTTGCCATTTCTCTCCGTTTCTGTCTTTCCCATTCACGACGGGCTTTATCCTGCTCTTCTCTATGTCTCTTCCTACGCTCATGTTCCCGTTCTTTCTCTTTCACTCTGGCATGTTTCCCTAAACAAACAAAAATTAATTTTGGAGTGTTACTATTCAAAATATTTAGCACTCCTATTTAAAAAAAAAACCCAAAAAACAGAAAGGATGAAACTTAAGGTAATCTATTTTCATATTCTCTGTCATTTTCTTAATGGAAAAATCCTGATCTCAAAAATTAAAAGATTACAAGATCTTGCACAAACGCATTAAAAACAGAAAAAGGCTGTTAGTAATGGGAATACAACACGAATGTTTCCAGAAAGGGTATTTTTTTCCTTTACAGTCAGGTACTCACTCAGTGAAGCCAGAATCTTAACAGACTTCAATGGTAAAAGCAGACTCCATGTCACTGTCCCAAAGCGATTACTGGCCTCTCAAACACACATAAACCCCTGTCATTCCCATAAGGCCATTAAACATAATCAAACAAATAATACAAGTTTAAATTCCTTTCCCTTATCCACCTGACATGTTTCCTTTAGTTTGTAGTTACCGTTATTTACTCCCTACATAGTGCCTGTTCAGCTTCACCTTGGGAAGCTACCACAAACATTATCCAAATGTAGCAACAACAACCTTCTGCTGAATGGCTACGATGTCTACGCTTCTCTTTCCTCTTCTCATCTTTTCTATGATGGGTTTTTTCTTTCCGTGACATTTGCTGCGGTGGTTTTATAGCCAAGGAATCATCTTCTTCTCCTCTAAAATACAAGACAAATTAATAAACTCAGGAAGGTTACACGTACCGTCAAACAGACCGCGTGTTATTTCCTCTCCATTTTGAAAAGAATGTATTTTTTTTCCTATTTTATCAATATTAAAATTCATTTCCATAACACCTCAGAACCAAGGCATTAACGGTACATTACAGAAAACCAGTCACACAGATGAGAGGTAAAGCAATAATTCTATGTGCACTTTTAATAAACAAGCAAACTAAAGATGATTTAAGCACTGAAGAGAACTCAGCAGGCCTGCAGGAACTGCATCTTGAGTAAAATATTTTACTACTAGCTAGGGGTCAAAATGGGAGCATGGTCAAGCCTTAATCAGTACTTTAAAAAGATACCCTGGCATGTTCTACAAACAGGAGATGGCCCATCTGCACGCTAAAGAAGTTAAACTTTTCCCCTTCAGGTATTTTTAAACCCTCTTCTCAGTACTTTTAAAGGTTAATTTCAGTAACTCTTCCTAAAGCAACAAGGTTATTCTCTTATTCTCTTCCTCTTACCTGTCTTCCATAGAGTCTTCCCTCCTGTAAGGTGAATTTCTGATTGTTATTTCCATGCGATGATCTCTCAACTCCCCCTCTTCAAGAGAATCCCGCTTTGAATCCCTATCATCTGACTGTGATAGAAACACAAGAAAGGGCAAAACCAAAAAATGCAATTAATATTTATGTCACAAAATGAATAAATTTAAATAGTACTGAACTCTTCCATTCCTGGCTCAAAAGCCCTCTTCAACAGGTCACACCAGTGCACTAATTTATGAACCAGAGTTTTCATAGCTGTAAGCAGCCAAAAGCAGTTTGATTGCAATTATAGCTGAACTTGTGTAAATTCAACGTAGAGAAAATTAAGAAATGATTAAGAGGGATTCTATTAACTATTGCAGGTTTTTTTAAAAAAAAACCTTTATTTTTTACAAAGTTACACAACCCCAAATAGAAATTTATTCAAGAACAATTATTTAAACCCATTCTTCTATAAAATCTTTTAATTACTTGAACCGCAGCTTCCAGTTAATCACACCAATTTCTTTACCTTTTCTAACCAATAACTATGAAACAAAGCACAGAAAACAAAGTAAATCCAATAAGACCTTAGCAAAGCATCGTAGTTTTGTCAAGCTTTAGAATCAGAGATCACACACAAAACATGCATAAGAGCACAGAGGAATAAGAGGAACTTCACTGAGAGGGTAAGAAGCTCTCTCATCAGAAAATCAAGCTCCTCAGGCTTTATTAGAAACGCTTGTATACAAAAGGGCAGCTTACATTTTTCATACGTTTTATCTCTGCCTTCTCCTCTTGCTCCTTCCTTCGTTTTTTTTCCTGAAGAATTTCATCTAAAGTTTTCACTTTCCAAGAATCCTTTTCATCACCCATTTGAGTTTAAAAAAAACCTCTGAAAGAGAACACGACGTTAATGAAACCTACACAAGCTACAACAGTCCAACACAGCCATATCTATTTTACCTTGACTTTTTATATGTAGACAAACGCTTAATATACCATCTCCAAGTAAAGCCAAGCGAGACTTGACTTAGGCTGAAGCAGAAAAGTCCACTTTAAGCCCAGAAGCACACACAGCCTTTGCTGCCAACTTAGAGACCTACCCGAGTAAAATGAAAACACCGTCTACAAACAGAGTCTGGCGTTCCACCCCCGAGGAAGGTGCAGGGGCGGCTGTCCGCACCAGCCCCTCACCTACAACGTCGGTACCGGAGGGGCGCCGAGAGCCGCTCTTCTCGGCAGGCACCGTCACGGCCTGAACCCGCCCGGCCTCGCCCCCGAGCACACCCCGGGGCCGGAGCCCGCCCGGCGCTGGCGGCCGCGGGGGTAAGGCAGCCCCGCCGCCGAGGCCCGTTTTCCCCTCAGGGAGCGGTTTCACCCGCGGCCCCTCCCCCGCTCCCGTTCGGCCGCGGCCGGGACGACACCGCCGCTGCGCAGGGACCGGCCGCGCCGCCGCCGCCGCCGGGGGGAGGTGGGTGCGTGTGAGAGCGCGAAGGCCCCGCGCCGGCCCCGCCGAGCGCCGGGCCCACTCACCGCCGCCACTACCGGAGACTGGGACGAGCAGCGCGGGGCACAGACGTCACTTCCGGCCCCGCCGCCGGCTGATGACGCACCGCCCGTGGCGCGGGCGGAAAGGCGCCGCCATGGCCGGAACCGCGCGGGCGCGGCCGGCCCCAAAAACCGCTCAGGAACGGGCAAATCCTCGCGTTTCCTACACCGCGGCAGCCCCGCCGCCGGCGGCTGGTTACTTCACCGCTAAATAAAAAGAACCGACCCACAACAAACCTACACAGCCGCGGCGGAAAAGGAGGAACTGTCACCACGTCTGTCACTCTTTAGGACCATCCTTACAACTATGTACAAAAAACGATGACAATTTTATTATTTTTATCTACTTGAATAAACAGTCGTTTCAACAAGCCACATACAAAATGGCAACGGAACTAATGCACTACAAAGGAGAATTTTACATTAATTCAGGATGAGAAGGGCAATTCTTAAAAAGGAAAAGCAGCCGAGGCTATGCAGACAGACCTTAACACACCCTCATTAAAGCGGTTTAATGAGGTTACTCAACCATGACTAGAGGTTACAAGGCAATACACGATAGGAAAGATCATTCGGTGCAGCTGCTTTATCATCCATCCACTGTTTTAGCTGGGAAATAACCTCACTTTAGAAACACATTAACTGCTGCAAGTAACACGTTTGCAAGGCAGTGTTCTTCAGCGAGGGCTTGTGTTACTTCAGGAATTCACATTTTAAGGAAGACATGCTGTTTCTATGAGAATGTACCTGATAAAACAAATAATCCGCATAGTTCTAGCTCACAGAGTTCACTGGGATCAGTCCACGAGTTCCGGGGTGTGGCTGTGAGAAATGTCAGCAAAAGGAACACCAGAGTGTTTCCAGAGAGGGCTTCCCAGAAGAAATGGGGCACTGCAGCTACCATCATACAAAGCAACGAAAAGGCCCACAGCTGGGCTGTAGCACTGTAATGAATTCTTACAAAGTGGTCCTCGTTTACCCAACAGGAACAACAGCAAAGGAGAATTACTGGTATGACTGGAGAAAGAAAAGGTCTTACAAGTGGACAGTAAAGAGGTTGGTTTGTTTAATCTAAAAAAAAAAAAAAAAAGTCAAGACAACTGCGTAGAAAAGTACATAAGATCAACACTGTGAAAACAAACCCCTGGTAAAACAGGATTATCATGCTGCCACAGAACAGGTGGGGCTAAACCAGCCACTAATAAGCTTAGACATGTGTTAGAAATTACAAGTTCCAAAATCCTCACAGCTGTTTGGTTCACAAAAAGTTTTCCTGCAATAGGAAAGGCAAAAGCCTGCTGGCTTTTAAAGTGAAGCTCAATCAGTTGATGAAGGGGTTTACATGGGAATGGAGCTAGGCAACCAGCCAGCCACTCATATTTCTGTCTTCCAACAAGAGCAGAAATATGATGCAAACCAGACTTTTTCTGCCAAATACACTGAAATTTTTGAAAGCATAACTACAAAAAAAATAAAGGCAAACAAACAACTAAACCCAAAAACCACAGAGCTCCACCCCATAGTCCACAGCTTTTGTAAAAGTGATAGGAATACAAAGGAGCAAAAACCCACAGACATCACATATACAACGACAAAAAAAACCTGACATTTCCCTCAGGCTCAAATCTTCAGGGAATACGCCCCAGGCGACCAGACAGTAGAGGAATGTAACCTGAAGTAAGTGTAAGACAAAACAAGCACACAGGATTTAAACAGAAGACAGGCTTCTCCAGAGAGACCCTCCTGAACACATTTTTGCTCTCTGCAGGAATAGCTCACTAAAGCCAAGGGAATACCTCACACGTGGACATGTAATCATGAATTTAAATTTTGCAGGAACGCCACTGGGAACTTCCCGTTAGAAATTATTTTTTTCCAAAAGGAACCACTTTATCCATGCTTCTAATGCCATGCTACAATCTTTCAGAAGAGTGGCAACTATTAAAAAACAACTCACTTTAATTGTTAATTTAATTTCATTACCAAAAAGTCTATTTGAATTTTTTTTTGCCAAAACTAATTACTAATACTTAAGAATTTTTTAACTTTTAACCTTTGATCTACCACAAAACAGAATTTCCTTAGAAAAGAAAACTTATTAAGAGCTGTAGGAATAAAGATTAGCCTCAGTTTATGTTTAATGTTCCTCCCTTCAGAGACTTCTCTTCCATCTCTGTCACAGATACCTCCAAGATCCTTTTCATAACTGGAAATGATAGAAATACTTTACACAAAGGTCAGAATTATAACCCTGAGTTTCTAAAAGGCAGTATTTTGTTGCACTCTTAGAAATAATGCCTAAAAACCAATTTATTACCTCATAACAGAAATACATAATAAACCACAAGAAATTAAAATATTAAAATGGCTTCTTATAGAAATATAGAGATCCTGCTGCCTTTACCACCAAATTTTTTCAGTGTTTTTTTTACCTTTAAGCAACTGCAAATATTTAGTTCGACACTCCATTTATACAGTGTATGTATATGTTTGTACATTTGCATTTCAATATTGTCAGTGTACAACCAGGATCGATATTTCCGTGTTAAATTTTAGTAGAAAAATCACTTTTCATTCTGAGATTTGTCATCAGAAATAGCTGCTCATCACTATTTTGGGGCATGGACTCATTTCCACAGTTTGGTTCAACTCCACGTATACCAGGGTAAGTAATTTGTTGGGAGAGGAGAGGGGTTCCTTCTTCCAGCTCTACAACGGACACAAATGATGGAGGATGCAGGCAGCGCAGAGTAACAAACAACTAGGAATTTCAGTTCTGCAGGAATTTCAGTTCTGCACCAATTTCATTCCACCAGCAAGCGGAATACAGTGATGTGTCCGTGTTTTCACATTATTTTGATGGGTGGGGAGAAAGGAATGGTTTTCCCACAAGACACTGAAGGTCTTTCTCTAATATAGGCTTGTATGCTATTTGCAGTCAAGGAAAGACAATAAAGCCCACATTTACCACATTAAATGACTAGGTCCCCCGTTTGGTATATCAGTTTCTCCATAAATCAAGGCTTACTGGATTCTTCCCATTGTTTTCTCTCTGCTTCAAGTCCCAGGCTTGCCTTGCCACGAACTTAAAGGAACCAAATTAGCATCAACAGTTGAAGAAACCACCACGTTCAGGGATAGTTCCTCCGAGTTACGCTAGGTTGGGAGAATAAACGGCCATATTAATCATACGGTTCCAAATCCTTGGAAATTAGTGGCTCAGTATCTTCAGTTGTACTTTGTGGGGATTGGGGGGCTGCAACCGCCAGGCTGTGTATAGTCTCTTGTTGATGCTGCTTTGCCTTGTTATAGAGTAGAACTCCAATTGTCACCAGAAAAGTCCCAATGGCCGAGAGGCTTGTGATTTTGTTACCAAACACAATAATACTTAGCCAGATTGACAGCGCATGCTTCACAGTACTAGCAACACTGGAAAGGAATATAAAAATTAAGGCCAAAGAAAGCTTTCTCATGTCCCCCACGCAACCATGCTTTAAAGTAGCAGGACCTCTCTTTGTTTTGCTTGGTTTTTAACCACCAACTCAGATTCCACTTCTCCTCCTGAAGCTACTACCAATACTAAATTGCTTGTATATCTTTACACTCATCTACATTTTAGAGCTAGTACAAATAATTCACCTCAGGTTTTTGGTTTGGTTGCCTTTAAGTATGCAGTACAGTGTTAGATATTTATTTCTAACTAACACAGACATCCAGAAAATGCTAACAGAACACTAGCCACACAACTATCACTTGTGAGTGTGCTGCCACTATTCAGGAAATAGGCATTATAACCTGAAAAGAATAACTAAATCATACCAATAACACTGTATACAAAATTCCATGCTATATGTAAATATGAATGTATGCTTTTACGTCCTGTTGCGTAGAGAAGACTAACAACTTCAGAATAAGCATGAGTGTAACTGAATTATCACACAACTGTAGCAGGCACACCTGAAAGCATAAGACAGCAGAAGCTTTCAGAATTTAGGGCCAGGATTACCCCACAGGCCCAAGGACTATTCATACAAATGACCAGTTATTGAACCAGAATTGTGGAACAGCCCCACAAAGCTGCTAACTGGTAGTATAGGTGAAGGTGTCTTTAGAGAACATATAATCCAACAAATGCAGCTTGGCGTGCTGCTGTCATGCTTCAGAAAAAAGGAACACAGAGCTGGTTGCTCACATTCTGTGCTGCACAGAGAGATAGGTAGGTATTGCCTTATCACTGAAGCAAATGGCAGCTTAACTGTTGGGTGCAGAGTTTTGGTGAATCTATTCAGTGCCATTAACCAGGTTTAAGGAACGGCTGTTCAACCTCAATATCCCTGCTAGTAAACGTGAGCACCTGCTCTGTAAACTCAACAGCATGGGTCAAATGCTGCTCTCCTCACACACTGAGGGAGCAAATCACAAGGTTTTGGTGATCTGGATGTGAAAAGTTTTCTTAATTTTCTGCAGTTATGCATTTACATTATTTATCTTTGCACAATACCTTTACTGCCTAGTTCTCAAGCAGAAATACTGGGCAAGAAAAAAAGGAAAATAAAATAGTGCTCTTGACATGAAAATACAATTTTACCTGAAAGTCACAGGAGAAATTTTTCCCATCAAGGCATAGGCTGTAACACTTTGCAGGTGGAACAAGACTCCATCTATTAAGAGAAGTACAACAACATCTTGGTTGTAGCTGAAGCTCCTTCCACTTTTCCCAATCACAGGCACATCCTAAACAACAACAACAAAAAAAGAGGACTTTAAAAGTTTAGTTTATAAGCAAATCTAAAAGTGATTTTCCACCCAATTCATTATTATTATAAACAAATAGTTTTACATTTAGACTTCAGCAAAAAAAAAAAACCTAAAACATTTAGATCCTACAGATTTTTTCCCTAAAAGAATCTATTAGAAAACCAGCTCTCATCTGACTGAACTTTCCAGGGTGTTCACTCTGCCTGTGAGATAGTTTATTTTCTGAACACTGATGCATGGCAATGAAATGCCAGAATGAATATGAAGGATCCCTCTTTAACCTGATATACCTTACACTTCAGTTCAATTTTGCTTTCAGACTTTACATTCCTGCATACCAAGTGAATATCAGCAAACAGTCAACAAATATTTAAGATTTGTTTTTCAATATCTAAAATTTTAAATGCACTTAGACAAAAATATGATTTGGTCTCAGAAATCCTGAAATAAACTCAGGCTTTCTGGGTCACTTGTCAAGTCATGTGTATATTAAATTATTTATTTGAAAATTTTCTCTTTTTTTCCTCTCCCCGATCTCTTGCAAACATAAGATGAAATGCATTTCAGGGTGATTTTAAAAAAAATGGGAAAAAGTAAAAATTAAAACCTCAGTTGCACATTCCGCTCACAAGTCAAAAAGAAAACATTAATCAGTGCTAGTGAATTCAAATTACCATGAAAAATATCCAAGCTGGAATAAGCATAACCACTGCAGCGGCACTTGTGTAGAACTGAAGCTCTGGGGCTCTACAAAGGAGAAAAAGCAATGATTACAATTATTAAAAGCTTCCTCTTTCTTAGAACTGAAGAAAGCTGCATCATTGTTGTATTTACAGATACCAAAAAGTAATAAAAGCCATCTGCCAAGGTTTGGGGACAACAAATCCAGCATCTCTTGCAAAGACAGTGTTTTGCTTTTTGTGTTGGCTGAGACAGACCCAAGAGAAAAGCCACAAGTCTTCAGGACTAAAACTACCATTTCATCTTGTGGTGAAGTTCATACACACAGGCCTATTTTACCACAGGATTTTAGTCCTGGCTTATACTTTGTAGTTAAAAGATCAAGGGAGATCTCAAGTTCGTTTCTGCATGCCTAATAATGTTAAAGGATGTTTTATGATTGCAGAATAAGGACATTTCTGCATATGCTGAGAGTTTTAGCTGATTACGAGACTCTAACCTACCACAGTAGGTTATGAGCATAGAGAGTTTTCTTTCCATGATAAAATTATTTAGGTTAAAGCTGTCTGTAAACAGTCTGAGAAAAAAACAGAAATAAACTTGGTGCAACATAAACATAAATATATCAAAGTCCATCTATAATCAAACTTGAAATATTTTTAATACTTACGAAAATCTGTATTTATCTCCACTGAGTAGTTTTTTGGAAAAGACGTTTTGCAAACTGGAAAAAGAAAACCAACACCATTTATCTCAATTTAGTTATGACAAATAACCCATGAGAAAGACAGCTGTTTTCCTTAGATGGGTAGATGCGTTTTCTACACATTCCACATTCTACACATTATGCAACTACAGAAAGGAGTTTGGTCTCACTCCTTTAGACTAACAGAGTACTATTATTTTTTTAATCCCATGAATGCTAGCAGGTAAGATAGAGAAACTTTATATTCTGTTAAAAATAAATTTTAAATACCAACATTTAAATATAGTGTACAAAAACAACTACAGGCAACAATTATCTTCACTCTACCAATAAAAAAAAATTCCTTTATTCCACACATGCAACTATCACTAAGCCTTACCAGTCCATGATATTAGTAGATAAAGCTGCCGAGAAGCCTAGGATGTTGAAACTGATTTCAGTAGCTGTACACAGAGCTAGCCCGCCCATAACAGGAATGAGAGAGAGATTAACCAGCAATCCTGAAAATGAAAACAAAAACTCAAGTCTGAGTTTAATTACTGTACTTCCAATTACATGTATCAGATAATATAGTTTTTGAAAATTTAAATTCCATCTTAACTTCCTTAGTTGAAAGAAAGAGCAGCTTATTTGACTGGATTTTAAAGTACAGAGGTTCTAAAGTGAGATCTCAGGCAATAGCAGGGTGCTCTTGAAAACAATATGGACATACTGATAGAAGTATGTCCCTTGGAGAAAGAAAACAGGCTGATGACTCTTGTGAGACACGAGACAACTCTGAGTTTCATCTTTTTTATCGAATGACAGAAAAGATTATACTCTCCCTGTTTACTCTGTGAATTATTCTTCTTCCTCTGGCTTATTTCAGCCTTTTGCCATTTTGTATCACAAAGGAGTTCATACACGGCTTCTGTATTACTCCTGTGACTTATAGCTGGTAAGAACCAAAATCTCTTCAAGCAAATAGCATGCTACTGCAAGTGGAATTGCAAAGAAACTATTTTGTGGCAAGCCAGTTGTTTGGGGTTTTGTTGGGTTTGTTTCGTTTTTTTTTAACCACAGAGTGAGCACAGCAAAGAAATTAAAGAATTTTAAGTTCTGAGCAGGAAGCTGTCCTTAAAAGAAGGAACACACTGAACTTCAGTTATTTAAGGCTGCAATAATATTTTCTTGACAGAAAACTAACTTCAAAGCAACAGTGTCCTTACACAGCAGCATTAAAATAAATAATTTTTTTCACTTTATATACACTCTACTTATTGTGTTCCAACAGGATGATTCTTCCAGCTGCATTTACTATATTTCAGTGGAAGCTCCTCATCCATGACCAACTGACAATATTATACAAACAAACAAAAAAATCAGAAAAAAGAAAAATCCCATTTCAACAGTGAAATATTTACCAGTGTATTCTCCTAATATCATCCGAGACATGATAACAGTAAAAATAGGTGCAGAGCTTTTAACAGTCTCTGCAAATGAAACTGCCACATTCTTCAAGCTGACAAGACCCAAGACTACTGTTGCAAATCTGTAATAGAAGAACACATGAAATTAAGCAGAAAATAAAATAACGCTTTAAGAGCCACTCTCAGACATCTCACATAAAAAAAAGAATCACATTATAATGTCTCTAGGTTTATAAATTTGAGCTGCAGTAACATGGCAGGTGTAGCTGGCAATCAGGCCACCAAATCGTGGTAGCCAGCCTGAACTGCAGCCGCCCATCAGCTGTGCACCTTCGCTCCACAGCACCTGGGATCTATTTCTTTCTGCTTTGGCTTAAACATTTTTGTTTTGCCAAGGAATAACAACCCCTTCCAACCCGGTGGTTCTATAATTTATTTAGCACAAGTAAAGGCACCCTTGGGCAACTGTACAATTTCTACAGATGGACAGAAAACATCAAAATTGACTTTTTAATGCACTCTAACCAAGCTTGAGGTGACAAGTGTTTTAAGCTAAAGTTTTCAGTAGGCTCAGTTGAAAAGGTTAGTGCAATTCTGCTGATGAACAGCAATTCACCAAGGAAATGTTATCATTTGCAGTTATCCATCTTTAGTGTAAATTAGGTGCACTACATATTTTTACCATACTTTAAACCATGAAGTTAAACAACAGGGCAGCAGAGATATTACAATAAAGCTACTCTGAATTCATTTGAATCCTGTTATCCTTTATCACTTGAGGAAAGCAAATATTATATTCTTATTCCCTCCTAGACAACAAACTGATACTATCCCAGCACACAGCAAATACTTACTTTTTAAAAGATAAACATTAACAGCCTGTATCGCTTTTGAGGCAAACATCATAATAAATATTAGTACACTAAACAAACATCAGCCTCAAAGGAGAACAGGAAGAAAGTAAATGGAAAGAGAAGAGAAGTATGTTCTGAAAGAAGCTAAATGTGATGAGAAGCCAAGCTAGCCAAAAACCTGACATCCGGAAAAAGGAACATAGCATTTAGCAATAGGGACTAAAAATAAAATTATCCTGTGATTTTTTTTTATTTTTTTTTTTGAGGGGAGGAAAAGTGAATACTCCAAACAGTTTCCAATCAAGATTGAAAAGGAAAAGAGCCATGAAAATACAATTTCTGTTCAGAAGAACGCGATGAAGCAACCACATAGATCTCTAGACAGTATTTAACCATTTACCTCATTAATCCAACAAACAGCATTATCATGATGAAATTGGGTGGATAAGAGATGCGTGTTTTGTGTTGATACAAGCAGCATGGAACAAACATTTTTATACAGCCAATGAAGGTGGTTGAAAGCATTTGAACAGCACCTAAAGATGAGAGGAAAAGAAAAATAAAATCAGAAGATGATGGGAACGTGACGAATCAAGCAGTGTAAGAAAATTTCTTATACAAACTTATGCATAGTACTTTTAGCAGTTAAGAAACTGTCTAGATTTTAGGATTTCTCACAAAAGCCCTTTACTTTTATGCCTACCAGCAAGGCAGCAGAATAAAACAAAGGTGGCATACACCTGTTAAGATCCGGTTCACAGATGAAATGCCCTTTGTTTCCCCCTTAAAAAAAAAAAGGGAATAAACAGCCCATTGGATAATAAGGGTCACATAAAGGCAACTTTTGCACTTTCACAAAGACATTAACAGCTCTGGAGATTAACAACAACAACTGATTCCATTTTATTTTTTCAAAAAACCCACACTACCCTCCAAGACAGAGAACAAAAAATTACATTTTTCTTTCCAGCTCTTAGTCTCAAACACCATTTTAGTGGAGGAAAGGACAGTGTCAGAAGCCCCCGTACAGGCTGAGATCACAACTCATGAGTTCCCAGCCCCAGAATCCACCCCCACATCTCCTAACTAGGTCTTTTTCACTTCAGTTGAACCATTTTGTCCCTCAACTTTATACAGGAGGATCTGGTATTGTCAAATGTCTTACTGGAATTGAAGTATAAACGAAAGGTGGGGTTACCTAGCATGCTGGGCTCTCCTTCCAGTAATGAAAGAATGTATTTGTTAAGAAAAAGAGTGCAAAAGCTGAAGAAAAACCACAAAGTGAGGTAGATGAGAGCATGAGAATTCCAGATGCCCAGGTCCGACTCAATGACTGTAGTCTCCGTGATAGTGATTTTCAGGACGTTCTCCTCCGGCACACTATCGCTCCTGGCAATTACAAATTTTTCACTCCTGTTTGCAAAGAGCGAACCCAAATGAAATAGTGATTTTCCCTTTGGCTTTTCTTCAAGGGGAGGAGGATTTGGTTCCTCTTGTGTCTGAGCACTTGTCACAGTCGACATGCTGACATTAAGAAATTAATATTTGTCCTTAATACAAACCAACGTTGACTTAGCACAGAACAACACTTCGACGGAACAAAAATATCATGTGATTCATCTTTCATCTCCCATGGCCTGAAAAAGTGTACTTGGTCCTCCAAATCACATCTTGCATGAAAATAAACTTCACATGCTTCTTCATGTGGTCTACTCCATTTTTTCTGCCTAAGAATGAAAAAAAAAAGAGAAAGAAGGAAAAGACATGTAGCTCTGAACATAATGACATTTTAAATCCCTAATGCAGCAAAGATACCACATTTCACCTACAGTTTGTGAACGATAAAGACTTCTGTAGCTTATCTTTCAGACTGGATTTTGTACTCCTAATTCATGATACCAAGATTAAGCACTAAGAACTTATCTAAGGGAGATTTTTTAATTCTAAAATAGCACACACACACACACACAGAAGACTACGTGATTAAATTCTTTCTCTTCTAAAGCATGTCAACACAGCCTTTTCCATTATAATTAACCCCTCTTCAAGATTCTACACTTTCTTTAATCTCAGTCTAAGGTCTTATAACCACTCAACAGAAAAAAAATCTTCAGAACCCAGAAAATCTGGGCAGGAGCCTGTAGCCTTAGTACTAATTAACCTGTTATTACCTCGAGTCAAAGTGAGCAATCAATAACCAAGGACTAAAACTTCCAGTAACTGTAAGAGTTATCCTGATAACTGTGAGATTTGGATGAACAAAGTAGGAAAATATTTCCAAGAGCTTTCCAACCAGACTTGTTCTCCATTTAATTACTTGTAAAGAACTCACCATTACTTATTTTGCTACTGCAGTACTGTTCTAGCTTGCAATTCAGTATCAGTAGTTGCAATAATTCTTAGTCTTTTTAAAAGATCTGACAGAAAAGGGCATTAAATCGTTTGCAACTAGAGCTTTCTCCTTTTACAAATTACATGAAAGGTGGAAAGTTACAGCAGAAGAGTACGGAGAATAACCAAAACACACTGTGACCTTTATTCTTCTCAAGTCATGTGATGTTAGTTCGCATCACAATGCTAACAGATTCAAAGTCTGTATGAAGAAAGAAATTGCACCTGAGCAGCTTATCTGCATCAGTAAAACACACCATTGGGTTTACTGCATTTTATTTTGCAGTCAGTGTTTTATGAGCAAAAAATCCCCCAGGATTAATCAGATGAAAATGAAATGACGGACAAGACCTCTTTTGCCCCTCAACAAACAAACAATAGGGGAAATTAAATTCTAAATATTTTTCTTCAGAAGCACATTTGCTGGATAGACAAGATGGTGGACCTTAGTTAAAAAGTAATTCTTGGTGGGGAAGCGAATCAGTGGACAAGTTGGAAAAGCCGTCTGAAATGAGACTATAATATTACAATGCATCAAACGATGGCAGCACAAGAAATAATCAATGGCAGGCGAAAATAGAAGAGTTGGAACAAGAGCTACTGCACCTGCCCTAATTCTGCTAGCACGTGAATAGGAGACACCGTTTCCCTCATGCCCAGTGTGGCATCTCAAATCATAAATAGATACTAAAGAGTTAAATATATCCTGTCAGTTTTCATGCCCTAAAGAGCAGCTACTTTACGCAAATTTTCCATTCCTTACGTTCTCTATTTCTGTTACTACAGCCATGCACAGAAAGTTTCCAGCCCTATCCCCTTATCTCCTTTCATTTTACCAGGAAATCCTGCTAGCAGCACCCCGAGGTACAAGACCCTGACACACTCACATTAAACCATATACTCGTGTTAATCCAGTTTAAGACAGAACTTTGAAGGAAGATACGCATTCTTTAAGAGAATTTGTTAAGAAAAATGGATTCTTGACTCCTCCTCCTTTTTCAGGTCATAAAAACCCCCCAACTTCTAAATTAAGAATGGTTATTTATCGCAACTTTGTTAATACTTTTTCTGTTTATACTACTCGATTAAAAACAAAAGCAATTAAACACAACAGCAATTAAACACAACAGAACTCCCACCCTCAACAGCACCTCGATATCACATTTGATATGACTGATTCCACACATGGCAGGAAGCAGAACAGCAAATAAGAACAAAACTACTCCCCCCTAAATTACTGACCTCCTGTCTTAAACCAACCGGAAAGTCTTAAATGGACTGAAGGAGTTCTCCATCTGGAACTAATTCAGTCTTCCTCCCTTAAGACCAACCAGCAGCTGATGTTTACCAATAGATGAAAACGTGGCAGCGGTTGGTAGACTGTTTCTCTTGGATTACACACAAACATTCAATCTTCCAGCTCAGAAGAACAAACAGCATGCAGTGCATTTTACACACTTCCTCGTATCTTCTCCAACTTTTGACTACGTTAGCAACACAAATGTTGTGTTAAAGGTGGAAAAAATACGGAGCATAAGCTTTGAGAGTCTCAGACAAATTCTGACTTACAAGTCGCAGCTAATTACCAATTCAACAGCTCCCTAATTTCTCAAGCTTTAAGCCATCGTATTCATAGGGCTACTTGCATTTAAACTCCTTTTCCCTTTCTACCTAGAGGAGTTCGAAATTTAATCGGAAATACATTCCTTTCAAACTTAAAACAGGAGCAGAGGCAAACATTTTCTCAGAAGACTTTTAAGAGTGAAGAAAATAAATTAAGACATCATCTTTTTGTGCTTTTAAGCATCTAGTTTTAACGAAAAACTCCCTCTCCCCATAGTTTTTCACAGAGTAGTCAGACTTGTTTCGATTACTAAATCGCGTACGCTATTTTCTATTGTGTGCGAGTGGCCTCCATGGGAATAAACATAATTTTGCTGCCAGGCAGCCTGGATGAATATATAGAAATGACAGCTGTCTGGGCAGTGCTTTTGTGGAAATGGTGTCACAGCCTAACGAACATTTTGAGTTAGCACCAGCTCCCAGCTTCTGAAATAAATACCACCCCCTTTGCTCGCTCCAACTACAACAAATGTTTTTGTGGACATGTGATAGATCAAACCAGGGAAACTGCTCTCCCCTGAAATTTTAAGGCTGCTGGGAAAAAGTCAGTCTTAATCTGCACCAAGACTATACATATCACCTACTCTTAATCCATAAACATCAGCTATGCTTAATTCACACCAGTACAGTTTAACCTCATCTCCGTAAAAGCAGTATGTCTACGTGCATTGTTTTCTACAGGTCACAGAAGAAAAGAAACACCAAGTTTTGCAAAAAAAACCCCTAAATGCTGAAGCAACAGAAGTTAACAAGAACACATCACATTTTTTGCATTAGTTGTTTCATAAGAAACGTTTTCCAAAGAAACTGTAACATTCCACACTGAAGTCAAATGAATAAAAGAGAAAAAAAAAAAAAAAATCAAGAAACTGAACTCTTGTAACACGTAACAGCGGTTTCTAACAAAATTTAAAAGGGAGCAAAATCAGTTTTCCTCCTCAGGTGAAGGGGAGATCTGTGTCACATCCCCCTTCCTCCACAACTGCAGGGAGGTGAGGGGTGAAGCAGCTGGTGAAAATCCAGTTGCAAGGGCTCAGCAAGGTTACAGCGGGGCCCTGACACATTCCCCACACCTGCCCCCCCCTGAGCTTTTCTGCAACTGAGCTACAGCCTATATGAGGGCAGACAGCTGAACTGTCTTGACCCAACACTAACACCACCTCATCATCTTCTTTAAAAGTAAGCATAGAGGGAGAAAATTAAGAGGCCTTTCAGAGCCATATTTGATTAAAAAATGCAAGAGATAAAACCTACTCGGATATTAAATTGTTTCAACGAGATTATCACTGACGTATGTTGAAAATCCTCGTAACAGCATTCACTTAAACTTTCTTTTCCTGAGAAACTGCAGTTCTAACCCCAATTTTTAAGAAATTGTCAAAAATAAGAAAGCTAACAATATAGCCAGACTTCAATATAACCAGTCTGTCCTTAGCACTGAAAGAAAGAATTAAAGATAACACATACAGCAAGACACCTGAAAGAGGAAATACAGTGGTTGTTTAAAAATTACATCTGCTGTACCAAGACACGATTTATCATGAAAATAAAGCATAGCATTTCCAGCACTACAGAGTCTGTGTTTTTTGACTATCTGTGACAACCCTGGTTATGCACGGAGTCTCTCATGATTCTTTCACAAAGCATATGAAATATTTTTTTTTATGATTGAATACACTCATTGGCAAGCATCTGGCAGGCACTCCAACAAATTTAACATAAAATCCTTTCGTGATGCAGCTCAACCTCAAAACGGATACCTTTTGGTGAGAAGCTCTAATTATTTCTTAAACAGCTAAGCAGATCCTGACAATCACCACTACATGTATGACACGGACAGTTTCTTACTGCAGTCATCTGCCTAAAACTGGAAGCCCTCTGGACTTTGGAATGACCATTTAACAGCAAAGAGAAAAAGCCATTGCTATGGTTTTTCTGACCACTTGTTAGTATCTAAGACAGATACTTTCTATTGACTGTATCCACAGAGAACTCAGTAATACTGTCAGCTTTACACCTCGCACAAAAAAAAAAAAAAAAAAAAAAAAAAAAGCTCAAAAATGTTGCAAGAAACTAAGGCTAATTTGACAGCGAAAAAAGAAAGGTTTGGTGTGCGTTATTTCCACCTACTATCATGCAACACAGGTCACACAAACACTGCTTCCAACACAAGGAACACACGGCATTCAGCACCCCAAGCAAACTGCAAATATTGTTTAACTAAATGACGACGAGAGCATGCAAGACGTTTATAAACACAGACCGTAAATACAATCGCAAGACCTTTCACATCTCCCACACAGAGAAGCTGATGCTAAAAGACTGAAATAGCTCAGCCCTTTCTTGCGCTTCAGCTCTATCTCTAGTCACCCGGTCCTCAAATCTTCCCTCCTCTCATTCCGAAGCAGCTCCCAGGCAGGACAAACCCAGCAAGGCGTTTCCGCGGCACCCCGGGGCGGGGGGAGCGCCCCGAGGAGCGCCCCGAGGAGCGGAGGAGCCGCGGGACCGCTCTGCACCCCCGCCCGGACTCAGCGCCCCGCCGGGGAGCCGCGCTGCACCGCGTCCTTCCTGACCCGGCTCGGCGGCTCAGGGGCTTTGGGGAGGGCAGCAGGGCTGCAGCGAGGCACGGGAGGAGGCTGCACAGACATCGCCCTGCCCGGGGCACGCTGCTGCCTCCGCCCCAGCGCAGCCCGGCCGCTGCTCTTCCCTCCGCAGGGCCGCTCAGCGCCTCGCCGCCAGCACCGGGGAGCTGCCAAAGCGCTCCCGCGGCTCCCGCTCAACCCGGGCTTCGGCTTCCCGGGCTGCAGCCGCCATCCCCGCAACGAGCGGAGCAGCCGGCCGGGGCCACCCCCCCGTCACCGGCCCGGGCAAGGGGAGGCGGGACGCCACCGCGCACCGCCCCCGCCGGCCGAGCGGGAGATGCCGCCGCCCGGAGGGGCCGGGACTCGGCCCTCCGCCCCCCCCGGGAGCCGCGGCAGCCCCCGGGCCGGCAGAGCGCCTGGCCCGCGGCGGTTGCCCCTCCCCGGCACCGGCGGCGCCTCCGCGGAGAGCGGCCCGCGCCCCCCTTGTTCACGGCAGCCGCCCGTTCCCCTGTCACCGCGGGCGGACGGCGGGAGGCCATTTTACGAAAAGAAAGGCGTTTAAAAAGAAAAACAAAACAAAACCCCAAAGGAAAAAGGGGGTTACATGGGACGCAGCTCTGGGGCGCGGCCGATTAAAACCCCACAAAGCCCCACCAGGCGTTTCGCTCCAGGCCGGCCCCTCCATGGGGCCCGGCGGGAAGGCGCGGGCCGCCCGCCCGCCTCTGTCGCAGCGTGTGACGCGGCCGCCCCGCCCGAGGAGAGCAGCGGCGGCGGCACGGGGGGAGCCCTGAGGCGGGAGGAGGCGGGAGCGCCCCGCCCCGGCCCCGCCGCCCTGTGGCGGCGTTTCCCGCCCGCGCGGGGAAGTGACGTGCGGGCCGTGCCGGAAGCGCGGCCGCCGCAGCCATGTAGGGACCGGTACCGGAGGGCGACGGCGCCGGAGCCGCCATGGAGGGCGCTGAGGACAGGTAGCGGCGGGAACCCGCCATCAGGGCGGGAGGGCGGACCCAAGCGCTGAGCAGGGGCGGCTGTCCCCGCTCCCCCGCCGCGGGGGGTGGGCAGGGGCTGGGCCTCCCCCCCCCCCCGCTTGGTACGGCCCCTGGGGCGGGGAGGGAGGCGCCCCCCCCCCCGGTGACGGTTCCCCGTTTCTCTCCCCTGCAGCGGCGCCGCAGCCCCCCCGCTGCCCACCCTCACCCCCCGGCACCGGCGGCTCATCCCCACGCCCTGCGGCCCCGTGAGTACACCCGCTCCCCGCCGAGAGCAACCCCCCCCCCGGCCTAGCTCCTCCGGGAAGGGCCTTTGGCCTCCCCCGGTACCGGCCGCCTCCTCCCGCTGCGGCCCCCCGAGGAGAAGCGGGGGGCGAAGGGGATTTGTGCCCCTTTGCAGCCGGGGCCGCACCTCGCGGAGCCTCAGCGCTGCCCGGGGAGCGCTCCCTTGTTTCAGAGCTTTGGTTTTGCTTAAAGCAAGCTGCGCTTTCAAACAGCGGATCTGTAGCTCCTCACAAGCTCCTGCATGTACAGAAATGACGAGAAATGTTCCCAAAATCTTTAAAAATACGTACAATGTGGTGTAGCAACTGCGCCCTAGCTCAGCCCGACCAACAGGTGACTCCCCAGTTCCACGTCTCTCCTGAGGAAGAATTTTTTTTTCTTTACCACCAACATCACAAGAAAGTCAAGTGATTTTTTTGCTAGCCTGGTGCAGTTTATCTGTTTCCACCATTTAAACTGCCTGGGATGAACGGAAAAAAAATCCTCTCCCAAATCCTCTGCACGTTGCTCAGAAGAGTGAACCTTTCTTTAGTTTTCTAAAACTAAAAAGCCTCGATAAGGGGCACTGAGAAAAAGTTACTTGCTGAACGTGGCTATGTTTTGATAGGCATAGACATGAGCGTTGGCAATCTCAGTTTCAGGAGATTAAATTATAACACCCTGGCCCCTGAGGCACTAAGAAAAGTAGAAGGCAGTCTGCAGGTATAAACCAGAAAAATCTAGGCTGAGGTTAATTATGAAATAAAGTTAAGCCTTCTCCCTTCCTCAGTAATTTTGGAGTATCAGTTCAACTGCGGAGTTTCTCTTCCTTTTTTCCAAGGAAAAGCCTGCACTTGAGTCATTTAGCTGACTTGCTTTAATGCATTTCTTAGGAATAGCAACTAGTTTATACTGCATTACGTGTTTAAAAATTGTTTTCCTTTACAGATAAAGCCTTGTTCAGAGCTATCATTTCCTGTGAAGATCTACTTCTGTGTCACTATTCTGTCTCTGCTAAGTGTAATAGGGCTAACCATAGAGACACTCGTTCGACAAACTGAGGAAGATTTCACCATTTCTCTTATTCAGTTAGTAGGAGTTGGTAAGAAAAATACTGTTTGCATTTTAAAACAAATAAATTTTTTCCCAAGGTAGTAATTAACCAGTGACTGAAGTTTCTTATTTCACTCCATTAGGCCTGATCTGTTACACATAGAATCTTCTGTTAGTTTAGCAGTAACGAGCTTAGATGGCTTTTGCCACTGTTGCTTTTCCCAGTAGTATTTTAGGGAAAGGATCAGTAATAGATATGGTGTCATCCAAAATATCTTCATGTGTGAATAGTGTGAAAAAATATTCAGGTTTTTGGAGGTTTGCTATAACTGGCTTTCTTACTGGCGTTTCCTGAGGCAGATGTACCAATGATTTTGCTTTCAGACAGCTGTCACTTTCTGTAAGATGTACTGAATGTTCAGCTATGCCAGAAAAGGCTTTCCCAGTTTAATGTCTGTGTCATCATATATTGGGGAATTCAGAGGTGTCCACACTCCAAGGCTTCACAAAACATCTCCTGACACGAGCCACGCTTATACCCAAGTTGTAGTTGGTTTCAAGGCACCTTCTTACATTGCAAGAAACCAAACGTACACGCAGTTTGATCTGAAATAAGAAAACATCTTGTCACCTCTCTGTGTTAAGTTTTGCAAGGATGTTGCTTTACCTGAAGTATGTTAATAAAAGACAATAAGGACCTCATTTTTTTTTTTTTAAAGCGCTTTTTTTTTTTTTTTGTCCTACAGGAAGCAAAATTCAAATTTTCTTGGATATTTCCAATTAGAGCTTCAGTAGAAACTTAGGTTCATATTGCTGGGTCCATAGAAATGAAACTTAACATGAAAATAAATAAAACTAAGTGTTTTAGGAAGTCCTCTTCAGTGGCTTTAGCAGGTCTTGGCTGTTGGCTCGCTGGTCCAAACAGCGTCGAAGAGAATAGAATCTCTGTGGGTGTAACACCTTGTGTACGAGAAGGACGTGCTAATCATAAGCAGTCATTGCTTTCCAGCTTTCACCCAGAGGGAACAAAGACAATAGATTTGTTCTAGATTCTATAATTAGACCCGTACAAACAATACCTTTAGTCCAAAACTCTGGTTTGATTAGCAGCTTTTCACACAGGACTCAGCATACCCACAAAAATTGCAATGTTAGAACAGGCCATTGGCACTTCCAATCTGTCACACTGTTTTTGTTAGCAACCACTGTTTTGTGCTTCAGAGAAAAATGAAGAACCTTCATAATAAACCAAATGAATCACGTGGTGTTATAAAACAGGGAAGTTGAAAGCATGCTTGCTAATCTATTTTTCCCCCTCCTACCTTGTTGATACTAATTAGTATTCTGTGCTGCCACACACACACACACACACGGGAAGAAGTGCACGCCTCTCACAAACCTCTGGTTTAAATTAGTAAAAAGAACCCCAGTGTATTTTTAACACATGACTTCAGATTTCAAAGTTTGAATGTAAACAAAAGTTGTTGTTTCAACATATTAGGCAGTAAAGAGAACAACATTCAAGGAACATGTTAAAACAATGACTGGCTTACCTTGAGATTTAAGGATGTGTAAGCTAACCTCCATAAACATGCCAAAATGATGGGTTTTATTGGGTAGACAAAGACTGACAGAACTGATAATAGTCCTTTAAAGAAAAGCAGATGCCCCGGCTGTAACAATCTCTTGGATTTACCACTAGACATATTTACTTTAAAGAGGGTTTGGGATTTAATTTGTTGAAAAATGTTCACTTAACCAAAACCAAGAGGATGTCCTTTATTTCAGAAATGCACATACGCTATCACTGCATAAATCTTAATGCTCAGAAAAAAGTTTGTTTTCAAATTATTTGTACAGACTTCTTCTGATTTAGAAGCCGTATTTGCAAAAAAAAGGAAATACTGTCTTAAATCTTTCAGGTCTTCCTGAGTTCATAAGCGTGCCAAAAAAGTCCCATGATTCACTTTGTAATTTGCCAGTCATTGTCAATTTTCTCAATCACTGCTAATAAAAGTGAAAAAGGAAGTTCATTCACTAGGTTTGTTTAGAGAGACTGAAGTTATTACATTACTTGGAAAACTTGTATGACACTTTGTCCACATGCCCCAGCTTAGCAAACCTCGATGATTTAATTGCAGAATCCAGGAAGTAGCCCTTTGGAAAAAGAAATCTATTGTTACCTGGTCTATGGTGAGAATTAACTAGTGTTTGCAGAAGAATCCTGTATAAGAACAAAGCACTGGTCCCCGTTTTTATGGAAGGAAAGCCTTTTCCTTATTTCAGCTTTGTCAAACCAGTGTAGAGTTCAACACTGACTGCTAGCTGTGGTGTTAAGAGTGGTGGGTTTTGATGTATTTTATAATGACATCACCCTTCTACATAACATCATCCTGAACCAGTTCTTTTCTGGACTATAGTTTGCAGGGTGGGATGTTTCAAACTTTCCACAACAAAAATAAACTGTTAGGAATCCAGTCTTAAGTTCTGTTTAACACACAAGCCATTTGTAGTGGTCAGAACCACACAAACAATACAGTAGAGGTATGTGTACGAGTAGTAAATTGCTTGTTAGTCACTTGAATGACTCTCACTGGGAAGATTATGTGATTTCAGTTCTTTAATAAAGATGGTGTTGCTTCATTTAATTCAAATGCACCGTTCAATGTAATGTTCAATATAGTATTAACAGAATAACATACCACAGCTGCCCGTTAATTTGGTTAGCTGATATGTTGCCATTTTCAAAGTGTTACTTCACGAGTAATTTTAAAATCTAACAAATTATTTAATTTCTTGTGTGCTAAGAGGGGAGAGTACTCATTTTAAGTAACTGATTGAGGCTCCCTGGTAAGAATAAAGACACGCTCTTGACCAAGGAGCCTACATTACACTTGACTTTCATTTTGTCATCTGGACCAAGTATAGTGAAAAGCTGCACCTTGTGCAGTCTGTTCACCTGATAACTGACCTTTCCTTCTCCTCCCCAGTGTTCTGTGTATACTATGTGAGTAGAGGAATCCTGCAGGAGAATCGCCAGGAGCTCATCGTCTTTGTTCTTTCCATCTTGCTAGTGATGTTCCGTTCCATTGTCAACTTCACAGTTCTCTCTGCTGAGCAAAAGCCAAAACTCCTGGTTAGTCTCCTGGTTTTAACTTTTCCCCACATCTTGGATTTGAAAATGTTAGAAATGCAAGGCATCTGTGATAAGGGCACTGATAACAGAGAAAAAACAGGCTGAATTATTCCTACCATTGAGTAACAAAATGTGCACCTCCACAATTGCAAATTTGTTTCTCTGAGCTGTTCTGTGGTTTCTTTATGTATTTTTATGTATCTTTCAGTATCGGAAAATAACATTAAATATCAAAGAATCTCCTCACACAGGATTACTGCAGAAGACATCCCTCACTTCACCTACTCTGCTTCAGATTTCTGTCTATAAAACGACTGGCCTAAGGTCACATAAATCTAACTGGAATCTCCCTTAGCCCCACAATGCAGCCATGTGGTTTTATGAGTAACAGTAACCTGCTGCAAGGAAACAAAAAGACAGTGTGCTAGGGAAAGTACTGCCATTCCAGATTATCTTGTTTGCATTTCGTAAGAAAATTAATACAAGGATTGCATTCTATGTGTTACGAAGATTTTGTAGTTAAACTTCCGCTTGCCGTGCCTCTCAGAAGACCTTCTCTTTTGTGGCTGCACGTTTATCACTACTGTGAGAAGGTGCTTCCTGGCTGTGAAGCCATCCAAAAATTATTTTTTGATAGAAGGGACAGCAACCAAGCTAGGAAGATGCAGCAAAGCAAAATTTTGCCTATTCAATTTACATATCGTTAAACATACTTATCTACGGCAAACTGGGTTATTAGGGTCAGTAAAGGACAGGCATCAAAGAGATGCAAATTACTTGAAGGTATGCATCCCAGTCATCAGTTTATATATTAAACAAGAACCTCAAAGTAAAGCCTGATGTAGATGATGTACTATTAAGGATTTTTTTTTTTTTCTTACTACTGTAAAAGTAACTTGGGTTACTATAACTCCTGCTTCCTTAGCAAAATTTCTGCGCCAGACTAAGGCATTCTAATATAAATATTCTCATACCAGTGTAATTATGAAGGATGTTTTGCCACTCCAGCCATCTTTAAAGCAGCAGATATTTTGTGTGAATGCCAGCAAAGTGTGGCTGACAGAACCAGTGTTTTCTGGAGTTGAGTAAGTAGAGCATTCAGAATAACACACCGTCCCCATCGAAAGCGGTGAGGAAGGTTCTTAGCAGTTGGTTTACACCATACAGGAAGCTTAGAGCCAGTCTCTATCAAAGAATACTCTTTCTTCATATGATAAATCTCTAACAGAACCTTGCTAAAAGTTGTCGTGACATCACAGGGAGTACAAAGGTTATGTTTCTCTTAAAATGCTATTAATAGGCTGCCTGGTTCTCCTTATTCCTTTCTTCTTTTTTTTCCAGTTAAAAGATTCAAGGTTAAAGACTCTCCCTGTTTTGGCAAGGCCAGTCACATCCTTATTTCTCTTTCCCATCAGGCCCGCTTCATTCTGATCCTCTTGGTTGGCTCCTTTGATGTGATCTGTGCCATCATCCTCATTCAGAGTCAAAGCATGATGGCCTTTCGAGTGGGTGGTGCTCTAGAAAGCCTGCAGTCACAATACTTCATGCTGAACCTCTGTTTTTCCATGTTGACCTTTGATCTTCAGGCACAGGTAGAGAAATCTTTCCCCCTGGGTTCCCTTTTTTCTCTCCTATTGAGAATATTTCAGACTAGCTGAGCTGAACTATAAACTCGCTAGAGCAATCCTGCCTGTATCTTACCTTTTAGGTAAGATTAGCTTAATAATGGTCATCTCTCCAGGGAGGCTTAGTTAAAATCCATTAAAATGAATCTATGTATTTTATCATTGTCCTGTTCAAAAGGAGAACTGAAACTTGTGGGAAGTTTCTCCATAGAAACAATTGTATCCAGAAGCTCCAGCCCAACTAAAAGGAGCAAAGTTGTCACTGCACATCATCTCAGCCTGCAGTCTCTCGCTCTCCAGCCATCCCAGCCCCTCCTACATTTGAGAAAACGATGCTGGGGTGGGAGAGGGGAGCCTGACCTAGCAGGGCAGTCGGGGGGAGGCAGCAGCCTGAAGTTACAGATCAGTGAAGTGAACCCAAGAAATTTTTTTTGGAAGAGTTTGTACTTCTGTACACTACCCCTCATTCTTGCTTTACTGCTGTCTTACATTATGCTTTATCTGGAGCACATCTTCCTGCCTTTGCTCTTCTTTGTTGTTGCTAACATGGCCTACAGGGAAGTAGGTCTGTCCTTGTGTCCCATTTTGTACTGTCTGTCAGATTCTGAGGAAAAAATTTAGCCTTTAGACCTGGGCCCAACTTACTGTTGGCAGGAGTTTGTGTCAGTACTTTTTGGTGGGCTGTATGTTCTCAAGCTAATAATTTTACCAACTCTTTGCCTCTTCTTTTTCAGCTCTGCTTGTGTATTCTGCTGATAAGCCTGCATGACATCACCCTTCTACATAACATCATCTCAGCAACAGGGGTTCTTTGGGCCTGCCTGAAGGTGACCATTAGCATCATCGCAGTAAGTGTTAAGCTAACAGTGACAGTGGCAAGGATAGTCAACTTCTGAGACTACATGTTCTCACCCTGAGCAATTAGCACAGGCTGGGAAGTCACAGCCATCCCCTTTTATGTAATACCACTAAGTGGAAGGGAGCCAGAATGGATCCCAGCAGAAAACAAGAGCACCAACAATAATGAAGTCAGGTTTCTTATAAATCTGCGTGTCTCGGGTGAGCATGCAGGATGAAACAACATCACACCATCAATTGTTCGTTTCTGAGGGACGCTCTTTTATTCTCAGTCCCTGATCACCTACCTGAATGAAACCTATAGGCCCACAGTATCTTTGGTATTTCCACATCTCTGAGGAGGTTAGGTGAAACTGGCAACAGTCCTCCAAATTATTATGAAAGTACAGATACAGTGAGACTGCACAGGCCTTATATCCTCAGGAAACCAAAAAGATGAGTGGTGCTTTATGGGGGCAGCTTCTTTAAAGGTGAGTGACAGTTTTCAGGTTCACATAAGGAGGTGTGAACTTGAAATGTACTTTTTCATGTCGGTCAGGCTGAACGTCCTCTGAAATCTTGAGAGCTCTGTTCCAAGAATGATTGCAGAATCAGGGCCAAAGTGCATAGCATATGTGTCTTATTACCAGGAAGGAGTTCAGGGGGTTTGTTGGCTGTTTAGGCTCCCTGAGTGTTTGCTTTAGCCATTCAGAGAAATTCCTGACCGCTGAAATAGACCTTTTCAAGTGTTTTGATTGTTTTCCTTGCTAAAAATGGAGCTAGCACCAAGCACTGTGCTTTAAAAATACTTCAGTAACTTCAGGTGAAGAGCTGCACAGAATCACCTTTCTCCTGGTCTTTGGGGTGCTGTGGTCACTGACAGCTATCCAGCAGGGAAAAATAGAGACAGGACTGTTAGTGTGACACTTTGGAATGCAGATGGGGATATTAAATAGCTTGCTTTCCTCCAGGGAGCTCCTTATACACCTCTGTGAGGCACTGGATTTTTGCTTGCAGTTAAATTGTCTCAGGTGTAGAAAGCAGGGAGTAATCAGAACCCTGTTTGTTTTCCTGCTAGGATTAAAAGTGTAAGCTTCCCAGCTCCTTTTCCCCCACCATCAGAAACAAAGTTGATCCAACCAGTTGCCATTCACAGATTTAGTTCTTTGCTTCCCCCTGATTTGCCTTTAGGCATTAAGAGACACTGTTAAGACAAGAAAGGTGCCTCAGTTAGATGGTCTCATGTCTTAACATACACGATACTCCTTATGCTTTCATCAATACCAAATGTGTTTCTTAATAGTTCAGCTAGTAATAATAAATGTCCTAGGGATAGGTACATATTCTTGCCATTTGCTCACAACTATGTTGGTACTACTGAAAAGCTACTTTTAACCCCATCAAGGGTAAAACATTACTGAGTTCTCTACTGGGAGAAGTTAACAGCTTCTTGCCTGAATAAGAAACAGGAAATGTAATAAAATTAATGAAAAATATTTAGTGCTGTATTTCAGTAAGTGGCAGCACTGCAGGACAACAGCAGCTTCGAAATGGTAGATAGGTTTTGTGAGAGCCTTGTAGCTTTGCATCCAAGGTAGAAACGATTCTGTCTCAGGCTAGAGCATGTAGGCAGTTTGACAGAGGGGTGGCAACAGGAACTCTTTTTCTTTACCCTGTTCAGACAAGTTTTTCATAATCAGCTTCTTGCAGATGATGTGGCAGTAGAGAAACACGTATCACTGTCTTGTCTGGTGTGCTCAGAAACTGCTCCTGCTATGAGGTGGTTATGTAAGAAAAGCATGAAGACGTACATAATCCACCAGAAAGTATAAGCATAAGAGAAGGGAAAACTTGGAAGTGCCTCATACACAGTCCTTTCTGGTAACCACAGTGCCTGAAAGCACAGCTAAACGTCATGCTCCCTTATTTCTGGGCTAAGGCACATGCCATTTCACAAGGGGATTATTCATTATTTTTCTTCTGTTTGTATACATGCTCTCCCATTGACTTTAGTGGATTTATTTTTCCTATCTCCATTGCTTATTTTCTCTCTTTTCTCCCTTTCATTACTAATTCTCTCTTTCCCTCTCCTCTTGTTTCTCAGCCTTTGTTTTCTTTTCCCTTTTGGTCTTATCCTAAGAGGAGCACTATGCACCACCACAGAAAACAGACACAAGAGTAGAGGGGGCAGAGAGGAGACAAACTCCCTTAGAGGAGGGACAGTTCCCTTAATGCTTTGGTAGAGGTTCATATATTGACCCTTGCAGAAGAATCAGTATTGGTTTTGGGGGGAATCTGTGGTTAATCAGATGCATCAAATCTTATCATAGGATTGGTGCAATCACTGCTTTCATTCCCAGTGACTCAGCTGTTTTTCTTTAGTTTGCTCAGACCTGCCCTTCCAGTTCAGGGCTGCTGAAAGTTGCTACCTGCTGGGAAGCAGTCCATCCATCCTTTCTTCTTTCCCAAGTCCCAAGGTTAACTGTAAAACAAAGTTTTTCCGACAGTTCAATCCTCTTGCTTCTCCCACGTTTTAGTTCTTAGTGATTTTATTTCTCTGTAGTAGAAACAAAGGCAGGGAAAAATGCACAGAGTGCTTTCAGTCTGTTAGCTGTGAACACATTAATTTGTTAGAGAAAAATCTGAGCGTACCCAAAGAGAAAGTACATCAGCTTAGCTACAACTCCAAAGGGTCAGCTGCTTCTCCATGTAGGCTAGTTGGGAGTTGTAGTGTATTGGAAGGCAGAGCTCAAGAGGATGCACAGATGGATCAGATCACACCTAACTGTCAAGATGTGCCCATGAAACAACCTGTTCAGATTTCATCAGCATCACTCCTGGCCCAGTTCTGCGACAAACAGAGACCTTATTTCCTGCTAAAAACATGTAGGTAGAGAAGGCAGGTGGAGAGCACAGTTAGAACTGAGCACTGAGAACTCAGCTAGACCGACACTTGAAATGCTATTGAAAAATCAACTTTTAGCCTTGGTAGAGTATATAACAACGAGTTATAAAGCTGTATATATATCTCATCTTATTTTACAGATTTTAAAAGAGCTGAAACCTCTAGTGTGGATTTTTCTGAGTCAGAATGTACCTGAAGTAGTTTATCTCATCTATCTGCTTTACACGGTAATTCATCCAACTTACTTGCTCGATACTGGGGCGCAGGGCTGGAGGCCTCCTCTTCATTCCTGGATCCCTGGGCCCAAAACATGGTGCCTCATTCCTGAGCAACCCCTTTGTTGTGGCTCCCGTTGGAATCAGTGAGAGCAGCAGGCACATCCCACCTCTTCAGGATTAACTTTTCAAGATAGGAACCATGTCAAATTGTTCTTGAACTGATTAGTTAGGGGGAGAGGCCCTGGAAGTCTCTGCAACTGGCAAAGCCTGCAGAATGATTAGGGAAAGATGCAACAAAATCTTCCAGTATAAAATACACAGTTTCTCAAAAATGCCTCCCCCTCCTTCACAAGAAGTCTCAAGTGATGCCAGAGCATTTGACTATCTGCAGGGCCTCAAGTCATTGTATTTTAAAGAATTTCTTAGGCATCACTCCCACTTGTCGATCCCGATGTAGCCAAAACAAGAGATAGTGCAAACCCAACAAACTCCAGCGTCAGGCATTTTTTTGGCACTATAATAGCAATAAATCACTTATCACTGGGGCGCCCCAGCACCCCCCACAACACGTGTGGAAGGAGGTGAGGAAGAAGAAGGGCAAGGGCAAAGCAAATTGTTCATCACAGGAAGGGCTCAAATGCTGATAGCAGCCAGCATGTCTCATACTTTACATAAATAGTCTCCAGATACTGATAAAAGTCCAGTGGCTGCAGTCATCCAAGTCCTTGGGGCTCTGGTTATTAAAGTGTGCAGTCAGATCAGGCTCTTCCAATTATTCACAGGCCTCTTTGATCTGGCAAAGCAGAGAAGGACCACACACTGTCTTTGGTGGCTATGCCTTCCTTGTGCTGCAGTTTGGAAGAAAAGTACAGGTGGTGGCTTCCAACATAAGAGTAACAGAACAACTTCAAAATAGCCAGGTCTCTTGGTTTTGCCCGATAACACTCAACATGCAAGAGTGACCAGCAAATGAGGGCACAGACATGCAGTGCAATACTCCTCTGCGCCAGAGAGATCTGTAATAGCTGTAACTTCTCCAGACCAATCCTTTTTAGCATCTTTTATCTGACAGGCAAAAAAAAAAAAAGGGGGAAGTAAAGTGCATTTTGACTCTATATAGCAGCTGCTAAACAATCCTCTGCAGCCTAAACAGGCAAACTGATAGAACTTAACAAAGTAACTGCACCAAAACTGGCCAGGCCATCCGTAACCTGCCTGGATTTGGGATACACAGCGCTGGGTTTGTTAATAAATCAAAGTAGTTAGAATTGTGCTTTTGGACATCTTGTCCTGATCCTCGCTCGGCCTGCTGGGGCTGTGACTCCAGCCTGCAGGACGGGAGGAGAGCACAGCTGGATCTCACTGTCTTTCCTCCAGTACTGGATTTTTGTAGAGGTCTCATCTTAGTATTAACATGCCTGATCATCCTTGGTTCATGGGAACTGTGATCCTTCTTCAAGTGCAGGATATAAATAATGTTGCTTTTAATGAAAAGTTGCCATTTTCTCTGTGTCAGACTCCTCAAAAAAGCACAGGTTAGGCAATTAGTAATGTCATAAGCACCCTAATCAGGCTAACCATGAGTGAAAATGGGATTGTGAAGCCAGCCCCCAGACATGCCTGACTACACCAGTGCAGTGACAGCCAGGGAACATAATTCATTCTGTGTTTTACAGCAGAAGGAAACTGAGACGTAAGATGAAGTCTGGTTCCCTTATCTCTGGCTTAAATGTTTTTTTCAATCTGGGTACAATACTGGTTTCATATGATTTCAGTGATGCAGAGATCAGAAGGTATAACACACTTAGTGACAGTCAGTGTGCAGCCAGGGAATCATGTAATCAGGAAAGTAAGACAGTTCAGAAGTGACCAGTTCCACCCCCAGTTAGTATCTAGGGACTTCTTTCAGAAATGTAGTGGTGGATTGCATTTTACAGCTTCAGGGTTTTGTGGCACGAGGTGTTGATCGTTGTATGTCTCCATTTTCCTGCAGGTGATAAAGGAGTGGGGCAAAGGGAATTCTTACACCCTGGAAGCTGCTTTCATTACTGGCTCTTGCATTTCTATTATAATAAAATCTGTGTTGTTTTGGTCACTGATTCATGTCTACCGCAGCTTTGGGCAGGGGCTGAGAGAAAGAAGTAAGTACTTAAAAAAGGTTAACTATGAAAGTTGTAGCCTATTGTATCACAGTCACAATTAAACAGAGAGCTTGCTAGGCCAGGAACACAGTTTGGGATAGTCACAAGAAAAGGCAGATCCCTCATGGCATCAAGCACTACTGCAGCCTCAGAACTTACTGGCCAGACAAAGTTCAGAAGCTTGCATGGAACATAGGTGATTTCTCCCCAAAAATCCCAGACATTAGTCAAAGCTGCTTCCAACCTATGCAAGAACTGCTGCTATGCAGAAAAACAGACCGGTGTGGAAAAATCTCTGTACAAGATACGTGTAAATTTTCTCCTTTATCATGTTGTATAACTGCCTTAAAACAACTAAAAGAGACAGAATAAAGGGACTTAGAGAGCCACTAATCTTCAACTACCCAAACCTCCTTTTACATGAAGGACAAACGCTGCTAGGTGTGGGTGTTGACTGATCTTCCTTTCTTCCCACAGTGTTTTCTTCCTATGGAAGGATTGGCTCCTGAGCATCCCCCTTGGGTTCTACCTGCAGCTCTTACAGAGTGAAATCGTAGCCGGGGAAGTTCTGATCAAGTACTTGCAGTCAGGATGCAAGATAATGGGGCAGTTTCACCGAGGTAGAGGAGGTTGCTCAGAATAATGTCTGTACATTTCTTGGTTCGTGTTGTGCTAGGGAACTAGAGCAGGGCAGCTGGTCATTTAATTTGAAGTGCACTTGGGAAATGAACAGTAAGCCTTTCAATTCAGTCAGTTTTGCTGACAGGACAATGCGTCTTTCACTCCTTGTTTCCCTTATGTTGCTTTGTTAACAGCAGGAGGTTCACAACATGCATGCGAGTAGAGAATGTTGTTATTATAAATGCTGTTTTGCTGGATATACACAAACATAATGAAAATAATTTGCACACCCATTTTATATAGAAGTGGATTGCCCTGCCATCATTTCTCAACTCAGCTCTGCTGCTGAACAGAGGTCAAGGCCCAACGTGGTTTTGATGACAGCTGTATTCCCTGATCTCTGCTATGGCTATGTGATGGCTTAACCCCAACAGAACAGCTAGGGCTCTTGGTCCTCCTCAGACTTCAGAATATTTCTATTATTATTTTTTTTAAATCCCAGCCACACATGAAAACTACACAATGTAATCTCATGCCTTCCTACAACGTATCTAACCCATGTGCCATTCCATACACCAGGGTGACTTGTTAAAACAAGCCTTCGATATTTTAATTTAAAAGTTTGGTATTTTATGGATTGGAATCTCTAACTACTGTCTGTCTATTTTTTAATAAAGTATAAACACCGTTTGTGCATGGATAATTATTTCTCCTATCAACAGCACGAGTTCAATGGGAAGCCTGTTTACAAACTTGAGTACAGAAGAGGCTGGAACTGCAACTCACACGTGCTGTGAACTTCGCCATCACAGTCCTCTTCAGATACATCTTTAACCTGCAGGTATCTGTACGCTGCAAAAAGTAATTAAAATACTTTATTGAAGCTTATTAGGGAAATTTACAAGGATGATCTCAAAAACTTCCATAATTTTCTCATCCTAGTCTTCTAAACCTGAAACAAATATTTATAAATAGCACAATGGAGGCACGAAGAGGTTAAATGTCTGTGGTCAGACTGCATACAGCTGACAATATCAAGAGAAAGCACGAGAGCACCAGCTGATGACTGTAAATTCATTCCACAAATCAAAATGTGACTATGAATTGTTGCTGAAATGGAGGAACACAATTAAACAGACTCAATCCTTTTCTAAAACAAGCAAACATGCAGCAGGTCTTGCCTAGAGCAGGACCAGTAAGGAAAGGCTTTGATCTTGCAGTAGGCCTGTACGTGGGCAGAATTAGCTGAAGAAAGGAGGCTTGTGCTAAGATTTTACCTTCATGGCAAGGGGATGGCAGAAACAATTGTATCATTAGAAGGAAAAAAGTTGTGATTACATTCAAAGGGTTATCTCCCTAAAAGCAGAAATGTGTTGTTATGCCTTGGCGAATTAACCTTCGTATTTTCACAGAAAAATGTTCTAATTCCTGACTAAGGGTTTGTTAAATTCCTATGGAAATCTGCCTGTTCTTTTTCACAAAGTTTTGAAGTTAATACTTGTGTAGGTAAGAGCTACTAGGCTGAATCTGTGAAAGTTTCCCAAGACACAATCCTGTCCTAATCTGCAGACAGTATCTTTGGCCTACAAGTACTTAATTTTTTGCCCTGCCACTCAAATTCTGGGTATAGACAATCTCTAAACCAACTGGTTCAGACAACCACCTTCACATTTTCTAATAAAGCAGGAGATTAATCCAGCTAAATCCAATCGTTTTTTGGGGTTTTTTTTACATTTTTTACTCATCACATTTTTTATTGTTATTCACCAATAGAAGAGGAAAACAATGGGAACAAATTACACTATAACCAAACAAAGGGAAGCTACTGCTCTACACGTCATCAACAACTTCCCCCGTCCAGAGCATTTAGCAAGTTTTCCCCAGAATGGTACGTAAAAGGAGATTTCAGTTTTAGGTAATTTACGCAAATTCTTTAAATAACACATGATAATACACAAACATTTCCCCTTTGCTCAATCTTCTTTTCCATGCTATATGAGCAGTCTCTCAAAAACAGCGTGGAGAGGAGCTACTTCTTCATATGCATTTCTCCCCAACAAACCGCTCACGCGCTTCATTTTTGCATGGTTATCTTCTACCCCTGTTCTTTGTTCAAGCCTCTGAGTTCAGTTTTTCAGTGTGCATTACAGAAAAAATGAACCATCGTGCTATTTTCCTATCACTACAAAGTATTGGTAGCTTTAATTGCATTTGTCTGGGTATAGTTTCCTGGTTTTCTGTTTTGAGGACAATACACATGATCAAACTTATTCCCCCTCTTTGTGCTCGTGACTCCCCTTAAAAAAGCTTCAAGCTGCTGTGCACACATGCAACAGCTGATATTAATCTGGATTTCAGAAAAGTTAAAAGGACACAGCACAGAAAGACAAAGATAATTTGACAAGGGAAGGAAGAACATTAAGCCCATGCCCCATCATGAATTGGTATGGCTAGTTTTTCACAAAACAAATCCCAATACCCCTGTAAATGCGATATATTTCACACCCCCCCCTTTCATTAGCTATGCATCTCGCACAAGGAGCATGGTACTGTCATTGAGAGGCAGGACTGCTGCACAAAAAGGGAGATTAAATTAAATTTAGTATTTCAGGGCACAGCAGCAAGTACGAGCAGTGTTGACCTTCACATGCAGGATGAGGGGTTTTTTGTACTTCTTGGGATGGCTGTAATTCATACAGCCACCCGATGCCTACGTGAACAATCTAGATTAAACTACATGTTAGTACCAACATCCATTTCAGCTTATCATGTAGACACACCACAGGGCAGGGTAAAACTAGAAACAGATTACTTCACACGGCGTTTATGGCCAAATCTTCCTATTTCGGGCTACTTTAAGTTCTCCTAACTCTCAAAAATCCAGGGTAAATCCATACAGCCATTTTTTTTAATCTGCCCAGCTGAACTGATTTTTTGCCAGAATTTCTCATACCTCAGCTTGGAAAGACTGCGTGGGGGTGGAGAGCACTTTTTGCTGGTTCAACAAACTGTGGTGAGTAGAGCTCTCGATGCTGGAACTGTGCTGTTCAAACTGAAAATAGTAAGAAGCCTTCATTCTGCCAAGACAGATAATAGCAGCAAATAGCATATAAACTTCTCTCAAAAGAATCATCTGTAAAACGAGGGCCCAGTCCTTGGCAGTGCTATTTCCCTGCTTTCTGCACAGGCAACAGAGTGCCACTGTCACAGAAATGGTGGCTTATTGTTTTGGCCATGGACAGCACCAGCCAGGCATGAGAAGATGGAAAACTCTTTCTAAGGTGACTTGTAAAGCAAAATAACTCCATTTAAAAGCAGCTCTATTACCTGCAGAAGATATTTCCCCCTATTTATCAATCATCTGACCTGCACACAACTGTTGGGACAGCTTACAACTTAATTATGAAAACATAAAAAGACTCAATGTAATCATTAGCCACAAGTTTCGTGGAAAAAGTGTCTAGAACTCGGTCACAACATGCAAAGGCAAGGATTGAGTGGGCATTTAAACTACATTTTCAATCTTAAATTTACTACTAGGTATCCAAATTATCTGAGAATATATCAGATTGTGCTTATTTATTTCCTCATTTTTCTACTCTCGTGCCTTCAACAAAGCAGTTCTGTAGCCCAACTAGTTGTACTGAAGATTTGTTTCAACCTGCACAGCAAACCCAGCTTTTATTTTGAAACTTTAGAGAAAAGACTGGTATCAGACATACGCATTCAAAAAAGCCTCAGGTATGTTTCTACAACACATGCTACTGTCCCATGAGACATCTCAGAAACCCACGCTGGATGTTTGCCTTCCAAGTAATTGCATATACCGAATTTTATATTCTCAACAGTCAAAGTGCTGCTTTACAAATCCAACTTTACAAAAAGATTTTATTGAAAGGATTGAAAAATATTTGTTTTCAACAATATTTAAAACAAGTTGTCAAAGCATTAACAATAGGTAACAGAATTTTTCCTCTTTTTAAAAATTCAGTACACTGTTTTAATTCCATACTACATCAGCTGTTAAGAACTTCTTAAACTCTCTACTAGAGAATAACTTTTTCTTAAAAAAACCAAATTAATTTCCAAGCTTCCATTTTGGCCCTTTGTAGACTGGAGAGGATTTGCAGGTAGTGACATTTACAAACCCTTATGTTAGAAACACTGCTCTTAATCAGCAAAAATCTATTTTAACTAGTACAGCTTAAACAAGTTACTTTGAGTAAGCTACATCAGCAAAATGAGCTTTATTGCCAATATAACCAAGTCTGCATTACAGATTACAGCTTTTTTTTTTTTTCCTGGTTCAGCTGTGGTTTAAATAGAAGGTGCCCACACTTTAAGCAGTTAAATATGCAAAACTTGAGTGCAGTTTAAACCTCACCAGCCTGCTTGTGACTTGCTGGCTGATGGATTAAAGGCCTTGAAAAGGGACTTTGTACACTTAGATAAATTTGTAATGTATTAACACAATCGGGGTTGTGTTTTGATATAAAGCAGCTAGTACAATTATAATCAGGACAGCTTTTTGAAGAAAAAGCAAAGGCTAAAGCCATCACATGACTTACTTTTCCTTTAGTCAGTGACTGTAGCTCTCTGCTTGGCTGACCAGTGATCCAAGTCAGATTGTTACCAAGCAGGAATAGTTGTACAAGCAAAACTGCAGAAGCCTCACTCAAAGCCAGTAATGCAATTGCAGCACGTGAGAAATTTAAAGACAACTCCTAATCTAGATCTAATCTAGAGAAAGTAGTTAGGTAAATTTTGATTACAGATTTCATGAAATACGCACTCTGAAAATGAAGGTTCGGCGATTTAGTCAATAATAGCTTTACTACTATAAAAAGCATAAATAAAAAGTGCTGAATATAGTTTTATCTTTAAAAAAATACTAGATAAGGCTCATCAATCATTTCGCCTCACCTCTGCAAAATGATTTCCACTTGCTAGCATGCCTAGTATTCTGCTTGTTTTCCACTTAACAATACATTTATATAGCCACTATACCCTGGATCCTTTTCTCAATTATTGCATGTTTAAATAAAATAGTTTCAAAGCAAAAAGTCTGACACTTCAAAAAGTAATTCAGTTATTAAATAACTGAATACTCCACCTAGGAAACCCGTAAGCAGCTTCAAAACAGTGATAAAACAATTACTGCAGATTCAAGGGAAAGTTAAATCACAAAATTCATCTATTTAGTCCAAATCAAACCAATATTCTATTTTACAAAATTTACAAACTGAGTATTAATTTATATTAACACATTTTCATTGTGATTTGTATCATTAACCCAGAGTTTGCTTCTTTTATGGAAAAGTGCTCTCACCTGGATTTAATAAAATTAGACAGACTAGGGCAGCATCCAAAATGGAAGAGACATTATTTAAACCGTCGGAGGACAGCAGGTTAGGCAGAGTTCAGAAATCAATACATTTCCCATTACCACTTTGGACCACATAAACAACGTAAGACAATCGTGAAAAGTTCAACAGAGCTTCTCACTCCACTTCCAAGGAAATCCCACCTTAATCAGTAAATTAATTCATTCACACTATCATGCCACAGGCTTCAGTTGAACAGATAATGTCCACTCCTTTAATGGCCAATGCAGCAAGACTTTGAAAACGCTAAAGTTTGGATAGTATGCTCATGAGACTGCACCACAGAGAACATAAATGTAAACATTATACTTGGGTTTGATATTTTTTCAGTTAAAGTACAGTACAAACCCTTTTTTCCCAACTAGTCTTTTTTTTTTTTTTTGTCGTCGTTTTGTTTGTTTTTTCTTTCATAAAAGCACATACAATAAAATATGTACATAGAGAAGTTAGAAACATTTGAAAGCATCTTAAAAAAGTAAATACAAGACTTAGAATATCTTGAGTGTGCTGAAGGCACCGTTGCTACTCTACTGGGAATGTGTCCTCTCATTACCAGCCTGCCAGTGCAGTACCCCTTTCTGTATTACTCAGCACCAAGAGCTGGAAGGTATCTATGGAAGTTGAGGGCATTCAGGGCCTAGTATAAGATATTCTTCAAGACATTAATGGAACTAGACAATACAGCAGTAATTGAAGTCCAGATTCTTCTTGAACACTTGGAGAATTTCTTGTTTTATCGTCTCTAATGCCACAATTTATTCCAGAGAATCAAACAAAAAGAGTAAGAAAAGCCACTGTGTTGACGATTCCCACCCCCAGGAACTGCAAAGCTATAAACTAGCTCAGCTACAAAGATGGAGATCATTAATAACCAAATCCATGCTAATGCTTGTCCGTGCTATTCGTGGGTATTTACACAGTGATGACAGCCAAGGGTCAAACACTGTTCAAATGGGCATAAGATAGATATAGATATATATGCATATACTTATTTTTTTTTACTAGTTCCATCTATTAGTAGAAAACATTCTTCACGGGTATTTCTTCACAGTGTGTCACATTTTCTCCTTATTTGCAAACATTTTAAGCGCTGCCTTGATGGGGAGCTGTTCTGGGCAAGATCTATTTAAGCTAACAAAGGTGCTTTTTTTTAAAAAAAAAAAAAGAACGTTTCTTAGAGCTTTCATATGCATAGCAGTCTTAAATGGGATTACAGACTTACCAAATTACACAGAATATTTTAATGCCACTTTCCTACTGTCACTTTTCTATTATGTACCTACGTTCAGCCTACCACGTTATTGGTAAATTAAAGGTTACAATCAAATGTACAGATGCGGCTGTCAATATCAATCAGAAACAATCCATTTTTAGCTCACTCAGCTGAAGGAAATTCACACTGGATTACAACAACCAGAGCCTAATTTCTTCCGTTCCTACTCTTGGTGGACAGGAAGTAACACGATTTCCAGCCAGCTGCAGATCAGACAGATAGAAACTATAATCACTATATATGTCTGAGGTGGTGACCACCCTCGTTAGGCAAAAACTTCACAAATCCAAGCACATAGGAGGGATACTGCCATTTTCCATTCCCATGAGTCTTGTTAGATGTAGACACTCAAAATTCTTCTTCTTCAACAGCAAAGTTATTCTGCTTCTTCCGAACATTCCAGTGTAAACACTCAGCCAAGCTTTCAAACCAGTCGCTCACAGGATCTCGGAAACAGATCGAAGGAAGGGGATAGCAAGAGGTAGTGATGCTAATACTGCAACAACACAGGAATACCCCAGTCAGTCAAGCACAAGGAATAGCAATATTTTAAAAAAAAGTTTAAAATCTTCTGTCCACTAGATAACGTGGTGCTATATTCAGCCAATTTGGTAAAACAATGAGTTTTCCATAATCAAACAAGAACCAAATCTGCGGGTTTATCTAAACAGAGTGATCAAAGGGCTTAAAACTGAACAGATGCACTGTGGAGGGTGTTCTTTGACAGTGAGAATACTGAACCCACTCCATGACGTCCTGCAGTCTTCTGCTGGTCTTCACATCAATAACACATGGACAAAGGGAAGTGTAAGTCATCAGCTTGGCCTTTAAGTTTCGAGTTGTAACTACAAGCAACAGCACTAACATCTAGCATCTAACAAAGGGCCAAATCTCATGTTTGAATCCTTACTAGTCTCCTGATCTATTCTATAGATCTTTCAACCTCAGAGGAAACACAAAACAGTTCAAGATGCAGTGTCATGCCAGCTCTACATTTTCCTTCCCGGCAACTTGTATAGACCAAGAGAAAATAAACTCATCCTGAACAGCAGGTCTACCAGTCACACACCACACAGTTGCCTTAAATCACCTCCCATTAGGATAAGCCACCACATTTCGCACATAAAACCTCAGGAAGCTTCACAGACTGCATTCTGCTCACTCAAGGCAATAGCATCGCAAGTGACCACAACCATCCACTAAGTTGTTTAAACCATAAAGCATTATTCAGAACCACTGCTGACATCAACTCCTGTTGGCTTAAATCTTAGGAGTCCGACAAAAATGTAAGTTAAATTTACAGAATTTTCTAAAGACATGTCCAACTTCCTTGGCAAGCATGCAATGTTCATGTGCTTTTGTTTTAAACTTTCACTTACTTTTGTAAGATGACCTAAAAAAACTCAAGTTAGAAATTAAATACTTTCAGTACAGTTTGTGCTGCGAGAGGTGTTAGGGTTTATAAAAGCTTGTTTCTTCACCACCAGCAACCCTTCTGACAGATGTTAGGGAATGAGAGAAGTGCATGAATCAGTATTTTCTATACTTATAATCAAAAAATAAGTTTGACCTGTCTCCATGGCATATTTCCTGTCTCTTCCTTCCATCAAATGAAACCCATGCTGTATTCCTGGCATCTGGAGAGAGCATAATCTGAAAGAGAAAAAAGAACGAAATTTCAGGTTCAAAACCTACTTTTCAAGAGCAAGGAACAAACACCTCCTCCACCCTCCCTCTGAGTACAGAACCGACTCTTCACAACTTTACAGTTGCACTGAAATTCGTAATCTGTCCATAACAACAGCGCAGTAACATACCAGGCCAGTTCCAAACCTTTATTTCATGGTTGGTATATATACACACATCTACTTTCCTACATGCAATACACTCCCTCTTTTACTTTTTAGTGAGAATTCAAATGTATATATTTCTGTTTTGCAGAACGTTACACAACTGCAATCCAGCGGGAAGCAGAGTCAAGTATTCCACTAGTGGGTACATTAAACAAAGGTGCATTCTTCAACCAGACTTGATCGGGTCCTCCTACAAATCAGAGAATGCAGGAGACACACAGCATTTCCTAACATCTTCTGCTTTGGTCAGGTTCTCACAGTTATTACGAAAGTTTTTAACTTAGAAAGAGAAATAACGTAAGAGAAGCTAACCTTGAGTTCCACTCCAGCAGGAACCACAATAGGTCTGAAAGACAATGAGTGAGGGCAGATCGGGGTGATCATTATTGCAGGAACATTTGGATGAATCATAGAAGCTCCTGCTGCAGCTGCATAGGCAGTGCTACCCGTCGGCGTGGAGACAATGACTCCTGTGAAAGGAGCAAAAATTTCATTTACATAAGCATTACAATCGATGTGTTACTTTGGAAGATGACTAAGAAAGAGCAGTTATGGAAATGAAGCAGTATCAACTTGTATTTCACAGGAGAACTGCAGACTAACACACAAAAAGTCCAAATCTCTTCTAATCCTGGCACAGCACACTTGTTCTATGGCTTCATATAAGTTGCATAAACTTCTAGATCTCAGGTTACACAACTCTGTAACAGTGACTTTTTTTTTTTTTTAAAGGGTAAGAGTTTTAAGGATGAACTTTTGGAATTCATGAGTTGAGATTTTTGGCCTTCAGCAAATTCCAGATATCAAAGCAAATTTTTTTCTGAGCTGTTTCTTGGCCTTAGCCCTATCATATGCAAAGAAACTGCCACTTGCCTTCAGCAGTCCATAAACAAAGCTTACAACACTTCAATGCTTTATTGTGGAACACATTAGTTACTGATGAATAAACTTCCCTATTTTTGGCACACTAATGTTTTCTGTCACCAGTGAACTGAAGCTTGATATTTCTTTTTTTCCCTCTGTGTGAGAAAATCCTCCAGTAAAATAGCAACAGTCTACACATGAACTGATAAGCAATTTAACTCAAGAGGCAGACTCACCATCTCCTTGCACTGTTGTTATCAGGTGTCCATCAAGAAAGACATCTACATTGGAAAGGTAAGAAGAAGGACCACGATCCACTACAACTTCATTTAGGACCTGCCACGACATCAAATGTTACACAAGTTTGCTAGTGCTGACTTGGCAGTGTAATAAATGACAAGCCAAAACATTCCTTCCAAGTCTTTGAAAAATTTATGCTGATTTAGTACCTGCCAAATTAGACTCTCTAAACTTCTGTCTTATCAAGTGCCAGCTGAAATTTTTAGATGTTAAGAATTATTTCCGGAAGCTGGTTACTAACAACATGCAGGGTTTTTGTTTTCACTTATAAAAGTCTTTGGTCTATCCCATTTTAGAAGTGCTACTTGGTTTTCAAAATAGAATGAAAACATTACTAAAGTAATATTTTATTATTTACAATATAAATAATATGACTACTTAGGATTGCAGAAGGTAATGAAGTACACCACTTCCTCATTATTTAGGGTACATATTGTCAATCAGAGCAATCTGGATCTGTCCCACACTACTGGGCTCGTGTAAGTAAACTACTGAAATGGGGAAAGTTATAATAAAACAAGTAGAAAGCAATCCACAAACAGCATATTGCTGCTTTTGCTTATCTTGCCCTCTGACCTGGTATTGCATAATTTGCTTGCCAACTTCTTTCTCTATATTTGCAGACACTACTCCATTTTCTTCTATACCATTTTGTACTGTCAACTTCTCTCTGTGCTCTTTTACTACTTTGACTTTCAGCCTGCTTCGGAGAACAAGTGCTGCATTGCCTAGAAGCGAAATATAAGAGAAAGTACACAAAAATGATACGTGAGTATAACAAACAAAGCCCTGTAATGACTAGCAAACTGTATGAAATGCCATCCGTCTATGGCCTGTGCTTTCATCATTCCCAGTATCACTCACAATCATTCCTGACATAATTGTCTATATGTGGTTAAAGATCAAAACTAACTTTTAGTAGTAATGAGCAAAATCAAAATAAATTTAAATCCAGTCCTTCCTCCCTTTCCCCATGATGTACAAAGAAAATTTAAGTTTTATATGGACAAGATCAAGATTGGAAAACACTGTTAGGCTCATGTGATCTTTACTAAGACAAAAGCTAAGCTTAAAGAAAATCAGTGCATTAGAAACACCTATTAAAAGACAACATTCTAGCAACGTGAGAATTTTATACATTTTTTTCAGGAATTTACTTTGGATGCAACTCAAATTACCTCATACTGAAGAAACAAATTATTTCTTTCCTCAAATATCTTATTTGCCTGATGTACAGAATTTAAGCACTGCACTGCTTAGAGAAACAGACTACCACAGAGTTCAGAGCTACACTCTCTTTACATGTTTATCTGTCATTTAACATAAATTCCGCATCACCTTTTACTTGTTTACTCCACACAGGACAAAGTTATTTCTTTGCCATTTCCCTTTACAGAGTAGTATGGAAAGCAGCACTGAACGGGTCAATGCAATGCAATACTTTTGTTAGTTCAGTATACATTTCTTGTGACTCAATCTTATGGGACAACCTAAATGAGTTGGTTAAGAAAAATTTATTGATCTTGGAAAAAGCTACAGAAAATGTAACAAAAAGAAACACCACACCTTGTCCCCTTAAATTTACCTTCTATAACCTGAGTGACTTGGGACTGAAAATTCTCAAAATTAAATGGAGTAAGAAATCCAAGGGATCCCAGATGAAAAGCCATAACTGGAGGTACACTACCCTATCAATAAAGAAAAGAATTTAAAAGCTACTGAATAACAGCAATTCACACTTCAACTAATTGCCTGTAAATATTTTGACTATTGATGTAACTTCAACTGTGCATAATAAAACCAACACATTACATACATTGTTTTCAGAAGGTAAAGGGTAAAAACAGGCTTGATAAAAAACCCAAATGAACAGGAAAGAACAAATGCTTTCCTTAATAACAAAGTTTTTTTTTTAAAAAAAACAACCACCTTCAAATACTTCCAAAGAAAAGAGGTCATTAAGTCTGTTTCCCCTAAAGACCAACCTGGAAAAGCGAAGAAGCATACAGTAAGGTCCCATCTCCTCCCAGGCATATGATAAAGTCTATCTGATTGGAGATATCATCGTAATCTGGAAGCAACATTAAAACAAAAATTCTGAATTTGGTTTTATCAACAGTCTTAATTTCCTGACATAAACTAAGTGCAGCATGCCAACGTTCACTCACAAATATAAAAGAACACAGCTAAGATGTAAAAACAGCTGTTTGCAAAAGACACAGGAGTTTTACAAACTTGATCCAATGACTAAGGAAATACCAAGACAAATAAGCAATAAACTGCAACTTCACTTTCAAGAAATCATTACCATACCTTCTCTGAAGGTGCAAAATTTCTTCTTTACTGGTCCAAAATTATCATCGTTAGCTATAGCGGGGTCTTCCAATACTTTCTTTTCTACGTACACTATCATATTGTTCTCCTTAAGAGAGGTAAGATTGTCTTGTTAATCAACTCTTAAAATGACAAAATATTTGACTCTCCCAGTAATTATGCACTATGACTCTCCCCAGTAATAATGCGCTAGTTTAAAACCATAAATACTATTTGACAGAAGTGGTCTGCCTCTGTTGGTTGTGGGGTTTATTTTTAATGTGTGGTCTAGTTCTAATGAGAATTTTGCAGCATGCACAGATCACCTAATCAATTAATCTAAACTTTGTTACGTGGATTACTTGATACAGTAACTCCGCTGTTTGTTCAAGGCTTAATGCATTTTATATCCCATTCCCTTAGAATTGCAAACAGAATGAAGGGAAGTTTTGATGTTTTGATTTAACTTTTTTTTTTTTTAAGCTCTGTACTTAAACTATTTAAGTACTGATCTTAAGCTCTGAAATAAGTTCTACTACTTTCAGTGGCAACGGGTAAAACAATCTGTTTGCACGATAGAATTCTGCACATACCACATTCAACAGAACAACTGAAAACACTTTAGATGTAAAATTTTTAATTATTACAAAAACCGGAATTTACATTTCCTTACCTCAGTAAGATACACACAGAGCTCTTTAAAAGGCTGCAGCAGACTGGCATCACGTATCTTTTTAATAACAAGGACGCTCTTGGGAGGTTTGTTCCATGTCAACCGCTGGCTTGCTGGATCCTGAATGTGCCTAGAGAATAGGAAAAAAACTTCCAGCGTTACTACATTTTCCTTTGACAACGTTTGGTCTGTTAAGAATATATCCTTAGCTATAATTGCACGCAGTCCTAGAAGAATCAAAAGAAGGATTTAATAGTTTGTATTGTAAGGATGCTTTTTCCCCTGAAGAAACCAATCATTCTTTACTATATTAAGCTGGTAACACAGTATTATGGTGCCCATTCCTGTAAGTGCCTCACACCAACAGGAACTTCGACAGAAGCACTAGAAAAAGCTCTTGGATCCAGTTCCTGAACTGGTATCTTCCCTGATGCTTCCAGCCATAACACTGAGCACTCCTGACTTGGTGCTCTCAACGGAAGCCATCTCAAAGTACGGAGAAACATCCAATTAGAGAATGAGAAAAAACTACAGCATAAACTTTTTTCCTATCCAATACATCAGACAGCTTAAGTTGATGCAAATTTAAAAAAAAAAAAACCGCAATAGTTGCAACACTTTTTTTTTTTTTTTTTTTTTCTGGCAGTGCTTCATTCAGCACTTTTGCACTGCTACCAGTATACAGCCACAGTTTTCTCAATACAGTTCGAAGTCTGTAAAGGCAGACACAAATTCTGCAGGATTTTTTTACTCATACTAAACAACACTATCACAAGAGAGGGCAAATAATTAAGATTCACAGTCATCTACACTAAAACCTCAAGAAAAGCCTTAACAACTATGAAAAAAATTATATGAACTTTATTCTGGGAAGTCTGCATTTGAAAATCTTATATTTCCTATCATAAAGTCTCATAAATGAAGGGCTCAAACAGGAATAGATGTGTACTTCTATTCCAGGCAAACATTACAGATATGTAACCGTACTTCTCTGCAAAATTTCTTTAAAACTCTAATCTATATATCAATTTTATTTTAGTGTTGATCCCCAAAAAAGTTTATCTTCTTAAAAAGAGCACAACTACTACTTTAAATTTAAAAAAAAAAAAACCTTTACAAAATACTTTAAAACTACTGTCTGCCTATTGTCAGGACAACATTCTACAACTTGAGAACCTCAAGAACTAAATACATTTACGCAAATAAATTTGTGGTGTTCAAGAAGGTTCAGTAACAGAACCCTCATGCTTCTTTATAATACGTTTATAGTTGATTTAGGAGTACCCAGCTATATTCTCCTTCCTTTATATCTGCTTCTAAGCTACGTAATTTCACTGTTGTATTTCACATATTACAAGCACCCCACCCTTTTCCACGTGGTGCAGATATAATCCATAAAGCAAAGCAGATTAGGATAAATGCTTAACAAGCCAAACTTACAAAGACATTTGGATTTAGCACTTCAAGGGTTAAAATAAAACAGATGATGCTGCTGGAGGCAGAATAACCTACTCATTTTCCTCTCCAAAATGCCTATATTCTATATATAAATACAGCAGAAACTACAGATTAATTAAGTAGTCTAATACCCGCAACCTTTACTAACAAACAGTGCCATCTCTCTCTAAATGTTTTTACCTAATCCAGAAGAACACAAATATGCAGTTACACTCAGTATGTCCTTTTTATATACATCCTTTTATATGTCCTTTTTAGATGTGTCAGACTAGTTCCAATCCCCTGGCTCAATGTAAGGGCATTTTGAAGATACCATACTCGGTCTCAAATATTGCTGTGAATGAATGGGAGATGACTATGAATTTGGAAGGCTTCCTCTGCCTTGACTAACCAGCCAACAGTTAAAACTGAAATTAAAACAAAATTAAAGTAGGACGAGTTACATTAATGTGTTTATTTGTTGCCAGACAGTTTCAAAGGAACCGAAGCTGAAGTTTTATATGTTATTTCCAATACAAATGGTGAGCAAGAAAGCATTTTCTACACTAAAGTTCATTTCATAAAATTAAATTCCTCAGATCTCAGTATTATTAAAAGGTAAAAAATACACACAGAGAAACTACCCCCAAAACCATTTCAAAACAGTTAGGTTATCTTCTATAGCTGGCAAAGAAATAAAGACTCCAGCACTGCTTTTCACTGAATAAACCTGGCTACTACAGACTGCATTCAAAGAAAAGAGAGTCTGCCTGTACTCACCAATTCCACGTAGTTCTACTAAATGAAAGATTATTCATAACATGCTTTAAGATCTTCATGTTTCTTCTCAGGAGCCAGGCAAATGCAACAGCTCCAAAAAAAAAAAAAAGGCTGAAGCTTTTATCACTTACTAATAAACTGCTACCTCAAAAGAAAACATTTTTCTCCAAAAAATTTTTTTTCTCCAGTTAAGTATTTCAATCAGTCCCAACAAAAAGTTGTGAGTTTACAGAAGAATCTTGTATAAAATGCTTATTACAGATCTTCAGAGGCAAGATTTCATAAGAAAAATCCCATTTCAAGAAAGTTTCAAAGCAGGTATTTCACCTCTCCTCTTAACACAAACACCTGATTCTTTTTTCACTGAAGAGTCGTTCAGTTCACCTGGTCATCTTACACACAGGCTTCAGAAAGCAGTTTTTTCAATACAATTATCAACACTAGCACTTAAAGAGACACCAAGAGCTTCACTAACTTATACCCACACAGAAAACCTAAAATTTTCTGTTAAAAAAAAAAATTATCTCCAATGAAGAAAGCTTAATGCTATTACTGAATGTAGAGAGAAAAAACCCAAACAAAAAAGGTTTTGCTAGTTTTCAGAAACCACAAGAAAAACCATATGTTTAGTAGTAATAGTAATTTACAATTTGGTCTTCCAATAGTCCTTTCCTTCAATCCCTTGAGAGCACCTTTATCTCCCCAGCTATCCTGGACGCTGCACAAGCTGTCTTTTCCTTGGTGAGCAGTGTGAGAGGAGTATTGCCCGCAGCCTCTGTCCGCCCCAGGTCGTGCCACTGTGGTTATATCGCAGGACACTGGCCCAGCCCCTGGGGAGGAGCACGGCCACCAGGGTCAAGTGGGGAGCGCACGGTGTGTGCGGATGAACGGCTGCACTCCCAGCCACCAGCTTCGGAACAGACAGAAAGAAGGAGGAAGCTGAGTACGCTGCAATATTTCCACCACACCTTCGTAGGAAAAGTTAGCATGCTGCCAACCAGTTCTGAGGAAGACTACTACTTATTTAAGTGAAGATATACTAAAATAAATACTGAACTCAAATACCTTACATTCAACTGAAAGAACGGTGAAATAAAAAGTTTTTCAAGGGACAAAAAATAGGGACCACTAACTTGCTTAATCTGCAGAACTCTGACATTCCTCATTTGACCAAGTCAAGACACCATTCCAGTATATATAGTACACACACCTATCGGTACATTTAGGGTAAAAAGCAACACTTTTACACTACTCAACCTACGAAATTGTTTATACACCTGTGAAGCAGAAACCAACCCTCATTCTCACGTTTAACTTATCAGAGTCTATAAGCAAACTTTCCTTAACGATATTCATACACTGAAAGAGCCACAGACCCAAAACAAAAATTCAACCTACCAACTCAAACACAAAACCAAGAGAGGGAGATGGCTTTCCTCAGATTTCACAGCACACAGAACCATTTCTCCTCCTCTCCTTGTGTTGCCCATAAAAATGTGCGTTCTCTAACACGCTCCTTACATATTTCAGGTTGATGGAATAAACCGAATGCTGCCAATAACTTCTCCACATCGTAATTAGATTGCTCTAAGGGTGTTTAATACACACGGGTGGTTTACTGTCAGTTCTGTTGCGAAGTCTCTCTTACAGTTGTTGCCATTGTTGACATCAAACTATGGATTGCAGATGAAGCAAAACATGTCTAAACAGAACTTCAGCACTTAATACTATTCACATGCCCTGCCATATTTTTATGTGAAATGGTTTGGTTGGGATTTTTTTCAAAATAGATATTGAGCCGTGAAAAGACTCCTGTTAGTTTAGGTGGTAGATAGGGGGCCTAGGAACACCACATGAATGATTAATGTAAAATAAGTAAAATTAATTTCCTTTTATTGTCTGTTAACCCTGCAGGAAATATCCCAACCAGCAAAACCACTATAAATCCATACAGAGAAATAACGATGATGTCCTCTCATCGCTCAGCAGAAAAAAAAAAAAAACAGCACAGTGACAGACAAACCTATATTATACTTCTCAACATGCAGATCAAGGCAATGCACATCTAATGGGGTTTTACTTGAGAACACAGCTCAGCAGTGCTATCCATTCTCCTCTCAGAATGACTTTTTAAATGGTCAACATGAGATAAAAATGGCAGGCCAATTCTGGCAACGCAGCCCTCAAGCAAGATGAAAAACTCTAAATATCAGGTAAAATACAAACAATTCCGATTAGGGGGTGAATAGTAGAAAAGCAAACTTCCTTCTTTCACACAGAATAAGCATAATACCATTCATTTGACAAGTACTCACATAATCGTTTTAGGATTTTGCAGCATACAGGCCTTTGGTCCAAACGTGGTCACTGGGCATGGTCCATGCAAGGAGCGTGTTCTCCTAAATATATGTAGATAAAAATAATAAGTAAAAGAAATGTGATGACAAATGGTATAATTAGCTTCCCAACCACCAAAACCACTTTGAAAAACCTGCACTAAGCCATACAGGGCAAAACGCATTTCTTAAACCTACATTTGTGGCTGAGCAACCAATGTAATTTTACATGCATTAGCACTCACATTTCAAACCTAAAACTTAACTCCTACACCTACTCCTTGAAAGCAATTTTAATTGAAGCCTCACTCAGTTCATCCCCTCCTCATACTCAGTTATCACTTCCTAAATATTAGTACCAGGCATATATTATTCTTGTATTCATTTCATCTTTACTTTGCTCAAAGCAAGCATCACACCCTCAGAGAGAAGATACGGTCAAGTTTTCTCAGGCTGGTTCTTTGAATTCATGTCAAGCCTACAAAGGTTCTGTTTTGTCTCAACTCTTCTGCATACTACAGTACAGAACAGTACATCTGTGTCTCAGAGAGACAAAAAAATATGTAGATAAATCTCAAGTTATAAAAACATAATCCCTTTTCAAGGTCTCACTACTGTGAAAAGGAAAACTTTGATGTTTAAGAAACGAAGCACAGAAAATTCCAGTTTCAGAATTAGCTATGTAACGCTTCAATTTTTTTTTTCTAACTTTCAAAAAAATCTATTTTTCTCTAAGCTAGACTAAGAAGGCATTTAAATAACTGAAGGACACATTTTTTAACTTCTCAATCTGTTGTAATCCTAAATAACACTCAATGTGACAGCATAAACAAGTATTTAACACTTCGAGTACTCAACCATGTACTCTAGTAGTCGACTGACCATCTCAGATTTTGTAGAAAGTTATTAAATAACACCAAGAAATTATTAAATGAGAAGCTTGGGGCAACATTCAAAAGAAACTCAAAATATCTCTGTAATAACGCTACCTGAGCAAAAGAACAGCAGTGTTCAGTTTTTGTTACATAATTTAGTAATCCCACAACTTTCACTTAACAAGTGTGCCTAATCAATTAAAACACAAATCATAAACCAGGGCTTTTGTTTATATATTGTTTATATAGTATAAGCACTTTCTCTTCTGTAATATTTTGGCATGCATTAATTTCTGCTGAGAGTGAGCAAGCAAACAACTAAGCATACCAACAAAAAAATAAGCCCAGGAGTGTTCTTGTCAGGCCACTTTCTCAGAAAAAAAACCCTGCAATGACTGTTAGTTGTGTGTCGAGGATTAGTCTGCATCAATTCCTACGTGACACCAGCTTCACTGCTGCAGACACAATAACCACGACACTTTCTTTTCTGTATTTTTTGAAGCGCTGCATCTTATCTAAGAGCACACAGTTTAGAACAGGACACGCAGAATGACTAAATCTGGTCTAAGTACACATACAATAGCTTAATGAGTGCTCTTCATCTCAGTAAGGTACAGTAATATGTATAAATTTTGTTTCCCAGTGTAAATCTTGACAAGCATTTACAATTAAATCTCCAACACCAAGGCAGCACCTTCAGATTTTTTTGCCATGGTCAAATCACAGTAACAGTGTCCCGATTGTTTAAACACTTTTTTGGTTGTTTAAACCTTTGCAATTAATAAATTAACAACACATAAATCCTTCAGTTCTAAGGTATATAGAGATACTAGTACCAGGCCCTAGTCTTGAATAGGTAGAAAAATGCTAATTTTTTCCATTTATTTATCTAATTAGACCTCATATGATCTTCACCTTCAAAAAATGGGAGCTCTGAAATGTGATTTATCCTCAAATCCCACCAAGAACACAGATTTCCTCCTAGCACTAGGATAGGATTATCAGGAGCAAGTCAGAACTCTTCTGCCTTACCTCCCTCCCACCTCCTTCAGCAAATCTGTAAATGGGAGTAAAACTTAAGTCATGTAACTGCTGAGACATGATGTAAGTGCTATTAGAATTATTCCATTAAAGAGAAGGGGCAAACATGCTTTTCCTGAGCTTAACACAGGAACTGGTAATGAACCTATTGCTTGACAGTAACAAATGATTACTGCACTGCCTTCTGTGTATTATAAAGTAGCTCAGACCAGCCTGATGACTTAATACTAAAAAAAACCCTCAGAAGTCTAATAAAAATCAAAACCACATGACAGGTTAAAAAGATACAATTAAGGAATAACAGCAACATCACCTTTGTTCCATGTCTAATAAAATATGATTTGCACTCCAGTAATGAAAACGAGTACTTAAATCTCCTACACCTCACACACAGAAGTGGCATTTGTTTTTCAAATAATTTATTCCATTTGTAACTCCAGGCACGACTAAACCAGTCGGTTAAGATTATTTAAAATAAATAAGGTAAACTTTGTAAAAACAGAAAAATGAGCAAGGACTGACACAGTTAGAGATTAACGTGTATACCAGTATGCATAAAGAAATGGTCGGTCTCTATCTACTTGTGAACAATTCCACTTGAAATTGGAGTAGTTAAATAATGGCAACATCACCTCCTACTTCTTGCTCCACTCAAGTGTCACTCAACTGTCTTTTTTGCCTTCTTGCAACACAGGTCTTTATCCCATGCCACTCCCAGTAACTGGCTAAGCTCTGTTCCCACAAGAGGCATTAAATATCCACATCTGACCTTCATGACATTCAAAGTTTTCTCTGCAAACTCGTTAATAACTGGTATCCACTTTCACTGAGATTTTACTTGGTTTTATTAGTACTCAATCTATGCACTATTCAACCAATGGAAGGTAAAATGTTTGAATGAACAGAATTCGAAGTTGTTTGTAGTAAGACTGTCTTTATACCGCTTTCAGAAAAATATACTTGTCAGTTATAAGCAGATAGGCAACTACTTCAATCTGACTATCACACAGCAAGGCTGAGATCACCTTCTGACATCCTGCAGAATGCCTGGTAACAATTCTGCACTAAATTGAGGACAGCTGGTGAATGAATGCAGAGCATCTTAATGAAAAAAAAAAATCTTGTAAACAATAACCCTAATTCAAACCCATAGTGGGTAGGGTCTACAAAGATCACTTCTAGTGTTAAAAAAATAGTTATTTAGCTAGAAGATAATGATACACATGGTCTTTGACAGAGGTTGATTGAAGTCTACGTTCTTAAAGGTTTAAGTAGAGAACGGAACACACGCCAGTTTTACAGCACGCTTTTTAACGTGAAGTCTTACGTATTGACAATGAGACACCACGTAGCAGCTAGAACAGCACCGTCAGAGCACAGTCCTTTGTGAGCATTCTCCAACAGCATTAAAGTACACTGGCTTTCTGAACTACGTACGCAAAGCAAGTATTTTCCTAACCTTTTAGCCTCTTCCGATAAAGGCTTTTATTACGCCTCCCCTCACCGTAAAATTTCCCCGTGCGATCTTCAGCCTCACCCATATATGCTCTGCCTTGCAAGAGCATTCCTACCAGCAAAGCAGTAACTCTGGACGAGAATTTCATCTGCTGAGAAACTCCTCCGTGATTCTGTCCGTGCTTTTATAGAGGGTCACAAAGGAAGTAAGGTAAAGCTCTGCTATGTTTCCCGCAAGATCGAGACACACTGCTACCACAGCGTGCTATTCAATATTTACAATGGGTCCAAAGATCACAAAAATCAAAAGTTCTATCCAAGCTGTCCACATGACATAAACCTTGCAACTAGATTGGAAATTTGGCTCAAGAAATAAATGGGCATTTCTCACTGCTGCGAAACAATCTGCAAGCACCAACTTACTTTGGACTGTCTCACATTACCATATAACCTAAATACTCATACAGGTTTTTAAAACACAGCGTTAGAACTCCAGCTCTTGTAAAAATTTGCAGTGTCTCTACTGTTGATTGATTTTTTCCTTTATTTTTTTAGACTGTGAACTCCGCAGATGCCTGTTTTGACAGCCATGCCATTTTGATTACAGGTCTGCTCTTAAACTACCCCCCCCCATTAACTGCTTGCCTTAATTTTGAACTAACAATCTTTTGAAGTGCATTAGAAGACGACCTTAAGAGCAACCTGTTGAGCAAGAGGTAAAGTTCTGCCTCGTAATTAAAGATCTGGAACCATGTGCAAAACTGTTCTTTTCTTGTGACCTGAACTACTATCAAGCTGTGAATTAGCATAGCTCAGTACAGATCCATCTGCATTTTACTTCTGCGGGAGTACTTTAAGTACTACTTTAGTACTTAAAACTTCTGAAGCTAGGTTGAAATATGACAAATATAATGGTATTCAAATTTCAAAGCTACCCCAAAACCCTGGAGGTACCTAGGCACAAATGCATTCCTCAAATCTGAAAATTAATATTTTGTGTTTATCTGCTTATAAACAATAACATTCTAGGTTTTATACTTTAAGAACTTCTCCTAGCTGAAAATACACCCATTCTTTCTTAACTAACTTTCTAAGAAATCATTCCAATACATGACTGTGTTGAAATGACTACAGATACATGACTACAGATAGAGGTTTCATGTGCAGTTTGTCTTCAAACAAAGGATCTATTTCACTTCACAAAGCCATTTCTAAATGCCAGCACTTTATTGCATCCAGATTCTGACATACTTCAGACAACATTTAAATGGCATATGTGCCTTGCCGAAGCTCTGTATGCACATATAGAATGTTGCTGAAATATCCACAAAAAACATTCCAAGATCTCCCAAGAACCACTGAAGCAGAAGGCCGGCCTCACAACCAGCCAGCACCTCTTTACATAAATGTCATTTTTAGAGATGGCCACCTACGTGGCTACTTCAGAAAATCAAGTTCTTTTCACAGCATGGACCACAACAGGATGGTTCACTAATAACCTTCCTCTCTATTACCACAAAATATTTTTACTTCTGTTCTTATCACTTGTCACAGCTGCAAGACTATGGTTATGTAAAGAGAGGAGGAAAAAAAAAATTAAAATCTAGATAACAACTTTTAAAACAAATTTTTTTCATTTTTCTTAGAGGTAGCAACAATAGGAAGAACCAAGAGTCATACCGGAATTCTTTGGTGCTTCCTAGGGCTGGTGAAGCAGACAAACTTCGTGACTTTGCTCGTCCCCGGCTAGTAGTGCTCCACTCCTCATCATCGTGACATGTTGAGCAATGGTAAGTAGAATCTGAGCTCACATCAGCCTTACTGGTACACAGTTTTTCTCGATTCATCTCCATATTGGAAGTGAAGGAACCTCAGTGAGAGAGAAATTCAATTCCTGTTGAAAAAAAAAAAAAACACAACACAAAACAGGAGAAAGGGGATAGAGAGGAGAGAAGAAAAATCTCAGTATTAGCAAAGCTAGTAGAGTTAAGTACTAAACACCGAGTTTATACACTTTGGTCAACACTTCTTGAAATGATCTGAGCAACTGAGAAGTTCTTCAAGGTAATCAGAAGACACTGGAAAAAAACCCAACCAGAACTAAAACACAGATGTTCCCGGATTTAGAAGAGGCTCAAAACAAAATTATTTCATGCCAGCACAGATTCACAGCTCCAGTTATATATAGGATAAAATTTATTTTAGATACCGAAGAGGAAGAAAAATCTTTAAATATTTGCCAAGGAACCAAGACTCAGGAAAAACTGTAAGTTCCCTATTAGATGATACATATACTGAACAAATAAAAACTAGAATACTCTAAGCTATAACAGAAAAAAACCCTGTCAAAGTAAGCAAAAAAATAATGCAACAGAGATAACCTTAATAAACTTCAGTTCTTCACAAAAATGAGATAAATACCAAAGAGAAGAGAGAAAAACAAGTTGGAGGACAATACCAAAGTTCTTAAATCATTTGTGACAAACTGGGGAGATGGGCCAAAACAAACAAGATGAAACAAGGACAAATGTGAAGTATTTCGCTTCCACAAATAAAAGATAAACAACTGGCTAGACAGCAATTCTGCAGAAGTAGGAAAAAACCCAAACCAAACCTTAAATAACCATCCTTCCTCAAAAGTACTAGAAATCCCATGTGTAAGTTCTCATCATTATTTGAGCCAAGTAGAAGAAACCTTATCAGAATATAAATAGAAAGCAACTTTCAGTGTATGAATAAACATATAAACAGTCCAGAGGAAGAATACATTCCTCAAGGCAGTTAATTTCAACACACGGAAAACGTTGGGTTCATTAAAAATTTGCAGATGTTTTAAAATCCGTTTCATCACTTTGGATGTGCTCCCCACTGTATCCTGCAGAGGAAGGACTGTAACATTACTGCAGCCATTAAAATGGACTATGGCTTTGGAAAATGCTCCCAGAATAATGATCTTCGGCCATAAAGTTACCCGAGGATGACAAACTCCACAATTCTACACATACTGTCTTTCACGGCATCCCAACTTTTAGATAAAAAAGCGCATCAATAATAAAATGAAGTTGTAATTTTAGAACGAGCACTGGCTCATTAATAAATTAGACAGAACCACCACCTAATCAAATTAGAAAATACTTTTGCTCCTGCTGTAGATTAGGTTTACCCTAAGAGAACACCACTACAAAGAGGTACAATTACTCTCATCCATTAATAACTTATAAGATCCTGCACTTGTACAGACATCAATGTTTAGTTCTTGGTTACTCATTGCTTAGTATCACCTGTGACCATGACTTGGAAAATAGTCATTTCAGCACATTTATAATTTTTTACAACTAAAATTAGAAAAAAATGTAACTCTATTTTTAAACAGCTTTAAGCGCAATATAAATTTTGTGCCAGTTAGTTGATTTATGCACATAATTACTCTGTGCAAGCACGTATGTAAAACAGACTGTAAAATGTGACTCAACATAAATTATTTTTAATAGGTTTTAATTTTTATTACCTTTTATCTCAACCTCATCAAGCTTCAGGAATACATCTCTGGCCGGTTGTTTCACAACCAGCTAGAGAAAACGAGTCATTTAGACATGTGAGTTTCAGAAAAAGAAGTGACTTTAAAACGAGATATTCTCTGACTGGAAAGGATCTTCCATCATCCGTGTGTGCACGAGGAAAGTTCTTAAATTGTTTGTTCTTTAGATCATAATCTAAACTAACCCACTGTTTTTATTTCAGAGATTCCAGATAGACCTGAACAAGCATTTCCGATGGATTCCCCGCTGCCACCCCAGGCAAACTGGATTCTGAATTAAGTTTTCCTCATCAAATACAGAAAGAACTCTGAATTTTATGTCCTGAATTTTAACAGAGGGCTTTATCCAATAGATTTAAACTTTTCTAAAAAAGCTGTAATGTTAGTAAACTAGACACTCATTTACCATCTGTGTGTAGCTACTCACACTTGTCATACATTTATTACAGACCTATCAATCAACATACCTTAAAAAAACACCAACCTAATATTTTAATTTTCACTTTTAAATCTGAGGATTATTCTTATAACCTGAAGTAATTCTTGTGTTTGATACAGCTAATTCATAGGGTCCAATCAGGCTTCTCCAGCATCATTATATACTCAGCTAATTTAACATCTCTGATTTTTAAGGAATTACAGATCTGACTATCTTCACTGGAGTACCATGCTCTTAGCTAGTATTAACCAAAACTGTTATAGCGAACCAAAGTTAACGCTTAGTATGCAGGAATACATTCCATTTCATATAATTAGTCAATAAAAATGCTAGCGAGTTATTCATCAACGGAGGAGATCAGCTCCTTAAGACTGGAAAAAAATACAGTGGAACTGGTAGAGGAGAAAAAGCAGATACCAACCACCACTGCAACTGTGTTTTACTATCAAATTTTAAAGTCAGGTATTTCCAAAAGAAACCCTGGTCTCACAGAATTACCCTAAGGAAATCATACAAAATAGTTGTTCTTATCATGTCAAGCTCTCAATAAGGACTGTTGCTAAACTATTTCAAAAGTATTGAGAGTGAAAATCAGCAGTGTGCAGTCTCGTTCCCTCTAACCAACAGCATATTTCTCAAAGATATATCCACACAGCCGTATCTGCACTATGCATCCACTCTCAAAAATCAGAATTATAAGGAATTACTTCTTTAAAATCTGCACTGCAAAGTGGGCACACACAAAAATTTGCCAAGCCCAGGCAGTTAACAGTATATATCATTCCCCTTTGCTTTCCCATTACATAGGTAATCAACTCCTCATTCCTGTTTTACCCAAACACTGAGAGTTTGATTTAGGACCAGGAAAATAAAAATTACAACCGTTAACAAAGCGTATATAAACGCCAACAGCTATGGAAATAGTTTATGGAGTTCTCAGTAACTTAACAGCTGATAGGAACAGATCCTATTCCACAGCATCACTCTTAACTAAGAGGTGCAGAGAACAGTAATTAATAGAGTAAGCAATAAATGTGTTTCCAAAAGACTCTGAAGTATTTTCATCTGACAGATGCTTCCAGTAAAGAAAATCAGATTAGCACAAAACTGGAAGTAAGATGATGTAGAGACCTACTAAATACAGCCTAAGAACTTGATATTCCTTCCATGTAATACTTTCCAATTCAGGATGCTTCAACTACAGCTTACACCATGTACTGCTTAATTAACATTACCTCACAAGACCTTCATTAAATAAGCAGACTTGACATAAGGACAAAACTATCACTGAACGGCTTCCAGGATGGCATCCAAAAACTTTAAGGACATGTCAGCAAACGAGTGAAAAGGCTGCTCTGGTCTATGTCCAAAATTTAGGAAAAAAAAAAAAAAGTAAAAAACCCCACAGACTATTCAGATGTTCAGCATTACAGGATGAAGGAGAACTGAGTGTTAACATTTGATATTAAATTTCTGAGATGGTGACACAAAATAGCCAGCTGACTCACTTCTTACATGTATTCAACCTTTTACTGCAGTTTCCCGTCTTCAGCTTCTCTGTCATTATAAATGAATGTTCCCGTGAACCAGAACTTGACAGAGGTTTCACCAAACCACCTTTACATACAGAAGGGTACAACACCATAACATTCCCAGAGCTCTACCTCAACTGCGTGATTAAGGACTCACACTCCAGGTCGACTGAAAGAGCCCGAGTTACAAAGGAAGTCTGAAACAATTCTACTAAACTTTCATATATATTTACTTGTTCACCTGAGTGTGCATTAAGAGTTATGTGTGCTCAGATTTTAAAAAGCCATCTTCTCCACACCTCACACCGAGTAGCAGAGAAGAGAGGATCTTTCGATGCAAGCAGCTCTGCAAGGAGCATAAGCCTGCAAATCATCAAACGATTTTTTATTTTTTTTTAATGAGCATGCTTGTAAACTGGTATTTTGTAACAAACTCTTCCTGTCCAATGCTTCGCCCTAAATCACCATGATTAGGGGATTACTGCAGGGTGCATCCTGACCAAACACACTACTCTTAACACATCTTCAAGACAGCAGCATTTCTACTAATTTCTCAGAAATTGCATCAGACATTCAAAGCTCCTCATTTTGTACCTTATTATCGACCTTGTATTAGGGCATAAGAGGACAATGTTACACCCAAAAATGGTACCACTTGCTCCATTGCTACAGACCCGTTTGCTTAATCACTGAATTCTGTGGAGGTTTTTTTATTATTGTATTTTGCTGAAGAAGGCACTCCGGCAGAGTGCATATGACTCCACATGCACATGACTCCACCCCTAAAGCACTAAACCCCCTCTCACCCTAAAAGAGAAGAAACAACTGTATCGGAGAGACAAAAGTTACTTCTGAGTTTAGTTTAGAGCTTCATATTCTAGCGTGCCTGAAGGGAAAAAAAAAAAAAAAAATCCATATGGAAACTCAGCGGTCTGACAGCACTGAATTTTACTAGCACGTTTTTTGATTACATGCTCAAGTGCTATTTCTACTAAAAAACAGATAGTGTGACTATCACGTGTCAAATACCCGAGGAAAACAAGTCCAATTGTTAACCCTTCTGCTTCGGCAGCACCACCCCGGAACAGGCTTCAGAGCCCAGGGCTCAGCACCGCGGCCAAGTCAGAACCGTGGATGTTTAAACAAACGAGCGAGGAGACCGCGAGGCAGATGACGGGGGTCTGCTCGTCGCCCTCTCGGGAACCTCTCCTGCCTCAGGGCTCCTCACCGCTCCCGTTACTCCAGCGCGCCCACGGCGAAGTCCCGCGGCAGCGTCACCCGGGGTCTGCCGGCGGCACCTGGAGGCCCGCGGGGGCTCCGACAGCCCGCCCCGTCCCGAGCTGCCGCCGCGAGAGGCGAGCGCGGGCGGGCCGGGCCGGGCCGGGCCGCGGGACCAGCCGCAGGGGATGCGGGTGCCGCGGCTCCCGCCGGCCCCGCGCTGGCACCGGGAGCCCGAGCGGCCTCAGCAGGGGCACCCGGCCCCGGCCACCGCGGAGCCCCCCCCGGTGGCCGCCACCGGGGCCGCGCACCGGCCCCCTCTCAGCGGGAGGCCGCTTGGCCCGGCCGCGCGTCCCCGGGGGCTCCCCTCAGCGCTGCCGCCCTCCCCGCGCCCGCCGGCCCCGACTCACCGCGTCCGCGGCTGCTCCCCCGGCCCGGCGGAGCGTCCCCCCGCCCCGCGCCCCCTCAGAGGCCGGCACGGCGGGCACGGCGGTGGTGGCGGCGGCCGCGGCTGCGCCCGGGCAGTGCGCGGGGCCGGCGGACCCTGCGCGCCTCCATCGCCCTCTCCCCGCCTCCCCGGGAGCGCGGCGCGGCCGGCGGGGCAGCGCGCATGCGCCACCGCTCCGCCCGCCCGGGCCACGCCCCTGCGCAGCGCTGGTAGGCGGGGCCGCGGATGGCGCCGCGCGCAGCCCTGCGCATGCGCGGGAGGGCCCGCGGGCTCGGGGCGGCTGCGGGGTGCGATTTTTTTTTTTTTTTTTTTTTAAATTATTCTTTTTTCTCCTCAGTCTTTTGTTAGCTGCGGTTAGAAATGACCTGGAGCTAAACTCCAGCAAGAGGGTTGGAACAGACAAACCAAAGCACGTCCCGAACGCAGAGACAAGGGCCCGACCCCGGACGCTGGTTCAACGCCCACCAGAGGATGCTCCAACCGAGAAGCAACTGCACCCTCCTCCAGCGGAACGACTGGCCCAGCGCCCCCCTGGTGCGGTTTGGGGCTGTTCATTGATTCGCGGGGAAAAAAAAAAAAACAAAAAACAAAACAAAACAAAACCCAAAAAACCCACTCTACAACGTTGTAAAGTCTTTTTTTCCGCGAATCATCATCCCACTGTGGCTGGGGCAGCCTGCGCTCGGGTGGCCAGGCACAAGCGCAGGGCTGGACCCAAATTCCAACACGTTTCAGAAGGTGCCGAGGGTGTAAAAGAGGTGATCTCGCCCGTAACGTAATGTAAGGACAGGCACAGGTTTGTACATTCCACTGGCTTTGTCAGCTTTCTGCCCTCTAGTTCCTGCCACACCTTCTGATCCCTTTGCCAGGGCTCACACCCATCTACCCTGTCACCAACTCCTACCTTAATCGTTCCTTTGACATTTAATCTTTGATCACTGGTTAAATACTCCTTCTGACATAAAAAGACTGTTTGAGAACACATGTCATTCAGTATATTAGAATCACTACTGCAAACAGAAGCTCCTGAAATGCAGGAAACCATTTTCCAGACTGTTCTTGAATTGAAACTAAATTGAGCAAGGGTGAAACAAAACAAGGAGTTTGGTTTCAGTGTTCATTCCATCTTGAAATCAGTCACTTTGTGACAAACTCCAACAGAGCTAGGATCAGGCCCCTACATAGATGCCAAGAAAACAAACCTTCCCAGCTACCAAAACCAATCAGGTTTTCTAATTTCTAAATTGCATTTTCAACCAATACTACTTTGAAGAAATCACAGACTCATACATGTCACTCACTGGATTGTGTATCAGGATAAATCCACAAAGTAAGAACAAGTTACACCATTTGAGAATGTGGCAGTTTGGGATTTTTTTTTTTTTCTTCTGTCTTCATGCAGAAATGTTTGTTTTCAGGAAGCCGGGGAGCTGCAAAGAAGTGACAGGCAATAAATGACAAAACAAACTTGAAAAAGAGGAAGCAGTTGCTACATATGGGAAAATACCATCGGCAAAGTTACACCTCTTTTTTAAGAGTGCAGTATTTTGAGTCACAATTTCTCTTTCATTCTCCTTCCAGACAGCATTAAGAGCCAGCATGCAGAGAATTAAAGAAACAAGTCATGGTTCTGTGAAGTCTAGCGGAAGGTGTCCTTGCCCATGGCAGGGGGGTTAGAACTAGATTATCTTTAAGGTCCCTTCCAACCCAAACTAGTCAATGATTCTAAGTTCAGGATCTTGGAGATTCTAATGTCTTTCAGGTGCTGAAAGAGATACCTAAACTGTAAAGGGTCAACACAACATGAGACTAGGAAGGAATAAAGCATTCAGTTTTACAGAGTCAAAGCATTCATCTTCAAAGCTGCAGGACAGCACCACGTTCCAGCAGAGAGGAACCACGCTCAGACAGTGCCTCTGTTAGCCATGCCCGTCCATACCCAGTCACTGCCTACAGAAGCCAACCAAGGAGTAAATTTCCATTTGCATTGGCTCTTAGGATGGGTTTTTTTTCCAAATTCATTAAGATGGAAATGATAAATCACCACTAAAACCATTTACCACAAGAATATATACTGGCTGTTAAAATACAAACATTTCAGAGTGCCTTTTTTTTTTTTTTTCCCAGGCGCAGTAACTTTATGCAACTTGAACACGTAACTTGAGCAACTGCTCAACATTTTGCAAGAGACATGAACTTTGCAACACCATGAGCACTTATCCTCATTAATTGGTGGAGATAAGACTGCTAATCAGCTGAGCCTATCCTATTTATAAAAGAGCTACAGTTAAAACAGCAGCTCTGAGCTGCCCAGGTTCTGCAGCGACCTTGGAAGCTCTGCTTGCTGCTCTGGATGACTGGAACAGACTGGTAACACCTCTTTCCTCCTCTACAGACTGAAGTACCATGAGAAGCAGAAGAGTCTTGGGTCACTTTAGAGCATGTTCTCCCTAACTTCACGATCAGAACAGTGTAGTTCAGAACTCTAACCCAGCTTGTTCTTCCTTTCTCCCAGGGAAAAAATAAAGAGAAACGGCAGTAACACTGAGAAATAAGCATAAAAAACCATACTGCTTTTTTCTACTAAGGCTCCCACTTCTGTGAAATATCATTTGACTGGCTTTAGATTAACAAAAATGCTATTGCTTGTTTGATAAATTGCACAGAAGACTGGTGCCTGATACAGAGAGGCTCTGTCGGGTCTCTGTCTACAACCCAAGCCTACAGCAGAAGGTATTTTCACTGGACAGGAAACAATTAACAAGTTGTCTCTATTAACACCTAACAGGGCTGAAGAATATAGTTCTGACCTCCTAAACCATTTCAAACAGTCTCTAATGACTCAGAATTCCTGAAGAATCATGAGAAATAAAAATGTACCACAGAGTTTAAATTCTGATTAAAATGATGACAGGTGAGTGTGACAAATAAGCTGTTTGGTCACAAACTACAAAGCTACTGACATAAAGACAGAGAAATGTATGCCACAGCATTGTATTCATTATTCAGGCAGATTACAGACACCTCCAATCATTACATAAATGTCATTATCCCAATTTTAAAGACTGAACTGGATTAACTGACTTGCACAAGGGTTAACAAATCTGGCACAGCTGAGATAAGCAATCAGGAATGTTGGCATGTAGCCCCACACTTGATCCACTTGATAATACAGATTGTCTCTGATAATGTCAGGATAGGATTGAAAGCTGATGGCAGCCAGTAAAGAAAACTTAGGTAGTAGGGAGCAGAGAGATTTTGGAGAAATCTAACACATGAAGAGTAGTATCAAAACGGGCACCCAGGACTTACCTCCTACCTCACAGCAGGATACAGAGAAGAGACAGAGTTATGGAGAACAGCTTGGGATGCAGGTCGGGGTGTTTTGGGAGGTGCTCCTGTCTCTCTCTGCGTGACTAATGGAGTCTGGTTTTCTGCCTTTGAAACAGATAAAAGCAATTACTTCCCTCTTTATCAATCATGTCAAGACTTATCTCGCTGATACAGGAAATACCTCTTCGCATGCGCCTGAGAAACATGCAGTCCATATTTTATGGATTTGCTACCCTAATACAAATAAGAATTAAAAAACAGGTCTACGTTTTACTGTTCACAGGAAACCTGGTGATTCTTTTTTAGGAAATATCTTGATTCACAGGAGACCTTGATTCTTTCTAGGAAAGCAGCTTGATCAATTAGAAAATTTGAGAACTTCTAGTTGCTTTGGTTTCCCCAGAGAAGACAGAATAAGGTGTTTGATTGCCAAGCACACCGCTGCAGCACTGAACTTCAAGCCAAGTTACTAGCTAGTCCAGAGGAATTAATTCTGTTTTCTGTAGGAGACAACCCTTAAAGCTTTACTAGGCTAAGCATTCACGTTGACAAAGCCAGCGTAGTCCACAATTCCAAGTGGAGAGACTAAAGGGACCTCTAGGGAAAAACTTCTCTGAGTTCTTTATTAAAGATCTTCACTCTGACTGTTTGGGGAGGTCAGGGCAATGCCCCCAAGCCACCAGGGCTTCCAACATTTATGACAGAAATATAGGAGAGACGTTAGAACCTGGCCTTGCAGAATTCTAGGTGTCTCAGTATTTCAAGGCTTATTTGTGTCACCAAGGCTATCATCGGAACACACCCCATCGCCATAACAAACAGCTACAAGATACTCAAATTGCAACTGCAGGTAGTAGTTAGCTTCTGATAGCAGGAGCAGCTGGTTGTTCTGGGTCCTTTACTTGCTAGAACCCACCCAAGTCAAACAAGTAAGATAAACAACTTACCGTAATAATGGAGGAAGTTGTGTCACAAGCTTTCATAATTGCTCAAACTTTGAAAACAGTCTGATGAGCAAAGAACCAGAGTAAGATAGTTCCTTTACATCCAATTCCTCTTTGCTATCATATGTTATCAGTCACATCGACATCTGGAGACCGTTACGCAGCTATGGAATGATTTTAAATAGCAAGAGGCACGAGTTCAACGGGTGACATGAAATGTAAAATGGCCAAACCCTGTTGTTGTCACTAGCAAGGGTTAGCAAGTGAAAGAATTATCACTGCATGTTTTCCTTGCTTAAGTGCTGTATGGGTATGAAATACTACTCTCTTGTTCCAAAGAGAACGGAGATAGAAGACTCATTGTTATGTCCGGGTTACCACAACAAAATCTTACCCCATACTGGCTGACTACAGTTAGTTCCAGGTGTCACACGATGCCCTGCAAACATGCACATTCATTACTGCAGTGCATTATGAATTAACACTTGAATTTCTGCTCTGAAAGTCAACAGGGAGACAATTTGAAGCTTGGACATTAACAAAAATTTCCTCACTGCCCCAAGATGCCACAGTTCTGAGTCCAACAGCTTTGTGGTCCACAATCAGCAAAGTTATTGGTACGTTCTCACTATATGGCTCTAAAGCCTTTGGAAGTAAGTGCTCCTGTGGTTGGTTTATCAGAGAGTACTCTTGTATTAAACACTGTTAAAAAAAACCCACCAGTCCCTGGATTAAAAAAGTTACTCTTCCTCTTATTTTTTCATGTAACTGAGGCTCTTATTTCCTTTGACCTTTAGGTTTTTGCTGTCCTACGAGTGACCTAATAACACAAGAAAGAATCCTCACCGGTGACGCGGTATCACCATGACGCTTTTTTGTTTTGTTTCGATAAACATAAAAGCTTGATGGAAGAACTTTGAAAGTACATGTCTGGATCCTGATTTGCTGATGAGGGTCCTCTGGAGCCAGCTTGCTTTTCACCAAGAGGTGAGCCAAACCAAGGCCAATGCCAACACAACATGGACTTGAAGAGACAGAATTAGTGCTTGGAAAAAAAATCTATGCAAAGGCAAAACTTAAAAATAATTCTGAAAACAGAAATGTAAAAACAGTTGCTGTGACCAGTACAACACAAATGCAGAGGAAACCAGTCTGGAATCCAAAAGCTTCAATGTAAAATAGGATTAATTGTGAATATAAGCCTTACATCAGACCCTTCTAACTGTCAAAAACAGAAATGAAAAGAGACTAGTCTCTGCCAACTACCGGTTCATTTGCATTAGAATTCTCTATACCCCAGCATTATTAAAATTTTTCTTTTCATGTATTCAATTCCCTTGTATTTTGCAGATGCTCAGATCACAGATGCATTTGAAAACCTTTCCATTCAAAACCTTTGTTCTAGTTCTCCGAAAGCCACAGAAAGGTGATGAAGATATCCTTCTCCTTTGCACAAAAGAAAATATACCTACCAAATACCCCCTTTTAAAAGAACAGCCTGCTCTATAGTTAAATGATTCTTTTCTTCATAGGAAAGAACAAGGTAATTTTTCAGATAAAAGAATGACACACTCAAGAGATCTGCACCTGCGTTTACAATAGCTTGGGTAAAATTACTGGTGCTAATACCTCAGACAGAAGCCTTAGAGTGAGTGTGGACCCCCGTGACTCCTGTCCTTTCCTTAAGACATTTGCACTCGATAAAGAACCAGAAAGCAACACTGGTCTCGTAGGACTGAGTTGTTCTCATTACTAACTAGATACGCGTAGGTACCAGTTTACCTTCCTTCTTCATTCACAGATGATTTTTCAGGCAGGTATTTAAAAAAAAAAAAAAAAAAAAAAGCAGCAAAATAATATCCGTGCGTACTGCTATCTCTCACCAGGCCTATGTCTCTTCCTCATTCCCCTCTTCCTTAAAGACTGTTTCTTTTTAAACAAATACATTTTCATTTTTTGTGCCTGCTGATTTCTTCCTCTACTGCTGGAGAACAACCTTTCCAGCATTTCTAGTTCCGACAGCGTTCCCTGTTAACCTTGACAGATTTCCAGTAAGCATGGCTGATCCTGAATCACACTGTTCACTTCCTGTTTTGTTGCTCAGTATTCACCTGTTGTGAGACAGCAGGTTAGTTATTCAGAAAACATTTCAGTAACCAGGTCAGCAATGTAATATTTATAAGACTATTATTGAACAACTCCTCTAATCATTGGAAAATAGGACGTGGCAGTACCTCAAGAGGTCATACCTTCCTCTGCCCCAAGGCAGGATCAACTTCACCCCTCACGTCTAGCAAACATCTACCAAAACTGTCCCTAAGGTTTGCTAATGGTACAAAGAAACACTGCAGCAACCTAAGGCCATATATTTCCGTGTTACTCATAACTAATGCATTAAGCAGCGTTTTCTAGTGCAAAACTTCCTCGATATATTCTGAACTCCCATTACTTTATGTTCTATTCAAAGACATGGGGAAAAAAATATATATTCCATTAGTTCCAGCAGCCTTTTACACAGAAAATTATGTTTCTTCTCAATCTTCTTTTTAGACTGAAACACTTCTTTTATTTAAACAGTCCTTACATAGCATGATATCTAAATCTCTGATATTTTCATTGCAGTCTTCCAGATATTTTCCAGTTTATCCATGTTTTCTTGTAGAACAGCATCTGAAATTACAACCATTATTCTGTCTGAGGAACTATCACTGTATCAGAAGAGAAAGTTACTTCAGAAAGCTCACGGGGATAATTGCATTTGTACAACCCAGCATGACGTTAGCCTCTTCTGCAGCAGCACGACATTGTTGACTCATATTTAGCTGGGGATCTGTTTCAATTCTGTGATCCTTATCTGAAACACTGTTGCTTATCTTTGTCTTCCCCTGTTTGTATTTTTGCATTTTATTATTTCTCCTAAGTGAGGCAGTACTTTTTCCTACCAATTGCCATCTATTTTTTTTCTGGATCGTTTCTCTGGTTGAGCTAATCCCTACAGATTTCAGTGTTCTCCGACATATTTATAGTCCCATCCAATCTCACATTATCTACTCAAAGCTGAATAAAGTATAAAGGTTTTCCACACACCTTCTGCAAGTTTGAAGCAACTGATTTTTAAAAACATTTATTCCCTGAAAGACTTAAAATGTTAACATATGTGAAACACATGAGAAATTCTGAAGTTAGTAGTTCCCTTTTCAAACACGTGAAGCAACAGCTCTTAGCCAGTTTGACTTGTCACGGAGAACTTTCTTGGGTGCAAAGCTTGTGTCAGTTGGAATGACCCCAGTGGGACGTGTACGCCCTGGCAGAGCAGATGCCGTGCTGTCAGCCTGTGACTGTAACTGCTTCCCTTACACTGAGCTGGTGCACACAAACGAATGCAGAACACTATGACCATGGGTGTAACCCTGCACACTTTTGCTCGGTGCCAATTCTCGTTCTTGTTCTGGAGTTGCCCTGTGGCTTCTAGTGTTGGAATTCCTGCGGTTGCCTCTCGGGGCTTGTCAGGTATTTCTCGGGCTCAGGTGATGGTATACACTGCTCTTCGGGATGTGGGACTTCAGGGCAGAAGAGGCGGGTGTCCCCAAACACGGCTGTGACACAGGCAGTGGCAGAAGGTGCGATTGCTGCTGCTGCTGTTACACGCTGCTCCAAAACCTGCGCAGAGGCGGGCAGGGAGCCCGAAATCCTAAAAACCAGGAGAGAGCTGCTGTACAAACGGCAGCAGTGCCCTCTAGCGTTTATGAGATGGTGCAAAGTTCTTAAATGAACTTTTTCATTCAGCTCAAAAGGAGCTCATTTTTGTGTCTTTCTCAGACTGTTCCCTGCAAGTAATTTTTAGGCCAGCCCAGTTTGGAGCACACAAAAATTTGGCTTTGCTATTCGTTTACACATCGGCTGTAAAGATCGAGAGTATGGTGGAAGTAGTACCTCCCCATCGTACCTCATGTCTATAAGTGAAGGTAGAAAGCAGCGTGTTCTGCCATGGCATCTAAGAGAGCCAGAAGGATTCAGTAAGAGTTTGCATTGTAGGTTTTACAAAGGGGTATTGTCTGTAATGGTATTTCCTAACAATAGCAGTTGTATATCCCCAAACCACTGTGAAACACAAGAGTCTCTGGGAACATGCAGAGGGGCATATTTCCTGGTATAAGTCATGTATTGGAAAAATTATGCTGGCGTGCGCATTTGCTTACCATCTTTCATCAAAGTGGCATCTTACCATGCCCTTTAAGCTAATACACACACCATAAAGTCACTAGCAACCAGTAAATTCCTAGTAGGGTTTGTACAGTTGCTGGCACTCCTATTTTGAAGTAAAAACCTGTCTCACAATTTAAGACTTTGTGCATAGGGGTTGGTTATGTATTTAATTTCTCTACTCAGAATATAATCATGTGACCCACTGATGTAATATAAAATACAGATGATCTTGGACAATACGAAGACCCTTAACAGCATACTAAACTTAAATGTAAGTCTGTTTACCTTCTGGTGTGCTAGTAGCTTGTCATGTTTGCAATGTTATTGTAGGATCCTCTTGTGAGCATCTCTGAGCCTTAGAATTGGTGGGCTGAGCCTGTTGTGGAAAAAGAGAGTCCCCATCTCTCCAGAGAGGTATGGCTCTATGTAAATCAGATCCTAACAGGAACAATAAGAGGGGAAAAAACCTGACAAGAACAAGGGATCAAGGTTAGAAGGGTAAGAAGGAGCAATGCAGGAGGTTCAGACAATATTAACAAGTCCATGAAAGGCTTATGAACTGAAGAGCTGGTCTCTAGAGAAGCTCTGCTCTTCTGGATGAGTAGACCAGTGAAGCTTTGCCCTGCTATGAGTTGGGTGATTAAACCAGAGAATGGAAGAAGCCCCAAGTTTCAGAGAACTTCACCCTGTTGAGCTTTCTTCTCTCAGACTGACAGGTCTGAAAAATAGGTTTTGAAAGAACACATCATATCCTGTTTGGAACAACATTCTTATTATCTGTAAAGTGAAGCAAGAAGAAAAAAAAGTTTTCTCCAGGGACGAACCACAGTAAGATGTACCAAAAAAATCCCAGATACCTTAACGCTGCATGCTCTTTAGTGCTGTATTAGATGTATTTCCAAGGTGTCCACCACGACAGGGCTAGGGCATGTAAAACATTTCCTACTCCTGAGTTTACCTTATTGCGAAGATTTATCTTCACATATCGTTAAAAGATAAGAAGTGTTCTCACAGGGTTAGTGCAACAAGACAGACCACGTTGTGCTATTTAGAATCACTCAGAGCTATTATGCCCCAACTATGGCAGGGTAGCCAGGTGTAACAAGGCAATAGCAGTTGCCATCCTATGCACCATCAGAAGGGCATGGACCAGCTTGAGCAGGGCCAGAGGAGGCCATGAAGGTGCTCGGGGGGCTGGAGCCCCCCTGTGAGGACAGGCTGAGAGTTGGGGGGTTCAGCTGGAGAAGAGAAGGCTCCGGGGAGACCTTAGAGCAGCCCCCAGGGCTGAAAGGGGCTGCAGGGACTCTTTATCAGGGGGTGTAGGGGTAGGATGAGGGGTAAAGGTTTTAAACTGAAAGAGGGAGATTTAGATTAGCTATGAGGAAGAAATTCTTCCCTGTGAGGGGGGTGAGGCCCGGGCACATGTCGCCCAGAGAAGCTGTGGCTGCCCCCTCCCTGGCAGGGTCAAGGCCAGGTTGGACGGGGCTTTGGACAACCTGGGCTGGTGGAAAGTGGCCCTGCCTGGGCTGTAAGGTCCCTTCCACCCCAAACCAGTCTGTGATTCTATGGTACTCCATTTGCCCTTGGGCCAGACCTTGACATTGAGAAAGACCCTTGCAAGGCAGCACGTATCACTCCGGGACAATTCCCAGGCTAAACTGGGCATCAACACCAGGCGGCAGCAGAAGCTGCACCTGCAGAGACATTCGATTCAATGCAAAGTCCAGTTCCGTTGTGCAGCACCCCCGATGCAGCAGACTAGTGTGGTTTTTCATGCTCATCACGGGACAATATCTTACAACAGATCACATGGAGGCAAATACACCAGTTATATCCATTTGCGAGATCGTGCCCCACTATATTCTGTGTGTGCACAGAAGTGTGCCAGCACTCACCTACCCACTCGTGGAACTGAGAGCCTCGTGTTACTCATACCCAAACTGCTATCTTCTCCACATTTTAAACACAATCAATTCCATGACAGCAAATCACAAGAGCATATATTTTTTTTTGTAGAAAAGAGTTTAAGTTTTAGCTCTCTTTTAATACATATCCATAAAATTAATAAATACCCTCCACTAACCTTCACCTATGGCAAGGCAGCGTGTATAAAAGCTCCCGACTTTGGCAATGACATTAGCAGGATGATGCTCCGGTAGGATCAGGATTTAATTGTACTGGGTTCTGCCTACAAAGTAATAGGAATCAAAATTAAAAGCTAAAAAGCTTCTGATTAACTTTAGGGTCTTGTTCTCTTACATGTCTCATATTTGTTTCCTTTCATAAAATACATCAGGAAATTCATGCACATTTTGTCAAACATCACGCTGAACCCAGAACTTCAAATTTCAACGCAAGTGACCGGAAATCAAACTACTTAAGATATAATTAACAATAGTTAATTATACAGTCATGACTACAATGTCAGAAGTCAGACCCCAAATGTCATACAAGCCTAGAAAAAGCGGTATTTGGTGTTCACATATGGCATGATCTTAAATTCCCAGCAGCTAGAGTGTGCCCCTGACCACTCATGCAAGCAAAGCTCCTAAATAATGCATGGCACTACTACCAATGAGTTCTTAATGCACCTGCTTTCCACCAGGATCACAAGCCTCTCGATTTCCCTCAGCAATTGTACAGGTAGCCATTCTGAAAAGGGCAGGATACAAATTAGAATCACTTGCAGGCTGTTTCATCAATGGATCCTAAATAGCACTGGACTAATAACGAACATTGCTGGCTTTGTGACACGGAAAAGGCAGGGGGAAAAGGGGGGGTGAAGGAAAGCTCCAAGTAACTTTCAGATGTGATGCAGCTGCCCAGTTATGTAACTCTTCAAAGAACCCAGACAATTATTTTAGGGTCTGGTCTTCCTCCACAGAGCTGAATTTCCATACTGCAAAGCATTAAAGCCTCTCAAACAATACCAAGAATAATAGGGCTATCATCTGAGTAGGAGGAATAGACTCATAAATCCCCTTGATATAATTGCAGAGGATGTCCTGTGAAGAACTCAGCCAAACACAACTCCCGAGATTACCTCTCTCTACTAGAATAAACTGTAAAATTAAGAATATTTGTGCTTTATCTGGCTTACACCCAAATGTATTACAGTTGACATTTCCTCCAACAGTACGAGGATGTCATGCTAATCCCACCCTGATCCTGTTGCCATCATCTTTTGCTGCTCACTAGAGTGATCCTGCACGGCGGAAAATGACGGCAACTGCCAAGATCCATCAGCCTGAGCAAGCGGCCGTCAGACAGGAAGAGCAAACGCAGAGGAACTCTCTTCTCCCCGAGCACAGAACTGCAGGTCGGGCAGCCAGCCTGTGTTCCAACTCGGCCATTACATGACCAGGGTAAATACAAGCATCTCCATGCCACGGGCTCCCTGTATGCAAAATGGAGGAAACTCCTTCCTCACGGGAGTCATTTAAATCCGCTGGGAGGTTTTTGCCTTTTTAAGCTGGAGAGATTATACGCAGGCATTGCATTATCAAGTTGACAGAGTAGTTCAAAGGGCACGTGCAGGTTTGGCAAGGGATTTCTTACTTCATTCTTAAAAGATGTTGAAAATAGTTCAGATAAAGAGGCTTCTTCGAAAACATCACACTAAAGCAGTATAGCTGCAAAAGCAAGCTAAACTGCTTGCTATTGCTGGCATTGCTGCTTGCCGTTCAAATTGTAAACAGTAAAGCATTAGAAATAGTGTAAGTTAAACTATTCAGAACCAAGATGGGGACGGAAAGGTTTTCAAGTTCTTCATGACCACTGCTAACCTTAACCGCACATTTTCTGCCCAGTGTGCACCACAAATTTTAACTGATGATGCAGGTTGAAGTGCAAAGAACTGACAGAATAATTTGGAATCTAAGGGTGAGCAGGATACCTCTGCCACACTGTAAAACAGGCCCAAGAGCTTTACTTTATGTTTTTAGTAGCGAATGAGAAGCTAGTGCTGTTAATTTAAGCTCTACAGCTTGGTGAGGAACTTTCACTTTCACCCGGATCAGAGCTGAGGTCAGACGACCGCCTGGCTCCTGTCTGGTATTTCTGGTTAAGTTACTCTTTGCATATAGAACTGTGACAAGCTTTGAAGAGCGATTCTTTTGCTTCTGAAAGTTTAACCTTCAATTCTGATAAGCTGTTCCTTGAAGTCTATCTGTAATTGCTCCATTTCCTGTCACCACGTCTGATGCTATCACTTGATTGAAATAAGCCATGGGAAGAGGAAGATAGAACTGCTCAACAGAATCATTTTTTAATTCCAACATCACTTTAGAACTGCCACTGACACCAGCCTGGCCAATGCATCTCACTCACTTTCCCTCACACTGAATGTTCTTAGTTCTTCAGCCTTCCTCTGTAATTCAGTAACACCTCATACCCCGGGGCAATTCTTTTGCATTATTTGACAGCATGAACCTGGGAGAAGATTTGACAAGCATTTTGGAATGCAGTGGGTTAAACACACATCTGAGACAAGTAGTAGATGAAACATAGAATTGTTCAATTAAGTGATGCAGTCATCCTTGGAAGAGCTCCCAGATCTCTCATTAGTGCAAACTGGTGTCCATCACACCCCGAGCTGTCACTCCTTGAATACTTATTGTTCATTCAAGAGCTCACATCCCCGCTGTGCAAAGAACAGCAGCTGTTTAACAGTTAAACAGCTCCTATGCTTTACCAGAAAACGTGGAGGCACCTGGAGGGGCCACAGGGAAGGTGGAAGTGGTGCTGCTAAGGGGGGCTCAGTGTCTTGCCTTATGAATCCTCTCCTTCATGATTTTTTGTGGCTTTCAGAAGAAGAAACCAGGGTGAAAGGAACTGTTAAATGATTAAGCACAGGAACAACACAAATCCGTATAAAGTTGAATTGCATTGACTCAAGGAGGGAGATGGCCTTCAGCTCCAGCAAATACCATCAACTTGTCATTTTTCATTTTCTATTGCCAGAAGGCGAGATGAACTTTGTCTTCCCAAGTCCTTCTAGGAAGATAAGGTGAGGTGAAAGATATTATCTGAAGAAGTTTTTAATCTCAGGCTTTCTTTACTTGATGATGCAAGTGAACGCATTCATGATTGATGGGGTCACACTATAAATTGTACTTACAACAAAATGAACTCTACACACAGACTATATCCTGCCCCTCCTGTTGCACTTAGGGAGGTAGAGATAATATGTCTCAACCTAAGTGATGGAAATGAAATATCTAAATAAATTTGCAGGATCACACTTTCATGGAAGAGGGTCCACAGGCAAGAGTTTATCGGTAAATGCAGACATAGAACTATTAATGCCACAAGTAGAGATGTTTCTATTAATATGTAAAAGTTTTCTTGCTTTGGACTGGTAAAATTTTTGATTGCTCTGGGGGTTAGAACCTCTCAGAAACATTTCTGGTAGTTTTCAGTACAGATGTGCACCTACAGGCTATGGGAGGTGTCACAAAATTGCATTTTCTCTATATTACCTAGAGCACAGCCCATGTCAGAGGCAGTACTGACACTGATGTTCTCTACTTTCCTGAAATAGAATTGTTTAGAAACTCACAGCTTCTTGTATTATTTGATTTAAATACGGTCAGTGCCACTAAGCACAGAATTCACTAAAGGTATTCCCCTATTAAATTGCAGAAGGACTCCTGTGGTTGGTTCTGGAAAAATAAAAAGGTCCCTAGTTACCTGGTTTCTGGTGTCTTTAAGGACAACTGCGACAGCAGCTTTAGCTGAGACTCCAATTCAACAGCCAGACTTCAAGGTAAGTAACCACGATATCATCAAATGGGTTAGAAATGGAGAAGGAGCAAATGTGATTATTCCCACTGGACCTTGTTTCAGTTTGGTTTATAATATCACAGAAAGTAAATCACTAAAAAAAAAGATAAGGAACTATGCTGAAAAATCAATGAAAGTTTAGATAAATATATGCAGTTATGTATTATTACAGTATGACTCACTCCAAGCACCAGCCAGTGTAGGAAAGGATCTGTTGCTGCCTACTTGCTCTTCACTCAACATGAACCTTATTTTGCAAAAGAGACAAAACCTAAATATTAGAATTCTATAGATCTTAAAATACATTGCTTTTCTAAACAAAGTCTTGGAATTTATGTGATGGTTCTATCAGATACAAGAATAGTATATATCATCACAATTCTCATCTCCACCGCAGAAAGGTACTTCACTGCACTGCTAGGTAGAAGCGGACATCAGAGACTGATCTTAGCATGAATACCTTGTCAATCAAAATATCTTCTTTAAACTCCAGATCCCAATTCCTACATAAAGCAGAGGAGGAAAGCTGAAAAGAGCAAGCACTTGGAATCAGAGCTGTGACACACTCTGTCAAAAATGTCAAAAGGGAGTCAGAAATATTAGAGAGGGGCAGAGAGAAGTGCAGGGAGTTACTAAGGCTCTTTATAATCCCCATCCATTATTTTCTAAATAATGTTGGAGTTGGATTTCAAGTTGTCTAAGAGACCCTGCTCCTGTTAACACTGGCTGATTTTAACCTCTCCACCTCTGCCATCTGCAGTTTTTAGATAAAAAACAACTAGAAAAGAAAATCCCTATAGAAGTAAACATTAGAAAAATCTTGGTTTGTTTGTAAGGCTTTATGGAAAAATCAGAACACCTTCAATGGAGTGAAGATACACGAAGGAGGGGCTCTGTGTACTCAGAACACATCCTGCAGCCAAATTCAGCACAGGCTTCCTTGTCACGAACGCTTTCTCTACTCTGACCACCCATCTTCATTGGGTTTTATACCACCAGGTGGAGCTGCACTGTTTGTACTTTGATGGACAATTTTCATGAGAACTCAGCATTTTACCGTCTTCAATAGTTCATCCTTTCTAAGACTTTTTCCTCCCGTACCTACTCCACCATTTAAAAACCCGTAACATCAAATCAACTTTTCATTTTCTACTTCCAGCTCCACAGATGATTACCTCTCTGGGTCAACCACATCTCACTGCACTAATCTAGAGCAAATGGCTTATGAATAATTAAAGGAGGCAAAGAAGATGCTCTTTGTTCTATTTTATGACAAAACTCACTTGATTTACACCTGGAATTACTCGAATGAGTATTTTGCAGGGCCTGGGTTTCTAACGGGTGAGTTTCTAGCAGTCAGCTCTCTAAGCAATGAGAAGCTCTCCCAGCTTTTATTCACATTTCTATGAATAGGTTTTCCCCACACTGAGTAATTTTACACACAGAGTCCGTGTTGCTACCCCCATAGCAAACAAAACAAAATACTCCTTGGAGACCTTTTAGTATTAACATTTGAAGAAAGAGCTGAGTAGAGAGTTTCAGAATGTTACGCCTTTGCCTTCCTCTAATGAAGGTACTTTGAATGGGCCCAGATTACCACAGGGGAAGTGCTGTGGAACACCAGCTCCTCATGTGGGACCCCACAATGGGTCGATATTAGACAAGAGTTTAGGAATCGCCATGAGAGATGTGAGCTTAAGCTTTCCTGCTTCCACTGAATTGGTTTAACCCATCGAGTAAGCACTACACGAGGAAACTTCTCCCCGGTCTGCATTTCAACACTCTTAAATACGCACGGGTTACAAACCAGCAGGCAGCAAAGTACAGATCCAAACGTGTGGTCAGAAGGCCAGAAATCTGCCGGTCATGTACTGGCTCCTGTCAGGAAACAGGAACTGCAGATTGTCTGAACGGCATTTCCTGGAGAGATGGTTTAACACAAGCAGTTAAGCCTGGAACAACATCCAGCCATGGTAGAATTAAGGTCTTCATTTTCTCAGTCCAAGTGACTGATAGAGCAGGCCCATGGATTCTGATTTACTGGCAGATCAGATTTCACAAGAACATAAGAAAAAGCATCTAGTAATGCTTAAGAAAAAAACCAGAAGGATGCAGAGCAGTAATTTTTTAACTCAGATACACTGGACCAAAAGTAATAGTATTTAAATCAGCAAACAACACTGGCAGAAAAAAAAGCACATCTGACAGGATGCAAGCAGCTGCCATTCAGGACACGAGATGTCTGCTCCCATCACGAGGCATACAGGGAATATTCATGTGACATTCAGAGCAGGGATGACAAGGGATAGGCTAAACACCCCTGTTCTCAAACAGTGGAACGGAAATATTTGGTTTGTTCTTTCTCCCTTTCTCATACAACCGTAAACCGGAAAAAAAAATGATCACCTTTTCACATCCTTTAGAACTGTTACACACTGGAATGTAATGTAGATAGTGACCACTTCAACTCAGATCCTTTGAGTAGCCAGATGTCTAAAGCAGAAGGAGACTTTCTAAAAATTATATGAAGAAAAACTGAGCATCACTATGCAAAAATCAGCCAACTGCTGTGAGAACTTGTTCGTTACTCAGTTCTTTTATTCTTTCCCCTCAAATCTGAATTCATGGTTACACCTACACTAGAAACAGCGTTAATCATAATACCACACAGGATCTTGATTTGTTTCAGACCAAGTTACACAGAACTCAGCAAGGGTGACAGGTTTTATTAGTCTTTATTTACTCTGCCACTTTCCAGAAACAAGATAATTCCATTTTTAGCTCGCATAGGGCCCAATTCAATCAGTAATTTTAAGTATGTTTCACAGCTGATTTAGAACGTACGCTCCAGGGCACTTAATGGTCAAAAGCCAGAATGCCCAACTTGGATCTTTTCTTCTACTAGCAGTTAAACTTCAGATCTTTAAAAACCCATTCAATTCACTAAGAAATTGAAGGCCATGAGAGGCACAGAAAACATTATAAAGGAGTCTTAAATATAGGTACTGAGATTGAGAAACCTGTTATCTCTTCCTTCACTTGACTCCTTCCTCTACAGGAGGTTTCCAATCCCATGGAAGCCCACTCCATTACCATGACTCAGTTTCCAAGCCAGGCCCAGACAACTGTAACTCCTTTCCCCACTTATTATCTAAGTACCTCAGATCCGTTGGTCTTGTCCGCCTTCATCAGCTAACATGCCTCAAACAGGTAAAGTTTTACTCCATCCTGCTTTGCAGGCACCACTCCTCATCCCTTCATATACCTAATACATACTTGGGAGTCCACGAGTAAAACTGCAAGTGCTGCCACTAAGACCAAGCAGAGACAAACCGTTCTCACATATTAGCGCTCTCAGTTTATGAAACCTTGCTCTAGAAGTTCACCCGCAGGTAGGTGAGGCTCCTCTTTTGGACCCACATCCCAGAATTATCTTTAAGTCAGAATCTTTTCAAAGCCTACAGGAGGAGCTACTGATGTTACTGTGATTGCTATAGGTAAGATTACATAAACCATTTTGATTTGGGTACTGATCCGAGCCTACCCTAAAATTAAGGCATTCAAATCTCAAAGACTTGGCCCAAAGTCAAAGACGCAAGAGTGCAGTGCTTGTCACTTCACATACCTATTTCTCTGCAGTTATATCTCTCTAAATAACTAAGCATACCAAGACAAATATTTAAATAATATAGTATAAAGCTTCATATTTAACAGATGCACTGTCTATAATAAGAAGCATTTTAAATGCTTGCATTCCAAATAAACTGCACCGCACGTTCACCTCCTGACACAAGAAGTTACTATCTTGGCAAGTATTTAGTTGCCAGTAAAGGCATTCTCAGCACCAGTGGGAAGCAGTACTTTAACATAAGGATAGAGAGTAAGGAAGGTAAGACAGATCCTGTCTGCACTGATTTTATTATAGACTAGACAAAGTCACATACGAAACATTTGTTGGGATAACGCGAGCGGAAGAAACAACTATACCATTTGGAATTGGAAAAGACTAAATTTGAATTCCCAGATTGAAGCATTTCCACCCATGAGCTACTTACCAGTATATTCTGCAGTCCAAAAAAACCAAAGCTCACAGTGAATGGCTGCTAGTTAAATAATGGCACCATCATATTTTCCATACTCGCAGCTTTTAAAAACTTCTCCATTGAGGCTGAGAATTTCCATGTTTGGTATGAAACCAAGCCATGGCACTGGGATTTCTCTTGGTTGATGTGAAATGAAGGAAAATCCACTTTTGTTTAGAACAAGAGAAAAGACTTTATCCACTAAAAATACAAAACAAAACCCTCAAGTGGACAAAATACCGAGTTGTTGAACCAACTGCCTTTCAACACCTCTTGTATCAGGAATCTGCTTCTGTGGGCAAAAGATTTTTTTTTTCCCTAGATATAATTCTGCTTTGTGGAGACTTTGTTCTGACTGAGCATTAAAATGACAACTACTTACCCTTCTCAAAACCTACAGTAAAGACAGCTAACAATGACAACAGAGCTCATTTGGCCAGATCCTCAAATGGCAGTAACACAAGACGTTCCACTCAATCCTTTTCCTATTAAAGGACACAAAAATTTTTAAAACAAGTTACTAAACTTTTTGCTCCAATTTCCTACTTCAGGCGTTACACTCTTATATTCCACAAAGCATTTTTGTGAGGTATACCACATGAATCATACTAGCTGCTTCCATTTGGAGTCTGAGCTAGGAGAGCTACCAGCAGTTTTTGATTAAGCTCTCGAGTAGCTCTAGCAACCAAACCAAGAAACGTCCATTGTAAATAGCGAAGAATGGAGGAAGCAAAATGCCAGCAGCCACTAAGCTCCACACACTTGCCATTCAGTGTTGGCATACACTGCACATTTACACACGCATTTTCAGATATCGCTGGCAACACTTCCCAGTAACAAAAATCGAAGGGTTTATTTCATCCTGCAATTCTGTTTTTAGCTTTAAAATGAAACCCACATCCCTTCACATGAATACATACTTTTTAAACACACTGCATACTCTGCCCAATTAACCATTACAAATCCAAGCCATTTCAAAATACCAAACAATTTGTTTTGGGGCAGCATACACTTCTCTTACGTGTTTATTTCGTAGCTGAAATCTGCCAGAAGCTGTTTTGTGAGTTGAACAATAAGCTGCAAAACAGATCAGTCAAAACTCATGTCAAACTGCTTTATTACATCTTAAATAACATTACATTTTAATATAGTATCTATCTTGCATCCAGCTTTCTTGAAGTACACTGACTTTAAAATTAAATACAAAAGGTGAAGAGGGATACAGGGCGTGGAGAAAGCTCTACAGAGTAGTTTCATGAAAGAGAGTAAGAGGGAATTCATCTTTTATGCCAAATCCAGGCCTAACGCACAATTACAGCACATTTTTGTACAGAATGTTGCAGAAAAAACAAAATGGAGAAAAGCTACTACTGCTGCTAGGAAGGAGCGTTTCTGGATACAGTGAGAAGATAGGAAAGTTTAACAGAACAATCTGCTGTCCAAACACTGCTGCTTTTAACATTTTATTTGAAAAGAAAGCCAGGAAAACCTGCTCATTACAAAAATGACTCTGATCAGATGCAAAGGACTCATCCTACAAGAGGAACTGGCTGTGAGGAACTGATTTATAAAGAAGATGGTCTAGGTTCCCTCCTCCCACACCCCAGAATCTTTGACAGCGATTGTTTGAACAGGCTGTTTCTTTAAAAAAAAAAAAGTGACTTATCACGCTACTCCAAAACGTGCATAGCTTTGTACTTGAGTTCTTCATAGATTTATGCACAGAGTAGCAACAATAAATGAATACAGCGACAATGGTTACAGTTTTTAAACAGGTTATTTCTTCAAAGAAAAAACATCTAAGGACTTAGTCCAATATGCACTTTTTAGCATTTCTACAGCATGCGATTCTAAGAGTAAACCCACCCAATATGGCAAACAATCAAAAAAGGTTTTTTTTTTTGTTTAACTTAGAAAGTTCAAGATCATTATTTTCAAAACATTGATTTGTACATCATTTCATACACAAAGAATTGACTCAATACCCAAGTGTAGGATAGGTCTCTTTTGAAAACAGAGATTCCTGGTTGTTGAGACTTATAGGATAGTGTTAGGATATATAAACTGCCCTTTCAAGTGGACAAAACCAAAACAGATTAAAAAAATCAGTGTGGCGAAAAAGGAGGGGGCAGGAGGGACCAAGGATTGCAATTGTTATCCATAAAAGGTGAAAGGATTCTTTAAACAAGCATTCATTACCTTTTACAGCATGTGCTTGGTTACCTTACTGCTTAACATTATCCTATATATGCCAAGTTTTGTGCAACAATTATCTGTGATACTAGAAAATAAAATAAAAAAAATTAGGGACTAAATTTACAGCGTTAACAACCCCCAGAGGCTCTGGGCTAGGACTCCCTTGTTTTGCTCAATTAAATACATAAAGAAATGTATTTAAAAAGGAAACTTGAAAAAAATCCTGCTACAAACATGACTTTAAAATTTGCAAGTGTGTGAGATAAAGTCCTTAACTTCAACTTGGAAACTACAGTGAAAGCTAACTGTTTCACAATTATGCTCAAGTTTATTTTCTGGTCATGCTTTTATGATAGTGTTTCATTTTTAAATTCTCAAGACAAAAAAAATGGTCCCAAAAGGAATGCACAATTTCATTTTGCTTACAACACAGAAATTCTTCTTGGAAAGGTAATTGTGCTCTTCATTTCAGCAACAGGAGACGGAAAAGATCTTGCCCTTTGAAGTTGGGGAGGATGGGGGTCCAAGTTAGTATGGTTGGATTGGATATGCTATCATTTTTAATTTTCAAACGTTGGAAACTTCTTCCAGTCATGGAGTCCGGCGCTCTTCTGACACACAGAAAGATTTATTAAGAGTTGCACTTTGATAAACTGTAATCAAGTTTCAAGCTTTGCTCTCGCTACCCACTGACGCATTTAGCCATTATCTCACCATTTTCAAGAACGCCATTTATTTACCAACCCAGATTCAAAAGACCATACAGTCATCCCTACGAGGGAAATAAAATAGGCCAAAAATAGTTCAGCACAAAAATGTCATTGCATACGTTAAACAAATAGCCTTCTACAAAAACAAGCCGATTTTTTTTTCCCCCCTCTCAGTGACTTTCCTAACCTGAACTATAAGCTTGCAGCATCAGTAAAAATAAGCACGGTTTGGACCTGGGAAAAAGCATTCTGAATAGCAAACAAGGACAGCCTGAAGTAATTGGATACCTACCTACTTCAGTTCCAGATCTTGAGGAAGCTGTCCCATGATCCTGTTGCCACTGCCATACCATCATCAGTCACACCTAAGCAACTGACACGGTTATCGTGACCAGCAAGGACACCTGTGAATAAGAACACGTAACAGACACGGTGCATCGCTTGGATAATTTCATATTTCTTCAGGTAACGCTGAGGCACACAGGTTTGGATTAGACAACCTATACGTTCAAAAATCCTGAACGGACATGGCAGAATTTTTAAATGCTGTTAGTTTTATAAGCACAAACTGAGATATAACTGTGTGGGTTCCCAAGGGGGTAATGCAGTAAATGCATGACTCCAAAATTTTCCTTGAAAATTCCCCATATTGTGACCTTTACTGGTTTCTCACGAGTTGTGAGGTTACAGCCCCAAAAATTCTGCTGACAATGTCATAGCAATGTAGTACAACCATGCATTGCATAGCTCTTAGTATTTGCTCTCCATAGTGATAAAGAGATCAGTAACTTTTTAATGTGTAATATCAGAAGTTATGCTCAATTGTTATAAACACTAAAGCATTTTTCTTCTAATTTTATCTTACTACTCTACAAGCACTTACGAGACAAACTCCTACATACAATCTATTTGTCAATATGGAGATCTGCTACAATTCAGTTATAGTACCATTAAAAAAAGAACGGAGACACTAAACAGAAAAATTAAGGGAATCAACATTTTCCTCTATCCCCTTTAACATCTTCAAGGAAGTAAAAAGAAAACCTAATTATCTTCAAGCTCTTTCCAGTCCACAGCACTGAGGTAAGATATTCTTGATAGACTTCAAATTAATCTTTCTACATCAATTACACTGCTCATAGGATTCTCCTCATTTGTATTTTGGGCTTTCCCTCTCCATTTACTGTTCTCCAAAACAGACCATGAGTTAAATCAGTTTTAATTCTTACACAAGCTAGTACATTTAAAAATTAATATTTTGAACTGTTAATTCAGTGTAAAAATCACTACTTCGTACACAAAGATTCTTGATGTTCGAAGTAGTAACATTTCTAACATACTTTATAAAAGCAGTTAACGCTGTGTAACACCGTTAATCTCCAGATCCCATTAAATCTGTGTGAGTGTCTAAGCCTGAGCACAGAATTGTGCACTTCTGCAGCAGAAGCCAAATCCTGAGTGTTGAAGCAGACGATACAATCTTCAGGATTTCAGTGCGGTACACAAGCCAGCTGCCAGAGCTAACAGAATTACCTAGGAGTCACCTAGAATTTACTGTGGAAATAGCGTTAATATATCAAAATACAGTCTACCATCAACATTAGTTAAGTGTTGCAATTTGGTAAAACAAAGAGAGCTCCAAGAAGTCTTATGCAATTTGAACTGAATACCTAACCACAAGGGTGTTTAATATAGAATCATGCATGATAGTGTCAAGATCTGCTCGGCAATCTTAAGTCTCAGAAGATTTCGGTAAGCAGAATACGTGACAAATTAGTTGTTTAAATCAGTTCTAAAACTTGGCAATAAAGAATCATGCTTCGTGAGTATAAAGAATTGTTTCTTATTTCAACAGTAGGCAAGATCACCACCTTCTTCCATTCTTTTTCTTAATGAAGGTCTTTCAAAGAAAAAAAATACAGGAAAACACACATAATTGCTTTTACAGTACTTAAATACAGCCAGTTGTAAACTAACCTAGACATTAATCAAGAGAGGTTTCTCAATTCATCTCCATACGGGCTTATATACAGATTTATGGTCTCAATAATCAAAGTACAAGAAACTCGAGTTGTAAATCTCAACACACAGAAAAGGATGACTCATAAAATACATGTCAGTACTGAAATAACTGTATTTGGCCCTGTTAACTTGCAACTAGAACCAAATAGTGTTTTACAACACATGAACCATGTCCCACAGTTTCAGCTTCTCAGTACTGATAAAAACTAACATGAATTTTAGATGCAACGAAGAATAAAATCTGAGTGGTAAAACAAAGTTGCTGGAGACAGAAATTAAAAACCCAGTGGAAATCGTATTGGAACGGTCCAGGATGATATGTTTCTTTTTTTTCTACCTGCCATATAACCTCCCCTCAAAACAAGGAGTCAGTTTTCCACAAATAAAGTACTTGCACCTAATCCTTTCAACTGCAAGTGGAACAATATTCTGCTTGTTTTTTCTTGGCTTTTAAAACCCACCTAGGATAATTTTAAAAGCTTAGAGCACTCTAGTTGGTAACAGAGTAGGCTCTTGTTCTCATCCCCTGTTCTGATGGGAACAAAACAAAACCCTTGCAGCCTAATTGGTATCTTTTCTCCTTTTTTCTAATAAAAGTTTTGATTTTAAAGAACTGAAGTTACATTATCTTAATCTTTGGACCATAAATTTCATATTAATTTCCTCCAAACACAATGTTTGTTATTTCACTGGCTGTCTCTACAGCTACTGCTACAAATATTAGAAAAAAAATTCTTTTCTATAAATAGCCACATTAATGTTGAACTGCTTTGAACAGTTCATACATAAACAATGCCATAAAGTCTAAAAAAACCCCAAGATAGCTCTCCACCCTCAAAACCTTGGTTTTAATGGCAATCTTCCTGTTCCCAGGCATGCATTGTTCCCTTCTATCCTTTAGCAGCATTCCAATTCACTTGTTAATGTCATTAAGCTACTTTCATCACTGGTCATCCTAAACCAGGTTATCACAGAGTTTTAGAGTTGAGGCAGGGCATGCTAACAGGTCTGTGTATATGACTCAACTCACATTCAGTACGTCACACTGTTTATAACATTTAAAACCCAAACTGCTTCCTTACCTGCTCTATCAGCTTTCAGTGTGTCCCAGACGTTGCAGTTGAAGTCATCATAACCAGCTAGGAGGAGACGTCCACTCTTGGAAAATGCTACAGAGGTGATGCCACAGATGATGTTATCGTGTGAATAAACCATAAGTTCCTGATCAGCCCGAAGATCAAAAAGCCTGCACGTAGCATCATCCGAGCCTGTGGCAAATGCATTGCCATTCGGGAAGAACTGGGAGGAGGGGGAAAAAGGAAAAAAAAACAAATAAAAATACACATGATTTCAGACTTGATTCCTCTGTCAAGTGAATATAACATTTTGTACAGAGCAAGTGGAAAAAGAAAGCGGCAGAGCGTACACCTCTCCACTACTAGGATACAGGCAAAACCAGTGAAGTAACTAAAAGCATGTGAAGAACAGTCCCTGCTTCTCTTTACCACAACGGACCTGAAGTTGTACAAACTTCAAGTACTTTTCCCCAGCTACAAAAACTGTTAATTCAAGAAAATATGCCGCAACACTACATCACACAGCACATGCTTGAGAGCTGAGACCAGAGCGATTGTAACAATATGAATTTAAACCCGATATCTTCTGTTCACGTCGATACGTACACAGATGGCGTTGATGTCCGACTCGTGGCCAGTGAAGGTTTGCCGACACATTCCTTCTCTAACATCCCACAGTTTGGCAGAGGCATCACAGGCACCAGAAACAAAACACCGGGCATCAGGAGCAAGAGACAAACTCATGACATCTCCAGTGTGCCCAGTAAATGTAGTTGTCTGCTGACCAGTTTCTATGTCCCAGAGAGCGCTTGAAGGAATAATTAAAAAGGCAAAAATCAACACATTTGTGCTGCATTAGACAAGAATTGCTGTCCAGACCTTGTAAACCCATTCATTTATATCAGTGCTAAGTAAAATTCCATAAAGTATTAACGAAAAAATATACTCATTGTAGAAAAAACAAACATTCTTTGAATTATTTGGTTGTTAAAGGACAATTGTGTATAGAAGATTTAAAAAAAGGTCCTCAATTTTAAAATACTGGAGGTTTAAATTGAAAAACTGTGCGAAAAATCTAATGGCTAACACTCATGGCTGTTTCGACACAAAGTTCTTGTAACATGCCAATGACTACTGTCCAGTACTACTACAAGCTTGAGTTAAAGCAGCAGTGGTAAGGCTACAGAAAAAGCCGAGCTTGTTTTTCTTTTAAAAAATTACCAATCCACATTTAGAAACAATTCTGTATAAAACCCCAACTTCTACATTCAATAGCTACTCAGAATCAGTGGACTAACAGACAGGCATTCAAAGAGACTGATGCTGTGTAGGAGAGGTATTTTAGACAACCTTTGCTCTAAGAACTGCTGCTTGCAAGAGCTGTAATGCTTTTAAGAATTAGATATAATAGAAAAATCTATGAAAAAATGATTGAGGTCTTTTTTTCGTTCAGAAACCAGTATTTATTAAGACATACACCTACATTCTCCTCAAAAAAACCCATCTACTGTCACTGTAGAATACTTTCTAGGAGTTCTGAATAACAACAAACTAAATTCTGTATTAGAAAAATCTGAATATGATTCAGTAATAAATACTGAATGCTAAACAAGTTTGAAAAAAGTCATTATTCTGATACTGTTATTTCTGAAAGCCAAGTAGTTACCATAAAAAAATTTTTCCCATTACCCTCTTAACACAGAGAATTGGGTCAGGCTCTTCAGAACTCGGGCAGAACTAAACAGCCAAAGCTAACAAACTTGAAAGACCAACTTTTCCATTAACAGTAAAAACGTGACATATGAACAACAATCAATCTCATTTAGGCTTCTGGATGACTATCGCGTTTACAAAGAATAACATTTCCTTCAATAATTGAGTATAGCTGTGAGAAGTCATTACTAACGATCATGTCAAAATTTTACTGCTTACCAAGTGGTGTCACCAGAGCTGGTAACGATTTGATTATCATCCAAGAAACGACAGCATGACAAGTATCCTGAAAACAAAGTTAAAAGTTGATGAGTAAGACCAGAGATTACTCTTCACACTCCATACTGCTTCTGTGTTGCTTCCTCCTCTCCTGAAGATGTAGCAAGAACTACTATATAAGCCTAAAATTTTTTTATATAGGAACCTCCAACATTTTGGACAAAATGTAGTTTGGCTCTTTACAGACCATGCCCAACTCAACCACTACCCTCGCACAGTGATACACCAGCATCACTGCAAGTCACCCTAAAGAAATATGTCTGTAACAGAAGAAAATGAACCTAAACAGCTTAACCAAATAAGCTAGACACTGTTTTGGAAATATCTTGCCAGTTTTTCTTTTGGTAGAGAGTGTGGAGAGGAGGAAGAGGAAGAGAAAGAGGGAGTAGTAAGGCAAAAGTGTGGAATCCACTGGCCAAGCTGGAGAGAAGGATAGGTAACCCTGCACTGTACACACTAAACTCTTACAAAATGCATCTCTACATCACTGCATCCAGGAGCAACAAATGCTTATGACCTCAGCTGTATCATATAACTATTGAGGAAAAAATAAACTGCACTTCTAGAAAGTACAAAAAGAACAGAGAACATACACTGGATGTTTCGAAACAGTGGAAAAGAATTTTATTCGAGTGCTGCGAAGCATCTTTGTAGTGAGGTACTACCACATGCCAAACTATCAATGCAACAACTCCGATTATAAAATTATTCTGTTCTGCCAGCCACTTCTACTTCAGAAAACACAAACATCTTCTGAAAATCGGAACTACAGCAAAATATGAAAACCTGTAAATGATAGCTTCCAGCTATAGGCTTTGTTCAGTTCTGCAACAGAAAAGCAGATCACTGAAGCTGCTCCTTCGAGAAGATTCTGTGCAAACTGGTCAGGTTTCAAATGTACTCCTTTGATGTCCCTTGAATTACAGCAAAATTCTGCTTCTCATGTTATGTAAAAATCCATATTTTCCCAGCTATGCAGTTTAGAACCATAAAGACCACTGAGCATCTAGACTATCACAGAAATAATGCTCTTTTTATTGCTAAAAATATTTTTTCGTATTTTGATACACATTCACAGCCACATACTGAAAGTCAAAGCACCCTGTGTCCAAACACATTCCAATTTTCCCTGTGTCCTGAAGGGCAGGTGAGAGGTAGGGGCAAGAAGAGAAGAGTACCTTCTCCAAAATCACTTCACTAGTCTCATCACAACCGCCATCTGAAGGTCAAATCATCCCTGCATTCTCACACCATTTACACCCAAGAAGAGCACACAATTCCTCTAAATTACATCAGTCATGCTTTGTAAGAACAGTCAAAAGAAAATTAAATAGCAATAAGCATACTTTAATTCATATTTAACTTTTTCTGTATAAAAAATCATTAATGTTTAACTTATTTCTGAGTAACCATATTTTCCTTCAATGAAGTCTTTATGCCTTTTTCTTTTCTTTGTATAGTTGGAGGCTTGATCAGGCAGAAAACCAGCAAGACAGAGCCCACCTGACATTTTCTCTGAAGAACTCTTAGAAGTTTTCTCTGGAGCCAAGCTGACCACCTCGAGAGCGATCTACCTTTGGTTTGGATTATTCTTAGTGGCAACAAGGAGACCACAAAGATGACACGCAGCTTCAGAGCTGCAGCTTTAAGAGAAATGCTTAATTACAGCCCATTCCCTTTCTCAGATTGTTGGAGGCATTCCTGATTCCACAAGAGTGAGGAAGATGACTGATGTGACAGGCTCACTACTACGCTACTACTTCACAAGATACCCAGGTGCCTACTAAATAGCCAGTTCAAGAAACCACCCACCCGGCTTTCCTCCGAAGAATTTTCAACCCCATTCACAAAAACATAAAAATACCATCTGTCCATTATCCAACAACATACAAAAGCAGTTCACATTTTCTAGGTTACTACTGCTTATAAGGTGCTCATCCCTGGTAACTGTACATTCTTTAGGAAGCAAGGATATCTTCAGCCACTGGATTTGCTTTTGAAGGTACTGCGTGACACTGAGTCTCCTGGTTTGTTCAGAAAGAAAAGTTTTCAACTTGTTCCCCACACTTGGAAACACTAGCTCTCGAGCACAGTGAGGGATGTTCTTGCTTCAAAAACTCCAACACGTGTGTTTCTACAATCCTTCTTACCCAACAAGGTGAATTTTGCTTCATCTGTCACTAAGAGAACTTTGCAGCTACAGTTTACATCCTAATTCACCAGGCAAAGCCGAGAACTCTACCTGTCTCTTCTCATCAATCACAAGACAGCCCACCTTAGAGACAGAAACGGAAGGCAAAAATTAAGGTACTGTATTCTGGGGAAAAGGGAGAGGAGGAGAAACAGAAGAGGAAGTAATGAGAACTCAAACCCCTGCAACTAAATAGTGCCATGAGAAGGCAGCTGTCTTGCTTATGCAAAGTTAAAACACATTCTCATTACACTTCCTTTGTTAAAAGATTATCACCCTTAACAAAAGTTTTTAAAAGGAGGGAGAAAAAAAACCATTTAAAAACAGGCAGTATGCAGCTACCGTCCTGCCTGAGAAAGAAGTGCACAATGGAATATATCCTTTTAATTAGGAAATTCTATCTAAAAAGATTTTTTTTTTCTTCTAAATCTTCACCATGTGCTTAGGTAACAGATCATTCTGAACAGGCACTCACCTGTGTGACCAGCTAGTTCACGGCTGACACGTACATTCCCTTCACGAGTTTTCAAGTTATAAATGGAACAGATGTTATCAAGACCACCACAAGCCACATAGTTTCCAGAAGGAGCATATGCACAAGTCATGACCCAAGAGGAACGCAGGGGAATAGCATGCACCTGAAACAGACACATTGATGTATTTCATCAGCAGAATAACTGATTCAATCATTTACTAGCAGGAAGTTTTTCACCTGTTTCTCAAGGCATACACCATCTTTTTGCCAGAAGGACAAGAAGAAAACAATGACACGAAAAAAGTCTTCAGTTGTCTGAGTATCAAACCCTTTTGAGGGTAACTTGCACATACAGCTCGTCAGACCAAGTAATGACATAATTAAAACCTTAGGTTTGCCTTTCCTGAATCCAGATTAATAAGCAATTTTGGTAAAAGCTGCATTATTCCATTTCAGTGCTCTGATTGCTATTGTTTTATTATAGGTTCAGGAAAATATTGACTTCCAAGCACAGTCAGCAAAACTGCCAATTCCAGGCTTAGATGCTGTGCTATCAATGGACAAGTAAGGAAATTGCTGCTTTCGCTGCCATTTAAATCCTCCTTTGGAAACCCACTGCAAGCAATCAAGCTTCATATTTAAATAACTACCCCACGTTTCCTTGTCACTCTGTGCTCAAAGAACTTTATTTAAAAAATAATTGAAGCTAAACCTGTTCTGTCTTGTTAACTCATTGCATTCATCCTTCAAATGTGTTCATGGCATCTTAAAGAAAGGCACTATATTGTTATACATATTGTGATCTCTCATGCAATACTAACAATTCTCCTATATTTCTAAAGTAAACAGCAAAGATTACTGTCTGTTCCTCCGCTGCTACAGTGATCCTGCAACAATCAGCAGCTAAAAACCAATAACCTGCACTAAAAACACAGCCAGCTCATTTTTGGAAGTCTTCTACCACGGAACTAACCAGAATATTCACCTCAAGCCATTTTATTTTATCATTAGAAAAAGATCGTATTTATGACAAGAGTGTTACTTCCAATATGTGCTGCCAAAAGAACATCTGCAGACTATCATTCAAGGATTTTTGCATTAGCTGCTTCCTGATCCTACCTAGTCAAATTTTAACACTCTTTCAACACAAGCTGCTTGCTACCTATAATTCCAAACAGTTTATGGTTTGGTTTTCTGGGGTGTTTTTTAAAGGTTTATTTCTTTTAGAGCACGGTGGTGGTGGGGGCTTTTTCGTTCTTAACTCAATTGTTATTTCACTGTTTCAATACTGCCAAGAGGTATGAGGGGAGGATTTTTTTAATTTTTTTTTTTTTATTTTTTACAGCTGAAGAGTTGTATTTCTGATTCTAGTAAAAAATTTACTAGTACAATAACAACCTCTGATTCCATTGCCCCCAGATAAGAAAGCTACAATTTGCCTTTTGATGATACCATGGATTAATTAGCATTCATAGAAGAACTGAAGATATAATATGGAAATCATGGTATATAGTGATTAATTTACCATCTTATCTTTCAGTTGTTACAGTAATTTCGATCATGTTTACCTGCAGGTTGAGGTCAAAGGAGGAAGGATGAAGGCAAAAAAAGGGAGGGTTTATTTTTGTTGTGAAAACAATATGATTTCTCTTTAGTAAAGTTATGGATTCAGTAGCTTCACAGCTGGGAATCAATAATAACCAACAATAATCCCAGTTTTAGCAGTTGCTGCTGCAGTTGTTCCCTGATAACAGTAACCATACCAGTAAATGCCAACCACTGTCATATGAAATTAAGAGTAATCCTGAGCTGCATCATGTGATTGCAGCCAGGAAGCGATGACGTATGGCTCAAGGTCTGAGCAGAGAGCAGGGACAGGGACGGGCGGCATCCTCAGGGGGTGGGACCAGCGCTGTTTAACAGCTTTGCTGGGGACAGGGGCAGTGGGATCGAGGGACCCTCAGTGAGCTCCCCACCTACACCGAGCTGCGTGGGGTGGGGACACGCTGAGGGAAGGGATGGCATCCAGAGGGAATTGGGCAAACCTCACGGAGTTCAACAAGGCCAAGGGCAAGGTCCTGCCCGTGGGTCGGGGCAATCCCCAGCACAAACCCCGGCTGGGCGAGGAGTGGCTGGAGAGCAGCCCTGAGGAGAAGGGCTTGGGGGTGTCAGGGGGTGGAAAACTGACTGTGAGCCAGCAACGTGCCCTCGCAGCCCAGAAAGGCAATGGTGTGCTGGGCTGCACCCACAGCAGGGTGGGCAGCAGGGCGAGGGGGGGATTCTCTCCCTTTGGGCACCCCAACATCAGGACAGGGACCTGCTCAACTGGGGCCAGAGGAGGCCACGAAGGTGCTCAGGGGGATGGAACCCCCCTGTGAGGACAGGCTGAGAGAGTTGGGGGGGTTCAGCTGGAGAGGGATAAGACAAGGGGTAACGGTTTTAAACTGAAAGAGAGAAGATTTAGATTAGCTATGAGGAAGAAATTCTTCCCTGTGAGGGGGGTGAGGCCCTGGCACAGGCTGCCCAGAGAAGCTGTGGCTGCCCCCTCCCTGGAAGGGTCAAGGCCAGGTTGGATGGGGCTTTGGGCAACCTGGGCTGGTGGAAGGTAGCCCTGCCCAGGGCAGGGAGGTGGGACTCGATGGTCTTTAAGGTCCCTTCCAACCCAAACCAGTCTATGATTCTATAATATGTCAGTAATTAACCGCAGACAATAGATTACTATGGCTATGCTTAAATCTCTGACCATTCTGGTGCAACATGCTGATTACTTCTTGCTCTCAGTCAATCAATTTCTCCGCAGTACCAAAAATCAAAACATGCTCTAGAATTAAGTATTTCAATGTTTCCCATTTGTGGTGCACATTTTCATATGCAACGCACTTAAGACACCGCTATGTTCTTTAAATGCAAACTTTATTATTTTGGAGAATTCAAAATTTGGTCTTCGGACTATGAAAGGAATGCAGCCAAAATCCTGACAGGTACACTGCCTTTGTATTTACAGTGGAATTACAGAACAACACATCAGTCTTACCTTGTTTGTAGTATAGCTGTCCCAAATTATAAGTTTGCCATCCTGGGAGGCACTAACTAGAAGCCTAGAGAGGAAACAGCAGGTAAACACAATCATTGCAGGAAGACAAGGAACATCTTTGTGATGAACATCTTTGTGCTGGCAATTGTCTCCGTTGTCAAGGCCAAGTTACTTGAAACCATTCAAATACAGTGCAGCATTACCCAATTCTGTTATTAGTACTATAAAAATAATTTTCCAAGACTCAATTTTAATGCTAAGTATTATGGAAATGTGTGATAGAACACCTACACGTTAAAACATTCTGACTTGGAGGAAAAACTGTAGCTATGTAACATCTCAAATCTTGAAAACCTGAGGGAGAAAACTTGCATGGAATCAGTGTTTCTGTGTGCTACACACAGGCTTCAGATCCACTGAGTTTGGGAAGCTACACTATCAACATGTTTTCCTCATTCTTATTTTTAAAACAGGATTTTGAATTCTAAGACATCCAAAAATTCTGAACGTCAGCACTGAAATACAATGGAAATGAAAATGAAATGCAGCAAATATATCAGTAATGGAAGGGGCAGTGGTAGGAAGATATTTACTTTAAATCAACACCACCTCAATCCCCCAGCCAGCAATCATGTTTGAAACATGATGCACCTAATTCAGGGTTCAGAGCTCTTACCTGCTCTCAATGTGTTTAAAGATAGATCACGTATACTGACATGAAAAAAAATCTGTATAGTCTCCTCATTTTCTAAGTCATTTTGGATAAAATACTCCCACGTGGCATTCAAATTTGTTCTGTGCATCATCTTCTGACCACTTCCAAGCTGAACAATACAGTGCAATCACTGAAATACTCCAGTCTTTCTGCATTAATTTTTTTGCTCTGGGTTATATTTCAGAGCTCTCTCGAAACGCTTTTGCCAATCAAGAAATTGAATCCCCATTTTTTAAATAAGCTATATGCCCAAGAGACGCCTGAAGCAATAAACTGTACATAACTGTGAGAAACTAGCTTCTTTCACAGGCACAGAAAACTGAGGTGAATTAAACTTCAGTGTTTTGCAAAGTAACAATTGTGTTTGTTCTGATTTTTAAGCCCTAAGTAATATAGAAACTAAAAGTTTAACACATCAGGAATTATTTTTATCTTTACGATGCATGTTGTCTTTTTTGTTAAACACTTGGCTATTTTGCTTTGGTGTATTTACTGTATGCATACACACTAGAGTTCACGCAGTTCTTTCTTAAGGCACAGCTTGTTTACACAAATTAGGTAAGAATGTAACTTTAACAACATCAAGGTTTCTTTGAAAAAATCTCGAGTAGCAAAAGGCTTCTTATAACTTACAAACTTGCTGGTTGTAATTTAAAAATTCCTAAGAGGAATTTTTTAAAATGTGTTTCTGCAAGGAAGCAGCAACATATTATCTTAACCAAAGTTTGAAAACTTGCTGCCTTAGTGTGCCTCACAATTCTTGTAGAGGACAGAAAGCAAAAGTAGCTGATACTAGTATCGTTCAGTTTCTCTCTAAATCAACACCAGCAGTTAATAGGAAGCATTTAATGAAAAAACCCCCAACTGATTATGAAGTCTACTTTATCTCCACAATTCCTCAGAATTTATGTACTATGACAACTATATTTTTCAGGCAAATAGACAGAAACTTGTATTTTGGCACCATATTTAGATTTGGATGACAAAATCATGGGTATTAGGAGGAAAAAAGTGATATTAAGTGTTTCTGAATACTCGTGGTTGTTCGAGTTCTCTTGGATTTAGTGGTTCCTAGTGGTTGAAATAGGAAAAATAACAGAGTTCTGCACACTCCAAAGAACAGTGAAGCCACATGACCCCGTTTGGTCTCACTAGCACCCACCTGGAATCAGTCCCCCAGTGCATTGCATAAATTTTAGCCAGGTGTCCCCGGAGTGTTCTTCTAGTGCGCATTTGAATTCTCCCCACTGGGTCAATATTGGCTGTGATCTGAAATAGGAATGGTGTCATACACTGAGTTTTTCACTTCATAGTTCCAAAAGTTAACACAATTCCATTTAAATGAATGTTCCAGTGCAGACCAAAGTCCCACATTTTGAATATTGACAGAGTTTTTAAAGATTAACTAATCAAAAGTTATATCATTTTATGCAGTATGTCTTTATCAAATGAAGAAATTAGCTGCTCTACCATACTCATAAAGACTCAGAAATTAATTTGTTTAGGTCATATCTTCCTAGATTTCTAGAATTTCAGACCTTTGATCTAGGTTTTCTACTCCTGTATAGATGTGGCAGACTAACTTCTTTTTTTCCCAGAAGGGTGGGTGTGGGGAGGTCTCTCAGGCTTTAAACACATCTCCACTTTTAAAGGCTGAATTAATAACTCTTTCTGATCCAAATTGCCTTCCTTTCCAAGTACAGGATTATTAAATTCATAGTATTCCTGATTTATTTAACTTCTTGAAGATAAAAGTAGTCTCTGCAATAAGTGAATAGCGAGTGAGGAAGTAATCAGTTTAGCTGTCCTTGCACTGTTAAATTTAATATAAGTATGTCCTCCAGTCTGGAGAGAAGTACCAGTTTAAAAAAAAACAGAACAGCACAACACACTCCAGTACTTTAAGCAGTACACATCACAACAAATCCAAGAGTTTATTTTACTTCTCATGTCTCCGTGTTACAAAATTCTTTAGCAAGTGCATTTGAGGAAAGACCTCTGCTTCTTTTCAAAGGCTATCAACACAGCTCAGGACTCAGATGAACAGATAAGAATGTTTCCCTGATATAAAACTCCTTTCATGGTGGACATCTCTTATATTAACTAATATTGAAGCTCTTTTTTTATTTTCCCATACCTTCACCCTGAAAAATACTGTGCCTTGCGCATCATAAAATGAGATCACAAGATACATACCACTCAGATATTGATATTACCTTTATTATCTGATACTTCAGTGACATTTTAAATTAAGAAAATGACATCACTTATGTACCAACTATCAGACATAGAGGATTCATAGTCAACATTCAAGCAAATGGACTTAAGTAGGTGACAAGAATAAAATGATTCATGATATATCTAGGGAAAAAAAAAGCAAAGGCTTGCCACCTCTTCCAATGCCATAATAATCTGTTCCAGTCTGAATTCCTACCAGATTTCTAGAAAAAAAAAACCACTGTATCTCCATGAGATGTACTACAGAGTACTGCTTTCCCTTTCCCCAAGTTAATGTTGACTGAAGCCAAGCCCACAGGATCAAAATGTGACAGTACAGCAAGATGCAAAGGTATTAGCTCAGGTCCAGAAGCAGTTCAGACATAAGTGCAGCCTCATGTGGAAATTATTAAGTAGGTTAACCTGAGCAGGTTTTATGGTTCAGATTATCAGGGTAAGGCAACTGTACTGCCACCATCTCTGTAGCAGAACACTGGGGCTCCCCTGCATTACTTTCCAGCGAGCAGTAGATGCACCCCGAGTCAATTCTTAGAGAAACTACTGCTCAAGGCTACCTCTCTCAGAAACTGGACAAACAAACAATGTATTTCTGGAAGAAACCACCTAAAGACAAAATGAAAAAAAAAAAAAAAATTACAGAAGAGGCAAAAAAAGATTCACTTGCACTTACAAAAAAAAAGATATGGTGTAAGAAGGTAAAGGAGACCAATTTTCATAACTTGTGTTGAACTCTTAAATGCTTACCTGAGCCAGGGTGGCATCCGCACATGCTTTCCTAGCATCCTGCAACAGAAGACAGAGAAATTGGAAGAGGTTCTGTCCATTTCTTTATACTCTGTTTTATCAAGTCTGTCAAGCACCCTCAAACCAAGGTCCAGAAAGCATTTCTGCTTGTCATCCAGAGGACCCGTCCTAACTGCAGCATGAACATAATACGCTGTCTGCTGCCAAAACACACTGAACATATTGAGCCTTTGACATTTTGTTCTTCTTTTGAGAGAAAGGTAACATGATTTTCACCACGAAGATGGTCAAGCAATGGAACTGCTTGTCCAGACAGGCTGTGCTGTCTCTATCCATAGAAGTTTTTAAGACCTAACTAGACAAAGCCCTGAATAACCTTGTAGCTAACCTTATTTTAAGCAGTATGTTGCTTAACATTGCTTATGGTCTGGCTCAGAAAAAATTCAATATAACATTCACTTCAACCTAATCCATTGTGTGCATTCTGTACAACTTATTTTCTAAGCAATATTAAAGACAAAAAAGTAATTTCCTAAAGTACATGACCATTCATCTGTACCATGGCTTCAAGATCCACGGATACAATACATACTCTGATTTGGTTTTTCAGTTGCTCAGCCTCCTGGCGTAACTGGTCAAGCTCACTCATTTTCCTGTGCTAAAGGTGCGCTTCACTGCCACCTCTGAAACAGCCAGAAATCTGGAAGACAGATGATAATAATGAGAATTAGTAGAAGTCATAACTTGAAATTATTAGAGTAGGCAAACTGTTTCAAACATCTCAAACAGCACTTGACAAAAGGCAGATTGGTTTATACTGGAATACAGGTGAAAATATTTCTCCGAAGCCTCCGCAGAATAAGGAGTTACCACACAGAAATGTGCTTGGCTTTTTTCCAGCCACAGTAAGTAAAATATAATTTGGACTTATTCCTTTCCTCCAGGAAAATTCCTTTCCTCCTTCTGCCCCCTCCCCCTTTTTTTTTCTTTAATTATGTTTTTTTTTTTTTTAATCAGTTCTGTATAAACTCAAATTTCCCAAGAGCAGATAGCACTAATGTTAGACATGAAAGTCAGGACTTCTCCGAAGGTTTTAAGAATAGATAAGGAATTCTCCTATCAGAGAAGCAGCACATTAAGTATTTCTAGACTGACACAAGCACTTGCAAAATGCTGTAAAAAGATCTATTATTATGAACCCTATCTGTAACACAGCAGTTATGAGAAATGTTGTTCTGATATCTGGATATCAGAACTCACAAATATTGTTCAGGATTTTACTTGTTAATTGCTAACATGTCCCCCTGAGATTTTTCAGAATGTATTCTAACATGTTGTCAGAATAAAACTAGTATTTTTCAAATGTTATGTTGGCACTGCCAACAGACATTTTCCCCCTCCAAGACTATTTTCCTAGCATCAATAAGCACCAATTTACTAACATACATCCCTCTGTCTGCTGTACTCTGTCGCCAGCAAGACAGAGGTTCAATAAAACATAATCGTCACTGAACACCCTCAACTACTGCCTGAAGAGCTTCTCAACTACTGCACTGTTTTTCAATATAATATTTTTAAAGATACAACTTATCTTTACAAGTCACTGTTCCAGAAAGATATTGTTGGCATTTTCACCAGCATTCCATACCCAAAACTCAGCTGTTCTTAAACTTTTTGTTTCAAAAGAATCTCTGCAGCTTGATCCCAATGTAAGATGCTAAAGAAACGTGCTGATGAAGTTTATCTTTTATTGCAGAACAAGATAATTGATTCCATTTTCAAATGCTCCACAGAGCACCTGGAGTTTATGAATAAACATTCGTTCTGTCTTTTTAGAACATTTTATTGGCCAGAATTGACCCTTTACTATTAAATAAAGCAAATGCTTTGCTAGCTGTTTTACATATTATTAAGATTTAATCAGCTTATTTATCTTCGCAAGCATGTGGGGTTTCTTTTTTTCTAAAGCCCTTCCCAAGGAGAAAGATGAGGATAACTTCCAAATTTTTATCCATAGTAACAGAGAACATATTGTGAAAGCAAATTAAAGTAGTAGAGCAAACATCACTGTCAAAAGAAAAGAAGTTTCAGAAGAGTTATTAAGACTTTAACATTCCCTAAATATTACTGTCCCACATAACCAGACTTATCTCAGAGCTCCCCTTGGAGTAGCTGGTATTCCAAACCAGGCACCTCGAAGAGCAAATGTCAAACCTTGTCACAGCATCGTTTACAAATTCATGAAACACAAAATACTTTAGAAAAGCAGTTTCAGCTAGCTTCTGTCTTAAAACCGTCAAAGCCCTTTCACTTCATTGTGAAACTAGGTCTCTTCTTTCTCTCTTCCAGTTCCAGGGTCATCTCTTTAAGCCACTTTAATATTGCTTGTTCAGCTTAGTCCAAAATCCAGTTAAGACAAAACCCATCAAGAGCGTTTTATTATCCTACAACCACCTTCTTTTCTTTTGAATGCTATTTTGTTTCTCAAGTTGTTTTGTTCATTCTACATTTAAGACAAAACAATCTATGGCTGTCTACAGCTCCTGTGTAGTTCACACACACACTGTGAAATACTGTACACGACTCTTGCCAAAGCCATTAAGAAACTTGAAAGACTATTCTTAAGAATAAACTGAAAATTTTCAGATCTTTCAGCTTTTTGATATCCAGTTCTATTTCTGCCATTCTCTAAGTTAATATATAAGCCCATTTCCCACTAAGCAAACACCAGCCACTCCAGGCTGAGTACAAAGAATTTAGAGATGGTATCATTCCTATTTCAGAGAAAGTACAATCCAAAACTTACATGCCCTGCTCAAGGTCACAGCAACTCAGCAACAGGATTAAGATAAAGATTTAGGACACCACAATTCCAGGTGCAGAGTTACAGGTAACTACACTGAAGATTTACATACAGCTTTATTTAAAAATATAATAGGATGAATAATCTAATGTCAGTCAAAGCAGATACGTTCTCCTGTAACATACAGCTTAAAATAGGGTCAATTTATTTCTGTGAGAATTTGTGCACTATGCAATAGAATTCTCTCACATTTAAATGAAACAAAACTTCTTTGGATCCAACAGGAAGAGGTCCAAGGAGATGAACACTAATCCTAGGGAAAAAAAAAAAAAATCAAACCGAGAAAGTTTACTTCACAGAAACTGAACCCTGTAGTTTCATTCTGGATTATTTGCACACACTGAGTTGAAAATAAATCACACAAGCTTATTTCATGCTTGTGCCTTATTGCTTAATATAGCATGTGCTGAAGGGTAGTGCTGCAAATGACAAAGCCAGATGAGCAGCCCAATAGTGTCGAGTGTCTTCTGCAGTATCACAGAAGCAGGAACACTGATACAGCCATAGAAGCAGCTCCAAAGGGACACAGGTCACATTCCCCAGTTGATGGCATATCATAGCTTGACTGGCACATACATGTCTGTCTGCACACAAATAAAACCTCCATTACGCTCTGAAAGGCCTAGCACAGTAACTACATCTATACTTATGTTACAGAAGAAACTGTCACATCGAATTCAAGACAGAACTCTGCCTCAGCACTTTGCCTCCGTTCTCTTCCAAGTCCCACTTTATGCACGGGCAGAAGAACCCAAACTCCTTCACCATCTCTAAGAATTAACTAAACACACTAACAGGAACCCAACCTTCAGAGTCATTTCATAAATGCAAGTTATCATTCAGTTAGACAGACATGCATATACACAACCTGCTCTCCCTATCGTGCAGCTAAGCTCCTAAAACGCTTTATTGGTGAACTCCACATCAACAGAGTCACTCACTAATGTTTTAAGGAAAGCTTCCTTTTAATGAACAATTTCAAAATGGCTTACCAGCACTGCAGAAACCTTTACACCTACATGCAAGACACTATCTCCAGTATCACAGGCAGCAAGGAGTTCAAGGAACTTTACTATTGTTAAAGCAGCTTCTCTGGATCTCGACCTTCAGTCACTTGCTGGGTAGGACTCACATTTCAGTACTCACTGCATGACAATTAGCAGCTGCATGCCTACAACCCTCGATATTTTTTCCTATCTGTAACATCATATATCTGTATGATAAGTTCGTATCTTGGAGTCAGATATACTTTTAGAGTTACAACTCAGCCCCTACACGTTCCAAGCAACTCCAAACCCTGAACTGCATTTCTGACAGCATCCATAGAAATTCTTTAAACCAGATTTCCACATTCCCTTTGTAGTCTTTGTTGTTTCAACATCAACAGGAAGTTCTAATTCCTGCCAACATGACTGAACTCACTAACAGTCAGGAAACAAAAATCCTAATGAAGCCAAGGACATTAAAATATAGGAGTTCTCTGAAGCAGACTAAAATTTATGGGACAACCAGTTTGGCTATTCCTCTATTTCTTTTACACTGAGTCCTAGGCAATTAAATTTATGGCAGAAATATGAGATGGGGGGGGGAGTGTTCCATCCTCTTGTGTGCTTTTCAGCTGTACTGTAAATCAGCAAGAGCATACTAAGTATCTAGCATTAAAAAATAGTTCTTTGAAAGAGCAAGAACAACAGGCAAGGTCAGGAAAATATAGGGGAAGACAAAATATTTTTACCTATTCTCACTCTTAATAAATGGGAAATTTTTCTACAGATTTAGTCATATTACAAACAGAAATAACAAGCGGAGACTGTTCAATATATGAACCATGCTCACTGCAAACTAGCACAATTAAGTATCATGAAATAATATTTCTTTGTTTCTAGGCATGTTCTAAAGGCATTTAATCCCATTTTAAATAAGGTTTCTAGAAGAAACTGTAAGCGTGATATGGATGATGCTTCTATTTCTGGGGGTTTAAAAGAAGTTACTGGATTTCTACATCAAGAAAACCTCATGCAAAAAGTCACTACTGAAGTTGCACACTCCCTTTTTTCCAAATTATCACCATAGCTGTGAAGAAATAGGTAGCAACTAAACTCATGCTTACCTCACTTTCTTTTGAATATGTTACTGTGTTCTTGAAGGCAGGCTTCTCAGGAATAACACATTCACTTTGCTGAACTCACTCAAGACCCTTCCAGAGGCTGAAGTGCTTAAGTGTCTCTGCCCTTAGCCTAATTCCCCCTAATCTTGTTGACAGGTATACCTTGTAGATAATTCTCTTCTTGCTAGGGACAACAATATGTGTACTTGCAAGGTAGTTTACTATTCTTCACGACTCCAAATGATCCAAGTCTCTAATCTCTTCTTACAAGTTACCCATAGAAAAGTCACTTTGTTCCTCTGTTTTTCCCACACAGGAAAACCAAGGATTAACTTTGCCTTATTTGTTACTTGTCATATATGATACAACTTCACAATTCAACTATGTCAAAAGGACTTATGTCACTCATCTCAAGGTAACACCTTCTGGGCTTGTCTTTCTCTAAACTACATGAGCTATATTCCTACATAAAAGTCATCTATGTCCAGGCAGTCAATTGTATGTTGAACAGCTTTGCCCAGAATCTTTGAACTCAATAGAAAGCCTTACAAAATCTGCAAAACTTCCACAAACTTCCTGCAAATAGAGATATACTTAGGATCCAAGTACAATAATTCTAATTTAAAGGTAAAGCTCACTACTCAGAAAACAGTGACAGAACAACTCAAAGGCTAAGGAACAACCCAAATTCACTCATGTCATTGTTACAACTCATCCTTTCCAGAGCTCAAGCTATTTAGTCAATTAAGTCCACTTACTGAAACCAAGGTATCATTAATACCATCACATTTATAAGTAGAGTGATGCTTGCCTACGTTATAAACAAATGGGAAGAGTTGAACATGACTCATCCACACATATATTCCTAGGTTAAATATGATTCCTCTCTGAAACTACCTGGTAACAGCAATGAGGCAATGCTTACTAAACACTTTGTTACTTCATTTTCTCATAGCTTCCCTGTAGAAAAAGAATAAAAAAGGATAGAGTTTTCCATCCTCTCCTAAACAGCCTGTCCTGTGAATAATCTCTACAGATTAGGAGAGGAGAACACAGATTTGAAGTCACAGCTATCGTTAAGTCAAATATTTAAAACTTGTATCCCTTGATATCCAAGCTTTGTTTGCTACCAGATATTTTTACTACACATTACTACAGCCAAAAAGTTAAATAATCCCACTCATGCACTGCTGATGCAAAGCGGGCTTTAAAGTTATATTGTTAGAGTATTACCCAACTACAGTAATTTCGGAAGGTTAGCCAAATCACCTTTCTCCCAAATGAATAGGCTGTCTGATATTTGTTCCCTCAACATCTTTCCTGCTAATATGCATCACTCCAAGATGTGCAGAACAGCCAGAAGAAAAGCAAAGCACATCATTTGCAAGAACAGAGCCAAAACTTTACAGCCCTAATAACAAGCTCATGTTATGCCTACCAGACAGTCTCATAGCGGGTCATCTGATTAAATGAAGCTGTGCTAATCTATCAGATACCATAAATCCTATTAGCAACATGCACAGCAGCTTGTACGTTTTCACAATGACAAAGGAATTATACACAATCCACTGTTAGTTCCTATGTTTTGACATCATACTGGCTTTGGAAAGCTGAGAATTTTTTTACTTAATCAGAAGTATGTATCGATGCCTATTTGATTTCTGTTCAACAGAAAACATAGTAAGATAAAGCAGAACTGCTTGTAGAACAAATTTGAGGTGTTCTCTCTCCCATTTACATGATCCAAAACGGAAGACAAAAAATTTTAGGGGTGCCTTCTGATCCTGAAGCACATACATCTCCAGATATGGTGATCACAATTAAAAAAGGGATAATTTTATAAGTTAGAAATCCTAGAAGAGGTATACAGGAACACAGTGTAAGAAATATACAGAATCACACAAGCTTCTGTGATACAAACTTTATTTGAAGGAAAAAAACACCTTGTAGAGTATGTACTGGATAGCTCAAAAACATTGACTTTATAACCAGCACTGGTTAAAACAAAAGTTTATATAGAAAACAGGACAGAAAATATGGGAAGTATCATAATGCCACTGAGTAGAAGCAATGATTTGTCTACGCTGGGAACACTGTGTTCAGATTCAGTTTCTGCTTCTCCAAAAAAGAACACGGAGGTGTTTAGGATTGACCAAGGTAATTAGAGAATACCTCAGAAGACAGGTTTAGAGAAAGAGACAGGAGCTAGCTTGCTGCTTGCTTTTTGAAAAACAGGTAAATATCTAGAAATTAAAAGTAGCAAATTTAACTGAGCAAATACTTTCTACACAACATATGGCTAAACCAGTCACCTTCCTCAAAGACTAAGGGGCTTCACAAGAGGCAGAAATATTTGAAGTTATAGTCTGGAATGTAATGAAGGTTTCACTATTCCTAGAATATTAGTAATAATTATGAATACACAGAATATCAACTCTAAACTTTTAGGTCCTGTTTAAATAATACTGACACATCGAAAAGAACATTCTGACAAGAGCCACTTTGCTCACAAGAAGTTTGGCCTTCTTTTGTCAAACATGGCGGATAAGTAATTTTTCATTCAAGAGAGAGTAACTGTTCTCATCATTTTATTTATTACAGTTCCCTGCCCTACTGAGATGAAACAGTTTCATCTATGGTCTCCCTCTGCTTTGTCAGTTCTATTTCTGAAAGAAAGGCAGACACTAACATTTATTATTTAGCAGGTTTCCTGGCCATTTTAAAATCCTTCCTGTTGACATAAGAATACACATGCTGAAGTGGAAAACAGGTACTTTAGGCTTGCACAGATTAACAGCTAAAAACCTGAAGTTCACCAGTTTTTAGAAATAGTATGAGCTTCTCAAGCACTAGAAAAAAGAAATTACCTTATTTCTCTACTTACATTTTCTCTCGCTACAGTAGAAAGCCAACTTCTGCTGTCAAACATGTAAATTCTGGAAAAAAACAAACAAAACCAAACCAAGAATCAGCACAATTATCAAGAAATACACACCAATTTCTTAACAAATCAAGCAGAAGTTAAAATACTATCAAAGCACAGTCTGTTTTTTGTTAGCTAACTTTAACAGCCAGCTTTTCTTCATGAAGGAAATGGGCATTGCTTTAACAATACTAACATAACCAACAGTCTTGCTCATGTCAAGAAGCTTTTAAGAGTCTTTTTCCAAGAAAACTCTAGCAATCCTCAGTTCATTAATTCTCCTCCCACAGTGATACAGAAGTCCATGCTATTCGAGAGTTTAGGGTTGTAACAAAACATTGTCTCACTCATACAAGACTAATTTTTACTGCACTACAAAGTGTCCCCCCAAGTCTTCATTTTCAAAACACTGAAATGATTCCTGTTCAATGCTGTTCTTGAGGTACGCTTGCTTTCTAAGCACAGTTAAACATCAAGGTATCTATTTTATCAAAAGAAGTTACGTAAACCTCCTACTAATGAGCTCAAGTGAGAGCACAACAGTCTTCTAGAAGAATTACAACTTCTCATCGCTAAAGATATTAAAAAGTAAAAAAATAAAAATTGACACATGAAGTAGCTCACACGCAGTCTGGAAGACTGTAATGATTTAACATAAAATTGGCTTCGTAGCAAGGTGAAAAAATTCCATGTAGAAATTTCAGAACATTTTTTTTTTTCCTGTGGCAGCACAAAGTAATAATTATAGTTCACCCCAAGATTTGAAACACTGACAACCGCTTATACATCAAAACATCTGCGATCTGTCTCTATCGTACAGCAAGACAAGGGCTATGGGTAATGTCAATGGACACCTGAGTGTACATCTTCAGAGCTGCTGCATCAGGACAGTGGAAGATTATTCTACGCACCAAGCAAGAATGTACTGAAGCAAAAATAAGTCTTAAATCAGAAATCCAGTCTACAACTTCCTATACTTTAAACTGACATGCTTACTTGTAATGCGTCTTTCTGATTTTACAGCTCACTATTAGCTGGAAAATTTACAAACCACTTCAGTGTCTGGTATGGAGATTAAGGTATTTAGGATATGGATCATCCTCATCCAAACTCATTTATAGATAAACAGTTTAATACTGTGATTATGAAACCATCACAGTGTAAGCAGTTTTGTTTGTTACTGCCAGAACAACACTTTTAGACATAAAACAGTAACTCACACTTAGAAGCCAAACTCCACCCCCCTCCCAAAGACACAAACACATGAAATGGCCATTTTAAGTTCTGAAAAAAAGATCAACTACATTCAACTTTCAGAAGTCTTGACAGAAAAATTTGCTCACACTGCAGAGATAATGAAATCTAATGAAATTCTGAAAGAATTACCTGAAACGTAAACAAGTAAAATTACGCTGGAACACTAACAGCACACAGAATACACAATAGCAAAGGCCAAAACACACACCATTATTGTCCTGTGCTGCACCCTCATTAATGCAGGAGAGGTGTTGCAGATTTCATATGCCTTCTGCAAAAAAGAAAAACAAAAACAAAACAAAAAAGCTACTTTAACCAGCCTGCAAGAAGAGTAAGGAAGCATAACAGCAAACTTTTCCACAAAGTTTAGTTTATTTTTTTAAAGCAGGTTAAGTTTTCAGTTAGGTATGCTGAAAGCATCCTGTGATGCTTGCAGAATGCAATCCTGGCTGCTGAGGTATTTTCAGTTCTACATTAAAGATGGAACTCATTTAAGAACAAAAGTAGACAAGCTACTTAAGAAAAAAGATCTGCATTGCCACAAGCTTCCATTTTTAGCTAAAATGTAGCCTGGTAAAAGCAACATGAAAATTACAGGCCAACTCATTCACCACACCACAGTACTAGTTCAGCAAAAAAGAGTTCTTGTAACCAGCTTCATACACTTTGCCTTAATCAGCCCTTATAACCCTGCTTAGCCGAGAGCTTGAGGTTCTCAACATCTTTAAAAAGTGGGGTTTCTAAAACAGGAGAGAACAAGAAGTACCACAGAATACTTTAAGCATGGTTCAAGTGGTTAAACCATTATACCAAATCTCCTGGAGGTCAGCCAGCCCTTCCCATCGTTGGTGTACCCAGTGTCCCCACATTCCCACAGACTTCTGCTCTAAGTAAAGCAGCACAGCAGTTTGGGTTAAAAAAAAAAAACACCAAACAGTAAAGTAACTTCAGAAGGCAAAAGCATCACCATTTCTGGGTGAATCTTCCCTACTACAAGTACTCACTAACTGCCGTCAGCCTAATAGTCTTTTTTCTTTAAAGACATTGAAGTACACTAGGGTGACAACCCAGTCTAAAAACTTATCTCAGTTCCAACATCTACCAGAATATAAGTCTTCACATGAAGAAGACTTTTGCAGAAGAGACTACAACTTTTTTCCACAAGGCTGGGGAGAGCAGGGAAGAAAGGAAGAAAAAAAAAGATTATGAAGAGTAAAGAAAGCAGTTAGAAGCATTTTGCTTTAACATCATCACAAATCTGAACACCCCTCCAAAATTAAGCAAGTTCCTAAGAAGATTAAATACATTCACTGCAGCCTTCTCCAAAGCCATTAGCTGCCTAAACATGTTTTTTCTTGACCTATGGATTCAATAAGAGACTTAAAACCCAAATATCCTGGATATTAATTCCACCTGCACACCATCTTAAGACTGCTTTACACATGCATTGACTAGATGCCAAGGCCAATATTTGAACTGCAGCAAAAGCATTCTAGATTCTTAAAACACACCATCAATTCATCCATAACCTGACACAAGGCCAGGCACAGCACGTCAGAGAAGACACCTCCTCACCGAGGGTCTGGCTCAGCCCCGGGACAAGGCTTGTCCAGGTTTCCTGCCGCAGGGACAGGGAGAGAGCACGGGCACCACCAGTTCCTCTCTGGCAGGGAGATCTCCAGCAGAGCTGCAGGAGGGATCCCACACCAAACCAGTCCCCAAGAGAGGCACACCACTTCATGTTTTGGGGGTTCTGGCTGACGGCAAGCTGAGCATGAGCCAACAATGCTCCCTCGTGGCAAAGACAGCCAACAGCATCCAGCACTGCATCGCACCGCCAGCAGGTCACCGGAGGGGATCCTTCCCCTCTGCTCAGCTCTGGTGAGGCCACACCTGGAGCACTGTGTAGAGTTCCATGCTCCCCAGTAAACAAGAGCCATGGAGCTACTGGAGAGTGTCCAGGGATGGGCCTTGAAGACGATTAAGGGACTGGAGCATCCCTCCTCTGAGGAGAGGCTGAGACACATTCAGCTCAGGGGAAGATTTTATCAATGTGTGCAGTCTTCTGTACACACATGTATTCTGAGTGGCTTTATCAACATAATTTAAAACACTAGTAAAAACTAGTTTCTGTGACCATCACATCACTTGAATCTGAAAAGTTTCTTGCATAACACATCTCCCTGCAAGTGACACATAACGTTGTTTTATCCAAGGCATGACAGGAAGAAAAAAAAATAAATCCCCCCAAACCTACTAGCAAACATCAATACTACTGTTAAGGTAAAACAACAATTTCAAATAAAGATACTTCACTGCTCTGGCATATCTTCCTTATCAGCATGCACCCATCTGAAGGGGGTGCACCCTACACCCAGCAAGGATGGCTGCATGTAGGCAGGCAGTTACTGATTTAACATGCAAATGCTTCCATTCAGGTACCCAAAACTTTCCACCACTGTAACGTATGAACTACACAGTAGAGATAATGTGTGTGAAACCAGGAATAGCAAGTTAGTTTATTAAAATTATTTCTTATGTCTACATAGCTGATCATTATCACAGAACAGTATCTTGATGCCCAAGAGATTACATGACCTTTCCAAATCACCGCCAACAACATGAAATTCCAGTGATGCCACCAGGCAACCGCAATTAGAAATCTGAAATTTAAAGCTATGCTTCAAGATAACAAAACAAAACAAAAAAAAAACCCAAACTCCAAAACCAAACCCTAACACGCAAACCCAAAACTATCCTCAGTTTGATGGCTTGGTCCTAACTTATCAACATAACCAGTTCTATCAGACAGCTGGAAACTTGAAGGATGTTTTGATATTTGCATGTGTTATGTGCTCCTCCAAGAGCTAATTCTAGTTCAGACTTTTCTTGAGCATAGATCTGTATTCCAGAAAGCCTAGTCTCTGCTGTCACCTCCTACAAGAGCAGCTTTGAAGGACAGCCTATAGAAGGATGAAATAATAATTACAAATTCAGAAATCTAAATATGCTCTCAAGTGAATGGGTACAAGCCCTTCTCATTTATTTGATGTCTTCTTTCCGGGAATCATCTGCTGCATCTATAATTTCCAAGCACATAAGCTTTGAAAAGCAAGTAATACCTTACTAACAGGTTTGCAAAACAGATTAGCCCAGTAGGGACAATGCTAGATTGTACAACTCCTTCGAAAACTTACTGAAAACACTTCTGTAGTCAAAGGCTAGCATGGCTGGACCGTTTCTGTGGGAGGTATTGGCTGCTTCTTGTGTTGAAGAATTGCCAAGTTTCCGGCTGAAGCAGTCATTGTGCTCAGTAGACATTTTTCCATATATTAGTGTGAAGTACACACAAAACAAGCCAGTATCAGGTCAGTAAGCGTTAATGCTCATTATACAACAGCCACATTAGCTGGGTAGAGAGAGCTAACAAATTTCCATTTTCAATATAGCATGCGAGTACAAAATAATAATTACACAAGCTAAAAATACCTGTAACTGAACGAACTGATTCACAAATGCTTCGTTATTACTTATAGCTCGATTCTTGAATTACAGGTCCCATTTTAACTAGGCAGCTTTCCACATGGGTCAACAACATTAATACTTAAGAGATTTTGTGCATTAAAAAACCCTGCAGAACACCTGGTAATGCAAGATTCTAAATAATTTGTTGTGATGCGTTTCCTCTGTCCAAAGACAAATTTTTCTGGTAAATTAAATCCTTCACCTGTTTCCCATGCACAAGGTTTTGTGGCAAATACATTCAAGCTCTGCTCATGATTTAACAGTATAAAGTTGCAGTGCTATTAGGAGCTATGATCTTTAAGATTACAACTGACATGTGCTTTCCCCCCTATTTCTAGTAGTAGAAATCTGCAAATTATTTCCTCCTGAAGAAATTTGTGCACTTTTTGTGCTCTGCTTGACCTATGTAAAAGACTGCATTAGGAAAAAAATTTTCTCATCGCTGCATAGAACACAGGAAAACTGCTGGCTAAAGAATAAAGGTCAGTTCTAGGGTCCTTCCAAAGTTCTGGCTACATTCCTTCATCTTGTAACCTTCCTTCACACAACCAGCACATACAACAGGCAAATCCAGGCACAACATCTACATGAAACAGCTTCTGAGCAGTCAGCTTGGCCTTCCATCAAACTGCCTTCAACTAAGCGGCAAGGACAGCGGTTTTAGCACTTCAGAATCCCTCCCCCTCCCCAAAACCACTAAACCCATCCACCATAAATAGCTGCTAGTACTCAGAAAAAAAGAATAATAAAATGTAAAAATAATTATGCTTTTATTTCAGAAAATTCAGGGGAGAAGCCAGATATTAATAAATCTGGAAACCTTGTGAGACCTTGCAAAGCCTGAATTCAATAAGGCAGTTTCACATTACTGTGTTACAGAAACGCTGCGGTTTTGTCTCTTCCAAAAGTTACAGAAAAAAAAAATTCACAAAAAAGTTAACTTCTATGTGCAAATTCCTCAATAGGCCAGAGGTTATCGCCACACAGTAGAGCAACACAACATCTACTGAAAACCAACAAACTCTAGCCATATATGCATAATCCATCAGCTTCTGCCTGCATGCCTAGATTTTTTTAAGACCTGAGGACTCACTCCCTATGTTTAACAAATATTTGAAAATTAACCTTTTGGATAGTTTACAACTTTCTCAAAATAGAATGCTCAGCAGCAGACAACAATGCTTAAGATCATGGCAGGGACACATGCTTGCAATAAACAGCTCTGTAATGAAGTAGCCCATCTCCTTCTGCCACCAACAGTGAACAAACTCAAGCTGTCTTCATGGAAGAGAGCATCCCTATGTTGTCAGACGACATTTCCTGTTGCTAATCCCATGACCTACATTTAAAAAAAAAAATCATACTGATGCAATATTTAAGCATAAAAATCTGGACTGTAACAGGTCACTTCATTAATCCTTTCTAAACGCATCTGCAAGCTATGTACGTTATTTTTTAAAAAAATGTAATTCTAGGTACAGCAGAGAATTTATGTAAAAAATAAAAGAACTGATTATTACAAGTTTAACAAATGCTTAAAAATCACGCTTTTTAAGAGGGATGTTAAGAGATCTTTGAAGTAGTTCACGAATATTAATAACTGTTGCTTCTTTACCAACCCAAGTCAAAAGATTTCCTAACTACATCTCTTCTGCCTTGCTCTGAAAGAAATTCACATTTAAGAGCATTCTAATAACTTCCTTGGTAAGTGCTGCGCATGAGGAGCTAACTTGTTTTAAGAACAAAAATTACTGATATTTAGTATGTTTTATAGTTAGTAATAAGTAACAAACATTTCTTAAGAACGTCAAAAAGCCAATACTTCAGGTTTTAGACCTTTGCTCAAAGTTATCTATAAGCAATTTACTCCTCCTGAAGAGCAACACATGTATCGATAAACTACATCAATTTTATCAAACTGGCCAGTGATGGTTTTGGCTGTCGTCTTTCCTGATCTTACAACTAAAAAAAACAAACCACAATAAAACCAGCCCACAGTAAGTCAGGAAAACTTAGAATTTATGCTTGTGCATAAATTTCTGGCTACGTTTATCAGAAAAATATACTGAAAATGGTCACTTAAATTATCCCCTTACCCAAACCCAAGCAATTTTGTTGTTACTTACTACTAGGCATCTTCCTTCCTACTGAAAAACAAAACCCAGGCTGCATTTGAAGGAGAACATATTACTATTAATTAACCAACACAGAAATGACTAAGCATTTATTACTAGATGCTTCTATCTGCAGAGCCTTACAGTAACTGAACAGTTGCTTCTCACTTCAGCTGTCATTTTTCATTGCTTCCTTCAATTTTGATAATTAGCCTCCAGCATTTTACTTCATTTGTAAGCTGACCAGAATCTCCATTTTTACCTAAACAAGGCAGAGCATGTGCACAACAGGGACATCACAGTCCTACTTTAATACTAACACCACTGACACACACCGTATTTCTCACTATTTAGAACTATTATTATTGCCATGAACAGAGAAGTACCAACAAAGGTACAAATATGTAGCTAAATACTGCTAGATCCAAACGCCTTCTTGGTAGCACACAACTAACTACTCATGAGCTGCGGAAATAAAAATTAGGTCTTACTGGCTAAAGAAACCCAACCACTTTGCACTTTAACTGTGTGAGACAAAACAAAAAGGTTTTAGCTACTTTGTTAGGCCCACTAATATGAATCAACTAGGCTCTGTGCCATTTGTCCAAATACTATTGTTCCTTCCTTCTTTTTTTAAAAAAACCCAACCTCACAGTAACTATTCCTATCCCCTTGGAATTGTGCTAAAGTTTAAATTTTCAAGGAAATTTTTTGACATAAGGCCTTTAGCGTCAGGAATGCTTAAGACTTTTACTTAAGAGAAGAAAACACACATATATCAGGAGCTATCTGGAAAGCTGCTAATAATGAGAACAGTTTCATACTTTGGATTTCAAAGTGTTAAGGAGGCTGAAGAGGAAAAATACAATGGTAAAACCATAGCACAAATCACTCGGATGTAGGAAGGTTGCCTGGTATGAGGTGTTATCAGCAACATGTCTGTAGAGAAGTTGAACAAAATAATACAACACCACCACGCCCCCCTGAAACCAAACAAGAAATCCATTATTTCTTCTCCATTTCTGCCACAGCATCAGGATATTCTCAGAAAATGTGTAATCTCTCATCTAGATCAGCTGAATCTCTAGGTGCAGGTTTGGGGCAGTTCAACCTAAAGATGTTGACTTTCACTAAAAAGAAACAAGCATACATTACAAACACTTTTATTCAGGTATCAAACCAAGTTTGCAATCCACAGTGTAAGAACATGCCCATAGTAAACTGCAGTCCTATTAAGGAACATAATTCTTGTCAATTCTCATGACATTTCCAAAGATTGTTTTTTACAAGTCACTTTTGGGTATATCAATTTCCCAGTTGGTCTTCAGTTCATTTTCTGTGATTTAAATGTGTTCAAGAAATCCTCATGAAGACTGATGTATTTCTCTATCATCGTGATGATGATGATGAGCTGCTCAAGCTCTTCCCAAATCATCCACAGCAGGTGCTGAGGAGAGCACGGCACAACTGGATCATGTTGCACCAAATTCACAAGCAAATTAATGGCTAGATGCAAAACCTGGCACAGAGGTAGGTGATTACACCATCTCCTGTTACCAAAATCCCCAAGATAACAATAAAATACATCAGGTGGATCAACAGCGACTGTCTGGGGCTTAAAGCATAAGAGATGAGCAAGTATTTTCCAAAAGCCTGAACGATATTTCTTAGCTCTGCTTGCCAACACATCTGTATTGGCACAATCTTCTCAATCTTGTTAAAAATCCTGTATTGTTTCAGATACTGCTGTTACAGTGACATCAGCAGGTACACGAAGATCTTCACTACAATATTTATTATATTAGAGGAGGAAATGGGCTATGTGATCACTTACAATACAAAAACCAGAAATAAAAATAGCAAAATGAGACATGAAAAATACTAATAAAAGAATCAGTAAGACAGCGTACATCCATAAGCACAGAAAATCAGTAGAAACTCCTATTATTGTATTTCTATAAATTTCAGCTCAACTGTTTGATCAACAGAAGCTGAATCATCCATTTCATTTTACATATGCCAGCTAGTAAAGAGTCAACTGAGTCAAAGAGAATCAGCAGCTTCCTATTTACACCCTTTTAAAAGTACACAACTGAGTTTCAGAATGCTACATCCAGCAATACTACTTTTTACATCCTTAAAAGTCAAACCACTTAAAATTAGAAGAAATGGCCAATCAAATGACATAGCCTCATTCTTGAGCTTAGCAAGACATTTACAGCTATAACATGGTCTGTTGTGGACAATTTTTGCTTCTGAAAAGCATCCCCCCTTATCCATGCTTGTAGACACAGACTTTGACATACTTGCATGCTTACATGTCTCACTGCACTAGGGCCCTCAAAAAATTAATGAAAAACACATTGTTTCCAGAAGCAGCAAGATCATTTATATTCTATCAAATCTGAATTGTGCCTTACCATACAGACCAAGAGTTCCACCAAAATGCCTTTCACTGTTAGAACTGAACCCTGAAAGAGTACTTCAGTAACATGGATTCTTCTTTCTGCTCTGACTCAGAATGACTCTGAGAAAGTAAGCAAGTTTTACGGTGTTAAGCTTTTTAAAAATAAAAACCATAATAATAATTTTTAAAATCTAATAGAAGCAGAGGTGCTCCATCTTAGAGACCGGCTGAACAAGACTTGGTAACTACCTTCTGACCATAACTACTATCACATCCTGCCTCAACAAAAATATGGTAGTGAAGACATTTGAACAAATTACCTGCTCTCTTTGTGCCTCTGCTACACAGACTGTACTAAAGAGCCTCAGAGATCATCTAAAAGAAACATATTAATTCTTTACAGCTGCGTTAAAAATCTTATCCAAGCTTCAGCTAATAAAAAGAATATTTAATTTATTGAAATAAGAATTTAGGTGCTCAAACAGCATGCTGATCTTCAATAAAAGCTTAACAGAGCACCGTTAGAAAGAAGTTAAGCTACACTGTGAAATCACTGCTTTCCAGCACCAGTCTGAAGCTAAAAATTATTTCAGTGGACCTTAAAAATCAACAAAGTGTATTATATGCATACAGCAGATAAAAGAATAGTGGAGATTAAAATGTGCCATGACTTCTCTAATCTTTTTACCCAAAATAGACCGAGCAATACTTTGTTCTCTAGCCCCGCAATCAACCTAACCGATCTTTAATCAATGTGCAAGCAGTTCCATTAGTTTTGATAGCAATGATTTATACCCCCAGTAGCTCATTGATTTCTCCCAGCAATTGCTGTATTTTTCTGTGTACTGTTGATACAAAAGTCAGTTAAGGTTCAGAAGAACAGGAACAAGAAAAGCAAGGTTGGCAGGCTGAAAAGCAGAGTAACACAGGAGACTGTGAAGCCACTAGACTGAGAAGTGGCCTTTGGGAACAGACAATGCAACAATGCTTAATGCTGATACGAAAGGTGAACTTCAAGTACAACCCAGGGACAGTGTCAGAACATAAAGCACAAAGGTACGACAGGAAATGCTTGCTTTCACCCTTGGACATTCTTCTTTCCATAGTACTGCATTAACCTTCTTAAAACTTCTGGCATTAGTCTTTAAGTAGCAGCTGTATTCTTCTAGATAGTATGCATCTGGTTACGGTGATCGAAATGAAGAGGAAAGTATGATGAAAAGAAAATAAGTAAAGTACTACTAGGGTTAGGAGCCAGGGTGGGTCTTAACCAAGAAAGACGAAACTGAACACATCAGAAGACAATCCCATTTACTTCAGGGAAAAAAATACGTGCAAAGTGAAGTCACAGTCTGTTTAACAAAGCCAGCAGCCAGTAAGGTTAGTTGACATCTGTAACTCTTGAAGTCCTGCACTGATTTCCTTGAATCTCTGCACTCCCCCTTTATACAACCGCGGCTTCACGTTTATTTGGAGCCCCTGGACACTAGTGTTGTGCAAAATGATGTGCACTTTTGAAGGGCGGGTGGCTTTGAGTTTGTTTTTAAAACAGAAGGCACACTGACTGCAGGAGACAATTTATTAGCTTGGTCCTTTAAAAATAGAAGGCAAGGGAGCTTTGAAGACAGGCCACTTGCACCTTAAACAGAATATTAAGTATTCTGACTTGGGAAATCACAGTTATTGTTTCCAACTCCAGCTTCCAGCTCAGCTTGCTTTTACAAGTTCCTTCTTCTGTAAGAGCTGAGCTGCTCATTGACTAGAAGCCAAGCTATCACAGTTTTGCAGCACAGTCCATGGCAATAAACTATTTGCCCATCTTGGTTCCCTTAACGTGCTAAGTTGTGAACTGGCAAGGCAGCTGCTGAACAGCAGATGTCTGTGCCACCTTTTGTGACAGAGGGCAGCAGTAACTGCCTTCCCCAGAGCAAGCCCTTATGCATTTAATTCACAACAGCAAGAGTACAGAACAAAAAAATTACTATAGGATAAATTAGTCTGAGAAATCAAAACTAAATTACTTAAATCTCAGTTTCTCCGTGGTACGTATCTAGGTAAACAGGCAGACACTGCTACTAGGTGACACAGCTTAACATCCCCTCTTATCTCAAGAAAATCTGTTCAAATGGTTTATATTTGATCCCCAGGGTAGCAAACAATTACTGATTTAGTATGAGTTCCATCTTTCACTATGAGCTAAAGGGAAAAGAGCCAGACTAGAAGATTACTGGGCATCTTCCCACATCTAAGGACTTGACTAAGATTTCCAAAATGAATAACTTAATTCTGTTTTCAAAGTTTCTGAGTTTATAGTGCTTTAAAGACACTTTCTCATTTTCTTCAAGATACTGTACTCCATTTGATTATAAGGATAGTTTTTTCTTTCTGAAGTCATTACATACTTGAATCTTGGATATCCTGAATTTGTACTGTGTCAAATTCAAGACTAAGGAGATACTTTGAATAACCAGATACCGAAGTACTCACACCTGTGAACTACTGGCCTGGGTACTAAAGCCCCAAATGCAGGTTCTGCACAAGTTCTGCCTCCCCCATATATCAGCAATGAATCTTTTTGTAAGACAAACCTAAGTATTTGCTGAAATGCTGAAGCTTCACCTATGTCTACAGGCACAAGAAGAAAGGAAGAAAGTTGAACCACTTCACTGTCCAAAGTTTCTATGATATTTGAGTTTTCATACATGAAAAAACACGTCCCCAGCTTCTCAAGCATCTAATAAAGATGTACTACTTTGACAAGATCTTAAATGTTAAATTGTTCCTGTTCATTTCTTTTTCATTATTTCCTGTTCATGATTTCATTTTCTTTTAAGTGTCATAGAGCGTTTCAACCAAAGTACTGTGTATTAACTTCTACAGTAAGTTTTCAGGCCCTAGCCAGATAATATGACAGCTTGTAGTGAAAACCAGGACTTAGTAACCTGAAGCACAATTAAATTGCCATAAGCATCAAGCAAACCATTCCTGATCTTTGTACAGACAACACCTTTGTTAAACAGACAGCAGCGTATCTTCAGTATTTTACCACTTCACAAAGAATGTACAACAGGAATATCAAACATATGTTCCAACAAAAAGAGCTCTTTAATTAGTACAGTATAATCTTATTTTGAGTACCAAAGGTTTCAGCAGACTATCACATCTACTTTGTTTTTCTAGACAAACAGAAAAAAATTACCACACCACCCTCCAAACACATTTGTTAGGCTATCTGAAGAACACAGTTTTGGGAAGTAGACAGGAAAAATCCAAGAGGACAACAAACAGATTTCTTCTCAGCATCTTGAAGCATGCGCAGGCCTGCTTTGTTGAGCACTATTACTTCATTTACTGGAAACAAAGCGGATCCTAAGTTTTATATTATGCAGTTACAACTCACAGTTTTTTATGTACTGAAGTCTAAGTTTACTTTTTTTTATTTTGAGATGCAAGCATTGCTATGTTCAAGACATACCTTGAACCAATGTGTTAACTAAGATGTATCAACTTTATTTAAACAAACTGAAATGGAGCAGAACTTTACATGTATGCCAAAACCAAACTTTCTGCACTAGTTTCCACTACTGAAAATAACTAAGCATAACTTTTAAGATCTCTGCATAAAAAAAAAAAAAAAACTAAACACATTCATACCATCTTCTGCACACTTTTAACCTTGGAGCTTTGACCTACCTCCTATCCCTCAATTGTTTCAGTAAATCCCTCAAATAGCTACTAAAGTCCAGATTTGGACTGAAAACAAAGCGTTCCAATTTTAAAAGAGAGTATACCAGGGCAGTTCAGTTTTTCTAATTCCAGAAGAAAGCCACATTCCCCACCAATTAAAGAAGGGCAGCATCACCTCTGGCAGTAGCTTGCGAGGCACAGCATCTGGACAGATACAAGCATACCACATAATCTCCAAAAACATCTGTAAACTCAACAACCTGCTCAGTAACCCTCAGCAAAAGAAGTTGAGTAAAATTTACCCCGTGTAACCACAGATGTTCGATGAGAAAGCACTTACAGTAAAACGTACACCATTAATACTGGGTACGTATACTTTGGGTTCCACGAAATTAAACCACAATTTTGAAGATCACAATTAAAAATTCTTCTGACAGAGCAGCATTGGAATTTTATTTCGACATTTCGCAAAATAAATAAAAAAACCCCACTCAGCTTGTCAAATAACTTCATGGTTCTGCAAATAATTTTGTATGTTCTCTTTATTGACTGATTTCAATAAAGCCCAAAATGTCAGGATGAACACAAAGTGCATGTTACTGAACAGACTTTTAAGATGGTTCCCTAGATGTAGCCCAAAATAAGCAAGAAGGCCAGAAAGCAGTTAATAAAGATGTATAGATTTAACAGCTCACCTGCAACAGTTAAGCAGAAACTGTTTTTCTTTTTACAAAGAAAGAAAATAATAACTGGCACCAGCTGTTGTGAACAGAAGAAAAAAGAAGCCACAGAAGTAAGGCACTGCTTTCCTGTCAGTGATGTCAACTTTGTGGGTGTTTGCCTTTCAGAAAGTCATACAGCAAGCCTTGCAAAACTTCTTATTCAGTCCCCTATACTCAGTACAGTTTTAACTTTTTAATAAGGATGAGCAAAATCATCACTGATACCTGAACTGGTAAAATATTCACAACTACTTTGGTAGACGGCATGCAGGAGTTTCCAGAGAGAAGCATTCTGGTTTTACTTTTTCTTCCCCTTTGCTGGGGGGGGGGGGGGGGAAGAAAGAGCTGAAAATAGTGACAAAAATCTTTGCATAGTTTTTAATATAGAACCACATTACATAAAGCTACAAAAAATTATCTAATCCATCTAATTACAGATAATTAATATTTTCTTTTTTGGGAGTGCTGGCATGCATTACTGCAGTTTTCAAGAAGACATCAAAAATATTCTCATCTGAGAAAAACATGATAAACATAACTGGCAAAAAAAAATTTAGGCAAACCTTTCTCAGACCACTGTAGGAACTACACAGGAAAAAATATTTAGCTAGCTACAACTCAATCCTTAAAACAGATAAAAGGTATTTCTTTTCTACACATAAAACCTTTTGAAATTGCAGTGATTTGACAAGTTGAAATTCTACTTAATCAAACAAAAAGACATATTTTTAATGAAGCAGTTTCATGCATACTACTCACAGAAATGAACTGCGTTCCACATTAAAATGGCAACCAGGTTTTTAATCACTTTAATTGTACTATCTGCTACTAATTTTTTCCCCCTCATCAAGTTCTAAATACTATCTATGAAAATAATTTGAAGATTTAGCCCATCTTTACCACCGTCATTTACAGAGCTACCTTATATCTTGCTTCCTTTAAGCTCCCTCAGATCACCTTCTTCAAGTCTTCAGCCTCACTTTCACTTATCCATTATTAGGATTCCAAAACACACATCGCAGGAAGATCAAATTTTAATCCTTCAGTCCCACCAAATAAAAAAAACCCACCCAGCTATAGCTCTTCCCTTCATAAATCTGTGACAAGTGACAAAAATACCTTGTTTTCAAGAAATTTTAAGCCAAAAATACTTAGGGAAAAATAATTTTAGAACGAGTCTACCCAACTATTCAAGTCAGAAATCTGAGTTCTTGATATTAACCTACAGATTCTGCTTGCCCACAAGGCAAACAGGGCTCAGACTCACGAGCAAGTTTCCAATGTGAGCTGACCCACAGGACTGATCCAGATGGACCCTTTAAGCCCACATTGAGTTTATGAGATACAAGGATTAATTTGGTCCCCCATGAAAAAGGGGCTCTGCTTATTTGAATAAGCTTGCATTTATCTTAAGGGTGAAAGCATGGGTAATTACCATGAACAACTGGCAGAGGGTAACCTATTCATTAATCCAAAGCCAGGTCTTCTGAACACCTCCAGCATCTTCTAAAGCATTCCTACTTTAAACCTGCTATGGTTATTCGTACTGGATTTCATCAACAACCGAAATATTTACTTTGTAACTGCTTTCTCAGGCACTTATTCCTGTGTTCTGTCATATCCCACCACCACCCCAGTTAACTAAAATATCAATAACCAGGCCAATGTGTAACATTTTTTGTATGGAATCCTTATTTTCTACCACTTCAATATTTTGCAAACCAAACAACTGCATGTTCAGGCCAGTGCTGACAATCTTTGACAGAATTTAAAGTTATGATTTCCAAGAATCCCTACAAGTTACACTTCCATGACGTCCCCAAAAATATTTTTTTGGCTTACACATACAAGTTACCAAGTAGGCATCTAATTACAGCATCCCCAGTAACAGTGAGTGTAAGACATACATAGCAAGCGACACGGTATCTTAGCTGTTTCCAGATGGCATGCACGAATATTGTCATGTCATTACTCTCTAGCTGAGTTCAAGAAAGAAGATTCCTGGATGCCTAAGAATATACTGGGCAAGGCAAGCATTACCCCCTGTCCCTAGCATACTCAAGGTTCCAACTGCAGTCTTCCAGACAAGCAGAAATATTTCATTGTATTTCAAGAGACTAACAAACCGTAACACATTCTATAGCGCTTTAACAAATGCGACGGACACAAACATTTAACACAAATTGATATAGTCCTACAAGCTATTAATTGTAAAGAACACACTTTAGAAGGTCAGCTGTTAAAAATACAGGCCGAGAACATCTGATCTTTATCTTCCCCAAAATACTTTTAAATATGTCTTTTATTCAAAAGCTAACCATCTCCTTTCTCTCTACTTAGAAGTCTTCCAGTGCTTTAATAAAAATGCAGTATTCTGCTTCAAAACCTATTTTGGAGTGTCTATATTTTTGTACTAGGAAGCCTTCCACAGTAATGTACATTGATTATTTTGGCATCTAAAGTAAAGGTACTGCTCATAGCCAGCTCAAAGCTTTTAAAAACCTCTTAATGTTCTGCTGAACTACCAGTTGGCTCAAGTATCTATGGATTCTGCATACATTTCTGTTTGGTGAAAAACAAATCCATGAACACAAAATCCCCAGCATACTAGACACCCTGTGAAGAAATAATAAATTGAGATACTGTGTTAAATAGAAACATAGGGGCTTGGGGGTATTTTTGTTTTTTATCACGACCTAAGCTAATACTAGTTCCAACATTATCAGTGGGGAGAAAAAAAACATTTTGAATGGCATATGTATTCTTTTGATTTTGAGTCTGCACTTTGAGCAATCAAGTGACTCCCTTGAAAAAATTTTCACTTTATCTTCAATCACATGCTTAAGAAACATTTCATTAACACAGGGTACTTGCTTTCAAGGTTATAGATTTTTTTTTCCCCAAACAAAATCAGTAAAATACCGTAAAACAAAAACCAAACACTAAAATACTGCCATGAACATAGGCAGTTGAAACTCCAAAGGCAACTCACATAAGCATAATGCAATGACTTGAATGCATGATTTCTCATTTCAACTTCCTAGTAACAAACCAGCACTAAAATGCAATTCTTGAAACAATACGGTATGCCATATGGCTAAAACTGGATATTAAAATTGAGAATATCAATTACCAAATCCACTAATGCTGAGAGCCAAAATCCATGGACAGTAAGAATTTAATCCAATTCAGCGACTAAAACATGAGCTGAGCCCGACATACAGAAGACAAATCTATTGCTGGTTTCACAGAAAGGAAGCAACTCCAATTTTTTTTTTTTTTTTTTTTTTTTTAATTGAAGTAACTACAAAACTAACTAAATGTAACACTTCACATTCCTAACTACCTCAACAGGCATCATGAGAACCTACAAAAGCAACACAAGTTGCACATGAATTGGCATCTTGTTTCACACTGATTGTGAAATCCTAACTAAGTAATATTGAAGAAGAAACAGTTATAGTTATTTTCCACATGACCAAATTGAAGCCTCCAAAGCACCAGGAAGTTATTACACACTGCAACCAACATCTTGCTTCATTTCAGGAAAAGTCATCCTACAAGCACAAAATATATATTTCTACCATAATTAAAGGATCCTGAAAGTAATTGCATTAATTGAAGGATTTTCTTATTCTAAGTATATTAATTTAATTGTTCTAGTTTTAAAATTTTTAATAGCTGTATTCTTGGAGATTAAGAGTAATGCTACAGAAAATTCTATACACTTCCTAATTATGTAAAACTTTATTGGTTACTTACACATGTAGTATTCTCATTAAATGTAAATACAACATTTTCAGATTTTCATGACGTATGGAGGCGATTTAAAAACCTGTTCTGCTAAGATTTACTGTGGAATTCTAACTTCACATGTTGAAAAGTATTTCATGATGGGATGCTTGCTACGTACTGACTTAGCAGCTGCAAGGACTCAGCAAGGATAAATGCAATTTATCTTACCCAATACTGAATCCCACCTCGCCCTACTCCTTTCTGATCCTGTACTGAAAGGCCATGGTACCAAAAAAACTGCACAAATAGTTTCAGGTTCAACAGCACATTAAAAGCACTATCACATGGAACTATTAGTTTATTGGACAAGTATTCTTGATTTTAAAAAATTGTTCTTGACAACCAGAGGAGTAAAATGTAGTCAGCTAATTTCAGCTTTTTTTCTTTTTTAAAAAATAAATTAAAAAAAACCCCAAACAACAAACCAAACAGCAGAATCCACAACTGCAAATTATCTCTTCTGCTTCCTAGATTCCTTCTGTATGAACTACAGCTGGGATACCACAATAAACTAACAAACAACTGATTATACATTAAGTCACAGATAAACAGTACTAAAAGGGTTGATATTACCAAAGGTTTGGAGGTCATTTGAATACAGAAGACATAACAAGCATTTCTTACTTTTCTTGCTGGGAAGTGTATTATTTTAAGCCTGAGTCCAGTATATCAAATATCAACCAAGCTATTTCATTAAGGCTACCAAAGCTTGGCACTTTAGTGAAATACCATAAAAGTTACAAACTGAAAGTCCATTTTTCTTAAAAGATACCAAAAAGCATACATAAAAGGCTCTAGAAATTTGTAATGTCATATTTTAAAATACAACACTTCACAGACACAGAACTGTTTTAATATCCCCCAAACCTTTTTTATTCTTTCCCACATAAAAAGAACAGTTACCTAGAGTATGACAATAACTCCGGGTCAAAAGCAGTTTTAAAAGCCTCCACAAATTGTTAGCATTTTGCAGCAGCTGGGAGACTCCTGTATTACAGAAAGATAACTGTCTGCACGGAGCCTGATGATTACCTGGCTAGTAGAGAACCAGCAACAGTACACAGCCCCAGCAGAGTCTTTGTATACCTGTGTTCTAGGTTTAAAATACTGTTTTTCAGCAAGAGGCTTAATAAAAGCCAAGAACATTTTGATGGTATTAAGCAGGCACTGCAAGGTAAAAAAGAAAATCGTGTCACCCCTTTATCCAGTAAGAGCCTATGTGAATATTTCAATAAAACTATTTACTCCTCCCACCTAGTTCCTATCTGGAGAAGCTCACAAAAATTAAGAAAAAAAACCCCACAAATTTCTTGCAACGATCCTCCAAATGCTCCTCCTACCCCCCCCCCCCAAAAAAAAAAAAAAAAAAAAAAGAAGAAAGCAAAGAGAATGAGAAAGTAAATCTAAAATACAATTACGAAATAAGATCTAGTTTGGCAAAGCTGTGGTGAGGAGGAGTTGAAAAATGAGAGCTGCCTTGCTGCAAACGCCATCTTGTTGCAGCTATTGGGCCCAGGCACAGAAAGATCCATTCATTCACAGCAAAAAGAAAATCAAACACACACCCTGGCTAATCTGCAGCCACCAAAACAACTACACTATTATCACTCCTTCTCTTTCTCCTCTCCTAAAGCCCACGAGGGAAAAAAAAATAAACTCCGATATATTACATTTAGAAAAAAATTTAGATCTTAATACAGTATCTTCGTTTTCTCACATGTATTTCACATACACATCGACAGCATTTTGGCTTGATTCACATCCTTGTGTTTAGCAGATCAGCTTAAAATATGGGGTAAATCACGATGAGGTGAGGATATTATACAGCAGCAAAATGTTTTTCTGTCTTAAATCACCTCTCCAAGTTGAGCCAACTATTCTCAAAAGCCGTTTCAATAACCACTTAAGCCTTACATTTACAGTCCTTTCCTCCTATTTTCTACTGTGGAGACAATACATAATAACGTGGCAGTCGGCATCCTAGAAAGGATGCCTTATAAAATAACGAGTCCCAGCCATGACTTTGGTGGAGAATAATGAAATATTACATTCGTTAAAATTTCAGTTCATCTTCAGGAATGATAAATTGACATCTTACAACCACCTCTATATCATTCTGATTTTCTTCTGGACAAGATTTTTTTTTTTTTTAGTAAAACACCTCGCCTCTTTCATATTTACATACAAGACTTTACACCTCTTCATTTCCCACAAAGCTGTAAATTAAAAATCTTACACCTTAAATACCCCTTGTATAGGTAGAAAATATACTTAAATCCTTTCAATAATAAGCTGGGAAGGGAAATAACATTTTAAACATTTCCGGGGAGAAAACTCCATTTTTCTATTGTAGCAAACACCCTCCATGATCTTCCTTATTGCTGCTACGGGCACACAAAAATATGCAGCACCGTAATACATGGGGGAACAAGAAATATGGGGTCTAAATCCATCCCCGGTTCTGGTTTTAAAGAGAACAAAACCTTCGCTACCCCTCCCTCCCCCAGCACACACAGCATGAACCCAATCTGCGAGCCCTTCCCTGGACTGGGGGCTGCTGGAAGCAGTCTTACCCTGTTTGTCTCACCCCCGTCTCCTCTTAATCAGTTTTCCACCATTACAGCAGCCACACCATAGCTTTTTCTTGAATCTCTCTCCAAATATTCCCTCTGCCGGCTGGATCGCTCGGGAAACTCGCCTTTTGTATCTCTAACGCGTACACGAAAACACCTCAGACCGTCTAGCAGAGCCCACTACAGCGTAATTATAATTAAAAATGGAACCCCGCAAGATCCAAGGTCTCCTCCCTTTTCGCCTTAAAGCCTTCAAGAGAGAATCAGTCCCACCCCCACCTTTTTCTCCTCCTCCTCCTCCTCCAGCTACAAACACACTTCTTTTTTAGGGGAAGCTGGAGCACCGAGGAGGTGGGGAGGCGCGGGGGAGGGGGGCTATTTCCAACCCCGCCATACTAAGAGGTGGACGAACCATGAGCCGCCCTTCTCCCCGGCGGGGGCCGTGAGGAACGGGTGGGCGAGGAGGAGGAAGAAGAAGAGGAGGAGGAGGAGGAGGAGGAGGGCACCGCCGTGGCAGCGGGGGGGGGGGGAGAGCCCAACCCGGTGCCCAGGCGACGCGAGAACCGAGGGAGCGGCGGAAGGGGAGGACGAAGGGAAAGGAGAAGTGCGGCAGCGAGGAGGAAGAGCGGGGGAGGGGAGCGGGGGACGGGCGCAGCCGCGCAGAGGAAGAAGGAACCGGGGATGAGGGGGGAGCCGGGGCCGCCGCCGGCGGGAAGATGGCCTCAGGGTGGGGCCGGGGGCTCGGCGAGGCGGGCGGCGGCGGGAAGGCGCCGGGGAGGGCGATGAGGCTTTTGTACGGACCCCCCCACCCCCCCCCGCCCTGGCTCCCCTCAGGCGTTACCTGCCCTCCCGGCCGCCGCTCATCAACCGGGCCGCCGCCTCCGTTGCCCGCGGCTCCTGCCCGCGTCCCGCCGGCCTGGGGAGGGGAAGGGGGGCGGAAGAGGAGGAGGAGGAGGAGGGGGCGGAGGAGGAGGGGAGCCGCCCGCGCTCTGCCCGGCTGGTCCCGGGGAGGCAGCGGCGCCGGCCGGGGGAGCCGAGTCGGAAGGAGAGCGCGGCGGGGGAGGGGGGTGTCGCTGGGGCTCGACTCCTCCTCACGCGTTGGGCGCCCGCTCAGCTCCCCGCAGCCATCGGGAAGCGAGAGCCTGGGCGCGGTTCAGCCTCCCCCCCCCCCCCCCCTCCCCGGGCCACCACCCTCCTCCTCCTCCTCCTCCTCCTCCCGCCCCGCCCGTGACTGCCCGGCCGGGAAACCCCGGCTGGGCTCCGCTCCCCTGCCCGCCCCCGGCGCCGCCCCGCCCTGGCAAGCGCCGGAGGCCTCGCCGCCTCGCCGAGGGACCGGCCGGGCGGGACGCGCTCCTCGGCCCCCTCCGCCGGCCGGCAACGCCCTGCCAGGCGGCCGGCCGGTCGGTCGGGCAGCCCCGGGGCGGCGGGAAAAGGGACGGGAGGAACCGCCGCTCTCCCGCCCGCCGCGGTGCGGGGCGGCCCCGCGCTTCCTCCCTCAGCGCGAACAAAGGCCGCGGGCGGGCGGGAAAGAAAAAGGCGGGGGGGAGGGCAGTGTGTTTGTTTCTGCCCCGCCGCGCCCAGGCCGCAAACAAGTATTTGAAAGCCTGGCGTGAACAAAAGGGAAAAAAAAAAAAGACCCGAAAACTGCAGCCCGCAAACGGCGGTGTTTAAGTAGAGAATCGCCCAGAGAGCGCAGGGCCCCGAGGAGGAGCAGATACTTCACCCGAGTAAGGCCATGTTGAATGTGAGAGCGCTGGAGCGCCGAGCACGAGTAAGGGGGGGTGAGGGCCGGAGGTCTTAAAAACGCTACTCACAGGAAGGCCAGCAAGCTGTAAATACCTTCATGCCACCATTTTTCCCCTCAGAAACTTGAAAACAAGTGACGATTCAGTAGGCTTACAACTTCTAACGTCGCTTATAAGGGTACTCGCACAGCCAGTGTTTTCCAGAGCTGCCTTTTCATATTCTTCTCCCAAGGATGAGCCTCACTGCTCTAGAAGGCATTAGAGAAAAGAGCAAGTCAAGGAAAAAAATAAGGGAACATAAAAAAATTAATTTCTGTTTTACAGACTGGGCCTCATATAAACCAGACAGGACACGCATTACCAGGATGGAATAATTTCACACCAGCACTGGCATACTAAAACATTGCTACTTAATAATGTAAAGTAAGTATATATACAGTCTAAATCTGTTTTGTTTTGTTTTTCCCCTATTTGTTTATATTTTGTTAAGAGGTGAAATTACCTAAGCAGGTTTACAAGAAAAAGTAAAAAAGCCTACATTATACCACATTTTGAATTCAAAACCTATGCAGAAAAAATATGCTGTAATACTTAAAAAAAAAACAAAACCAAACAAAAAAATATTGAAGAGACCAATACTTTTTCTGCAGACTCTGCCCCCCGTAGCTGCTCACTTCCCCAGAATTTAAAGGAAATTGTTCCTTGCCCTCATGCCTTCTGGGAAGGGAGGCGTTGCTACCTGTAATTAGTAAGAGAAAGAATAGGTTTGCCAATTAAACCATAGGAAAGTGGGTTAGCTATTGTTTAGGGTGTCTGTTATGAATAATTATTAGAACCTGGTATGGTTAAGCCTTTGTTTTATAATAATCAAATTTTTGTTTTTAAATAACCTGCGTACTGTGCTAAAGCTTTAATTTTTCACCCTGCGATTCACAAATAACAAACCAAGAAATTTACTGACATTAGAATAAAGGATTCTTGAATTATAATCCCAAATTTTTTATATTCTTTTCAGTAACTGTAGGGAAATACATTTTACCCCTAAAAAAAAAATGTATGTATGTGCATAGTGGACAGGAATTACTCAATAAAATCTGTGGAACCGCATGTATACAGGATGGGGGTATTCTTTAAATTAGGAATGCTAGATGAATCTCTAGCCCTATCTAGAAAATACTGATTCAATGTGCGTGCTTAAGAAACACCATGAGTTTTTTAGCTATTTGCAAAGTTTTCTAGAGATTTCTAAAGCAATTGCACACAGTACTGCAGTATTTATGTGAAAAAGTCTCAGGGAAGTTTGTAGTAGGCAAGTTGCCTGATTTTTTAAAATTATTTTTTTGTAGTTAGAGATTGCTTTTATGCACAGCAGAGATTAAAATGCCTTTCTGGGGATACACCATGATTTGTGTGGAAAAGAATGACCACTTACTACATCAGGGGGAAAAAGTATGATAAAGGATTTAAAAAAAAAAAAAAAGAAAAAAAAAAAGAAAAGAAAAAGAAAAACCCTTGCTTTGCTAGGGAAAATCTGTAAGTCTTAGGAGATTTTGTGAAAAATTTTCAGCTAACACTGGATCATATAGAAGAATTTTGTGTAATGAACAAAAATAACATTCTGGGGTTCATAATAAATAGTAAATCACCTTTTGTTGCTTTGAGAGAGTAGCGACATCAGGATTTTGTTATTGGACTAGAAGAATTGTTGTGTGAAATGACTATATCATAATAAACTAGTGCATGCTTATTTCCCATCGCCCATGTCTTATCATATAAATGCTGCTTTTCTTCCTTATAATTCTCTTATGTGCTTTTAGTAGTGGGACAATTATAGTACCTAAATGTGGGGGTTTTTAAATAAAGTACATATTGAGATCCCCTCCCAGGAATTTCTGGGTGTTTTTTTTTTTTTATTCTAATTTTTACGCATTCTCTGTTTTATGAGAGCTAAAGGGAATTTCTGTCCACAGGTCTGTGCTCTGCCATCTCTTTAAATCCATGGAATCTGGGTAAGGAAACTGGACCAGCCAAATATGTTTGTACATGCTGACTATGACCGCATATACATGTAACTAATTTTTCACACCACATCTATTCTTTTGTAAAAATACAACTGTTGCAGTAGTTCCTGTTTCTGATACAATGACTTAATTATACCTTATTTGCCAGTGAAAAATTTGATACATAGTTACACTAGTGGTATGAAGAGGGATTATGAAGGCTGGAAATGGTTGTTTACAGGGTGGAGGGTTGTTTCAGGTGGGGTGGGTGGGGGTTTTTTTTGTTTCATTTTATCAATCTCACTGCAGAAGTCAGTTTTGCTGTGTTTTAAAATCTTTCAGGAGAATCACACGTTACTATGTGCAACACAGTGTTTGATGTCTTCATATAGTCCTATGCTGGATGCTACTGTATATGCATTACCTTTAATTTTTAAATTTTTTATTTTTAATTTCATTAGTTCGAATGTGCATACAGATACATAAACTGTCCTAGATTGTAGTATTCAGTGGAAAAGCATGTAAGTCACCAGAAATAAGTGGACTTATTTGATACATGAGTTTATCTGGTTTTGTACATTACAAAAATATTGCTTGTAACTAAGAATTTAGCTGAAAATATCTGCTAATACCTTAAGATCTAATATGCATAATTAACAAAACCACATCCTTTTTTTTTTTTTTTTTCGTTAGTCCACCTTGAAGTAGCGAGTGTAACCAAAGCAAATTAAAATACCTGAAATAGATGGGAAATGTAACTCACACAATTTCACAAAATTGTGAAACTTCTCAAACTTGAGGCTTCCACATATGCTAGGACTAGGTTAGCCGAAGGAAAAATAGAAATTTTTCTCCTGAAGCTTGGCTTAGATCTAAAGAAAACCTCTCCTGTAAACAGGTTGCTCCATAGCTCTCAGTTGCAAAATTTCTTGCACCTTTTTCTCAATCAGCTGATAGCAACCCCTTTATAGAGAGCATGCTGTATTAAATGAATCTTTAGGCAGTTTCACTAGTTTGTGTGTTTCTTCAGCTGTTTCAAACACGATGACAAAACTAGCCAGAATCTGTCATACCTGGTATGCTACTGGAACACCTGGTTTTTCAGGCTGCTCTGCCCTTCAAGACCTGCTTGTTGCAGCACTGCTGTAGCACACTGGTGGCGAGGCTGTGAAAAATCATTGTCTCAAGCCTTTTGTGGAATACGAAGAAATTGGTTGTAAAAATTAAAACTGGCTGTCTCAGGGTTACTGTGAAGCTTTTCCAAATGGGGAAGGGTTATGCCATGTGTAGTTTTGTATTTTTACCAACTTCTGATTAATAGGGCATCTGCTTAAACAGAGCCAATGATTGCATCCACATCAAAAGTTGCTTTCTAGCTTTCAGCCTCCAGGCTCTGCTTTCACTCTTACATGAGTGTGACTGCCATCAATAGGTAAAAATGAAGGCTACTGGGAGGCTTTAAAATATCTGTGAAATACAGACTTATGAATCTTGATAACATAAATGCCATTTTAGCTCCATCATCTGCAGAGCTCTGTGTAAGAGAGGAGAAGTACTTCCTGGGAGTGAAAGTCCTGGAATGTTTCTTACATACCAGTCTGCTCACTTATGTGTCATGGTCATCAGGTCTGTAAAACTGTCTCACATCTGCAGGATGTCACATGGTGGAACTCTGTGGCTCAGATAGCCACGTATGTCCTGTTCAGACATCTCCTGCTGTTCAGAGGCAGTAACCTTCAGTCAAATGTGCAGCCCAGACAGGTTATGTTCATGAACTGCTTCATGACATAGCTCATATGACAAGTAACCATGCCCTGTGATGTTCGAAATCTGTGGAAGCTTCACCTTAAAATTAGTTTGGTTTTGCCCCTTTGCTAATCCACTTAAGGTGATTTGCCTCTCAAAGCTTTATTGCATTGTTTAGAAACAGTGAAATATAGTCACTTAATGATGCCGTAGGTACTGCAGTACTTTGGGAGGCATTTGTATCAGATTTTTATCAGTGTGACAGTTAAAAAGGCAACAGCTGCTTTTCTTAGGATGCAGGAGTAGGAAATCTTGTTCAAAAGCAAAAAGATACAAGGACAGGTACTGCAAAGTCCTGAGAAGAGGTATTCTTGTTCAGCAAGGAGAGCAAGGATGTAACTTGGTCCCCAAGGTATTAATGAGTAAGGGTTTTATTTGCAAGTGAAATTGCCATTGCACCTTGTTTAGAAACATGCCATATTCATGTTTTATTGAATGTTTTGTCAGGATTTTTCTAATTTCTTAGAAAGGAATTCATTTTTGCATACAAATAGCATTCTTACTGCATTGTTATAATGAAAAAATTACATATTGTCATCTGAGTAAATATACTGCATGATTCTTAGGATAACTCAAGATGCTCCTGGACTCTGAAAGAATAACTGTCACCAAACAGGTCTAAACTATGTTTTCTAAAGAAAGGGTGAAAAATCAGCACTTCTCAAAATGGCATAGCTCCTCAGATGGTATAAAAATACTGCAGAAGTAATAAATAATTATGTTTTACCTACTTATTTGTGACTTCAGGTCAGTGTTTCTAATCAACTTACCCAAAATAACAACTCAAAAGGACCACCTCATATTCCAAAATCACACCAGCACTATTTCCTATTCCAGAATATTTTGTCTGCCTTTGATTGCCATAGTGTGCATTCTGTTAAAACTGCAGAGATTCAGAGAGATGTTCATGTGATTTTGATCTTGTTTGAAGTTCTCACTCCCTTTGGTCCCCAAAGCAATCCAGAACCCTTGTTTCTCCTGTCTTTCCACCAAAAGTAAATGAAGCTTCTACAATGTTTCAATTTCAGCTCGGCTTCAGTCCCAGGTCTGTTCAGAGGACAGGGAACAATCTTTTTATTATTTTATTTAAAAAAAAAAACCAAAAACAAAACGATTCAGAACCATTCCAACTTGCTGTTATTTGCTAGTTCTTTAAGAAGTGAATGAAAATCATGGCTGCTGCTTTCTGAGGAAGGACCCAGATAGCAGAGTATCAAGATTGTTCATTAAACAAATTAAATAAATAAAAGCATACTGAATAGAAATACTCAGCGAGGCCAGGCAGAGCAAGAAGTAGGAGTAACTCAGTCTCCTTAGTTACATTCTGCATTCTCACAGTTTCTTTCAGTTTGCCTCTTACTATGGAACAAAAGAGTTATTTTAAGCAAATTCTGAGAACAAAGCATAAAATTAGCAAAAATGTTTTAGTCGGAAGGGAATATAATTGACAAGATTCTAAGGCAGGGGGAACTAGTTTCGAGAGTCTTCATGTAATTTAGGACAGAAAAAGGCAGGAAAATCCATATACCTGAGTTTCCTAATTAATACGGTCTTGGAAGATGATACTGAACTTCTTACTTATGGTATGGATTAGAATGGTTTATCTGTGACATGGATTCAAGAAGAGGAAATTCGGAATTGTCGAGAGACTTTGCAAGTCGCTTCAAAATCCTTTGAAAAAATCCCTCGTTGTCTGTAAGCAAAGTGCAACAGAGTTGTGAAAGCCCACAGCTTTCCTGTGGGTTTCATCCTACTGCATCAGTGTACATCTATGTTACTGTGAAAGCAATGAACATATCTATTACATGACTCTCTTTGTAAATCTCATTCTTGACAAAGGCAGCATAAGCTACATGGAGACAGTATACGCTGGTCTACATATGTCCTGAAGGGTGTTACATGTAGTCTTGTTTTCTCATCAATTCTGGCTGAGGTAGTTTTATTTCCAGGGGAAAACCTCCTTGTGACCCATCCAAAAATCAATGCCATATGCATCTCTGACTTCAACAATCATAAAAATGTATTGCCTAGTTCCTGAGGGTGATTGTTATGTTTAGCATACCTTGAAGCATTTTCCAAAGCCAAAAAATATCACTACTCTTGTCTTAGTTGTAGGAAACTGATGCATAACAATGTGAAATTATTTAGCCACTACCTCCCAGCAGTTTATGGAAAGAAGGGAGATGAAATGTTAGAGCTGCTTGAACCTGGATGTAGTATTCCTTGCAGTCAGTGCCATAATTTTATACTGTGATACAATCTCATGGTGTGATACAAAGATATGATTTTGTAATCCATATATATACTTGTTTAACAAAACAACAGAACTTCTCTGCTGGGGGTAGGCTCTGTTCTGAGTTTTTCTGCATGTTCACCTTCCACCCTTGAAACACATAGGGGTGTCTTAAGGTTGGTCCAAGCCTTTCTCAGGTTTTTTCCTTCTATTTATACAACCCACTACTGAGAGAGCCAGAAGAATAGGGGTTTGGTGCTTTTTTCTTAAAATCAGAATCGTGTCAGAGCTCTTTTCCGTATGCTGGGGATTGTACGAGATCATGTTCAGTTTTGCCTTCATATTCAAGTGTGGGTTATTAGTTTATATTTTGTGCTCTACCTTTAAACTCGACAAGCCACAGCCAAGTTAAAAGGTAGAGCTTGAGGCAAACAGGCTGCCCTACCTGAACCAATGGATATTTTTCAACATGATGAAATCTGTTAGTGGCACGGAACAAACATAGCTGGCTTTGCAGTGGCTTGAATCACAGTACACATTGTGAGGAACAGGGGAGAATATAAAATAAGGTATAAACATCTTTTTCAAAATCTCATATCCTGTAATGAGCATAGGTCATTCAGAGCTGAGGTGGAACTGAAGGAGTGAGTGTACAGTTATTTAGAAGCAAGTAAGTGGATGTTCTCCTGTATGCACACCTAGCCTGCAGCTATAATAGCAACAAAGGGCATTGTGATAATAATCTTAGAAATCAGATTCTACTCTCTGTGTGTGTACACATAAATGTATAAAAAACACACACATGCACACAACCAACTGCACACCTCTAGGTCTTCCTTTAAGTAAATAATCTTCTAAGTAACACTTCAGTTGCATGAATACTGATTAAGCAGTTTGATAGAAGCTTAGATATAAAGAAATATTTCCCTGTTTAAAGGGACTTTCCTCAAGGGGATCATTGTCTTATTGAGCAACTAACAGAAAAACAACTGGTACCCTGGAGATGCTGAGAATTTAGAATCCACATTGAGAATTCAGCCTAGCTACTAAACTTCCCATGATGTCAGACGCATCAGACCTGCAGTGAAGTTTGTCTGTGAAAAATGCCTCCAAATACAAGAAAGAATTTGCTTACCTAGCTATGTGTCGGGTTCCTATAGAACATCCTTCCATCCTTGACACAGCAGTTTCAGAAAGCGGGCCCAGGTGTGTGTCCTAGTGAAGCTGCTACCAAACATGGGAATTACTGACGAGAGCACTGTTCTTTCAGAGAGCCTTACCTTATTTAATTGCTGCAGTGGAAGGAGAGCTTCAGTGCTGCTGCTGATTCCAGCATCCAGAGAACACAAACTGCATTCCTAAAGCAAAAATATTTCTGGTGGGGGGACTTGTGCCACTGTCCTCGGAGAATTTATGTTTAGTCAAGCAAAGCTTATTTGTTGATGAAGGAAAGGGTTAAGGCATGCTTAGAAAGTTCAGTAGTCATTAATTTAATCACAGTAGGTAATAAAATTAGTAGAATCAGTAATGGATCCTGTACTTCAAAAGGTAAGTATTTATTTGGGAAAGTGTACTGGGACTGAGCAAAACAGTGGTGAAAGATAGTCTGAAAAATGGGTAGACTTCTGTCATCCACACCAAGCAAAACTGGGAACTGAATTCAGCCCAACCACTCAGTCCTTGCAGTGGTAGAGAACTCAAAGAACAAAACCCACATGCTAATCTCATTATTTCAGAAACAGCTCCAGAAAAGTCTGCGTGAATGTTGTATAAGGTGTGTAGGGGTTGCTCATGGACGTTATGACAGTATAGGCTGTTGTTTTAAGTGGCCCCAAGAGCTTTAGAGACTGAAGATACAAAATGGTTAAATGACACAGCTGGGCGTGAAGTTGTGAGAGAAGCAGTAAGAATCCCCAGTCATCAGGTCCCGTGTCTGTGGGTTTGGTTGTGTGTGCTCCCTGCTGCGCTGGTCTTGGACAGGAAAGCTCTGCATAGAAAACCTGGAAGAGAAAATTGGTGTTAATGGTACATTAAACCACAACCTGAGCAGGCTAAACGATGCAGTGGTTCCGAGAAAGACCTGCATATTGCATTTTGTTACTCACTGGAGCAGAGGGAATTAGTATGAGAAATTCATGAAGATCATGGGAGGAGCAGAAAGAAGGAAATTGCTTTACAGAACTGAGCTGCAAAAGCCCAAGCTAACAGAATCAAAGTTGAGTGTTTGGGACCCCTGTCTACCCTGCTTTCACTTGCTGCTAAGAACGAAAGAACTTGCAGCAATGGTCTACACTTCTTCTATCTCTGAAAAGTCACATCCCATGATTAAGAGGGTAGGGAAAATCTTCTGATTTACAAAACCAGAACTTCTGACCTCTGGGATTCTGTTACAGTAAACATCCTAAAGCTCAAGCCACTTGTCAGCAAGGATCCCAATTCTACAAAACCCTTTCTTGCGAGCACCTGTCAGAAAAAAAAAGGTGCTTATAAAATTCATGTTTCCAAGCAACAAAACAAAACACACATAAAGTGAAATATCTCTCTAGCCACTACCCAAGGGAACTGGCAGACACAGTTGCCTAGTTAGTAGTTTCTGATTTTCAGAGGCCAAGCCGTTCTATTCCAAGGGTTCGGAGGAGATTTTGAGTTACATGAACAGATGATACGCAGGAGTTTTACCCCTGTCTTAACAGCCAGAATTTCGCCGTGCATGCTTGAATGCTTAAGCTGGTTGTAAAAAAAAAAATACAAGAGCAAATACTGTCTTGAACAGAGAGGTGAGCATACACTCCCCTCACTTCAACATGAGCTGGGCAGCTTCAGTTACTCAGCACTGGATAAAAAGGAACATACAGAGTTTCTCATAACTTTCAAATAAAGTTATAAAATGGTAACATAACTTTTTCATTTAATCCCACCTTTTCTCCAATATCCACGAATCAGCTTGATACAAAACTGTGTTGAAATCAATAAAATGTACTTTTCTTTTTTAGGCACTGGCTTGTGCCTCTTAGGGAAATAACTCCCATTGACAACACTGGAAATAAGATGCGGGCTGCATTGTTTTTATGTACAATATAGACCTTTCCGTATGGTGCATTTCAAATCTAAGCATTTCCTTGGTGCTAACTATTGTTTATGAACATTGTCATTTACTTTAAAGGAAATCTAACTTAATTTCTCTTCTTATCTGCGCTTCCACTATCATTATAACTCTTCAGCTCCCTCCAGGGGTGTCAATACATGATTTGCTATCTTAGTCAGTTATCTTGTTTAAAGAAAAATCCATTTACAGTTTATCCTGCCTGCAGAACAGTCTTCTTGATAGATCCCCCATATAGCATAAAATAAATGGGTTATGGCTGCTTCAGAAAAGTGGGCTTGGAATTCCAAAGTGGGACTCTGTAATCTTTTGAGTTTTATTCTTGGCCTTGGTGGAGGCCAATTCTGAATGAATTATTTAGCTCCTTTGCTTTATATGTGCCAGTGGGGAATGGACACAGTAAAGCACAGTGGCGTTGCCAAATCCAGTTACACTTTCGAAGTACTTTGAGATTCTTGGATTGGAAGAGATGAAGAAGTTGTAACTATTGTTCCTGCTGTTACTGATTTCTGTTTCTCAGCTCTGGAAATAGGATTCAAAATCCATTGGCAGGGAATTGGGATGAGAAAAGTTTCAATCCTTCTCCTGTGTTTTGTGAGATTTGCATGTGGAAATATCTGTGTGTGTTTGAGCCAGTAGGAAGTTTCTCTCTTGGGAAGAATTAATGTTTTAGTAAATAAACGGTAAGCAAAACTGAGTTTTTATACAAAGACAATTACACGTAATGGAAAAAAAATAAGCCCCTCTACATGTATATTTTTGCTTAGTCAAGCCAAAATATTTATTGAAGAAATAATTTTGATGGGAAATATTTTGATAAACCTTAAAACACAAACAGATTTGGACTAAGAAGTTCTAAAGGGTCAAGGAACACATTCAAAAAATAGTTAAAGTAACATAAACCACCCACTTTCCCCAGTGGTAACAGGTCTCCATGAGCAAACATGTAACTAGGAGGAAAAACCCATTAAAAACCCAGTGTTGTCCAAAACCCTATAACTTTTAATTAAATGAACATACTAGTTTCAGAACTGATAATAAATTCTATTTGTAGGTGATTATTGTGTGTTCAGTTTTGATGTTTCATTAAAGACATTTTTACTTCAGAACTCTTAACAGCTGGAAACCAGGTTTTACATTATACCGTGAGCAACATGCTGACAAATTTCTTACGTACTAAAGCTCAGCAGCAGAGCTATACTATTGCCTGTGTGTGTTTAGGCTGAGTTATGCTGTTATATTACCGATGTGTATTATGCTAATCCAATAAAACATAAAGACCATTGTATCTTTAGTGACTTCTACCACGCTGGTACCGGGAGGGATTTGCATTGGTAATAGAACAGCAGCAGAACAATCTAGAGAATTGTTGATGTGTCCTGTTTTGAGGTTATCCTAGCCTGCAAGTAAGTGAAATTCCCCACTAACTTTAGTGACTTCTGAAAGCTTTACAACATCCTAGAAAAGATTCAGTGTTGTGAAAGACTGACATGTCAATATGCTATTCAGCACTTCATTAAAAAATACAAAAAAACCCCAAAACGGTGGTAAGTTCAAATAAGTGAACTTACTGCAGTATTTTGAACAGCTTAAGATTACTGGATAGTGCTTCAAAGAATGTTTGTTTACTTCGAATTTAATATTTAAAAAAACCCCAACAAGTGGTTTCATTTCTCCACCTTCCTCCCTTTTACTTAATTATTAGTCCTATGGATTATGGGCCAACATCAAAATGTACCTACAGATAATTGAGCTTGCAAGGGATTTAAAAAGAACATTTTAGAGAAAAAACAAACCATGAAAAAACAAGTGCTATCAGCAACACCTTATAATATTAGAAATATAAGAAGTGAATGTACTTCTCACTATTTAAAAGGTTTTTGGTTTGAGTTTCATTTATTTTTATGATCAGTCAATTTCAATTTTTGCATCTCCCCATAGTTCTATATTGGGGCTTAAATCCTCATAAGAAATGTAATACGAACAAAGATGAACAATATTTTCAGTACTTTTAATAAAGCCGCTTTCCACTGCCAGAATTAATGTTGGAGTCAAAACTAAAAGCGCTATGCGGTTTACTAATATGCACTAGTCAGCAGATAGGCATCTAGATACAGCATCACCCTCTGGCATTTGTTATTGATGGTACTGCTATTTATTATTTATTAATCTCCATTACTTTGAGTATCTGAATGTGACTGAAACGCAATGATTCTTTCCAGGTTTTGGGGTTTTTTTTTTTTTTGTACGAATAAGCGGGTGACATGGTAGGGATTTTAAACACTCACAGCTTCCCAAAGCAAGCAACTGCATTTGGCACCGAGGTGACTCCCCTTTTGATGCTTTCAGATTTTGATTTTGTGCCAGCCTTGTGGTAGGCTGCATGTTAGTAACACGTGTCTCATAAGAAAGCTGTCAGATGAGATTCAAAGGCAGTGTTCTGCTCTGTATGGACCGCATTAGTTTATTTTCAGTGGTGCTCTTGCTCAGCCTGTGCTACAGCTAAAACCAGATCTGTGTACTTCTGCCAGCGTACGCGTGGCAGTCAGAGACATGAGGGGGGATCTCAGGAACAGAAAGGTTCAGTCCAGGTGGTCTAAAAGAGCTGTAGCTCTCTGTTTGTCCCCTTCCTAGGACAACTGCTCAGAATAGTCTGTGTTCTGGGTCACAGGAGCAGCAATTAGCTGTTCAGGTCTCTCCCCATTCACGCCGCAGCTGTACGGATGTCTGTTCTAGCTCTGCTGGTGAAAGGTACTGAAGCAGGTGCTGCCACTGTTCTTTTCCACAGTATAGCATGTTCTGTTCTGGGGATAGGTTGGTGATGGAATAAACTATGCTGGGTAGAGCTTAGTCATACACACTCTACAAATACAGCACGCTGGTTTTGTTATACCAAGAGAGCATTCTTGTAGGGAATGTACACACCCTACACTGAAGCACTAGTGGCACAGCCACACATCCCAGAGAGAGCTCAATGGGCAAATTCCAGAACTAAAAACATCATAACTACCTCAGTGTACTGCCATACTTCAATCTAACCCCAGTGCACAGTGCTTCACTACCGTGGCTAGATCGCTTCTGTGATCCTAGCGAAGATCTTCGCACATATATATATATACCACAAAGTACTGCCAGTTTCTACAGACCTAGCTCGGAGGTCTTCAGCATTGTGTCACACTTTGAACATCATCATTTTCCTAGTGTACTTAACATGCACTTCCAGCACTCAGTTATAACGTAGTTCACATTTTTTCCTACCTATTTCGGTTTGAGGCTCAAACTGGACAACCGGACTGGCTGGCACTCAGCCTAGAGTTCTAGCAAGGTGTTTTTAAAGGACACTGAAGCCTAGATAAAAATCTAGGAAGTGAAATTAGCTTATTAAAATTAGCAATATCTTAGGCATTGACTTGACCCAGACTTGGTTTTCCATAGTTTTTCTTACTCTGCAATTGTAGCAAGTTTACATTATGTCTAAATCCCCCACTGTCATCAGTAAAAGTTTTGCCTAATTCACTGTGGAAACGGGATTGAATGTCAATAAGAGTCACTTTTATCACCTATTTTGATCAAGTTTGCTTTAGGGACTAGGCACAGCTTTGTGTGCAGTTACAAAATGCAGCTCAACACTTCAGGATATTTTGGGGATTAAGTCTCATCGTGAAGAATCAGTCTTTTGTGCTGCCTGTCTTGAACATTTCAGGTGTTCAAGGTATTGGCTATAAACACCAACTGCTCTACAGTCTGAAGAGTTTTCACTTGGCACAGGCAAGGCTTAAATATGTTCCCTGTTATTCTGCATATAAGGAGGTGGAGGAAGGAAATCTGGAGAGGAAGCTGAACTTCCTGTGCCAGAGATTTTTATACTGGAGCCTTCCCTGAATTCAAGACAATATAGCAGCAGCTTAAGATATGAATCACTAGAACATGCTGGATTTGAAGAAAGACCCTTCTGCATCCACACACCTATGATTAGGGATTCGTGTGTTTCTGTTAATTCATAAAGAACAATCCAACTACTTTTTGGACCTAGCGGTTGCCTCTTCCATCCCCCACCCTATCTCCAGACTGATAAGAAGCTCCCTCTTTTCTGAGTTTCGTTTCAGACTTGTGGTCAGTTTGAGCATGTGGATTAATCATGGATACAAGGGTAAGTGACTGCACAAACTGAGATAGGAAAGAAACAGGCACCAAATGGCCATCTCAAAGGTCTAAGCAGACAGACAGGGGAGGTGAAAAGAAGGGCTGTAGGGAATAGTACCAGCAATTGATCGGACATATGTACACACTTGCAGTTTTATGTTTTATAATTATAAATTAACCAGTCACCAAACTAATCCCACAGATGCTCAAATTAACCCCATCCTCATGCCACGCCCCCCCCCCCCCCTTGCTTAATTACCTTAATATGTGTTACCTAGCATCTTGCACATTGATTAAATCTTAGAGATTTTGGGCTGTAAGTTTTGTACCTAAAACAGTGGGATATGTTAGGAATTAAAGAGGTAGGAATCAATCAGAAACTTTGATTTTTCTTTATTATTATAGCATAGTACTGAGCAGTGGGTTTACAGTATTACTAGCTACAATTCACATAAGAAAACAAGGGCAAATATTTTTTGTCAATAACTGATCATTCTGATTGAAACCTGTGAGAGCAAGAGCATGCTTTGATGAAATACGGTTTTCTTGGTGGTGACAATGAGAAACTAGGGAAAGAAAAGGAAATATCTCTTCCTTTTCTGGCCTGGAAGAACATTATTCTTTATGTTCTTTTTTTAATCCAGGCAATTTCCTGTACTTCTAAAGCATGATCTCCCACAGGAGGGGTATTTATATAGCGTCTTCCACCCAAAAGCCCCATGCAAAGCAGCAGGAAGATTGTATTTATTTTTCTTGCTTTCAAGCAGCTTATCCATTTCCGATTAAACAGTTCATGTAGATGCACCTCCTCTCTCTCCTCTGCTCTTCATCCGATTTCATCTTGCCAATTTTCTTACCGTTGGGACACAAATCAGCAGCATACTGAGCTGACCACAGTAATCACAAGCTTGTGTTGAACTCTCACTGTATGAGATGATGCAATGTCAGTCTAAGTAGTGCAATAAAAACCGTTGCATAGGTAGCACCAGCAAAGCTTACAGCCTGCCAGCACAGTATGAGGAGGTAAACAGAGTGATTAGATATCTGGCTCGTGATATTTCCCATGGTTTGCTTTATACAACTCTTTATTCTAAGACCACATTCAGTAGAAATATACTAAATACTTAAATTCAGGTGAAATTCCTGAATGAATTAGGTAAGTTGGGCTAAAGATGAGGAGATTAAATATTTTGATGATCAAGGGATTGAAGCATCTGACATAGGAGGAGAGCATGAGCCAGCTGGGATTCTTTGACCTCAAGAAGAAATGGTTCAAGAGGGATCTTAACTATGTGTGAACAACCAGAAATACAGGAAATCCCACTCAAACGTTCAAAAAACCTGTTTTTACTCTAAGGGTGGTCAGACACTAGAACAGGTTGCCCAGAGAGGAGGTGGCATCTCCATCCTTGGAGAATTCAAAGCCAGAGCGGACAGGGCCGGAGCAGGCCGCTCTAGCTGAGCCCCTAGCGAGCAGGGGGGTTGGACCAGGTGGTGTCAAAGGTCCCTTCCAACCTCTGTGATTCTCTAATGGTTACTAATGGAAAATAGAAGCAAAGACATTGAAAGTGGTACGTGTATAGATGTCGAGGATATCTGTGGTAGAGTCTGTCACATTCCAGGATGTTTCTTGACTGAAAGATAGCCCTTCCCATTATCACAGAATTTTTCTTGAATATGAACAGTGAAAATAACAGAACATATGTTTTTTAACTTACCATATGGCTCAAGTCAGTTGAATTTCAGTATTTTACAGCATGTGTAAGATGAAAAGGTCTACTCTATATGTGCAATTTTAAAGTAAGGGATAAAAGTGTATAACGTTTTTTCCTCCAATGTCAGAAAATTTAATTGACTTTGTATGTGTCGCCTTGCAGCACCGTGTCTGAAAAACCAACATTCACAGAGGCCACTTAGGCTCACTTATGCCATCTTGTGGAAGAAGGTAGTTTAGCTACAATAATTGAAGTAGAGGGACAAGTTCTCCAAATACACACGGTATACTTATTTTTATGACCTGGTTAGCCAGCTAATCACAATTATATGGCCTTTCAAAAGAGCTGAAGGGACCTTATGAGCAGTGCAGAACAGCTTCCTTCCACCCTCTTCACAGAACCCTGCTGTCTCTCTGCCAACTACCTTTTGACAAGAGGCAGCCACTTGGCAAGTGCTGCTCAGGGTTAAAAGGATAGCGTTTCTTGCCCCATGGAGCTGAACAAAACTTCTTGCCTAGTCTGATCTGATAAGTATAGAGACGGTGGAAAACAGACTCCAGAGAGTTCTGAACTAGACCAAAAGATCATAGATTACAGAACAAAGGCTGAGATTCAGCAAGAGACAAATCAAAGCTATAAAAATTAAGTGCTTGTACAAACTGACAAAGAACTAGCATTCTTTTTCATGTTTACATCTGAGGTGGGATCTCAGGACATCTGATCCCCGGCAGGTCAACAATCTTGCAAGATAAGCTGCTGTCACAAGACTCCTCCCATCACCTCATTAGGCATCTTGCACTGATCCTGGGCCTATCTTTTAACATTGTCTCCCCTCTGCTTCTTCTAGTCAGGAATGTTGTAACGATGACTGGATTAAGCATCTGAAGTCCAGAGGCTGTTTCTAAACCTCAAGCTGTTTGTTTTGCCAGAACTTCTTCTCTAGATGCCCTCCCCTTAAGAGGGGGAGGGAGCAGGGAGGTTTTTTCCCCTGAGCTTTATGTCCCTCACAAAGTTCATCATGCTCTGACTGTGTATTTGTATTTCATTATGACAGTGCAGCCCACACTCAATGTATTCATCCTCAAAATTCTTTGCAAGATAAGATAGTGCTGCAGTCCCCGTTTTACAGACCAGGAACAGCGGCCAGCAGAGACTAAGTGACTTTCCCAGAGTCGTATGGGATGTCTGTGGCAGAACAAGGAGCTGGGCTGGGTTTCCCAGGCCAATCCTTCGACCCCGGGACTATACTTCCTTACTTGTGGGAAGTATCTTATGCCATAAACTGTTAGCACAGAAAGAGAAGAAACAATCCACACATAGGAGCTCAATATCAGGCTCTTATTTTTTGTTTCCTTTTTGAGCTGCTTGGGAAAGCAGAGTTAAAAAAAAAAGTGAGTAAAAATTTCAGGCATTTCTAGATTTGAAAGAGAAATTGATTTTCTCCTTCCTCCAAGTGCCCAAAGCGAGCTTGTTATTCTAAAAAGATGTGATACCTCTTTGAAAGTGTACATTCTTTTCTGCAACCCCCCTTTTCTTCCCCCAGTAAGATAAAAAGAACTCTGGCATTTTGTATTCTTAATTGCGACTGACCAAAATAAAATGTTTTCCCAGTGATGTGGTTTTGTATCTAAGCTTTTTTTGTGCATTGGATTTAACCTTAGGATGTAATATTTTATAAAACATTTATTGCCTTTTCCATTTTTATAGAGCACAATTCCCCTATGATACTTTGTTTTGATAGTCTGCTCTGAATGTGATTCAAAGGCTTCTCTCATAGTTGGAATTTTAGTTGTGGCTAAAGGAAGGAACCTCTGCTATTTGCAGCAAAATTAGTAAGTGTCTCCCTAAACAAGAACAGTTCCAACAGGTAAAGATAATTAGAATCAGAGCCAGGAGACTGCCAAGAGCAAGAATCTGGAAAGTGATTCTGTGAGAGCTATTTTATTCCGTAAGCGAGCAGGTTTTGCACATGTGTCTAAGTGTCCCGCTCATCAGTACCGGCAACAGCAGTGGTTCTTTTCAAAAACTTAATCTTCTCAAAAACTACATCTGATAAATTTGAAATGCAGTTAGAAAACAAACCAACCAAATCTTCTTCCAAGCTATTTGGGGATGGCAAAAGAAATGGTTTTTCTCTGACTCCGACTGTATCCAGACCCTACTGATGTCTCACTGTGGATGCTGCAGGTTTACCACTTAATACTCTCCAAAGATTATAATGCATCGATGATAAAAGCCATTACAGATGTACCACTTTACTTGTATTGTTAACGAGCTTGGCTATAAAGTGATTTGCAACCTGAATTTCATGACAGAGCCAAGGTATAATTTGTTCTGGGCTATAAAGCCTATGAATTATTGAGGCAATTTACTTCCAAGTCTGCCTTTTCTTTTTGAGCACAAGTGCTCATGATGAGTGCATGTGCGTGTGAGAGGAGAGAGGCAGGTCTGCAAGCTGCTGACAGCGATGTAAGCACCAGCTTCTCCAGCAGTACATCTCCCCATCATAGGCTCTTTCACACAGCCAGCAAATAACAACAGAAAATAACTGGCAAAATTATCATTTTGGACAAACGAGAGAAGAAAAATTGCATGCTGAACAGTGCCAAATGAGCACCAAATTCAAATCACAAATAAAAATGCACTTTGGGTAATTACAGAGAGGGGTTTTTCCCTTACAGATGTCACAAAGCTTATGTGGATATAATCAGACTTGAGTGGATCTAGTGATGGTGAAAAACACTGGACTGACAAATCAGAATTCTTCGATCCTCCGTCCAGCTGAGCATATAACCTGCTGTGGGACCAGTCTCTCACTTGATGTTCTTTTTAAACCTGGTTTCTTATGGAAATGAGGCTTTGTAATCACAGCCAAATCCATGTCCTGTCTCCTCTCCTTCCGCTCTCCTCACCCAGCTAATTATTTCTGATTCCACTGACCAATTTCAAGCAAGGTGATAGAAAACTGGAGGTTTCAAGGACATGAAGCTTCTAAATGTTTCATGAAACAGGAGCTGCATAGACAAGAGGGATCTTTAATACCCCCACTGCAAAAAAGACTCCCCTCACTGGAGCTGATTTAGAATAAGCAATCCTGAGGAGACTTGCTGGATTTCTTCAGCACAGACCAGCCTCATCTTTGGTATGTTGTTGCAGTAGGCCAGCAGAGTACCAGGGGACGGTCAGTATCATCAATGGATTATTACTTATTGCTGAAAAGGTTAAAGGAAACATCCATCACATGTTCTCCCTAATATTTTCTGAGATTCCTAGCAAGTGTATCTATAATACTTCTCTTTTATAACATTTAAAATATATGGTTTAGGAAGATGTGTCCTTTGGACACTTTTGACACAGAGCCTGGCTGTGTGCTCATGCCTCAAGCAGATACTGAGAAGCAAGTCTTCCAAAAATAGGCCTCTGTCTCAAGCTCTTGAAGCCATAAAAGGGGTCTAAGAAAGCCTGTCCCTAGATGGCTAACTGCCTAACCCTCTTCTGCAATATGAAAGGGAGAGTTCATTTTCCATTTGGCACTTCGCAGTAGATGCTCTATCTGAGCATCCTTCCAAGATTCAGAGAACATGGCGAGTACATCACCTTTCAGTGCTGTACCACCCTCTAACACCTGCAGCTTCTTTACGTGCTCTGATATCACATCTTCTACACATGGCATGAGACTTGTATGAAAAATGCATTGTGATACACACCTGTCAAAAGACAAATGCTTTCACAGTAACCCTGAGCAGATCTAACAGTGAGTGAAGTCCTGTTTGGTTAATTGCCTAATTTAAAATCATTTAGACGTTCATTTAAAATTATTTAGATATGCATGAATGACTACCTTGTTAGAAGGTAATTGAATTTTTTTTAATCTGTCCATTTAAATCCACTTCTCTCTTCTGGAAAACTTTTTTTAAAACCTGTTTAATTATTAAAGCATTTTTAAAGGGGAAAAATGTATAGATGAATTCTTTATGAGAGGAAATATGCTGATCCTGGATCTTCCTGAGAGACTATTCTATACCACCACCAGGGACGGCAGATTTCTCATGAAAGGCTTCTGGTTTAGACACTCACAGTTCAGATGACTATAGCACTAATAAATAGTATCAGTTACAGCGTCTTGTTTTAAAGCTTCAGAATACTTTAAAAAACAGCTATAAGGAATACATCCATAGAGATAATTTAATTTCTCACTGATATACACCCACCCCTGGATTTTATCTGAGGGCTCTTAAGCAACACTGTGCAACGTTTCCAACTAGAAATTGAGACATCGTGCCTGTCTGCAAATACAGGAGGAAATGTATATGGGGCTGGGAGGAGTAAACCTGAATGTAAAATGGGCTTTTTCTGTAGAATCTCACCTTGTTTCCTCTGACTTTAATAGCACAAAATCCAAGTCCAAAGGCTAGCTAACTATTTACACTCCAAATGCTTTCACTGACAAAACCAGGGACCCAGTCACCATACCTGGTAAGAACAAGTAAAGTTTAAGAATAGTCCTATCCCTCCTTTCCCTTTTACTAGCTCAGCAGACTAAACATAAAGGAACACAGTGTTTATCTGGGCTGGGGGCTTTTAAAAGTCTCTCAGTTACTATTTGAGCCTCATTAAGAGCATCAACAACAAAACAAAGTTTTCTAGAACTATAAAGTCAGATCCCACACTGAGAGATAAAGAGAGCTTTGCAGAACACAAAGCAAAAGTCAAAAGAGAAGCTTTTCCAGAAAATGCATCTTTTCCATGTGGAAATGCATATGGAAAAGCAGCCAGAATGAAAACAGAACATTAATCTCCATTCCACATTTTTTGATTTAGTTAGTGAGTTTTAAAACATCAGTTAAAAGCAAGAAGTTAATTTAAACTTTACCATACAGTAGGATAAGAGCTCTTAGTGTCCTCTTCCTAATCATACTGCAAAAACGCACGTTGAGAGGAAGCTGGCTACTAAGCCTATTTTTACAGACATTAACAACAAGAAAATTTGTCTTTCTCTGACTTACCCAATTAAACAGAACAGACCCAGGTGATCAATGAACACTCTTCCATTCTGCTTCCTGCTATCTAGCATTATGTAAGGCGCTTGGGAGCAACACTTTCAAGCTGTTGCTCGTGTAGACCAAGGATTCAGGAGATCGCCCTTTTTAATTCTGTTGCCTGATATTAATTCATTAAGGGGTCATTTTGTTCCCACAGTGGTTCTAATGGATGAACTGGACTTTCTACACAAATGTAAACTGTTCTCAAGAGGGGAAGAGAGGTCTTTGCTTGCTGCAGGAATTTAAACAGAATTTGTACATCCCCTAGTCATGATCTTTCTATTTGGAGGGATATAACTTCTGCAATGCTACTGAGCTGAAGAAAGCTGTTAAGTGGAGATGTAAATAAGGAACAGTTGTGGGGGGTAATCTGCCTCCTCAAAGACAGGGGCCAGGGACAGCTTTGATTATCAGCTTTCTGTGAGGAGTCAGATGATTTTGATAAAGGGCTGAGACATCACTATTGAAAACATTGTGAGGAGCAAACTGAACTGCTTTTGATGTGCAAAGAAAATTCCGTGTTGCTGTAGGCTGGGTAGGTCAGTAGTTTATATTAACAAACAGTTTATGTTTGAATTAATGAATCATGTTATAAGGTAAGAGCCTGCCCTTGCTTCCACCCTTTGCAGGCTTTCTTTTTTGTGCTGGACTTGGTCCAGGAGCTCCTTGTTCATCCATGCAGCCTCCTGGCATTCTTAGCTGACTCCCTCTTTGTGGGGATACAGCACTCCTGAGCCTGGAGGAGGTGATGCTTGAATATCAACCAGCTTTCTTGGGCCCCTCTTCCCTCCAGGGCTTTATCCCACGCTACTCTGCCAAGCAGATCCCTGAAGAGGCCCAAGTCTGCTCTCCTGAAGTCCAGGATAGCGAGCTGCACACCCCCTCCTTGCTACCCTAAAGGTCTTGAACTCCCCCATTTCGTGGTCACTGCAGCCAAGCTGCCCTTGACCTTCACACTCCCCACCAACACCTCCTTGTTGGTGAGAACAAGGTCCGGCATAGCACCCCTCCTTGCTGGCTTTTCTATTACTTGAAAGAGGAAGTTATCATCAAGGCATCCCAGGAACCTTCTGGGTCGCTTAGGCCCCGCTGTGTTGTCCCTCCAGCAGATAACCAGGGTGGTTGAGGACCTCCATGAGGACCAGAGCTTGTGAACGTGAGGCTGCTCCTCTCTGTCTAGAGAGGGCCTCATCTGCTCGGTCTTCCTGGTCCGGGGGCCTGTAGCAGACCCCCACTATAATGTCACCGTTCCTCTAGGTGTTGGAAAGAAAATACCAGATTATGCCCTTCTTCCTAGGAAGTCAGGTGAAAAAAACCTAAAAGTGCTTTATTTTGTATTATTCTTTAATCTATATTTATTCTATATTTATTTATATATTATAATATTATATATTTATTTATGCTGCATCAAATGACACTTGCTTCCTGCACACACACCCAGAAGCTCAGTTCCTGCAGTGTTACTCTCTCTTTGCCTACTCAGCAGGTCCGGTTGTTTTCTTTCAGTCTGGATAATGACTTGTGGACAAATGCAATTCAAGACATGAGTGACAGATTACTGCAGGGCAACACTAACCCGGCTAGATTCCAACAGAGGTGCCCCTCTTTTCTGTTAATCCAGGTGGTAACGGAGTCAGATCTGATTTGCAAACTCTCCACGGGCATTTAGGGTTCTGACTGGGGTTTTACAGTTAGAAACCTCGTCCCCATACCCGAATGGAAACACCTCCTCGCAGTTGGTAGACAGTGCGTCAGGGACTGCTGACAGCTCACAAGACAGAAGCGTTGCGCTAGCAAAAGCACGAAGGGAAGGGAAGTCAAACGGTTGTAATTATTCCCCCATCCTCCTCAAGCAAGCTCAGTCCTTGCATTGCAGAGTAATTTCTGAAGAACGGAGCAAAACTGAGCCTCAGAGCGCCCTCCCTCTTTGCAACAGCAGGAGCTCGTCTCTTACAGAGCTGTTCCCGGTGGTGATACAATGCAAGACACTGAAAAGTGAAGGACTGCCCTCTTGTGTCAGTCACTATTTTTTTCATTTGCCTGGTTTTGTATTCCTGTTTTTATTAGTGAGTGAGCACTCAGCCATTTCCCTCCAACAGATATTTCTTCTTTGGAAAGGCATAGGATTTGTTTCTGAGTACTAGCCTGATGGAAAAGTTCAAGAAATGAAAACACACCTGCTGTATTTGTGACTTGGAGACACCCAGGCCTGGGCATGTATTGCTCTTCCAGCTAGAGACATCCACTGGTTTATGCCTAGTCACCATCTTGTCACGAAAAAAGAAGTCAGCAGAGAGAATAAAACAGAAGTATAATTAAGAATGACAGAGAAGAGACAGAGGAGAAGCAGATTTGTTAAACCAATTTGTTAAACCTTGCAACCCTTACAGTAAGCTATAAGCAAGTTCATTATAGAACTAACACTTCTCTAGGGAGCCGGACTCATGAACAGCTCACACACCATGAATGTGTAGCAGAGATTCCAGTCTCGGTCCTGCTGGCTGGCAGGGAGATCTTAATTTTTAAATTTTAGTGCTCCGGGGTAGTTCTTGCAGTAAGGGTTGTCAGAGAATAGTCCTCTAAAAGTTGTGCAAGATTTTGTGCCCACCGCTTCCACTGCTTATTAATGACCGACACCTAAATATTTGCAGAAGGTAGCATCTTTTCACAGCTACCAAAGCAACTTCGGCAAAAATGAAGACTATCAGTCATATTCTTGTTAGTAGAAGGTCAGTCAACAGTAGCTCTGACCTAGTGCTCCACACCTTACATTACATTCACTAATAGCACTAGTGTTTGGGCTTCCTTTCCTGCACTTACCCCGTAGATAGATTATCTATCCTGTAGGTTGCTCATGTTCTTAAAGGCAGCCAAATTAGCACCTTGCTAAAGTGGATTCAAAGAAAATCACTACTCAGGAGTGGACAGAATTCATAGTATTTGGAATATGGGAGGGGCAAGAAAGGGAAAGAGCTGTCATTTAAAAAAAGGCCTCTCATAGCCCATATTTTTGTCTGGGCTGAGACCACTGTGATCAACTCCGAGCTCCCAGTTTTTAAATGGTGCATAGCAGTCATCCTTGCTATCAGTACTTCACAAAGAATCATCCCTGAAGAGTAATTTCTTTGGACTATTGCCCAGCCTGTACTATGGTATTTTGGATTTTTAACTTATTCTACGTGGCACAGCTAGAGCATGCTTTGTACCATCCTGCACATTACTGAGCTCATCTATGTACTAAACTGGTGAAAGCTGCCAGGAATCTTTGGTTTTTTTCTTGTCTGTACTGACTGAGACCCTGACACCTGAGCAGATAAAGGTTATGGGCATCTTTGAAAGCTTGAAGAATATTTGAAATACATTAGTAATGCTTAACCATGTGTGCAAGTGTCTCTTTGAGACTAATTTGTACTTTAGCTGGCAAAAATAAGTAGTAAAAGGATCCCACCTACAAGCCAACTCATCTTGAAAATAGAAGTTTAAAGATTTTTTTAAAATGAAGAAAAATCCCTTCAGGTCTCATAACCAACAAAAAAACCTTGTCTCACTGTGAAACATAACATAATGCGTTTCCCTCCCCACACTTTCCTGTCCTTGTTTGCCATCTTCCTGCAGTGTAAGGAGCCTGTGCCATTATGTAGCAATCTGCACTCCAGAACCTTCTGGACAGTTAACGTTCCCAAAAGAAGAGAAACTACAGAGGCTGTTCAGTGTGACTTGCTAGGATTCCCCTTTCAACTCCAGTTTGGGAAGCTTCTGTTCCAGAACAACAACTTGCTGTTTGTACTGTTCTGACTCTTCATCTGTGTTCCCAAGCAGGCAAAATTCCCCTGACATTTTTTATTGCCATATGCCGGACACAAGGAATATTTTTTTTTAATCAGAAGATGAACAAGCATTCATGTTCCACTTTTACAGGCATTTATAAACTGCTGCCCTTTTACTTCATTTCATGGCCTTGAAGAAGTTTTACCAGGAGTTTACAGCAGTCACAGAAAACATTTCTTCTAACTGACAGATCATTACAAGGGCATGAGAGGAAACATCCTCCCATCGTAACCTGCTTATAAAACCAAACTCTTCATGTCTTCTTTAACTCTTACAGTCCTTCCCTTCCTTTACTCCCCTCCTGAAATGAGTCAGAGCTGTGGCTATTCTTTTGTTGCATCTTCTGCATTTTCTGAATTTGCCTTTGTTGCTGGATTTCTGTTGATTGTATCAGGTGAATATGGGATGGGATTCAGCCCACCTGACGTCACTTCTCCAGGGATGTCATTGAGTTTCTGGCTTATCTGTCCTACTTCAATGCATTGTTTACCCATTTGGACAGCTTCATCATAAGAAGGTGGCAACTCCATTGCGTAGAGACTGTAAGCTGGAGGGGACACAGTGTTCTTATCCACATCCATAAATATCAAAGGAATAGGGGCACGTAGAGGGTACTGCAGTGAGCTATATGCTGTGAAGAAAAGGAATAAAAAAAAAATAAAATTAAACACCTGCATGGGCTGCTGATACATAAAGGTCTAATCCTGCTTTTCTCCAAGAAATTATGGACTCATTTTTGTGGTGTCAGAACATATGCACTATATACTAAAAGCTGTCAGTATAGAATTACCCACGATGGAATATATAATCATTCTCTAAAAGAAAGGAGTCAGAATTAAAAATGTCTCTGCATATCACCATCCAGTAATTATTGTGAAATAGCTGATATAGTACATGTATGTTGTAACAGAGGTAGTTTCAGCTGGGTTCGTACACGTACATGAACAGCTGTGAACAATTCCTCACATGAGAGGGAACTTTGGCTGGGATAGTTGGACAGTGAGATGGGCAGGAAAGTTAAAAAAATAAGGGAATGGCAGTAAGAACAGATGTGGGAGATGACACTTAAGAAGTTAATCCACTACAGACTTTAGTTTAACCTCTGTACTGTTAAATCCTACTTGTTTTCTGCACTCACTCACTGTGTTATCCTCACGACCTTCCTTTATCTCGCGTGCCCACCCTACGGGGCTGAAAGTTGTTCTGGGAGTTCCTCAGAAAGTCCCAGTTACCGCAAGCCAAGAATTCTAGGCAGACGTTGGGTAGCAAAGCACTGCTGAAGCGCTGACTCCCAGAGGATACTCACAGGTCACCGTGCTGTGGGCAGTGCTGTCGCTGTCAACAGCACTGCCTGCCAGATCGTAAGGGTGGCAAGGGAAGGGCTCGGCTGGAAGCCTCTTCTTCCGGCAGCAGAACTGGATGCAGCTCGCTGTGATCCCAGAGAGCAGGAGCAGGAACACCGTCAGCAAGATTAACCTTAGAGAAGGAGGGACAATACCGTTATTTCATTGCTTACGTTTTACTTCTTCCAGAGCTGAATGTAATTTCACTCTAACTGGGTGAAGGACAGGCCAAACCTCCGGGGTTTAGTTCTGAATGGGTGCTGGATCCTGAATTAGGAAGTTGGATCACAAACACTTAATCACAGGTTGAAGTACTACTGGCTGTGGGTACAATCCCTTCTGCCTCACAGATGCCGTAACGTTAATTATCTTGGGTTGTATTTTCAACTTTTATGCAGGGAGAATGGCTCCACTGTCAACAGTAAGAGTGGGTACGTACTTGGAGGGAAGTACAAGTACAAACTTTCCTAAGCCTAGGACCTTTATTTACAAATGAGGACAGAAATTATATTTTGCAGTATGTTTTGATAACACAACTCTATCTCTAGCTATTGTTTAACGCAGTTTATTATTTAACAATTTGTAGGGTACCTAGGTGGACATACTAGTGTTTCAGGCGCTTCTCTCGACTGAAACTCTACCTTCCCGCCCCACAATTTCTCAAATGAATCCACTCTTCTCACGAGCCAGGTGAGCAGTAAGACATGGCACGAGAAGATGAGGCAATAAGAAATGCTTGGAAGTCCTGTAAAGATGTATCAATAGGTCCAAGGACAAAGTTGAAGTACATTCATAGTGGCTTGACAGAAATTACTGTGTGACAGATCATGCTCCTGAATTTCTCGTTAGGATTATATTCCACCCTAAATATGTACAGAAATGGCCTCAGTAACATTCTATTATTTTCTCCAAATCTAAGACAGTACTTGCCCATAAAAACCATGATTCTAAAACAAACATTTCTTCAATAACTGTTTTAACAAGAGTATATTTCTGTTAGTATGACAGTCAGATACATGTAAAGACTACATTCAGTATGAAGGTCGGATTTGAGGGCCTCAAACTTCTACAAATTTCCTGCATTTTCTTGCAAATTAGAGGTGGTGAAGTCACCGTCCCTGGAGGTGTTTAAGAGTAGAGTCGACATAATGCTGAGGGATCTGGTGGAGTTGGGAACTGTCTGTTTGAGGTTAATGGTTGGACTGGATGATCTTCAAGGTCTTTTCTAACCTAGACAATTCTATGAACATGCTGCCCTGTTGGAACTTTGCTCTGAGACACTCCTCCAGCGCGGGAGTGTTACCTCACGGCGAGCCAGTCGGCATTCCCTGACACTCCACCAGCTGCATGCCAGTGTGTCCTGTGAAACCAGCACGCCCTCGCCTGCTGCTGCCCTCCACGGAGGCAGAAATCACCCAGGAGAAGGCATATCGGCAGTAGAAAGCTCAGCTCGAGCTCATTTGCTTTCATGATTTCAACGCTGCCTAATTACAGAAGCCTTCTTAAAATATTTTATGTAACTATGTATTTTAAACAGTTCAATGGATCAGCACGTTCTAAGAAAGCAAAGGATAGCAACCAAAATTAGTCCAGACTGAGTGACAGCTAAAAATAACCGACTCCCTCTGTGTGCTACCACCGAAGTGAATACACCGACAGAATGCAAACTACAAAACCAACGTTTGGATCCCTGCAGTGCCTGTGTTAGGCAAGAGACGAATGCACTTGTGACGAGAGCTTTCCCTTCTACTTCTGTTTTTCCCCTTTCAGTCATTCCAAGAGCCAGTACCCAGGTTCGTCATCAGCTGGAGCTCAGCCTGAAAACACGGCGCTGGGAGCTCACCACCCGCTGCCCCGCCGGCGGGCGAGAGCCCCGGCAGGCCCACGCTGCGCAGCCCCGGCGCGCTCCGCGGAGCCGCCTGCCCAGGAGGAACAAACCAGCCCTGCAGTTCCACTGGAGCGGCCTCAGAAAGGAAAGATGACATCTCCCTAGATGAATGCTGTCCCCTGCCCGACACCTTATCTCCCCCGGGGGCTCATCTGTAACTTATTCCACTTCCATAAAACCGAGCAGAAACCCTTTCCTCTGTCCTGCCTGCGGGAAGAGAGTTTCCGTTGCCTTACTACAACTACTGTTCATAATAACTTTCAAATTACTCTGGGTTAGTAAGATTAATAATAAACTTACCAGACATACCACAGACTTGTCCAATTAGACATGTTCTGAGGGCATCTGTGAAGGAAAGTAGATGATTCACTGATTTAAAAATCTACAGTCAAACAGTGAACGTGCGACAGGGAATAAATTTCACATGATTTCTGAGGGGAAAAAGGAAAAGCAATCAGTAAGAGTACAGAGCAAAACCCCTTTAGATTTTGTTTCAAAGGACTGTTCTTCATGGTTTTAAAACTAATCCATCTGAGAACTTGCAAATAATCCCACTGTAAAAGTTGGTTTCTGAGTAAATAAACGTTTTTACAAAGTGGTACTTTACTGTTGCTTAGGAGAGAGAAGTACACATCCTGGATTCTCGAAAGATGAATCCACGAGTTATTTAAAGTTCACTGAGATGAGGCACCTAATACCACAGGCCTGTCTGAAAATGCAGCCTAAGGCAAATGCCTACTTCCCCCTGTTATTTTTAATTTACTTTTTCATACCTCCAATGCGACCAGAAATGTCTTTTTTTCAGATCTCCTTACAGGACCAAAAAAAAAAAAAAAAGCGAACAGGTTCTATCCCATTTCAGGAGTGCAGCTGCCACAGCAGCACTGCACACAGCAAACGGCCTGGGATGGCTGTCATGGAACAGAACAAAGCTTTTGGCTGCAGAAGAGAATCTGCAAAGTGACTTTTCAGAAGATGACGTTTCAAAAGTCATTTTGAAAGAGGATCATTCACCTCAGTCTACAGAGCAAGGCCAGCCAAGTCAGACATGCAGGCTGGTAAGGGTCTTAGAGAGGAGAAAAAGCAGCGGGAGTGGATGGCTGTCGGTCAGTCGTCCCTCTGCCCTGACAACGGCCCTCGGCCACCACGGGAGCAGGTTCATTAGCAGACATCGGAACAATTTTGATTACTCACTGATCAGAGTTCTTGCAGTTACTCTCTGACGAACAGAGCAGTGCCTGGGAACGGGCAAAGCGCCAGAGCAGCGGGCAGGAGGAGAGAAGCACCTGCGGCGTGCGGCGGGGGTGCTGAGCAGAGCCCGGCGGCCGGGGGGGTTCCAGGAGAGGCTGCCGGAGCGCCGGGTGGGGACACCCGAGCCCTGCACCCCGTGCCTGGGGCCGCCTCCGCCGGGGCGGGCGAATAAATAACCGCCCGTTAGCACGCCCCCCCGGCGGCGCGGGGGTACGGCGGGAGGACGGAGCTTTCCCCGAGGCGGTCTGGGGCCGCTGCGCAGCGCTCTGCTTGAGAGACAACCCATGGGCTGCGCTGGCAGCTGGACAGCCTGCCCCTGCCTGGGCAGGGCCAGAGGGATTTGGAAGGAGAAATTAAAAAGGAATGAGAAACGACGTATGAGAAATATTAGAAAGAAACACAGGTTTGAAAAAAACAGATCATCTCCCTTTTTTAAAAAACAGTCTTGTTAAAAGAAACGTGACTGAGAAGGTATTGACTGCTCTCTGAAGCTCAGTTTGCTCCAAAATAAACTGTGTCCAACATTTCAAATGGAAAAATTCAATTAAAATATCTGCCTGTTGTTTTATCTTGCACATCACTGTCCCAACCCCCAAGGGTTGATATTCTGGTAGAAATTTCATAGAGAAATGTTTCATTGCTGTGATTACAGCCATCCTTAGAGCAGTCTGGCCCACCTCTAAACGACAGCTCTCCTGCAGTTCTGTTCAGGGTGAAGGCTAGCTAGTTGAGTAGGATTGTGATTAAAAACTCCTCTTTTAGGACTTGCTATGAGTTACTGAAGTCTTAACCATCCCCAAGCAAGAGCAAAACGTGTGCTAAAGGCCAACCACATCCACCATATGAATGAGCAAGGATTATTTCTGCTTCAAAGTAAAAGGTGACTTAAAGGTTGGACACCTTTGAAGCACCAATAGAGCAGAGGCCAGTTACATGGCAAAAAAAAGATGTTAGTCAATGTAAGCGATGACCAGAATCAGGGTGATCGTGATACAGCAAAAGGGCAGACACCCAGTGCTAAAAAGCAGGGGAGTTAATTCATGGATTAGAAAGATTTCAACTGGGGAAGAAAGGGGAAGATCAACTAAGAGGATGGTGTTTCGCCATCTGGTGAGGTCCCTGATCTCCTCAGAGGTGTGCATGTATAAAAGCTCCTCTAGTAATGAGAAAGAGACAAAATACAATGATTTTTTTTTTTTTTTTTTTTTTTTTTTTTTAGATTTTAATGCAAGAGGAGAATATATTTGGACTTGGGCTACCAGAGGTTTATTCTACAAGAAGGATGGGTCATCTCCAGGTGGCCGGGGACACTCCTGCCCCCGGGAGCAGCGCGGGCTGCAGCAGCGGGGCAGGACAGGCTTCCACAGCCCCTGCTCCACCTGACGTTTGCTCTGTAAGGCTCAAACCCAGCGTTTCAAGGCGCAGCAATGGCATGGGGCAGAGTGACTAAAGTATCTTCCTCCAGGACTGCTCAGGGTCATGGGACCGTTGCTCATTTAGGAAAAGCTGCATTCATAAGTGTGAAGCAATCTGAAGGCACCAGCTGAGCAGCAGATGGATTAATAACATGGCTATGACACCAGTACTTATTCTCTCACTTCCTTTCTGTTTTAGAAATGAGTGATATCCCTTTTAGGGATCATAAAGATCATACATGGATGTGAATTTCTTATTAAACTAGAACAGCAGCAGAGCCAAGCCCAGACCCAGTCTATTTGCATAGACCCGAACCTGAGAGCACAGGAGTTTGTGTCCAGTGATTCAAGAGGGATCACAGCTGCAAAACTCCATCTGAAAGCCCAATGTTCAGAAGTGCACTTAGAAGAGCAGAAAACTTCAGCTTCTGGGATACTTAAATATATTTCTGAGGTTCCCATGTTATCCTCACAATAAGGGCTTGATCCCTATTGGAGTCCTATAATACGGGAAGAGAAACATCAGATTACGTGTTTAGAATTTCCAGGCAATTTTAATGCCAAATGTGCTACGATTGTTGATAACGTACTTCGGAAGCACAGCAGTGGACAGGATTGTTTGCTGCTTCAAGAGATTAACTTGCATGAAGGCTAGAGCTGCTTCGGGTAGTTGTGCACTTGGCATTAAGCCATGCAAGTGGATGCAATAGCTCTCAGCTGCGTCAAGGAATTACCAACAAACCCAGTATTTCTAGTTCAGCCTGGTGTGGCTAAATTAGCAGGAAAACTGTTTCCAGTAGTCAGGCATCTCAGTCAGTTTCTTGTTTCCTGTACTGGAGAAAGATTAAGAAGCTGTTTTTATATATATTACAAATAAGAATTGCTTAGGTAGGAGCATCCAGACAGAATTCCTAAATTTTCAGCAGCCTGACAGTGTGCATCTTGGATCGTTGCAAATTTGCATTGGGAAGATTCTAAAGAGTCTCGGCGCCAATTAAAAAACCAGCAAAAGTAACTATGTTAATATAAATGAAATTATTTTAGTTATTTCTGGTTTAGAAGTCAGATCTGTTAGTGAATCCTTGGCTTGCTTGCTCAACATCCACTCACAAACAAGAAGTTTTAGGCAAGTGAAGAGTCCTGGTGATGAAACAGGACGGAGCTGTCACAGGGTTTAGGCACTGATTTCTCCACTTCAGTCAGCTCAAGGAAACAAGCGGTCAGGTGTCTCCTAAGGAAAACCTGTTTACTCTAGATTGGGAAACTTCGTTTAAACACTAAATCAAGCCCAAGAACTTCAGCAAATATATCAGAGGATTAGTTGTTTCTTTCTGGAAAGGATCCTGTTTTCTATTCCTTGTGAAATGTGGCAATTCTCATCTGAATGACAGTGGAACATCCAAGGGCTACATTCTGCAGAAAAAAGTAACTTGTGCTTTTACTCTTTAAGTTCCAGTTGTGTTCCAGATGAAGCAGCACAGGCCACATGCCTGTGTTGAGTTTTACAACGGATCTGCTTTCCCACATCAATGGGGTTTTTTTCCACATCAGTTTGTCTCCCCCGTTGCTCAAACATTGCCTTGTGCAAGAGCTGGGCACCTCAGTGACTGTGCCAGAAGAACAAAACCAATCCAATTGGAGGGGAAAACCCAGTCCCACAAGGATCAGCCATTATGACCCCAAGAAGTCAAACACAATTACTTTCCAGGCCTGAGATAAAATAACAGGCTTTTCTGTTATGAAAGAAAATAGAAAACATTCAGATTTCCATAAGTGCTTTACAGAGTCTCAGCTGTGTATTGCAAGCATAATTTCCTTTATTTCCAGCACTCCAGGAATAGCAACCTATTCTTATTGTCACGGTTCAACACTCCCCCGGAGAGAAGGAATACACATTTAGCTTTAAGTGTGGAAACCTTCCCCAGTGAAACCCAGAACCTTACGCTCACTCCAAATCCATGAAATTATTCATGTGGGGTTTTCAAGATCAAGTCCAAAGCACACAGTTAGCAGCGGGTGACACCCTTCGCTTACCCCCGGGCTGTTCATAGGTCGATGGCAGCTGCTCTGATGACCAGCCTGACCCCCGGAGCGCAGCAGCACGGCGCCGTGCACGCGCCCTTCCAGCTTCCCCAGCCCACGGGGCGCAGCCAGAGCTCCCCAGACTCGGGCTCCAGGCACTTACTGTTGGGTGGACCAGCTGCTCCTTGCACCTACTGAGCCGCCGCCTTATTCTCGCAAGCGACCTCCACAATGTCTCAACATTACTGCAGGCTCTACATGTATTCTTTCAGGGTTTATTTTTTTCCTTTTTTTTAATCCTTTGGATGCTTTTTCACAGTTCCTGGCCTCTATGAAGTGGAAGATTCCTAAGTCAGGGGTGTGGTTTCCTGATAGATAATTTTACACTTCTTTTCAGCACATTATATAGTTATGAGGGTCTGGAGACTAATGTATTCTCAGCCATTACTTTCCAGCTTCCAAGAGGGAAATCCAAAGGATCCTCACATAATGGATACCCCCAAATTAACTGCCTGAAATAAACCTCCTACTCCACCAGGCTGTGCTCGTCTTTGCTTTGTGAAAACCTCCCTATCGTGAGGCAACTGTCAACCGTGCAGAACTATTGGCAGGAGTTTCCTTTTATGCAGCAGTATTTAATCTCCCTGCAAGGACTGTAAGAGAATCAGCACATGAACTTCATTGTCCTCAGCTTCACCCCGACTGCCCCAGCTGTGCCAGGAGGAATACTCGGTGCCTCTTACCAAGGCGGAGCTGTCTCTGGCCAGCACTGCCCCCCCCTGCCCCTCCTGTTTAGTGCTTCGGCGTTTGTAGGGCTTTAGACTGCAGAGTTAAGTAACTTCGCAGCCACTTGATCCATTATTAAACGAGAACGGAGCTGAATGGATCAAACACTGTCTTTGGAAAAACAAGGAACGCCTCTTCATCGGTTATACAAGCTTCCCCTATAAAAAATTTCTGGTGACAAGTGCTTTACTGCTTTTTCCTGCAGTCTGACGAGCTCGCCACATTTTACCTTAGGGAGATTTACAAATAGTCCGTTTCTATTCTCCTACTGCATAATCTAATTAAGCAGTCTTAACAGCTACGCAGGGCCAAAGGGCAATACGCCTTTGGAGTGGTGGTGAGGGAGTTTTGCCACAGATTTACCGTGATTCAAGAAAGACAGTGTGATACAAGATTTAAAAGATTATCTACATTTCTAGATGTTTGCTAACTTCCTGGTCCCTTCATTCTCCATAGTGTAGTGCCTCTCTACTTCTCCCTGAACTAGCTACTGCTTCCTGGCAGAGGCTACACCTGCAGGGCACTCCAACTTAACTCAGTAACAGGCAGAAATCTATTTTTAGTCAGAAATTAGAGGAAAGCAAATGTAGAAATACAAAGTTCCTGGACAGCCACGATCGAGGGCAAGTGTCCAACCGTATCCAGCGACTCAGTGGGCAACACAGTCACTATTTCCTCCTCGATCATGTGTCATCAGGAAGCTTTCACAGTGCACTGTAAAAATGACTGCCCAAACGATTTAGAGGAGACTCGCGTAAGCAGCTTTATTCTGGTTTTAAAAAGGAAAAAGCCAAAGGTTTTCCAAATCCATTCAAATGCATCTGAAACTGGAAAGATAGACGTTGTTTGAAACTCATCCACGTAGGTGTAAGAGAGATACTCCTGCCGCGGGAACAAGTGCCTTGGGAAGACACGGTGACTAACAGCAGATGCATCTGCCTGGGCCCCTCACTCAGTCTGTCTTCTACCACAAGATTATTGTCATAGAGTCGGCTTGAAAATGAAACTAATGGAAAGGGAGTTTACGTGGAATTTTTTGGGGAAAAAAGCAGTAATATTACATGTCACCTTCCCTCCCACTTCTCTGCTCCCCGCACATATTTGGATCAGTCTAAAAATCTTTCCATGTTTCAACGGAGCTGATTTCCCAGTAAGATAAAGCCTCCCTCTTCCCTGCCGGCTGGCCTGGCTCCCTCACTCGGTGGCAGCACACGCAGACACAACTCTTGCCATGAAGAGGATTCGGTAAGATTCCTTAATGTCACCTTTTAAGGTCAGGAGGGCTGTCACAAGCACAGGGTCCTTGGCCTAAAAAAAAAAAAAAATGCACATATAAACCCAACCTGTTCTTTTGTACCTCGAACAGAGAAGTCGATCAAGTTCTAAACGATGCATTTTACATCTCGGTTGTAAGATGCCCCAGTTGTAGCTATAGATTACCTCCCTTCCCACTGTGTTGGCTCTTTTACATCTCCACGCAACGCTCACACTGCAGTAAGGGAAGGAGCGGTGACTAAGCATTCCATCTCCAGAGCACTGCTGATACCGTCACCACGTTACAGCCCTGACAACTGGGCACGGCAGCGGCAGGGCGCTGCGGGGAGCTGGGAAAGCCACGGCCCCAGTCAGCCACCAGTTAGCCTGCAATCTTGTGTAACCACCGGTGGTTACCAAGAGGCACGATGTCAACACGATGCATCATGCCAGGAACTCTACTGCCGTCTTTCTGCACATGATTCTCTTAATTTTGGAACAAGCTACTCATCCTGCCATCCCACGCACGGCTCACAACAAAAAGCAGGGGAGTAAATTCTTTCAGTCTCTGTGAAATCCCAGGAGGATGAATCAGGGAGGGATATCACGGCCCTGCAGAGATGTCTGGGCCTCAGACCTAGACCGCAATACGGAAGGGCAGAAGCAGCCGGGGAAACAGGGTTCATCGAGTAGAAAAACAAGAAGGCCGTACTGACTTCCAGGAATATACTGAAGGAAAGGCAGCCCGAAGAAATGTGCACACTGTAGCAGACTGATCCACGTACACCTAGTGCTGTGTCAGCAGGACTGCAGGTTTTCTTGCACAGGGACACTAAGAGCTCACCTCATCTTTTAGTTAAGAGCAGCAGCATTTTGGCCTTTTGGCGCTGTGTAACGCCGCGACCTGTGAGCAGTTACTCAGAGTTCTGTGAGGTTCAAGTGTCTAATGCTGCTTCTTTTCCCCACGCGGCTGCGTGGAAGGCCCCTGCGAGGGACCAGCCCTCCAAAGCCCACGGGTTCTTCCAGGCTTTTTCTCTCCTCCCCGTAACCACGCGTGTTCGTCACCCCGCGGGTCCCAGCCCTGGCTGCCGACACCTTCCAGAGCAGCTACAAACCGGTGAACCCGCCCAGAGCATCGCAGCGGCTGCAACTTACATCCAAGTCAGGAGGTGGCACCCACGAAACACCGATGCGCTTGGCTTGACCGCGCTGCAGCGTCCCCTTGGCGGGCCGGAGGGTGAAGCCCTTCTGCTGCAGCAGCGCCAGGCTGCCCACGCTGAACTCCGTGTCCTGCGGGAGACACGCACACACCCGCCCTCACCACAGCCCCCTCGCCCCGGCAAACACAACGCCTCCCCGTTTTTGCCCAGGTGCTGTATCTGGGCCAAAGCGCTTCAGCCCTGGGGCGCTGCAGGTATCCACGCCGTCACTGGGCCACGCTGCCACAAAATACTACCCTGAAATAACAGCACCTGCCCTGGCACCCAGCTCTGCGCTCAGACTTCTGTATTTCAGAATTAGGGAAGCAAACAGCTAAATTAATTTTGTTGCTGACTTAATATGATAATACTAATTCCTCATATTAAGCCTCTGAACAGCAGTATTTTCAAACACTGGCACTTTTCTAATGTAAAGCTTATCAGAAACTCTGAAAGCTGTCTTCTTTAATTTATATAACGAGTTTGCCAAAGAACTAGTAGCTGTTTGTGCAGTGTCAGTATTCCTTACGCCACCTGCCACAAAACTGCACTTTTTGTTCTCTTCACCTTCTTCAATGGGAACTGAGCTGACTGTATAGCTCCAACTTCCAGTTCTGTCACGGCTGGTGCTGCAGAACCCTCTCCCTCGACATACTCCAGGATGAGGAGAATGGACTTCACTGGTTCTTGTAGCTCTAAACAAATAGGAGTCAGGTAAACGTGGAGACAGTCAAAATGAGCAATTATCAGTGTGGAACCAGCGTAAATTACACCAGGCTGGTTCAAAACAAAGTGATGTTGTGGCAAATTCTTGAGCTGGCATAGATAAGGAGATCCTTGGTACAGAGTCAGTGAAGAATTAAAAGGAGGTTTTGCACAATTTGCAATTGCAAAGTGTAACTGTTAATTGTTTATCAAGTTTCATGCTCATTTTCCAGCCCCATGGCCCATACATTGTGTGTACTGTATTCCTGCTGGTGTATGGTGTGTGCTTGGGTTTATTTATAGCTCGGGAGATAGTTGTTGTTCCTTTACTGTCTCTCAACACAGATCCTGTCCAAAGAAATTAAGGAAGGATAAATTCAACCCCCTGAAAGTGTGTCTGTTTCATAACAGTACAATCAGGAGTGTCCAGGGTATGTTTTTCTATATGAAAAAATTTTATCAACAGTTAATACAAATCAGAGAAGTGGCAGAAAGCAAATACATCTTAATATTTTGTAGTAGTATTAAATGATAATAATTTTTTGCAAGGTAAGTTACAAAGATAGAAGATGATTGTTAAGATATAACCGTATAAAAATTAAAAGAAAAATCTTGCCTTAAGAGAAAGTCTTCTGCTTTTTTTGTGTGATATAATTATAGGCTGTGCCATAATGCTTATTTGTTCTGATTCTGGAAGAAGTACCTTTATAATTTACTTTTTCTTAAAGCATGAGGAACATGCCCATGTCTTATCCCTCACTGTTTTGTAACAGAGTGTCAGTGGTAGCACATCACCTCCTTCTAGCGCTTCCAGCGACGGCCGCGGGAACGTCCCGGCCAAGGACTCAACGGGCACGTCGAGGGGAGCTCCCCCCGCCACGTACACGGGGCGCGCTGTGCCTGCACCCCTCAGGAGGATGGTGTGGGCTGTGTCCTGCAGGAGACCACAACGCTGCAGGTGTCACAGCCGCAGTGCCCCTGTGACCGAACACCCACGCGGCAGCCTCGGCTGCAGAGACATCTTGTCACCTGCCCGTATAATGCCCCGAGGCCCGGTTCTCTAGTGCAGGAATCCTGCATGTCCCCTCGTCTCGTCCTCTCAGGCCCTTCTGTTTGAAACCTTTCACTCCTGGGCCCTGGGCCTCAGGAGGGGACTGGGAAAACTATTTATACTAACGCCGTGAAAAGAGGCAAAACGTCCCTGCTGCCAAACCTGGCTAAAGACTGTGAACACGGACCGGGCTCCAAACATCCCCAGCTTGTTCTGATTTGCATTCTTAACCGCAGTTCCAAGGTTCTCTGGAGACACAAAACTTGCACGGAGAGAAGGAGCCAGCGGCCCTGCCCTGTGCCAGCTCCTGCTCTGGTCTGCAGTGCCTGGGGCAGGCGTTAGCTGGCACCCTGCCTTAACTTTTGGTCGGTCTCTGCTGGAACCCGGCGTAAAGCCCCCGGCTGTGCCGCCAGCCTGCCCCGGGCTCCAGCCCAGCCCTGCTGCTGCTCTGCAGGTGGGAAAAAACCTCCTTCCTCACACTGAGCGCCCGCAGAAGCGGCTCCCCTAACGTCAGTTTATCTACTAAAGGTAATATATTTCTGCCAACAAATGCTGTGCACTAGGTATAATTATTTGAAACTCCTACTAAGACCCCCGCTGATAAAAATCACTGTAGGCCACAGTTAGACTCTGATCTCCTAATCCAGATGTCTCGATTGTCTCACCTTGCCGAAGAGCACAACCTTGAGACGGTCAGAGTAGTACAGACTTTCATGGTCAGGGCTGAAAGTAACAGTAAAATCCTGACTCTTCCCAGCAACGATTTCCCCTTCTGTTGGAAAGATGCTGAACACACTTAAGCCACTATAGTTCTGTGTTCCTGGTAAATAAAAATGAGGATACAAATAAGAAAGGAGGACAGCTCCTTTAGGAGGTTTACTTCTTCATATATTTTAAACCCATTCAATTTTTGTTGGAACAGCAAATAAAGAAGACCTGATACACAGTTTTGCAGCAAACCAGGGTGTTAGAACTACCAGATAAATCCATCTACCAGCTTCACACATTCACCTCTAGAGGAACTGAAGCAGCATCACCAAACCCTTCCTATATTCTAACGTGTTTTTGCAGAGATGGACATCCCTAAATATAATCTTTAATACGCAGTTACTGTGTGGGCTTATTTAAATTCAGACACTAGGATCTCCTTACTTGTGGATATTTGCTCAGGCTGCATAAATTTACAGCTCCCCATACTGAAAGAATTAGTACAGCTCCTGCTGGGGAAACAAAACTGTGTCTTTGATTTCAGTGACGTGATGCCCCGGGCTTTGACGGTTGTGTAGATCTAACAGGCCAAAGTAACGCTGCTTGATGCTGTGCAAGTCTTAACCAAAAGGAAAAGAGGAAAGAAAAAAAAAGAAGTTTACCAACAAACTCTGTTCTCTGCAAAGGGGATGTAATAAAGGATGGAAGTCTCTGCCAGTCTTTGTCCCTCGTTGACGAAAGCGAATCTAGTTGTATGGAGTATCGCAGGGTCAGCGTGGAAGTGTTCTGTATCTGATGACATTAATTCACACAACAGCATTTTCATCAAAAAACCTGATTCTCAAGCCTGTAGGATCCAGAGTTGGTGAACTGGCTGAACTTATCTTGCTGCATTACTGCACTAGTGTGTACCCAGACTCCGCTGGGAGCGCACGTCACTGCTGCCCACGGCGAGTCGTGTCGGCCCCCACCCCCCAAACACAGGGACCAGGCTCCTTCTGGGCGTCTTGCAGCAAGTAATAGATTTTGGTTAATGACATACTTCAACAAAATCTGAGAGCAGAAAAGTTACGCTTAGATGTTGGGCTGTTTCTGAGCTGTGGGATTCTGCAGTGTGTGAATGAGCGACTGGGCGGAAGTCCCCGGAGCGCACCGCGGCAGAGCAGAGCCCCGTGCGCTCTGCAGGGCCAGTTCTGCCCTCCAGCCCTGTCCCTCGGTCACTGCTTTGTGTGGACATGGACCTGCCTCAACTGCGAGAGCAGGCACAGGCAGAAGAGAGAAAGAGGGCAAATATTTCTAACGCTGGTAAAAGCAAAGCCACTTCTGCCCTCGCATCCCTCTGCAGACAGGCTAGATCTGCAGAGAAGATCACCCAGACCACTTCTGCTTTTTCTTTTAGGAAGGTACTGGAGCGCTCTGGTTTTGTGGGGGCTGCAGGCAGCACAGCAGCAGCTAACAAGATCCTCCCCGCACCGCTTTGTTACCTTTGGCCTGAAACTCTCAGCACCAAATCACCCTGCCAGATGTGCTTTTAAAGCCACGTTCTTCTGTCTGCAGTTTGCCACTCAGCCTTACGTTCTGCCGGACTAGAACCCACAGAACTCCTCTTCCTCCTTACAGAAATTGCTGATGTGCTTTCCAGTTCAGCACGGAGGGATTTACCTTGAACGTGGAAGTCACCTTCTCTCTGGCTACGACATATCCCAGATCGAGGACTTCTTCCACAGAGCAAACAGTTGATGGTGTCACCCCATGACCAGTGATCCTCAGCGTTAGGTTGGTTTTTGCTGTCTGGATGTCCAGCTTTTCAAAAAACTGCCAAGGGAGTGTTTGTGTTACTCCATTTACTGAAGGAAAACATCCCCCACCCCTCCGACTGTCCCCCTCCCACAAATGGGCCATTACTACAGAACTTTGGCATTTAGTGCACAGACAAAGATCCAAAAGTTGGGAGGGGCTGTGCACGGGCAACACAGTTTTTCTTATATAATTATCTTATAATTATACAGCCTCATCCCAGTCAGTAATATGTGTGTGTTACACAGCCCGTTGCAGTGCTCTGTCTCTCCTCTTTCCCCCCATTACTGTCATATCTCTCACTCACCCATTTACTCTCACTTGGACAAAAAGAGATGCTGAAGGTTTCATTTTCCCCTGGCTCGATCATTCCAACTGGTCTGACCAACAGGAAGGGACCGTTGGGATTCAGAACTGAGAATCCCAGCTAAAATAGTGCAACTCAAGGAAAAAAATTTATAAACAGAGATTGGGGAAAAAGACCTAAGAACAGATTCTAAGTATTGTTCAGACCAAAGATGTATAAACTAACCACCTGTAAGCTTTTTCAGAGATCAATAACTAACTCAGAGGAAAGAACTAGTCCATTCCCCCACCCCAATTAAAATAGTTGCGAGATCCCTTTCCCGTTAACCAGAACCCCGTGCAACTCCATTTTCAGATTTTGCCTGGAATGGGTCATTAACAAACACCCTAAGATCCAGGACATGCCTTCTCCTACATTATCCCACCCAGCTTAACCCAGCCAAGCCAGTCTAACAGCCTCTTCTTACAAGGTATTCAGAAATTCAGAGAAGTATCATGCAAAAATCGAGTTGTTGGTTCTGTTTCAGATGTACGTCATGCTGCATTGAAACTAGCTTTGGCATCAGTACCTTATATTCTTTAGAAAGCAGTTAAGTGCTTCTCAAATCTGGCTCTAAGCAGAGTTATTTCCAGTTAAAAGGGTGGAATGGAATTAGCTTTCCTGTAGGTCACCTAGGCTCGTCCAATATATTCTTCACATCACCTCCTGCCTCACTCTGAAAGGTGGGTATTAAGTCTGAAATCTGCTACCTCCTACTTGCTTTAGTGTCAAACAGTTCCTCCTACAGATAAAGAGTCAAATCAAACAGAAGCAGAATGGCAGATGAACTTACATGTTCCAAACAAGGATACTTCCATCTTCTCTGAGGAGATATTCTGTACTGTAATTCGCTTCATCATTCTGTGGCCTGACCGCAATGAAAACATTTCAGAAAGTTATGATGCTCACTCATGTGCTACCATCCCTCCTTTTCCCTCGTGCTTCTACCTGGGCCAAACGTTGATCCCATTCCTATGGCTAATACACTAGTCAAAGCTCACCAAAATTCTTTCAGATTTGGGCAGTCACTTGTGGAGCTTCTGATGCCGTTTTGGGATCAAGTCTGCTTTCTGCATGCCTCAGCTGGCCAGACAGGCTCCTGATTTTCCACTGAAGCACTTATTGCTGGGCTAATTTCTATACTGACTTTTGAAAATTGGCTGAACAATGTCAAAGCAAATGCAAAACTATGCTCTGAAGAAATTAACATCAGACAGAAAAAATTCAAAACTTGAATTCAAATTTCATACCTACTGCAACATCACCAAAACTGACGGTGTTTTCTCCATTATCTGAAGTGACCACAAGAGATGGTGCTACAGCTGGACAGTGCAGCTCCACGTACAGAGTGTTGTAAGGGCTAGAGAGATAGTAAAAGGGTATTTGCTCTTGGGTTACACGGAAATAGAAACTGCTGTCCAGAATCTCTTCTTATTCTGTTCATATCACAGGATATCATTAAATTGGTATTACAAAACAACACACAATTTTTGGTGGCTGACCTTCTGCGTATGCCTAAGCAGAAAGATGAACTACATCTGGCTTGAATTTTTCATGCAGTTATTCTTTAAACTGCTTTGACATTCCTGTGTTTGATTCTTACCTAACTAGTGGGTTGTAACTATGAGTTTCTACCACTGACCCATGAAGATCAGGAAACAAATTTCCTCCTCAGATGAATAAATTAACATGCCCACCATTTCGCCCTCAAATTTCTCAGCCATCATGAATTGCACATACCTGCAGCTGAGGTTCTCAGAGCCTTTCTTTCCATCGATAGAGCCACTTGCAACAAAGCATGGTACGATGTATCTGTCAAACCTCCCACGGAAATTCCTCAGCAGGGAAGCCTGGGCTGCCATATAAGCATCAGAACTAGAAAATCCAGGAATAAGAATCATTTTAGTAAGTGAGAGAGCAGGGGAAAAAAAAAAAAATTTAAAAAAAAAATCAAATCGCTATCTACTGAGCAATTTGTGTTCACTGTTTGTTAGTCATACATTCCAAATTGAACATAACAGTGAAACTGAGCTGCTGTCTTGATGCACAGTAACGGACCCACCCTACCAAGCAGTTTGCTTTTCTCACCAAAGAAAATAAAAACTATAAACCCAGATGTTATACTGAGGATTGCAAAATCCTCAGTACAGTTTCCTTATGTTGAATACATCAAATATTCCATTGGCTCCCAGTACCACCATCATCACAATGATACGGAAACACGTGATCACGTTTCTGTAATGCAACATGCCAAGCAACTTCAGAATGGGAGTTTTCAAATAGAAATATTATTTTTATGACCTGTACTGCAAGTATTTAGAAGATGTAATTAATGCATTGCGACAAACATGGGATTTTAGTCAAAAATCTCTAACGTCCAGTCCAGCCAAATGCCTCACGTTTAAGCATGCATTTACTTCCAAACACTTCGAAATTCCTCAGATTAGGCAGAAGTGGGGCTCTATAAAGTTGAATTATATGTTGAACAAGGGACCTGAAGTATCAGATTTTGCATCAAAGTTTCCAAATTTCTAGATAGCACATGCTATTAATGTTAATTCGCAGAGGGACATGTATTGTAAAATGACAATTTTAAATGCACATTTTACAGCATCATTACATTTCCAGGGCTTATATATGGAAATTCTTAATAAAGAAAAATTATCCCAAACCCATGGATATGGGCCATCAGATGGTTTCCTTCTGGGCTGAATGCATTCAGCTCTGTTAGACCTGTTCAGAAAAGGTATATTAGTAGTAGTTTCTTTTGGTAACTAAGTTCAGCTTTCTTAGTGGCCCTTTAAAATAACACCCTTGGTGCTTCAGCCAAATTTACCCGGACAGCCACCTCTCCTGCTTTCTGATAGATTCTTTGAAGTCTTCAATCCCTCTGATGCATAAAGGGAGCCTTTGCTGTACACGAGAGGCTCCAGCTGTGTGGCTTACAAGCACTACTAATTTTGGAAACAGCCTTTGCAACATAGCTAAAGCTATTTCTTCTCTGCAGTTTGCTTTCTTCACTACCTATAGGTTTTAGTAGATTTATTAAACCACTTAGAAGAGAATGCTGTCGCTGTAGTACAGGAAGCTTTTGCTGACTTACTCAGGCTTTAACTCCTTGGGGTTTGGTTGTTCAGAACTACACGGAGAGGGCAGGTGTGTGCTGCCTCCATCCCCTACAAGCTGTCTGGAAGACTGCTGCTTGGTAATGGAAATGCTGCATTTCTTTCCCTCTTTTTCATCTTTCTTCCTTTTCTGCAAATACACACAGGGAGATGTTACACACTGAGGTGATCCCTGGTAATCCAATACACAGAACCTCAGAGGGGGCAGAGTGCATGGAGCAAGGGGACGGCAGCAGGATTATGGTAATGACACAGACACAGCAGTCACTGCCCACAGTTCTAATAATGTAAAGTTAGGTTGAAATGGACATATTTTACCCCATCTTAAAAAAAAAAAAAAAAAAAAGAGTTCCCCTATTGGAGCAGATGAGTAAAAGACTGAATCTCTCATGGAATTTTCACCTATTTATCTCATAATTCAAGACAACCATAGGTGCTCACAGAAATTAACTGACCCACTGCACCTCATATAAAGTCCTTGTATGTGGTAAACCTGCAAGAAGTGTAGAAACTTTTTGTTTGTTTGTTTTGAGTACTTGCAGTTAGCACTTGCAAGAAAATTTTTCACTTGCAAGGAAAGCTTTTGAAATTGTTAGCATGAAATTAAATTATTGCTTGGTGAACAGACTACACATCAAGTGCAACAGTACAGTCCCACTCTTGTCCTTCATAGGCGGGTCTGACATGGATCATGGGTTTGGGCTTCATTAATATGCAAATCATTTTATGATAAAAATACCATCCAGAGAAACAAATCTCTAGAAGTATCAGACCAACAGCATGTGCTAGTTCTTAGCATTCCTTACTTGTATTTCTGCCCCTGTCGCAGCTGCTCTGCAAAGCCTCCGAACTGCCTCTTCTCTGATTAGCTGATCTGAGAGTGTCGGGCTGAAGGACACTTGAATCAAGCTTTTCTGGGAGCGTGAGAGCATACACAAGAATGAGAGGCAGAATTCAGCCCTCACACGTTATACCTACCAAGCTCAACAGCAGCATAGACATGACACCAAAAGATTAACAAAATACAGGGTTTTTCCAGTGAGTAAGACAATCGTAAGGGTAAGGTCACTTCCAGCTTTCTTGGAAGTCCACTCTGTTACAATGGGCACGTTTTACACGCCATATATTTTTGATATTTAAACATTCTTCAAATAAATCACACTGACAACACTGGGGAAAGAACATTCAGGGTGAAAGCTCCCATCCAGCATTAGCCAGATTAGCTGGTTAACCCTTCATGTCCAGTTTAAAACCTTATTTCAAACAACACAAAAATACTCCAGCTATTCTAATAATAATTTACATTTGGAGCTTCATTTACAGGTGACAGCATTTGTAGGGATGCAGACGATCAAAAGATTTGGCAGAACACCTGATGTTTAAAGTGAATTTACCTTCCCCGGAAACACAACCCCAACGGAAGGTGTGATTGTCACGGGACAGTCTTCTGGCACACGGAATTCAAACCAAGTGGGTCCAAGAGGGGCAGGTTCCCCCCTGCCCGTTCTTGGGACAGCGTGAGTCGAGCGGTTTGCACTCACGTGGGAATTCATCACATACAGTGTTGCTGTAGACACACCATTTAAAGCTGTTGCAGCAAACCGAACTAAGGAATGAGACAATTCAAGAGGTGGGTGGACTCCAACTGCTTTGCATGACAGCTTGAATTGTCTAAAAATAAACACATGATAAATTGTCTCAGCATAAAATAGTCTCTTAATCAGCCCGGAAAATAGGGAACTAATCCTGTAGTCCCTATTTAAGCAGAATTTCAAGCTTGCAATGGGAATTTTGCCTAAAGATGAACAATAATACTATCTATTTTTAATGCACAATTGGCTAGAGTCCCTACTTGAATTCTTCCTCTGTGAACTTCTGGAAATGCATCGAGTCAAATCCAAGTTTATGCCATCATTATTTTAGTAGCATTAGCTTAATGTATGAAGCATTTTTACAAAAAAAGATCCCTCAGTAATTCTGCTGAAAAAGCAAGCGGAATATTGCAGGTTAATACAACCTGGGGCAAAACCGCAGCTTGGGTATGTGAGAAGGATAAATTTCAGGTAGGATAGGAAAAGTCATCTCAGTGAAGACTGACAGGTAAATGAAGGGTGAAACTAAGAGGCACTGAGCAACTCTGGTCAACTGGAGAATTCCTGCCTGCCTCACCTCTTCAAAGCAGGCAGGGATTGGATTTCTGACCTAGCTTAACAGTGGAACCTCAGTGTGACCGAGACTTCTACATTCCCTACTACTCAACCAATTTCTTAACATACCTATTAATCTCCGACTTGCAGGTTAGTTCAAAGCTGTACTCTTGTGCCTTGCTAGCTTTAAAGATTATGTCCAATGTCAGGCTTTCAAGGGGAAGAAGAATTCCAAGTCCATCATTGGGTTGAATTTCCACAAACTTCAAAATGGCAGGATAAGAAATTGTTGTTATTAAGATAAGAAATTATTAGTTAAATTATCAAATTATTAAATAAATCAAAATAAGACATTACTGGCAAGATAAGAAAATTTTGTTATTAAATGTACAAATGTCAGGAAATCAGAAACCTCCTAGTGAGCAGCTTTCCTTTGAGTTAGTGAGTAGTTTCTGACTGATGTGCAGATTTCTCATCTCAGAGTAACTTGAAAGGCATTAAATCCATTAGCTCAGACTTCAGTAGAATCTCTTCCCTGGCTTCTTACATCTACAGTAATCAGCTTTCTCTGATGAAGTTTATTTACTCTTCATAGACAACTGACTGAAATACAGTCCCCCTGTATCTTTGGAGAGCTGATTCCTGTATGATGTGCAGATACCGCAGTGACAAGTACCAGTTTAATATCGCATATTGGTTTGTGTTTGTGAGTTGATAATGATTCAAGAATATCTCCCTATCACATTATAAGCTAATCACGAAACACATTCTGTGAAGTAAAGCTTTAATGAAGCTGAAGAGTCCAATTTCTTTTATCTAACTCCTTGATTTTAATCCCCAAAACAGCAGAGAAAGGGAGAATGCCTAATTAAATGTCAGGTTCCTCTAGCTCCGACTCCAATATGCCAAACCATTTCACACTGTGATCATCATGCTATTATGGAGCTTGAACAGCTAACTTTTTGCAAAAGAAAATAATTCAGTAGACCTAGCCCACACGAAACTGGCAGCTCCTGTGATTAATTTAGCCTCCACATCAACTTACAGTCAGTCAGAAAATACCCAGGCGTGCTTCAGGGGATGATTCCCAATAAGCAGTGTGGACGTGGCCATCCTGCCTTAAAGACAAAGTGTTTGGGCATTTGGACGCAAATTCTGTGATATTCCTCAGCCTCAAGGCCAAAGCAACACCCCTAAGCTTGTTTTGTTTAGTGCTATAAGCTAAGTATAAAACCTGTGAGCCCGAAAGAAAAGTGCCCCAGGTATTCTGTTAGTAGAGATCTTGGTGTAAAAAGCAGGTATCCTAATAAGATAAATAATAATGTTATGTAGGTCGGAACAGTAAAAACTCCTCAAAGATGTTCATCCTGCCTGGAAAAAGCTTAGGGTACAATAAGCTGAAATTTAAAGAAACCAGTACCAGAACTAATCTCTGTGTTTCCACAGTGCTGCAGGCAGAAGGATTTCCATGGGTTTGCAAGAAAACAGTCATGATTTATTTATACTCACATCGAAACACGTCTTCAAAATAATTAAATTTATTTTGGTACAAGAAGAGGTGTGAGGGGGATAACTACATACCTCTGGAAGTCCCACAAATCCAAACTCCTGTGGCAAGATGGATTTGTTTGTTACTGTGACATTGGCCTGCACAGCTTCGTGGACTGTGCAGTATCCAAAATTGATTTGTGTGGGACTAATTTCCAAATCCGAAGTAGTAACAATTGCATGCACAGTAAAATTAACTTTTTTAGCCTGAAACAAATGCAAGAGCACGTGATAAAAACCTTCATCTGTAGCATTGTAAGAAGAGGATTTAAGTGAAATGTCAGCCAAAAAGATAACTGCAAAAAAGTCATGCTACTCTATTCCTTGTAAATTCCATGTAAATGTAACGAAGCCGTCTTGAACTTCAGCCTCATTGTTCTCCAAAAACAAGCAATAAGAAATGTGTCTTTGATAAGCAAAATTTTAAAAAATATCATCTATATCTCACAATCCATATGCTAGAATGGAATCATACCTGCATCTCCAGGAAATGTCAGCTCAAGGAAAAGACTACATCTGCAGCACAGATCAGCATTAAAAAGATTGTGCTGCGGTATCTGAGAACTCCCTGGTACAAAACAGACTCCAGGGAGTAGATGAGCACTAACTAGAAAGGATTTAACTTTCTGTATTGTAAACACGCCGACAAGAAGAAACTATCAAATCTGTGTTAGCACTTTAAGCACCTTTTACTATTATCATAGGACTTCAACTAGTAAAGAACTAGTCTAAGATTAGGCATAATTAAGTGAACAGTCACTAAAATAACTTACACCTATTGTCAGCCTGATAACCAGCATAATAAAAATCACTAACCTTATCCACAATCAGTATTGTCACTGGAACTTCCAGAACTCTTGTCTCTTCATCGAAATAACTCCCTGCATCTTCAGGAAGAGAGGGCCTGAAAACCCCAGACTACATTCAGTTTCATAAAAATATTTTGACTGCTTTTTAGGTAAAGGGAATAGTAAACTTTTGCTGGATGTATTTCTGATAAAAAACCCCAACCCCAAACCACAAAAAGATGAACAATGTGTGAGTTACGGTCTAAAAGTTTTATTATTCACAGCTTTTAATCTTAACCCAGTATTTGTTCTCAGACAGGAGCGTTCACATCCACAGTTGATTAAGCTTCACTGAAGTCTAACTAAAACCCTGTGTGCAAGGTAGACGCGAGTATTAGGGAGAATGGTGGGAGAAAATACCAATCAAAAATTAGTGACCTATGAAGTTCCACCTTCTGACCAAGACAAGGAAGGTGCAGTCAGATGAGGAGTATTCCACCTTGTGCCAGGTTTCTCCAGGGCAGCCGCCCTGCGCAGGCACGCACAGAGCACAAGGAAGTTACAATAACTGACCATCTACCTTCATGTCGGATTTTTTTTTTTTTTTTTTTTTAAAGACAGGCTTTTGGACAGACAGGAGTTTAAGGGAGTTATTCACAGAGGTCCGCATCCATTTATCCTTTTTTTTTTTTTTTTTTTTTTTTTTTAAATGCTATCCAGTCATTTAAAATTCTGAAAAATGTAAAGCTTATTTTAGAACAATAAGCCTTCTGCACCCTGGGCAGCTGGTTCTGTTCAGCGCTGCCCCGAGTTACTTCCCAGCCTGCCTGAGGCAGAACCAACCGTGTCACAAAGCACAGAAACATAAATGAAGTGAAACAAACTTGGAGACCAGTAGTGCCTGATTATGCACCAGATTAGTAATTTATAAGCAATATGCGGGTTTTCTGTCGCCGAAGCATCTTGCTCTCATAAGCTCAATTTTAGAGCTTCAAGCCAAGCCAATACAAAAGCTCCAGCATTTTTAGCTCTGCTGCTCTATTTATAGTGGCTTACAGCACCAGAGTGAATTGCTTCCTGTTCTTAGGTCTCCACAGCAATAATGTTCCTACTACTACTACTGGAATTACAGGCAGGTTTTTTTAATGTCTTGTTAAAGAATAGTTAATGAATAAATAGCACCCACTCAGTCACCATGGTGATCTGAAATCTTGCGGGCTGTTATTTTGCAAGTCTGAACTGGGACTTTAGAAGGTGATCTTCAAAGGTATCGCTGACTTTAAAGATAGGGACTGGAGTTAAATCCAAGGTAGGAATAAAGTAGCAGCTTTCACTTTGTCACAGGACATTAGAACAGCAGGAGAGATTCATGTAGTACAAAATAATAAATAATCCATGTCTTACAAAAAAACCCAATTGTAGCTGTGCATAGACAGTGATGGATTCTAAATCAGCTGTTATGCCTTGGGGGAAAGATACTGAAATCCTTCAGATAGTTCTCTGAAAATGGCATCTTCATGCTTAAAAGCAATTAAAGAGAAGCATAAAGACGAATCAGATTTAGACTGCCAGCATCTGCAGGACTAGTTCCAAATGCAGAAAAACTAAAAGATGTGGTATTTGGGAATTCTGAAAGTCAGCAGATTAGAGAACTTGCCTTCAAATAAACAGAAAATGCTTCAAACACTCAGAAAATGATGAGCATTGTAACATCTGACCTAGCAGTTCAGTGTGCCCAGAATACTCAGGAGAGCTTCCTAAGCCTTCACTCATCTATCTGCTCACTTTGTATTGCTGAGTGTGTGGGGTTTTTTTAAACTTTTCTGTTGCTTTTAGAATAGCTATTCCTTTGTATGAGAAAACCAAGCCTATAACACTAAGTCCATGAGGAGGCATTTACAGAAATGTGTCACTAGCTCAGTACTTCACATCAGCTCGTAGCAAGCTCATCTTTCTCTGTCAAACACACACTCCCCCTGCGTGTTAGGTCTTCTAAAACTGATCGGTATACTGAAACAGCCAGATACTCATTCTGTGTGTCAAAAATGCCTTAATCTCATCAACTCTCCTTTCTGAAGCTTCCCCATTTTTCAAAGGAAGATTAATGTCCTCAACAAGCTACGCTTCTATCCACTCATAAGTGTAACAGCACTTTACAGCATCTGAAGTTCAGGAACTGAAAAATGTCATAGTAATGGTTCTTGTTGTAATCTGATAGGATTTGAGGTGTTGGAAGAACTGTAAATAACTTGGAGTTCTTTGAATATTAACCTGGTGAAAAATTAAAAATCCGTAATTAGACTCTTAATTTAGAAACCAAAGATGCTGAGCACATCACTGAAAATCCAAATATACTTACATCCGTGGGACTAGATAACCTGTATGAAAAAATCAGGTTTGCAGGGCTGAAAGATTTGGCACCACATTTAAGATCTATGTAACTTATGTTTGAAAAGAAATGTCCTGCTAATTTATTGAGGATGGCAATGACGAGGTAAATAAAATTAACAGTGGTCAACAAGAGCCCTCGACTAAATTTTTGAAAAGTAGCACTCTGTTTCCTGTAACTGAGTTATGTTTGTGTACGTAGACGTATCATCAAATGCAGAAGAGAAACTTGCTGGGGTAAGGCTATTAGCAGCTTAGAGAACGTTATATAAAACGCCACATGAAATTCAAGAGCAAGACATTCATGTTTTGGAGAAAAAGGTACGTGGGTAGGAGGGATACGAACAGGAAGCCCAACCATTCTTACCTTAATTAGCAAGCACAGGAGTTCTTGTCCAGAAATTATTTAATCAGTGATCCATGAAGCAGCCACCTGCCCAGATGACCCCTCTGTTGCATAAGAATAGCTTCCCCACAGAAACGGGGGCAGCCTACCAGGACTGCAACTGCTAAGATTTCCACACTGCTGCTGTCACCACAGGAAAAGCATTTCCTCACAGGTATGGGATCCAAGCTCATTTCCTCCTTGAGCACTTGGCAGCTCTTCAAGGGGAGAGAGGGGGGAGACTGCACTGACACCAGCAGCGTGGAGTCCAGCCTGCTACAAAACCCTGAGTTGCTTCCTACAGATATTGTCTTAAAAACTGGAAAGATGAATGTTGTCAGCTTACCTGGGCAGGAACTTGAGTTGCAAGCTGAAGGATGACTGAGCTTGGATGTAGCCTGCCTTTGGAAGCAGCTCCATGTGCTTGCTTAATTCTTTGCATACTTCAAACTTCAAACGCAGCGTGGTTTTTGCTCTGCAAGCAGATCAGACATGCTGAGGTGGCTTTAAGGCTGCCCGTGCTGCCACCTCAGCAACATTTGCTCTTGGAGTTTGGCACCCCGGTCCCCAAACTTGCATCTCTACATTATGATTGTAACAATTCCAAGCTTCCTTTAAAAGTGATGGGCACGTAAAACTGCTACAGCAAAATCACAGTTGTATTCTTTTAAGTATAGAAAACGAGATTTTGGAAGTACTTTAGGTAAATTGAGCTGTATTTCAAGCAAATACACAGCAGATCAGAGCATCATTATCAAAGCACTGCGCAGTGGTAACTCAGGTCAGGGGAAAGTCAAAGGTAAATTATTGCGAAATATCAGGGAATTCTTTGCTCCTAACATCCATTCCTTCTATGCGAATCAACAGGAATGACTCACGTAACGTTCAAGACACCTAATTGGTCCTAGCTGCAGCACAGAACCCACTCAAGATGGAAAAGGAGTAGTTGTCTTGTACTGCTGGCTCTAGGTTATGTAACAACTAGTGGTGGGTGGGGTGCAACACATAAAAACCTGTTATTCTGTTTGAGAAACAGAACGAGGACCAGTGACACCTAAGTGGGGCCAAGGATACCTGGGTGCTGCTTAAGTGGCTGATAAGGACTTAATGACCCAGCCCCTAGCCAGGAGAATCAACAGAATGAACCTGAAAGAGCATAATACACCTAAAACATCAACGTGTATCCACTCTGTGAACTCCATTCATCCTCATTATCATCATAATTATCTCAAAACCTTCAGTACCAAAAGTTAAGCCTGCACAGGCAGGCAAACACCTCAAACTCAGAAGGGGAGCGATGTCTTAAGCCAGAAATGCACTGAGAGCACTGCTGCTTTGGGGTTTTCTCCCCAAAACCGTGGTGACTTCTTTTCCATAGGCCTGAATTCACCGATCTCTTGTAACTTCTCCTCTGAGTCTCCACAGGGCTAGCAGTCACAGTGTGGCTAAGCTGGTACTGCCAGTTCCTCTGCCAAAACCTGTGATCAGTTTGCCCCACGAACGGCGTACTGGGAGCTAGGAAACATCTCCCTGTCTGCTGAATTCTGGCCATATTATAATGCAGCGATAGCCACAGACCATAACCTGCTTTGGAGTTTTATGCCGAAGTGCAAAATTGCCAAGCAAATTACAAATATTTCAGCTTGTCATCTTCCTTCTCTTGGACTGGTTTACAAGCTGTCAGTCCAGATGGTCTGCTCTAAATCAACAGCTATAGCATGTGGCACTGGGAGCCCGGAATGATTTCTGACTGTTGACAGTCTAAGAGAACTATATACTACTTCATTAAATCAGTGCAGATTATAACCTGCCAAGAAATTGCTTTTCAAAGTGATTTATATTGCACAGGATTCTGATAAGACACTTTCACCTTTTATGCTGATTATTTATGCTTTCTGATTAGCGTATTCCATGTGACCAGAAAAAAAAACAAAACAAAACCAGTATTAACTAACCTTGTGCAATTCTACAGAGCTTGCTGGGGCACTTAAGTGCCAGAGCTGTCTTACTTGAGAACTTGATCTTCTCCTTATGTTATAGACTACAACGTCATAGACTGCAGCAGCAGCAAGATGCAGGCAAGTTCTTTCTGCTCTGCTTCTGTCAGGTGTTTGTGTGAACTGGTGCTGAACAAAAAGTTACTCTAACACATCATCTCCCTCGGGTCTGGGTCAGATTTTACCCCCAAAATCTAAAGAATTCTCTTGCTACAAGTTTTAGATAACTTTTTTCCCCCCCCAGTATCTATAGTTAGGGATTGGAGCAGCAATTTGTAAGAATACCCCTGAATAGCAAGATTCTTTCAGTATCTAATTACCATTTAATTAAAGAATCTAGAAGTTATGCCAATAAGATTTGGCATCTACCAGATCTGAGCTTTAGTTGTCAGTAGCCAAGGCATGCAGGGGTTAGACGAGCAGCCTTTTCAGCTGGGCTGTGGTCATCTTACCTCTGGCCCACTGCACTGAGCACGAGTTCACAGACAGCAGGGTAGTAACTCTTTAGCTGGTACACAGCTGACACGTAAAGCTGTTGTAACAAACTATAATCTTTGGTTGTGTGTTGACAGCAGTTTGGACACTCCTTTGCTAGTCTGATAATTGTCCTGGGCTCTGGACCCTTTGTCTGTGCGTGGTTCCAGGCCCAGACCTCAGTCAGGCTACCTTTCCCCAGTTTTTCACTATTGCAATTAAAATACAATTACTTGCTAGTCTAACGTAAGAAATTGTTCTTGACTGATCGTAATTTATAGCTACTTTCAGCAGTTTAAATTAATTCTGTTTGAGAAGTGGTTTGGCATGTACCATGTAACAATGAGGAATCCTCTTTCTGATCCACGCTACAGAAAAATTTCAGTAGCTACTAGAGGAAGAAACTTCTCAGGCACCACTGAATGATGAAATCTATCTCCTTTTGCAGTATAAAAACTTGAGACGTGATATTCCTGCACATGAAATACTTTGAATTTCAGCCCGAATGACTGCATAACAAAGACAATTTTTCCTAACTATGGAGAATTGGGTGATAAACCAAAGACTTGATTTGCCAAGGTACTAAGGACAGTATACTACATATTAAGTTCTCTTAATTTAGTGAAACTTGGCAAAGGATCAGCAGGATTTTTCCCTCAGTTAAGAAGTTTTGCCCTGAGCAATTTGACAGCTTCTATCTTGAAATCTTAAGTTTTCATTAGGACAGTTACTCTGCTTCGATACTTGTAAGTTTTATCCCTGGGTTATCTAGACCAAGTAAAATCACTTACATAACAACTTGTGCTTGTCATATCTCTAAGCTGAATTTCTGAGATAACAGCTTTACTCATTTCTTTCCAACTGTGAAGAATCTCTGCAGTCTGTAATTCTGGTAAGAGGCTTAGAATGGATGCCTTCTACAGAACCAACCTCTCCCCCACCCTCCCACAACCCCACCCCAATCCTATTTAAATAGGATCTAAGAAACACAAATTGTTAAAACAAGCATTCAGTAGTGACTGCATCAGGTAGACACCCAGCACCTGAAGACAATTAAGATGAGTAACAGTTCATGCAAGCTCTCTCTCATAGCATGAAAACTCTGGGAGCCAGTCAGCTGAAATATTACCTTTATATTACAGTGCAACCAGAACTGGTCGTCAGGAATTACTGACTTGGACTACAGAAACACTCAGATATTTTTTCCTCTATAAATTGCTATTTGGTCACTGTCTGTGTACTTAAAAGGTATCTGTCACTCCAGTGCAGTGCTTAATGCCTATATGGGTTAGGAAAAGTTGTCCCCTTCCCATTTTAGAGTAAATGCAAAGGGACTGACATGATTTATCCAGCATCACATCCCAAGTCAGGCAAGACTGGTGACTGACCTTCTCAATAACGAACAGTTGGCATGAGGCTGGCTTCCAGATCATAAGTTCTCACATGGACTTTAATTAAAGGTAAAATAACTAATAACAAAATATTTTTATAAAATTTCTTGGCTGAATCATTATACCCAACATGCACTTAATTTTAGACACATTTATCTCCCTAATGTTTAGTGTGCAAATTCCACACGATGGAACTCTGTGGGGTTGCTGTTCTCTAGGGACTTTACAGTTGTACCACTGGACAGGCACAACACCAGGAATCTTGCGGGAACGAAAAACTTGTATTAACCCAGATACTTCACAGCTACACCTGCTCGTGGCTATCTGGGTCAGTAGGACACCCAAGTCTGATTCCCACAGCAGTGTGGAACTCAGGGCTTGTAATCAGGATGTCCTCCTGAAAGGCCTCAAATGCCTCCTGGAAAGACAGGATGGGTCTGGCACAATGGAACCTCAAAACATCACCTAGTGACTTAAGGTCTCATCATTCAGCTGTGGAAGGCAGCTGATAAAGGGTAACTCACCTGCTTCGAATGGCAATGCAATCCTGATAAAGTCGGTCGTACGTACAGATCTTGAAATCAACGTTGGGATTGGGCACCCAAACTGGCACATCAGTGGAAACTCCAATGGCACTAAAGCACAGCTGTTAATACATAAATCAAGAGTGTAATTATTACTGTTAGTCTCAAGTTCTGACTGATCTAGACAGAGCAAGAATTTCTGTTACAAACTACAGTAAAATATTTTATTATTCATATTGCACCAGGTTGTTTAATCAGGCAAAACTATGAAAATAATTTGTGAAATAAAACCTAGATGTTATGGTGTCCCGGCAGAAAAAAAGATTATAATTTGGTTTGGATTTTTTGGCAGCAAACATGAAGGAACAGCACAGTGCCCATGATACAGAAAAGAAACATTAAAGCACATCTAGCTTAAGGGAGTGTGCCACAGTTCAGAGACTCAGAGACTGCAGCCTGTTTAGCCAGCAAAGATACAGCACTGGCAGCAAGTGCTGGGCTCCCTGTAAGGACCTTAGGTCTGACATCAGTGACCACACAGCTCAGCCTCGGCTGAAATGGTCCTGAAAGAGAGGGTGCCCACAGGAGCCTTTACTACGCATCTGTGGTTCCTGTTGTAGACTACTCCATCTGTAGACTGTGGGCAGAGCCAAGACTGGCCTACTGAGCTTCTTGGAAGTTTTTCTTTATTTTTTTGGCAAGCTTCTGTGAACTGTTCCCAGGCAGAATTTGGCTTCCAATAAAGTGTAGAATCAAAATATGCTGAAGTGGTAACTAAAGTTGTCATCTCTTCCAGCTTTCACGCATCAGTTTCACTACTGCATGCTAAAGAATTCCAATTCTGATGTATCAGAAAGAAAATAAACCATGTGGGTTGGGAATAGAGGAGAATACTTCCGTATGCATTTCCAGGACATTAGATATTCTCCAGTATGATGTCTGATAAAACAGGAATATCAGGATTATTTGCATAGGACTTTAACAGAATCAACAGGTTTAATAACCACACTGCATCAGAAAGAAGGGCCATGATTTACAGAGTCACCTCCCATCAAACCACAGGATACATAATCCCATGGTACCTCACTGTCATTTCTTGCCGTGTTCAGAAACACACCTGCCCTCTGCCTCCTTCTCCTGTTTCTAATGTGGGATTCTGAGCTCTTTTAATTACTGGGAAAAGCAGAAGTAGGAGGATTTAAAACTCTTTCTACAGTGTTTTGAAGTAAGTATTGCATAAAATCACTCACTGGTTTGCAGTCTGAGTTGTCAAACATGATCACAAACTCTGCCTGCACATCCCCAGGGATAGCCGGGACAAAGATGACCTGAAGTTTGACTGAGCTGAAGGGTCCAATTTCCCCCTCAGTAACCTAAACAAGAAGGAACATGTTTTTAATGAAAATGACTGTATTGCTGTAGTTGGCTATAAATTGTATTGAAATAGAGAAGCAGTATATACTCATACTATACACTCTACTACACCTTCTTTGTAACTAGAATGAATGCACTGTGCAAGGGAAAAAATCCGTATCAGCAGCTCCCTAGGAGGTTTATTGTGGGGAAAAGACTTGGCAAGACATGTGGTTTCACAACCAGGCACAGTGAGAACCTCCCCGAGTCTCCTTTCACTGCAAGACTCCGTGTGACAGCCGGGTAAGGTGGCTTACCAAAGTGTTCCCATCATATGTTGGTGAACATGTAACAAACACGGAGCAGCTGTCTTGGGCTGCCACTCCAAGATCTGCTCTACTGACTGGAGCATTAAGTCCAGCAGCCTTTTGCACACATAGGCAGAGGCTGTAGATCCTAGTGTGAACTCGTGTCTGGACTCTCATACCCAGATTTGTTAATAGGGCTCAAGTTTGCCCAAACATTCTTCCTAACCCATCTTTTGTGTTGTCCCTAGACTTTGTCTAACCACAAAACAACACAGCAGAAAAACATTTGGGAAAAAAATTTTAAAAATTAAATTATGGGGAATGTAAATATATATAGAATCTTTCAGCTCAAATAAGTCTTCATAGATCAAAAGAAAGGGCAAAGGTGTAATGAGATTTCATTTTAAGAATTAGTTGTGGTAGAGTGAAGGCCAGTGTGCTTGAAATTCAGCATGTGCTTAAGCATTTCCCACCAGAGCCAAAGCAATATATCTGATGTAGGCTTAGACTAGTGAAAATCTGGTCTGTATCTCAGGATATTTGTTACCTTTCCAAGCATCATTTCAACTGGTGTTTCTTCAGGAGAAAGTTCCACTAAATGATGTGCATTGTCTGTGTCTGGATCTGTTCTGGAATTTAAGACATCTTGACCAAGTTGTTCTGTGGAAAAAAAACAACCAACCAAACAAAACCCCACAAAATGCTGGATTTGTGCATCTGTTCACTCAACAAAAATATCAAACAGAGAAGTGTATTGATTTTGGTCAATATTGCAAATCCACTCGTGTACCTCTGATAGGGAAATAGAAATGTCTAGCAGGAAATTTCTGTTTGGCTGTACAACTCTGCCCTTTGTCTAAGTCTACCTTGGGCACCTGAGCTTTCCACTACAGAATAACAATACTAGTGTTTCAGTAGGATAAATATATATAACAGTAAAGATTGTTACATCAAGGGATGCAAATTCAGCCGAAAGCGTGAACTGGGCTTTAAGAACAATTGCAGTGGGACAAAGCAAAGCCGTCAGGAGGACCTTGCAAAGCAAGTGGAAGTGCTGCTTCACTTAAATTTCAAACCAACTGCAATAATAAGTACCTTGTAATTAAAGAGTCTCCCACCAGGACTTTGAAGTGCCATCACGAGAGAGACAAAGCTAACTCTGGACTGTGTGGCACTAAGCGACTGGCCACCAAAGGCTTCACATTAACCAGGAAAAAGAGCAAAGCATCATGAGATATGTTAATGCGCCAAAGCAAGAGAAATTAATTTTATTTTTTTTTTTTAAAGGTATGTGTTCTGGGAAGACACCTACACCATGATTTATGGAATAACTCCATTTCACAATACAGATCCCAGATTTAAACAGAAAAACCATCCACATAATCCATATCATGGAACTTTTAGTTTCCTGCAGTTGGAATAATCAACATCCAGAAGAACTGTTAAAGAATACAGATAATAAAAAAATGAAGAAAGTCTTTCTTCAATGAGACTGGATTTTATTAAGAACATAGTAAACATTAGGAATGGGATGGAAAATGTCTGAGAAGGTTCATCTTTCTGCTTCCTTGTTCCTAGAATTACAGACTGTAAAAATAAACCTGTCATGTGGATTTCTATTCTGAGAAGTGGGTATTCAGTTGCTGAGACAAGAACGATGATAACAATTTTGCAGTTTCTGTAAGCTAGTTGGTTTTTCTATTCTTCTGAGACTGAATTGTTGATCGTTAGTGAGAAGTGAGATTCTCTGCTGCTTTTGATATAATGGTGTCAGTACATTATTTTTAGTAATTTTTTGTGAGGCAGCATACAAAGAAATAGAACATTACTACTAGAATGATGAACTACTTAATTTACTGAGTAACTTCGCAAACTGAAATTCCACAGTTCATTACAGGAAACTCTCTAAATGGATAGTGCTTGGCCTGGGAGACTGCAGTGCCAGTTTTCTAAAATAGTCCTCTTACCTGTGGAACTGCCACTGGGGCTTGTCTCCATCCTCTGCTGCTCCACCTGGGCCACACAGCAGGTCACTTCTTCCCTGTGGTCAGGACAAATTTGTTCCTTCTTTTCAACCACAGATGTCACAGGACTATCGCTGACTTTCTTTTCAGGGGCACGGTCACTCAAACGGGGAGTAACCTATTAGAAAACAGAAAAAATGTTTTTTACTGTGACTGCATCTAACTTGCACCAGCTCTAATTTTATCAAGCAGTCACAAATCAGACTTGTGTTTCCTTGCGGCTGTTTCGAGTGGAGAAATGTGTTGCACTTTCTAAACCTGCACGTTCTACTAGACGTTTATCAAGGAACAGATTTCAGTTTTGCCCAAACCAGGTAAATAATGTAATGAGAGCAATACAATATAGTGTCAGTTATTTTACCATTAACAGAACTCACATTTTACTAAGGGAAACACGGGCACTTCTATGTCAAAACTAAGTCTGCTAAAACTAGCTTCTGTTTATTCCAGACCTACAAAAGACAGAATACAGAAGGAAAACCGTGGATACAGATGGTGTTATTTCACAAATTCTTTGTCTGAACCACACTTTTATTGTAAAGATAGGATGAGAGGTGAAAACCACAGCAAACAGCTCAGCAGTTTCACTTGTACATGACTGAACGTAGCATTCCAAAAGAGAGGTCAGCCCTTTTATCAAGAAGAGAATTTTGAAAACCATCTGAGCCAACTGCTCTTCAACAAAGAAATTAAAGACTGCACTGATGGAACAAAGATGAAGTATCTGCACTGTGTTTACAAGAATGTGTAGGCACTTCATAACAAAGGTGTGCAACCTAGTAGTGATGTTCTCTCTGGTCAAGGACCTCTGAAATCTACTCATTTATGGGTACTGCCAGTGCAACACTCGAGGAAAAAGGAACATTCACGGTAATGATATTCTGCAACACAGGAACTACAAAGCACAAGTTCCTACCATAGTGAGTGGTTGCTTGATTTTGTTTTATTCTGTTGTAGGTTTTTTTTTTAATTGGAAGATTTCCCACTTTAAGAATAAAATCCACAATTTCTTTAGAAAAGGAGTAAGTAAGTCTTCAGACTTAAGCTGTTCAATCTTCTCAAAACTCTGCCCCCCAGTGATGACATGTGAAGATGATCGTACACTTGCTTGCTTTGGAAGTGTTTTTCACTTTAAATTATCTGCTACATGGAGGAGCACAGCTGTTAGGATTCCTCAGTTTTCTGTCAACTTTAAAACTGGCAGCTGTAGGAGCAATCACTCTCAGGTCTAACACCAGACATTTTGTCAGTTCTGCACCAAGTGTCTGAGCTTTGGTACGTTTTGACAGTCTCTGCTTCGTTCCAGGACATTCCACAGGACACAATATCACAGACATTTGCATTTGTTCCACTACTGATCTCAGAGATCTTCCTTCAATTCTTTTAACACTATTTATTATATAGTTTTCAGGCAACAGCCCTTGATGTAATTCTTAGTTTGACTAAGACAACTTCTTCCCTTGTAACAACAGCATGTCAATAACTGTGACTGTCCTTCTTTGATACGAAATTGAAACGAACAGCTCTGAATTGTTAAAGGAAGATCACAGGCTAGCACTCCCAATTCTCATTAATTTATTACTAGTTTTTCAACAGTGGGCCTTTTTCTGAAGTCCAGCAGCTGGGATTGAAAATGACTCTGTCAGAATCTCCTCTTTTAACTGAAGTATTTTTTCCTAATTTTCATGGATGTGGAAAAAACAGGAATCATGACATAAATGACTAAAAATGTTCAAAAAAAAGTTATCATTATTGGTTTCCCTCCATCCCCAAATAATTGGTTTTGAATTTGTCTGGTGGTATTTGGGGGTCTAACAGATTACATTAAGATATGCCAAACCAAACGTAAACTGCTAAAGGTTGGACCAGATGATCTTCTGAAGTCCCTTCCAACCTGAGCTGTTCTAGGATTCTGTACGGCTCTACCACACTTTGCAAAGCAGAATGTTTCTATCAGTTTAGGAAAATGCTTCTGAACCTACCATTCTTCCAGGAGAAGATTTTGCTGTTGCTCTGTGTGTACTACTGTCACCCACTGACGTCTGAACTCTGAATCTTGTTCCCAGAGCTCCACTGTTTGTCAGGTTGATGGTCCGTGAAATTGTCTCTCCCACCACATGGCTGCCAAAGTCAATGAGCTCTTTATCTAGTGCCAGCTGTGAGAAGATATACCGTTAATTACTACTGTCCTAGATAGTCAGTAATGTCAATTGAATGAGCAGCCACCTTTTCAAGAATAGGACTTTAAAGTCCTTATTATCATTTCAAAGATGGTATCAAATAACAACATGAACTGTGGGTATCCTGCCTTTTTGTAGAAGCCAACTCTTGTTCAACTGAGCCACTTCCTTTTCAGTCCACTATATGACAATGGAAAAAAGGGGTGAAATTCTGTTCATAGTAGCAGCTTGCGTTAAGTCTTCAGGAATTTACTCTGGAAGTGGGTAACGTTTCCATACCAATTCAACATTATTGCTCTCGTGTTACAGTAAAGTGGTTTTATCAGCATTCAAGCTGAGACACAAGCAGCATTTAACATCATATTGTGACATATTACATACGAGTTTATAACACATCCTGTCTTATTTCTTTGAGCTGCCATGGTTTATAACCAGTTTAAAAAGTAATACACTACTTCATATAGATTTTGAATGATTTTGTAACTGGGTATATGATAACTTGCAAATCAAGTTCAAGCATCAAAAAGACAAAGACAACTTGGTTGCTTGCTAGTATCCTGCTTACAGCTGAACTCTTCCCACTCTCAGGGCATAATGAATAGGAGTTCCTGTGCATAATTAGCACAGAATGATGGTATGAATTCTCTAGGTGAAGGAAATTACTCCTTTGATCAAAGAAGAACGTGCTGGCTTTCTACTGCACTGCGCCTTCTCATCTTTAAGGTCCTCTGACTGAAAACCACAGACAATCCTATCCCCAGTCAGATTTCAGCAGGCAATGATGTGGTACCATTCTAGCTTCCTACAAGTGCTTAAAATTAAGAACATCCTTAAAACCACTTGCTAGATTGCTAATGTAATAATTATAGTGCACTACCTTTCACTTTCTTCCTCTTCTATTCTCTGTGTAACAGATTATTCTTGATTCATTTCCCTGTGCCCAAAAGTTTCAATGTGCAATCCAGTAAAAAAACTTTACATGCAATCTTATTCATACGATTTACTCAAAACGTAATACTGCGAACTCCAGGAAGACATTCATACGTCTGAAGTCTTTTTTAGAATGATCTTTTAATTTTTTCTAACCGTATTTCCAGTATATCCCAAATTTTGCAATGCCAGTCTTATTGTGATATGGGGTGTCTCCTTGCATAATCTTTTTCCTCTAGCATTATATGTTCTCATCTGTAATTTCTTTTGCCCTGTAAAGCCAAAGGTGCTCTTAGCTATGAAGGAAGTAATTTAGAAACCAAGTTTTTATCAAATACTTTCTTCAAATTAACTCATGGGAAGTGAAGATACCTAAAAAAGTTAGTGCTGCCTGTAGTTTCATCTTTTAATAGTAACAAAACTGTGTTCTTTGGTTAAAATTTGATACAGAATTCTCAAAAGATTTTGAGATGCTGAAAGAAAGAAGAGGTTACGTGCTGTTTATAAATGCCTGAAAGGATAGAAAGATATTGTGATATTTTGTCTACAAAGAAAATTAAAGAATGAACTACTGCAGGTCTGGGATGGGATTTCCAAAAATTACAAGAAGAAAATATAGTTCATTTCCAGCCACCATTTCTCTTCCCTCCATTCACAATGTAACACTGTGTCATTGATTTCTATCCAGAACTACTTCAGTTAATTCCACTCTAAAGTTAAAGTTACAGCTCATGGTTAAGTAAATCCATTAAGATAATGTGGTATAAATCTCAGTGTAATCCAGGAAGCTAAGGAATGAATAATTTTCTGGAAAGAGACTCTCCATTTAGAAGGAAAAAAAAGAAAGTAATAAATACTTCTTGCTAAATATTTTCCATGTTAATCCTATCTCACATTTTCCACCACTGTTATACTGACCCTGAACATAAAAAAGTCACTTACAATGCATCTCTTGACTGTACATTTCAGTGGAACAGAGAAAGAACCTGTCTGTGCCATAAACATGACTTCTCCTTCCAGATTTTCATTTATCTAGAAAACAAGTAATTCGCAAAGATTTAGTCTATGTAGTGTGATGAAAAATATTTTCACTCATTCTTTGAATAACATTTTAAAATGTAGCTCTATAGATTTTACATTTCCAACTTTAAAACAGCCTTTGGTAACTGCCTGGCTAACTTTAGCTATGCAATATTAAAAATCTTTTTGTTTGGAGCAAATTTCGAGACATATTCCAAGAATACTTAGTGACAGGAATCTTTCTAAAGTGCACCCTTAAAACATCTCACTACAATTTAACAGAGCTTGAACCTGCACACAGTACCACAGTACCTTTTCTAGAAATGCAGTTTGTTTCCTTGCTAACAGTTAGGAAATTACATTAATGATGTTTTTAATCAGACTAGCGGATTATACTAGGATTCTCATCATTGTGTAACTTAGCACTCAGATGTACTTACCATTGGCTTAAATGTTACCAGGATTTCACAGGACATTCCAGCAGGCATTTTGCCAGGAGGGACAAACCTATGGAAATAATCAACATAAAACTCCAAATTAAGGCTATGTATGAAACATCCAGCTCCTATTGTGGTAACAGTGGCAGATTTTTTTCTTTCCCCTACTTGGATTACTTAGAAAAATCAGAATGAGTGACAGATGAATGAAAAGCTACAGAAACCTGTTGTAATTTTAAAACTACAAAGGGTGATTCTTTATGGAGGTTTTACTCAAAGTCTTAAAGTGCTTTTAAAAGGCAAGAATTATTGCCTTCATGCTACAGGCAAAGAGACTGGAGCCAAACAGGTGAAGCTGGGGCACAATAGCATCAAGAGCAGGGTGGCCCAGTCGCCTGTTCTCACGACGAGGAAGCAGTCTTCTCCCTGTCTCCATTTTGAGTGTTGCTCAAAACGTAACATCTGCCCTGCCCAAGTGGGAAACGAAGAGGTAAAACAATGAAGGTGAATGCAGACGACTGGAGAATGTGCTGCTTGCTGCAAACTCTATCAAAATTATCTTGAAGAGAAACTGCCACTCATTTCTGTGCCTCGTTTCATGGTCTCCACGATGCAAACAAAATGCCCATCGGAAGACAAGAAATCTCACAGCTGCACTCTAAATGAGATGAAGGCACTGCAGGAGACCTGGTCAGCCTGGCAGGGCCAGAAGGGAAGCCAGATAAAATGGACAGCTACATGGTGTCAGCCATGGGAATACCTAAGCAAACTGGGCCATACACAAACACAGAACGCACAGGCCGATCACAATTTTATCAAAACAAAAGCAAGATAAAACGTTTTCAAACAGAAAAGGGAAGCGCTGTTTCGAATTCAGGAGTTTGAAATGTGAATAGGGAAATAAGCACCTGTATATTGACCTTCAGAACAGATCACTGGCAGCTTCTCCTGAGAAAGACTTGAAGGAATAGCTCCTTCTATTTCAAATGTCACCTTGATAAAATATTAATATTTTGCCCAACACACAGAACCACTCTGATGAGAGCAGACTCCCATTGCAGACAGATGTAATAATGCTCATTTTAACCATTAGAACATAGCTTTTTATTGTCAAATACAGCATCTGTCACTGATAACAGTTCTCAAGCATTACGTCCATAACTACCTGTGCAAGAGATTCAGAGGACAGCTGACACTACCACAGTTTAGATGGACTGGGGATTTTCAAAATACTTGGGAAAACTATTTTGGAACAAACAGTTTATGTCTGGTTCTACTTGAGATAAGCATTATACAGCATAAAATCAGTGTCTACAAATCTGATCTGTCCTGCTCAAATTAATAATATAACAATGGATAATAAGATCTATAGATTATTTTTGCTAGCTATCTATCTGGCCAATGTATGGGCAACCAATTTATTTGAAAAAAAATTGAATTCATCAGACATCAAAAAATCATTGACTCAGCCTATTCACAATTCTTGGTGTTTAATGTGTGTTTAGGGAGTACTTTAAAAGACAATTATTTCAAGGAAAGACTCAGGTCTTTCAGAAAGGGTTGTTTCAGTTTTGGTCACAAATCAGAGGTGCTGATTTAAAATATGTAATTGTCCAACATACTAAATGAGAAAAAAAAAAAAAAATCACTCCGAGAGTAGGAAAAATTTTGTCAGATTAGTAGCTTCAGACTTTGTAATAGAAATTAAACAAGTATTTTTACAATGGGTCAAAATCAAATCCATATACATGATTTCAAAACTAGCCAGTAATGCCATTCATACTCGGCCGAGCACTGGAGCAAGTTTAAAAGCACAAGTGCTCTGCTGCCTGGTGGCCAGTTGTGCATGTCCATCAGTCTGTGACTGAAGTGCTAAACATCCTTACCAGGATCCTCCACAGCAGCTGGATTCAGAGCCCCGGGTGATCACACGCAGGCAAGAGCCGCCCTGCCTTCACATCCCAGGGAACTCTCACAGGGATGAAGTGGGCAAGGAATGGCTTGCCTATGCCCTGTGATTTTTCTTACCAAGCTAGCTAGAAATTCCAAGAGCAATCTATCACTACGGAGGGGCAGTGGGTAGGGAGCTTTAAAACGATCTCTGGAGTATGAAAACAGTTTCTGTGGCAATACAACCTGTTTATTTTGCCGGGGTATGATTCAACACTCACAGAAATGGTTTCTTCAGGTCAGTCAGCTGTAAGAGGTGAAACCTTCGCTTTTTATGTAAACCAGATGAATTTGCTCTCATGTCTCCTATTTGTCAATAAGTTTCACTTACACACAAACAAGAACTTTAGTATTTTTTCACTTTAAGGCTAAACTACAATCAATTTTTTTTTTAATTTCACAGTTTCGAACAAATATATTACCTTCTTGACTTCATTTTTTAGATACTGGCAAGTTGTGAAAAGTAGTATTTTCTATTTTATAAGGCTTGGAATATCTCCAGAAAAAGCTAGTCTCTAAATTATTCTAAAAAAACAATTTGGGGATACTTCCACTTGTTTATTTATAAACAGTCAAATATAATTATCAATATAGTTAAACTGTGATTAATTTGCAATCTCTCCCAACTGGAGGGTACTTTGTTATGTCACCTGTCATCAGGATTATATGAAAGGATTGATGGGAAAGACCACAGGATTTGAATTTACAGGCTCTTTGCTTCAAGATCGATTCCTTCATCAGCTTCTTCACATTTAAACTAATTTGCTACAAAATTTGGTTACATCTCCTGTTGTGGTACGAAGGTAAAACAAGCAACTAAGTCTACAGTTAATTCTACTTACTGAACACTGATGAAGTCCTTGAGCCATTCACTGATTCCCACTAGTCTGCAGAAATTAACACTGTAGGATGCATTTATCAAAACTATCTTCTTTTTGTAGATTTGGCCAACATCAAAATCCTTGGAATACCAAACACATCAGGCGGTGTGAATTACAGGTAGTAGCATTTGCACAGGTCATGACTAAACCAACTATTTTTACCAAGTCGGGCTCACAGCCCCTACTGGGATCTCAGGCCTATGTGCAGAGCATTGTATAAACCCATCAAGCATTGCCTTGCTCTGAACTTTTAAAACATACAGCTTGTAAAGCCAGAACTCATGCTTCCTGGATGGGGCAACGATCTGGGTCTGTGAACAGTTAATGCACCAAGCTGCTGTCTTGCTGCAGTGAATGTCAAAGACTCGATATCACATTTGTGGTCTGTGAGAGTTGTTATCAGTTTAGACAACACAGATTTTTTGGACGCAGAGCAAGGTGCCACCGGCTCCCAGTGGAGGTCTGCTGGTTCTGTGCAAGGCACAGGCTCCCAGCTCCTGATAAAACCAGAACACCACATGCGCTGGGCACCTGGGCACCTTCACTACACAGCCCAGGCTGACTGGCAGCGTGTTTCTGAGAGATGTGTCTGATGTGCCACACCAGCACCAAGTGCAGAGAAGAACCAGGCAGTGTTACACGTTCGCACAGGACACTTGTTAATTGGAATACAGAGTTAAACTGCAGCTTAATTTCCTCATGACCAGTACAATATGATGGGCCCTTGCAAACTGAAATCTTAACTGGATTGGAGGCGTGACTTCTTGGTGTTATTTTATAGTAATAATGTATATGCAAACAATATATGTCATAGTTATGCTGCCTTCTTAAAAAAAACCATGCAACACAGTCTAACAAGTGTTTCAGCACTTGCTCACCTCTCTGACAGTAATTAAATTCCCCTAAGTAAATGAAATATTTTGTAATTTACACCTAAGTAGTAAAACTAAGTAGTTAATTTAATCTGATTATAACCCACCTAAGAGATTGCTAGAGAAAAAGGGACGTACTGTTTCAGCCTTGACTAGAGATCCGTTAAAGACAACAAGATTATTTTTTTTTCTTCCCAGTGCAACAGAACTTTGATCAAGGCATGGCTACAGGCATACAGTAGATGCATACAACACCTTTACAAATCCTGTGCAGAATGGCCACTAACCTTGAAATGAATGCAACTTGGTTTACTATAGAACAGACATCCTTTACGTTCATGACCAGACACTATTTGCTTGTGAAAAATTCCAGTTTGGTATTCCTCCATTTTTTTCTCAAAACTGTCTTTTTTCACTTTGGCATCCATTGCTTCTTTGGATACCTAAGAATCAGTAAAACACGCTGTGACTGTAAGTAAGCGTGATCATTTCAGATATGGTCCAGTGCTTCTTTCATGCAAGTATAGCAATATCTATGGACATTATTCCTTTTTGATTGATTATAAAGTCTGCTCTTAAAGGTCTTCTACATCTCAGAAAAGCAGTATATGCAAGTATACCTTGGAGTAACGTTTAAGAGCTTAACTACACAATTCCACTCTTATAGAGTACATTATTTACTCCTATTTAGAGCCCAGAATGCTATTATTTTGTGACCAGATACACTTTTCTTTGCCTAGCATGGTATGAAAAAAGTTGCTTACACATGAAGCAATCTGTGTTGCCAACTCCACAGAAAGTCACGTTTAGTTTTCTTAAAACTCAAGCGAACATGATATATGTCTTCAAGTATCTCTGAACTAGAATTTTCTCTTAAAGAGAACAAACACCACAAAAATAACATGAAACAAATTACTCTGATGATACTCTCACATCTGAATCTCTACAACTGATGTAATAAAGTCTGCATTTTAACTGCAAAATAGATAATTATTTTTAAGCAAGGTTTCTAAAACGGCACATGCCTGCGTCATTACTTCAGATACCTACAACTACGAGAGACGCAAAGGAAGCTCTTCTAAGCCATTAAGATACTTTTATGGATAGTGTCAAAACATTATAAAGACTAACTTTACAATGAGTCAATTACAAAAGGATTTTTTTTTTTTTTTCTATTTCTAGCAGGAGATATCACAACACTTACCTTGTGCCGGTCACATTCCTGATTCCAAAGTCCTGGAAACTCTGGTTTTATTAGGGTCTCATCACCCTCTTTCTCCTCTTCACTACTTTCACAGAGCACATCATGGGCTATTTGTTCAGAAATCTCTCCTACAGACGCAGTTCTCTCACCAGCTGAGGAACCAGCTGATGGAGAGCACTGTGACTTTTGTGAAAGAACATAAGTTTTGAAGATAGAGTTACAAAGTACTAGAGGACAGTTGCTTCAACAGTTAACAGTTTCTGAGGAGATTTTATAATACAGAAATGGCAGGTCTATAAAGCTCAGAGGCCAAAGATGACAACTTAGGGCGATCCCTGACACTAAATAAAGACAAAATCTTATGTTACAAGCATCTATATGACATTAAGTGTGTACTATAGGAGGCTAGAAACTAGTCAGCAGGCCTGAAAATACCGCCTGCAGTTTCTGAATGTTTTGTGTATCACATGATAACCAAAGACTTTGTTGTTTTGATGTAGTATGACTATTTCTACCAACACCTCTCCCCCACCTCTTTTCTTTTAAATCCCTAAAGACTGCATGAAGCCACTAGTTTCATGAGGGAATTGAATTCATACCACCTCTATTTTCCAGGCCAGTACTCCCTGGAATACTGTGCAGGTAAAAAAAAACCCAAACAAATAGCCAGGAAGGTTATGTCTAGAGAGAACTGCTGTCTCCTTTCCAATACATTAGAAACATTTCTCTTGTGCTGATCTGAATCTGAAACTTCCTCAGCAATGGAGGGAATTAAAAAGGAAGTGAGGGTACTTTGCACAGGTTATGATGCCTGTTGTGATTCATGTGTTTGAAAATTCACCTCTTCTTACAAATGCCCTTAAAAAACCTCCCACACCAAACAGGGCAATGTCTTTATTCATACAAACATCAGCAGTCTAGAAGAGGGAGACAGTCATTAAGAGATCTAACACAGAAATTACTCCCCTGTTGTTCTGTACTGTCTGGTACTTGGTTGTAGCCTGTGCTATACACAGGCAAAAGAATTCACTGCCCTGCAGCTGTGACAGAAAATAAATCATAAGACAGTTAATTCTTAGGCCTTTGTTTACCTGTGCTATCACTCCAACTGAACGTTTGCAGGTCTTCTCAATATACTGCCATGTCTTCATTCTCCACAGTAAAGAACCCCCAGGTTTACCACGACCCTTAATTGCCTTAGTACAGGACTGACTTTTTTTCTGCTTGTCAATAGAAGCTTTTTCTTGCAAAATTCGAGATACAATCTCAATTTTTCTTGATTTTTGCAGTTCTCTAGCAGCTCTGTAATCCAATATTTTAAGAAATATTAAACCAACCATGGCTGTTTGCTGATAATATTAACTACGGTCCAGTTTCTTTTGAGCCTCTAAGCTAAATAGCAAGTGGTTGAATTGGGTGCAGTGGAAATTTGTGTTAAGACACCAGGCGATTCAGAGGCTATTTATACATTTTTGTGGACTAAATATATTCAATTACAGTGTTTTAGAAGTTGAGGAGTTGACAAAGCACACCCGTCATTGCTACTGAAAACAAAATAATTTTCCTAACCTAGTTAGCTATTTAAAGAAAACTGTTTATCTGAAATCCAGTGGATTTAATAAAGGAAGAGCAGTTAAAGGTAAGAACATAAGTGCTGAACTTGGAAGATATGAATTCCAAGCTATGTACAGCTACAAATTCCGTGACCCACTGGGTAGTGTGACAAAAGTGACAGTAAATCATTTAATCTCAGTTTTAATACCAGCAGTTTAATACACAATTTTCTGCAACAGATATTACCCACACTAATGATGGCTTTTAATATAGACTTTCACCTCTTCAGCTAACCCATAGAGGTAATTACTGATTCTAAGTAGGAGCAAAGAAAATATCACCTCTCATTTAAATACAGGCTACTGCTTACTGAAGCACTTTAATGTCTGAATTTAGCCTCATGATGCCCCATTAAGCAGATAAATGGCACTGTATTTATAATGTATTTTTGGAAAATCATGGTACAAAGAAATTAATCATGGTTACAAAGACATAGGAATGACTCCCAGCACTATCTGCCTGAAGTATAAAGCTGTCCTCTGTTCTTGTGATCAGTTCTGGTGTTTATGAATCTTTTTATAGGTGATATACAAATTAATGACACAATGGTTTTATTGACCAAAGAGCTATTCACTTTTGAGGATAATTCAGAAATATACGCTCAGAGAAAACTGAGAATATCCCTTCCCAGAAAAGGAGAAAGGCAGAGCCCTGGGAGAAATAACGAAGCAATTCTTCAGCAGATTGGCAGGATCGTAGCTGAAATTAGAAAAGAACCGCTGTGAGAAACATGACACAGCTAACATTAAGACTAACAAACTGTGATCTCCCGTGGCCTGCAGAGGGAAACAGTGAAAGGCAGAAAGCAAGCAAGGTGAAAAGGAACTTAAATAGAGTTGGATATTTCCAGCGGATCTCTACAAACTGATACGATTTATTTTATTGAACGTGATTTTTAGAACATATTTAAGGATAGCAGAAGTGGTGTTATGCAGCCATCAAGAATGAAGCTTTATTTAATCTAAATTTAAGACTTATTGAACCTTTACTTATTAAATCTCTAATCTTTGCTACAGGTTACCGCCCTTGTAGCAGAGCCAGCATGCAGAAACACACCCCTCAGCTACCCTCTGTTTGGTATCTTAGTTCAAATTCATCTTCACAAAGTGATTAAAACCAATAATGAAGTTTTGCACCGGAGCAGATGAGATACAGGCACATTCCTATCAACTTTGCTACAAAGGCAGAGGAGTAATTTCAGTTTAAAAAAAGCATGAAGGAGTGTACCTTGCTTCTGACCTTACTGCAGAGCAATCTTCCAGACACTGTCTCTAAAAGCCTAAGAAAGTGGTTCCATTTTTATAGGGACAGTGTTCAGGAAAAGCAGAAGTACGGTAACTTCAGTCATCCATTTGAGTTCAGTCAATTTTCCTCCTGGAGTAGTTTATCTTCTTTGCACTACTCGTAGAATGTGGACTCCTAACTTTGTTTTTTTTGAGTAATAGACCTAAGCTAGAAGTTCAAGTTGCTTAAACCAGACGATACAAATACCACACATAGAGAGTATGAGTTCCCTCCCTTGAGACAGCATCCCAGATGTTTCACAATCTGATGAAGAGCTCAAATATATTCCTGCAGGAGCACCAATAAGCAGCTGAGAGTTTGAATACTTACTGTTTCTCTTTTTCATGCTCTAGCAGTCGCTTATGGAGAAAAATTTCCTTGGCAACATTGCCTCCTTCTGCTAGGATAGCTTCCCTCATTTTCATCTCCTGCTTCTTTGCCTCAAAGGCCATTGCTTTGTTCCAAACCTGGACAGCTTGGAGTTTTTCCTATGAAGCCATACAAACTAGTTACATATCTGATCCACATATTAAAGAATATAAAACAGAGAACCCAGCGTTGATCCTATATATAAATTGTGGTAGATTTCTCTGAAGTAGAGCTTATTGGGTTTAATCCATACAGTAGATGTGGTGTGCTGAGGCGCAGAAAGCTCTGGCAAGGTCAGGGCTACTTCCTTACCCTTCCAGCCTGCCCTTGAAATGCTCCTCAATGAAGCAACGTGAAAAGATACAGTTCTAATCAAATCAGTATTAAATTAAGATCATTTCCTCAGATTCTACAGAACAGAAGAACAAAGTAGCATAGCTCAGAAATTCTTCATTTACATTATTTGACTTCTTAAATAACTGCTTTTTCTGCCATGTTTTCTCCATATGAAGCATTTCTGCATTAGGATCCAGATAACGGGAAATGCTTCTGGCTGAGTTTTCAGAGAACTTATTTGTAGTATGCGTTATTTTCAAGAGAGTTACTCTACCAGAACAACGAGACTGCTGACAGAATAAACTCCCCAAGTACAAGTGTCAAAATCTGCCCATACAAATCTAACACCATTACTGCCATAGTTAAATTCTCCCCAGTTTCAAGAGATCTGGTCAGTGATCTGAGAGCACCACACAACAATTCTGCAATGAAAACCCAAACTACTTGCATTAAAACCTAACAGTCTTAACAAATTAATTTCTTCACTCCGCATCTAAGCCACGGCAGCAGTACCCGATTGGAAGTTATGCTGGTTTTCAGGGAAAGCACAGCTTGTATCCTTCTCTCCATATGCTCCTGAGTTTTCACTTCTTCCTTTGCATTTTTTTCATGAATTCTGTAAGCAAAGTAAAATCTTTCAGGCTCATATTCTGGAAAGCTTTTAGTATTAGAATGTTTAACCTGACAAGTAGTAATTGTCAATGTCACCAAACATTCTTCCTGTAAGCCTCTGTGTTTACTATGATACTGGGTGTGGGGAAAGAGGAACAGTTGGAAGACTCTTCTATATATGGTACCGCTCAAGTTACAAGTGCCAACAGGCTTTCAACTAGTTTGCTCAACAACTTTTTTTTTTTTTTCATATGATTTTGAATATGAAGAATGTGTTCCACATTATGACATATGTCTACTTGCTAAAATAAAGAATGAATTCAGGTGTTGCTCACATAACCAATATCTAAACAATTACACAGTGAACTTTATACAAGCCAATCATTTGTACCCGCGCTAAAAATAAACACTAGAAACGCTAAAAGCTAGAAATATGTGGGCATGATTCAAACCTGAGAGTATTCCAGCTAATATAATGATAAACTAGAAAAAAATTAGTAAGATTGATATATTTGATATATTACTCAGGGAAAAAAAAAATAAATCTATTTGGTTGGTTGTTCTTCTTAATTATTATCTGTTTTCACATGCCATCTAATGAAAAATAAATCAACACAGAAACAGTATAATTATTTCAATTCTTTTTTCAATTAAGTCCTAATATACTAGTAAAAGCAAGCAACAAATGTTCAGTTTCTTTAGTAGCAAAATAATTCACCACCACAGTAATTCTATAAACATAAACCAACTAAGAGAACATTTAATTACCGTCCACCAGAAAAGGAGCACAAAGAAACGGCCTATTGACCAATTTTACCAGACAGCAAGAAAGCTTTTTTACCACGTTTCAGAGGGACTAGAGAATGGCAGAGTGCAAGTTTCAAACATGGAATTTAGTCATCCTACTTCAAACTACTACAGTGAACGACAGACACATATATTAAAAATGGTTCAAATCATTAGTTATAGTAAAAGTAGTCAGAGCCTTCTGCATCTCATCACAAAGACAGTGCCTTCAGCTCCAGGGAATCTGAAGACCCTACTAGGACAGTAAGTGGATTTTCTTCTTTCCCAGCCCTTTTGGGCCATGTAAGGTTTGAATACTTCACAACACGGGTACTGGAGCAGGAGATTTCCAAGTGTAACAGAAGATACACCTAGCAGAAAAGTTATTATTTTTCAAAAGACAAAGGATAAAGTATTGTACCCCAGAGAATGTACAGACAGGAAAGGAGGGAACAGTAACCTTGCCATGCTTTTTCTCAGGAAGCAGACTGCTTTCTTGTGGTTCCTTTGGGCATCTTCAAGTATTTTTTTATGTCTTTCTTCATATTCTTTCAGGGCTTCCTCCTCTTTTCTACAAAACACAGGCAAATCAGCACTTGCAGCAGGACTAAGGAAACCTTGATTCCAACACACCAGCATCCAAGGGTGGGGTGGGGGAGTTAAACGAGGACATCAGTCCCCACCTGCCCCTCCCTCCCACCCCCCTACAGTCTGTTGTTTTCACAGTCCCTACAGACAGATGATAAACTGGTGTTCCCTTTCTCTCCAAGAAATCTTGATGAACTCGATTATAAAAGTTCAGAAGGTTCTGGGGGCCAACAATAATGCAGACACATGCAGTTAAGAGCTAAAACTTCAGATCCTTAGACAAAAAGCATTCACAGTTTTTGTCTCCGGCAAGTTTATTTTCATAGATCAGAAATCTCTACCTGCCTAACTGCAAAACTGTGGGCAATTCTTATTTTAATTCCATTCCCTCATAAAATATTCCTGAAGCAACATCCAGCTAAGCAACACAATACCACCAGTATTTGATTGACCTAATCTTCTCAACACCTGAAATAATGAATTGGCTAAAAATAATATGGAGAAAGGAAGCAGAATCAAACTTGTAGGCGCTTACTTTTCTCTAGCCCGACGATTTTCTTCTGCTTGCAGTGCTGCTATTTTTTCCTTCCAAATCCGCACTTCTGCTCGTTCTTGGTATTGCATCTCCAGCTCCTCCTCAGCTTTCTTAAGTTGTTCATGGAGGATTTCATATTTTCCCTGCTCAGTTTGTGTCTGCCACATCTCAAGCCTTTAAAACAAAGCGTGAGCTGTTTTCACTGAAATACTGACATTCTTTCACTTAAGGCTACTGAGTAGGTAAGGCTCTATGGTGAAAATGAAAATCTAGCCATGTTTTATTTAATTTTTTAAAATGACATTGTAAATCATACCCTGTTAGTGACACAGGTATTGTACCTTTCAGCCTAAGGCTCATATCTAATATCATATCTCATTTTAAAGACATCAAAAGTATCAGTAAAAAAAAAAAAAGTAAAAAATAAAGCTCAAGATTCTGTTTCTCAAATCTGCATTTACCCAGAAGAAAATATGAAAAACTAGAAAAACAGCTTTTTCTTCAACAGTAAATAACTTCAGGGACAGGCCATAGCTTTTATTCTTCTATGCTTTGCCGAAAGAATCTTGATATGATAGGGAAACATAGAGATTAATATAGTTATTGCTAATCACACAATAAACAAGTCAAGCATTTTAAAGCTATTATACAACACTGCAGCAGAACATACTGTATTCTGTTAACCACTTGGTTAATCACATCTATAAGGTTGTGCTTGTGTTCTTCCTCTGATGTAGTGGCACTAGTAGTTGTACCTCTGGTGCCAAAATATAAACACACTTGCCTGTGGCCTTCTGCAAAAGACAGTTTTATTCTGTCTTATATAAATAAATAATTTAGGATGTGTTAACGATCAATTACAAGTAGCAATATTAACAGCATAAAAATGCGTGGTACCATGGCGATGTCTCCATCATTCTCAATTTCAATCTTTCCCTTTATGCCCTATAAAAACCACTGAGGCATAAATTAGAAGGATTTATGCTCATTCAGAGATCAGTATCACGGACAAGTTTACCTTAGTCCAGCTTGTTTTCCATTTAAAAGGAGACCTGTTTAGGTCCACATGTTATGCACAACCCCAAATAAAATCAAAATTTCATTTATGTGTGCAGAAGTAACTCAGGGGCTGAGCCACTGCAACCAGTCTCCTCAGCAATGAACTGCTCAAGCTAAAAGTTGCTCTCAAGATCCTTTGCCTTGCAGTCAACCTCATGTGACTGCAAACGATGTAGTTCAGTATTTACAAGCAACTTACGTAGGAACTAAATCTGGAATCCATTAAACAGCATATGAAGAACGGAATATTAAGACTGACTCCCATCACAGTGTTTTCTCCTTCCCTCGCTTACCTGTTGTCTTTTAGTGTCAAAGCAATTTTCAACTCAAAATCCTTCTCTTTCTCCAGTTCAGTGCACAGTCGTCTGTGCGTTGCCTGAAGGCAGGACAAGGCTGCACTGTTAACGTTAAAAAGAAACAATCGGGAAGAAATTCAAACTGATAAAGGTTAAGAACAAACATCCCCCCTCACCTCAAGATCAGCAAAATAAAAAAAATAAAATCTTAGAGCCCAAGATTTATGTATTAGAATCCCACAAATGCATGCAGCCTCTTACTTAGCCTCCTACATTCCATCCTTCATGCAGAGGCATAGCTTTCCTTAAACCATTACACACTGGTTGACATTTACAGAGGAGTATTTATCTCAAAAGCACTGACCAGTAGCTTCATGTGACTATTCATTTTTCAAGATGATAAAAGTAGCATTATTAATGAAAGTAAGCTTAGGTGAACCTAGAGAACATAGACTGATTTTGCTTTTAAAACGGCATCACGATATTCCACGCACTTGGCCTACAATGGCAGCGTTGCCACACAGTTGTTTCTTTTCCTTGGTCTTCTCTACTCAGGAAAACTAGCAGACAGCATAGTACAGGAGCAACAATCAACTGACTATATTCAACATCAACTCCCTTCCTCGGAATTAAAATTGAAAATGGATCTTCTACCTGCAGTTATTACTCTAACTTCAAAATTTCTGCGCTGGGCATCAGTAATGCTAACAGCAGTGAGTATTTTTATTATTGCTATTATAAAACATGATGCCTTTGAGCTTCATAACCCAGAACTTTAACAAGTCTTCTCGCTACACTATTCACTTGCTAAATATAAGAGATCGTGAGAATTGCTATTTTTCTGCTTAGCTAGATCTCCCAATGTGATCTGTCATAAGCATAAGAACTTCTATGGTGCTTGTCTGTCTTGGCTGTGTTTTGTTCCTGTCTCTCCGAGATCCTGAGCAGGGAGTACTAGCACCCATCACAGCAGTCTCGTTAGCATTCAACTCATCATTTCTGTTTAAGCAGCTATTCCATTTTGGCAGTTAACCTACCTTTATCATTCTATCATTCATCAATATACTAACTTGAAGATTAACACAGGTCATAAAATGCAGCTGCGAAGTTTGTTCACAATACACTGGTTCCTGGTACACAAGCCACCCACTTCTTTCTATTTAAACCGAATGTGAAGAGTACAGTAAATTGCCTCCCACTTTATAGCAAAAGTGTTTCAGAACAGCTCCTGTGTGCTGAACTACTCCTGAAAGGCATTCATGCATTTTACAACATAAAACAAACAAAAAAAGAAATGGCATATATATGTATAAAAGTCCTGGTTGTAATAGTTACCAGAAGCAAAGCCATGACCTCTAAAATGCCACAGCACAGGGGTGTTGGTTCATCCTACTAAAGAGAAGCGATTAAGACCCTGATAAACATAACTGACAGTAGTGGGCTAGGCTGATTTAATAACCTGTTGTGGCTGTATTTTAAAATACATGTCCCTTTCCTATCCATTCCTAAGTTTCCACCTTTCTGCACTGATTTACCTAACAAATTATTACCTCCAGACCAGACAGCATAGAGATCAATGATTCCCGAGACAATGCACCATTCTTTACTTCAAAAGGAGGAATTATGGCTGAAAATACATCAACCAGCACGTGACTGCAGTATTAGTGGTCACCACCACGGGAGTGAAGGTGCTGCCCTGCTCACTGCCTGGAGGTGCAGTAACCCCTGGGATCAGAAGGGCCCCCCAAGCTGACGCAGTTACATCTTAACTGGAGAATGGTAATGGCCTCCACCACCCATCTAGTAACATCTTTAATGTACGGGCTTCAAAATTCTATCCACTCTTCAACAATATACAGAGTTGAAAGCAGAAAAGTTTCTCTCATTAATTACAGACAGATAAACATACTGGATGCCTGTAATCTTTGGTATCCAGAACTACTCTCTACCTACACATTGCCAGCCTCCTCCTCTTTCTCTATTTCAGTGTCTACACAATCCAGCTGCTTTGCTAGCATCTTGATCCGCGCTTGACAGGTACTCAGCTTGTCTCTGCAAGAAACAAACACGTTATTTATATTTTGTAAGTTCTTTACTCTTTTCAATGAAACTCTTCCTTCTGGAGGCAAGATTCACAGCTAGGATTCCTTCAGCTCTCCCAACTCCCCACCACCATCCCACTTTTTCTTTTAAGATTTTACTACGAGGTTCTTCAAAAGCCCCTGTTCATTTCAAACATTTTCTCCAAAAATCCAGAAAAATGTAACAAGAGTTTATTCTGATCTCATCCACAGTTCATATACTATCAAAAATTACAACATAAATTATATCTCTTTATATGAACCTCCTTCAGGTATTATTTGCTGCTAAAGAAAATCTTTATGACCTTAACACGGCAAAACATTCACAGCAAGTGCTTCTCTTCAAGTATGAAAGTAACTTCACCGACTCTAATGTACAATTTCCATCACAGGTAAGAAAATGTTTGCAATGAATTTTCCACTTGATGTTTCCAACTGACCGTTGAACCAGCAGGACTGTGCAGACACCACTGAAAGAATTACCAGCTAATTCTCCCAGATCAAACATCTCTTCTTTAACATTCGTACTGTATTTCATTTTTTCAAGCATGTAATTAATTTTTATCCTTGATACTTAATTCTTTACAAGGGTTTGGGAATATATTGAATATATTACATTAATCATATGTTTGCATCATGTAACTTTCATTAAAAAAATCTATAAAACTCTAATTTAACAGGTACTGTATCCCAGTATTTGACAGTGATTTATGCTGATGGATTACATTCACTTAAACACTAACCTGGCTTTTTGGACCACAAGTTCCTTTTCTTTGGCTATGTCATTGAGCTCTTTCAGGTTCCTCTGTAAGGTTAATATGCAAATTCTATCTGTATACTTCATAGCCTGAATATTATTAATGTTGCCCAAATCGTGTTCCAAGCTTGCCCTTTGAATTGAAACACACAATTAACAATGAAAACATCATGAGAAATTGAAAAATTAGGTGAAGTTTGTACATCATCCACTTAGGTATTTGTGGGTTGGTTTTTGTTTTACTCTTATTCTAGCAGAACTGTTACAAATATGACCAGTGTAAATAAGGGAAAAAAAATGAACATCATCTGTACAAGGAGTTTACATACAAGCACTGAAGAGTTTTAGACTTGGGTGTCTAATGGTGAACATTTACACCCACATTTAACACATTAATTTTACATCTTTCTTCTGAAATGCCTGGGGCTCCTCTTGATTATACCCAGGGTTTGCACATTCTAGTTTTCCTGAACAATAGTTTAAAACTTTAAAGGGAACTTTCTAAACTAGTTTAAAACATATTATATACAGCGGCTGTTTGTGGGGTGAGCTAATCTCTCATCATTTGGTCTGCTTAAACATACAGCAAGAGGTCTGAAGGTTTGTGTTTGGTTTTTTTGTTGTTTTTTTTTTTTTTAAATCATTTTGGTGTATTCTGAGTTTCTCTGTTGATAACGGTAACACTGTCAACATTTACTGGCAGTAGGCATATGTGCTATGCAGCTTCCCACATACACGTATTAATAAACATCATCTGAGCTTTTCATCATGCTTTATAACCCTGTGCCAGGTCATTCCAGGGCAGAGATTAACAGTCTTGTCAAAGTAAACCAAACCGTGCCTTGATCTTTGTGAAGAGAGTAGCACCTACTTAACGCCACATTCAAACCACTAAATTCCTTTTCATGCACGACCTCTGTTACATATAAATTTATTTGTTCAAGCATAAATCCGCAGTACCACCTACTTGTAAAATCAATGTAGTATTAATCTTATCATCGTACCAATTCTGTGCTGTCCTTACACAGTGGTACAAAACTCTGTATATATTAAAAAATTTAAAACCCAACACTGATACTCTTCAGCAGACAAACTTCTCTTTTTCCAACACCTCCTGACGTTCTACAGTTTCAGAGGAATACAAACACAACATTGTATTATTACAAAGAACTGACTGGGTTTTAGAAGTGTAAACAGGTTAGTGTAACACTCCTTTGAGGAGAGCCAATTAGCTCACGTTAATGTGCTGAAATCATGGTGTTATGTGTACACCCCTCCAACAGTTTCAGATTAAAGAGTGTCCCGAGTCCATCTTTATCTTACTCAGCTCATTATTTTAACAATAGCAAGATTGAATTTATTTTTTGTGGAAATGTCTATATTGCCTACAACTAATTTGACAAAAAATGCATAGCTGAATTAACCAAACCTTCTAAGTTAACACTATAAAGGAAATCACTGTCAGAACTGGGAATAAGTTCTTTACATGGTAGAATCAGATCTGCCTCCAGCTCCTTCAGAAGCATCCTTGTTTCCCATCACGCCAGCACCAGCCAACTCTTCCTCAAGCTTGTATTCTAATAGATATTAAAACAACAGTTTAATTGGGAGACTCGGAACTTTAAAATGCAAAGCTCTCGTATACTTGCTGTTTAGTTAAACCATGGAGAATCAGAGATGGTATTTTATAGCATTACTGCAGCATCTATCAAATAATTAATATGGTGAAACACACAGGACTGCTATCGTACACCTGCAAACCAAAACAGGAAAGTGCTCCCTGCCTTCGTGAGGGAAGTGTCACCAACAATCCAATATATATGGGGAAAAACCAAACGAAAATGGGGAGTGGGGCAGGTGGAAGACTAACGTAGTGACAGGTTTTGGCCAACAGTCTAACAGGTTTATCTTATATTACCTTATCCTACTGTACTGTGAAAATAGAAATTTTTTTAGAAGTATTGATGCAATCAAGAAAATGACAATAAAAATAGCCTGAGAACTCTTTTTAACTTAAAGAGCAGTATTCAGTGCTACACCATACATGATAATCTGTAAAATGGTAGACGTACATACTATATGACAGACTATATATCACATATATCACATACTATACTGGCACATACTTCTGGACACAGACAGAGAAACCAGCTGCCTGTTAAGAGTTATCTGGTGCCAGTTTACATGTATTAAGGTATTGCAAAATCTTTGTAGAGTTGAATCTGTGGAAGACCTGCACCGTTCTGGAGTCAGATGAGAGTCTAGAGCCCTTCAGCTGGCACTAGATGCCAGTGTATGAGCAACCGAATCAAGTCCATGCAGTCAAGTATTAGATTTTTACTGATAACTCTGAATCAAAATGCCTCACAGAGGTAGGAAGTAGAGAATTTACTGCTACAGAAATAAAGGGTTAGATTTGGATTAGCTACAGCTGTGTAATGTAATGCTAGAGAACACCAAGAGGAATCACTGTATTTACATTTTGCATGGAATATCATTCAACCCTTGAACTGTTCCCATCTACTGATTTAGAAGACACATTAATGTTAGGTTTTTTATGAGTTATCAAAACAATTAATCATTTTCACCTTCCCAGTGTTCTTCCACATTAGAGAACTGACCACCTTTGTCTTCATTTTCTTCCAGAAATGGTAGAAGAGATTTTTGCTCTTCTTCCTCACTATGACCAATCTCATCTTCCATACTGATAGTTCTTTCAAATCAGCCAGGCTAAGAAAGAGAAGAGTGCACATTTTATATCAATAATCTCCAAGAACTTGCAATAGTGGTGACTATATTTTGAGATAAATTAATAGCATTCAGTAAATACTTAATAAGTATGAAATAACTAGATACTATCACACACCTTTGTACTAGTCACACATTTTAAGTATCAACTTTAATAAATTTCTTCTAGAAAAGAGAGGACTCTTCCATTTTAATAGTTTTTTAAAAGCACTAATCAGTTCAGTAATAAACCTTCTGAATGTATTTTATCTACTTAAGCAACCGCTCTACCCACAAGGATTAGGGAACAACTCCCACAAACACTACTCGCTCTCGTCTCTTGTGCAGACGTATAATCCCTCAATGTTAAGTAAACTGTTCTCAAGTGTTGATATAATTCATTAGAACTCAAGTCAATTCTGTCATCTAGAATGAGTTATTACCACATGGTTGAGCATTTCATCAAGACCTTACTCATACAGAGACTTGTACACATGATTAATTTGAACGAAGGTGGTGGCTCAGCTTTGAGTGCGTTTATGTAAATCCTTCTGTGGGACTCAAAAACATAAACTAGAAGCGAGTGTGTACTAGTTAAAGAACAAAGTAAGTACACCAAGGAATCTGAAGTATGGAACGGACTAACTAAACGACAAGAACCACCATGAAACCAAGACGATTCCCGTACGGGGCTATGGTGGATTTGAGGATGAAAAAGCAACACAACCACAACCCAGGTGCTGCCCGGTGCTGCAACTCCGAACCGCTGCGGGCGAGCGAGGCCACAGGCAGCAGCACGGGGCGGGCCCCGAGGCCTCGCTGAGGAGACCCGCAGGGGACAGCCAGCGCCACATCGCTCCCACCCCCGGCCCGCCTCTGAGCGCCACGAAAGCGCCGGCCCCGCGCCGGACGGGCACCCCCCGAGCCCGGGGTCCCGCCGCAGCCCTGCCGCGAGTACCGGGGGCAGGGCCCGGCCCGCAAACCGCCCCGCTGCCGCCCAGAGGCGCAGGGCCGGGGCCTCCCGCCGAGGGGCCGTTCCCGCCGAGGGGCCGTTCCCGCCGAGGGGCCGTTCCCGCCGAGGGGCCGTTCCCGCCGCCTCCCTCAGAGCGCGGCCTCCCCGCCGCCTCTCCGCCGCCGCCGGACCCGCTGCCGCGGCAACGGAGCAAACCACGGCCAGGGCGCGGCAGGGGTGCGGAGCGAGCGCGGGTCCTGCGCGGCCCCCCCGCAGCCGCGGGGCGGGGCGGAGGGCTGCGAGGCCACTCCCGCGGCCTCCATGGGCGAACACCGAATAAATGTCTCGCCAGCAAGTGCCTGGGCCTCAGTTCCGCTGCTAGGTCCGCACTCGTACAACACACAGAATTACAAGAGGCAGGGCGGATACTCATGGGCTTATTCAAGCCAATGAGTTACAAAGATCTGAAACAGCTGAGCAGTTGATCAGTTCTTTATTTTTTTCCTTCTTTTTTTTTTTTTTTTCCTCCCCCCTGCTTGACGATTATTTTATTTTTAGTAGTGTAGGTTAAACATGAACTACTATGAAATGCAACATCTTTCCAGGTCTGATTGGCAAAATTTTTTCTGACATTTCTGTGAGCTTTTGACAGAAAATTTTGTATTCTCTGATACATAAAGGGGTGACTGATACTTTAAAAATATGGTGGCGTCAGGGGTGGCCTTGAGCTGGTGTGAATAACGGCCCAGGCGGGAGCACTCGGGGCACCTGGTCGGCCTAGCTTAGGCATCTAGTTCGAGGGATTTCAGGTAACTGAAATCAGACGTTTCCATGAACTTTCAGGTTAGTATTTATTCTACGCATATTTATAAATTATAAACAAGTTGGTGGAATTATGATTTTTTTTTTTAATTAATCTTTTTAGTGAATTCACGTGATTTTCTGCAATGTAGAAGTCATACAGATCTGAGGTTGGAGTACGCATTTAGAATACTGAAGATTTCCAAGTTTCAATCCAGAATGGAGCTGTCGGAAATAAGCTTGTACTATTCTGACAATAGGATTTTGCCATTACTTACTAATTAAAGGTTATTACAGCAAAAATCATGTGTACTGCTCATGCTGCCCATTTATAATGTCCCATTCTGAATGCTTCCTCTAGCTTCAGCAGAAATTGCAGGTTTTGAGGCTCCTTGTAGCACTTTAATAATCGTTACAAGTGCACAAAATCACTAAATGAAAAAGCATTTAGAGGATATTTCAGTAATTTACACAGTAAAGCTAAATGTGTCAGTTGGAATACTCGGTTCTTCAGAGGAATCTTCTGAACCTGCGTGTTTGCTACCATGCGTTCAGTTACGAGGTTTTAGCTCTTAATTGGTAATTAATTAGGTTTCCTTTCTATTCCATCTATTGCCTCGGCAAAGTTAAGGAAGAGTGCAGTTCACAGAAAAGTAGATTCTCATCCCCTTATTCTTGGCACTAGGCCTAAATGACATGCTAGAGAAATTCAGCTATTCAAAGATTCAAAGTGATTCAGTTACTAAAATATTGGGGCATCATTCTTTAAGCAGAGCTCTGTGCTGAAATACACACTGATCTGTACTTAGAGGCGGATGGCATTCTCAGATTAATTTAATTGAAAATGTTCCTTGATTGTAAGCAATATTTCTGTAATTTTTCATAGTTGCTATGAGAAGTAAGGGCTGGTTTTTTGATACATATAAGCACATGCTGCTGATTTAGGTATTTATTTCTACTGGCACCCACAGTATGGAGTATATATTACTCACAGTGACCCATTCATTGTCTTACACTTATGCTGTAAGTCCTCATTCTTTAGAAATATATGGACATTCTTAGCTCTATAGATGGTGGAATCTTGATTTTATGGCATCTATTCATATTACATAAAACAAATTACATACAGACATTTGCAGGATTAAAGCTACAAGATGTAGGCTAAAAATATGCGGTGATTAACTGTATAGCTCTCTCTGCAGATCTAGAATAGATATAACTGTTGTTAACTCTGAATCTGCCAGTTCTCACACTCCTATAGTCAGGATGTGAAAGAGCCAAGCACAGTTTTTCCCCTCAAGAAAGCACTTGTAAGAACACCTGGTAATATCACTAATTTTCAGTTTCTTGTGATGTTTTTATTCAAGGTATTTATTCAGTCCCAGTTTACAACTATCTGGGTGATTTTCGTAACACCACCAAAAAATGGTAACTGTAGTTTTAGCAATAAATAAATATGAGTTTAACCTCTAAGGTTCCTAAAAACCTAGGCAGCACTCGATCAAAAAAGAAGAGGTGATCTGTAACTGTGCTGTAAAGCCCAATGCATTATAACCACTGCCGCAGCCAGACAGAGCTTTTGGGGGCGATAGAAACGGAACTGGTGTTCCATAGGAAATGTTGACAGAGTATTCTCTCTGAACTGGAACCAAGTTCAAATTGCTAATCCAAATTAATAGAGAAATACCAGATGTTTTGTTATTAAAGTCTTACTAACAGCCCCTTTCCAATCAGCACCAGTCATTTCAGAGCGCACACTACCCATTCTATCTGACTGCATCGTTCCCGGGCCGCTGGTCGTGATTTTGTGTCAGGTGAATAATTTGTCACCAGGGAAAGGCAATCTAGATTTTTATCTCCCATATAGATGCGAGAAAAGAGAAGATAATCTGCAGTTCCTCTGTAGATGCTAAATTATGGCTCCCCAGACAAGTTCTTATCTCCCAATCCACAATTTATGTCTATCAGCTTAAAGTCAGTGAATCAATTCCAGCTTTAAGCTCCAGGAGACGTACAAAAAGGCCTTGGTTCTACTCTTCCAGGTTTTGTAGGCTCTGGCCACCAGTGATACGTCTCTGAGAAACTGGGTAATGGAGTGAGCATGTATAAATTAAAATCCTGCTGTTTTCTTACAGTGAAGTTAAATTTAGAGGCATTTCGGTGAAGTTACTTCAGTACCTGACTTAGCAGAACTGGACAGTTCAGTTTGCTGTATGGCTCCATACTGCGCTTCTACAGGCAGTTGGTATTTCTTTTCTGAACGTTTCCAAGGTGACGGTAGCTCATATATGGAGCTTTCTAGCTTTTAGGCAGGAAGACATGCCAATAATGGAATCTTAATTCTGCAGTGTGGTTCATGTCAGATTACATAAAACAACTTCTCTGCCCCTATTCTATGATACTGGGAACAATGGCGAAACACTGATAAGCATCTTATCAACGAGTTGTCCTTACAGAGGCAGTCCGAAGGAACAAGAGGGGCATTTGCTATCAGAGCACGCCACGGAGGAGTGACCCGGGATGTCATCAGCTGGGAGTGCCCCACTGACAGCAACACATCTGTAAAGCAATCATCTCCCGTCCTGGAGCTAGCCCTGGCTCAGGGGCAAAGTGGGGAATTTCATCCCAAATGTGTTGCATGGAGGAAAGAAAAAAAGGGCAAAGTGTCTGGCCGTGCTGCGCTTCATGATTATCCAAAAAATCTATGCAGACTGAGGGAGGAACTGGATGTTCTACAGAACATTTGGAAACAGATGAAAAACTAGATTTCTCAGCCAGCGCTTTAGGTGAAAGGAAAATTAATGTTGTGGTTACACTGATATTTATTAAATACAGACAAATTTGTGTTGGCGCCACGGGACAGTGCAAGTACAGTACAACCTCTGAAATGAGCTAAATATTCCCACCATGCGATTGCTACTGATATTCCCAAATCTCATTTATAAAAATAGGCATATGTGTGTAATTTATATATCTAGAGACATTTGGTGACGTTGCCACAACAGTCTTTCACGAGCTGTTTATGTGGGAATCGTGGGAGAGCGAAACTAATTATCCATGTGGTGCATTTTTTGCCTCTAAAAATTCTGTGTGACAATATGACATCTTTTCTTTGCTGGCAGTAAAGCCACCTGTCCTGTTCAGAAAAGGATCTATTAAGAATATCAGGTAGTGCAGTGCAACTGTAAAATAAATTTAAATACTGTCCTTTTGATACGCTGTCAAAATCCTGAGGTAATAAAGGACTGGGAAAACTAACCTGGCCCAAATCACTGAGCATATTTCTCCTCAATCTCATAAAATTATGCCCTCCAATAAATCATTTTACAGTAGCAGTTACAAAAGGATGGATGACTATGATCAGGAAAAAGTCACACCTGTTAAACTCTCCAGAAGAAAAATACTTGACAGATTTTGAAATGTGGGTTTCTGGTTTTGATGACAGTTAAATATTACTTTAAAGTTTTGACCTTTGCTTGATACTTGAGAAAGGGTAAATACTTAAAAAATTAGTAATTGTTCACATAGTAATAATAATAATAATATGGTAATGTAATATAATATAGTAGTAATAATAATGTTTAAATTGTATTTACTTGATGGGCAGAGCCCATCAGCTTCTGATAGACTGTCATGGTCAGATAAGACGGACATACTGAGCGAGGTATCACGTCGGTCATTATGACGTTGCTTTGGCAGATCTACAACAGCTTTGTGTGTACAACAGCAAAGGTGAAAGTTTGTTCCAAACTGTAACTCTGACCTGACACCGTGGTTGTGGTGGAGCAAGTTTGATCCCCTCTGGGATTTGGCCCCCTCCTGGGACCCCTCTGAGCTCCATGTGCAAGGTCAGACCATAGGCTGGGTAAAAGCTCGTGCCTGCAGCTGCACGGACTGAGGAGAGGCAGTCATTTAGGAGAGTGACAAAAAGGCTTAAGAAACATTTTGTATGATGGGCCATCTTTTTAAAAATATTTGACAGCTAAAGGAAAAGCTTTAATTATTTTCAAGAGGATTAGATGAGAAAGATTTGGGGAGCTTATTTACTTTGTTTTGTTTTGATGTTTTAATAGCTATTTTAATTGTTTTTTAATCTACCTCTTGAGCGATTTTAATCTGTCATTGAAGACGTTGTAAAGAGTCTGCCAGAAATGTAGGAAATTGAATACATTGTTGATCGTTTATCCCCTCTCTTCCCTTTGCCTAATGGGAATTATTAATTTTGAGTGTGGGTCTACATATATATATGTTTGAGTATACATGTAACAACCTATTTTGCTTAAATATGTATGAAGCATCAACTAAAACCAAGGCTGAATGACCTAGCATTTGTCTGTCTTCTATATAATACAGAGGATATAATTAAGGCCCATATACATCAAATGTAATTTATTTATCTGAGAGAAGTTACACATTTATTTTAGGATTTTGTGGGAAGGGATCTTAGAACATCTCTTTTTCTGAAGTACAGACACAAAGTGGTAGCTAAATCAGTCCTGTGAAAATAACATGAGATTTTGTTAAACCCAGGCACTATTATGGTGGTGATGGAAAACTCCCCGTATACATTTCTTTCATTCATGATGACATTATTAATCCAAATCTATAGTATAAAACCTTGATCATCCAAGATGATTTCATCAATTGGATAAACATCCCGATGCAATGCCCAGTGAAATGAACGGGACAGTTCATTTTTCCCAGGGATAATCAGAACCCTGATAATATGCCTCGATTACCAGATTTATTTTTTTTTTTCCCAAAAAATACTAAAATCCTGAAGCTAAACATATTCCCATCACAATTGCATTGAAGATTTTGTGGGCAGTCACCTTACTGTGACACCTTCAGAGCTGCTGAAAAATGAGCATAGTGGTAGAACAAGTAAGAAAGAGAATTAGCTTAACGAATTGAGAGAAAATATGTAGGTGATACTCTTCCTCTTTTTTTTTTTTTTTTTTTTTTTTTCAATATCAGAACCACTGACAGCGAAGAACTTTTCCATGGGATCAAAGTGAAGAAGGACTGAAAGTGTAGTTGTTGTAGAAATACAATTCTTTTGGTCATGACACTTTTAGAGGATTGCCACTGTATTTTTACTTGTTTTAATGGTCAAACCTGTAGCAATGTCTATCCCTTTGGAGCATGTGTTGCCATGATGTACTTATACCAACACACAAATACACTCACTCACACGCTGACATGTGTAAGATACACACACACTCACTCTAAATGTACAAACTGCCTCAGCTGATTTTTGCTATTTTTACAGATGTATGCTGAAGATACAGAAAACTGTTCTTTTTTTTACTAGTAAATCAGATGACAGCTGTCTAGCCAGAGAAAAACAATTCCAAGGAATTCTCAGAGTAGGTACATAGCTCATTGGAACACCATCTTTAAGAGCAGGAAAAATACAAAAAAATGTCAACTGACACTATGCTGAAAGGTGTAAATCTGTTCTATTATAGAGGCAGAACCATTCTACTCCGTGTGTCACCCTGTGAACTCCATTTAAAATCTTTTGGTTTCCCTCCTCAAAAAAACCCCAGATTTCATGCAACCCAACCACTTGAGTTCAAATTGAGGTGTTTTCATCCTTCGTGTGCATTAGCCACAGGCATGACCATTGGAATGGGCAGAGGAAAGAAATGATCAGAAAGAAAATACCGCACACACCGCCCTTCATACTTCCACATTTATGGGGTTTGATCGTCTGTGTGCGTGTAGGGACGTTTGTGTGTGTGGTGTGTACATCAGAACATCTCTTCTTCTGGATCCCACGGGGATGTTATTCCTCTCACCCACCACCCCTGAGCTGCCATGGGAAATATTGGTATTGAATAATAATAGAAAATTAAGTATATGAAGAGGTAGATGGAACACTTTACCCCAGGCGCATCCTTTCATTTGCTTAAGGTATCTCTGCACATTCATTTTTGCTTTACGATCTAATTTCTTGAAAATGTCTCCTTCACAGTGTTTCCTTTGTGGGCTGGTTTTCAAATTGTCATTCTAGATTGAACAGCACCAAAAAAGCAGAGGAGGTGGAGGAGGAGAGAAGAAAAGAGCGAATATGGAGGAGAAAATCGACTTTGACCTGCAAGATGAAACGCAACTCCGTCCCGAGGAGCTCCCGGCCGGGCTGCCCTCCGGAGCCGCACGGTCAGCCCCCGAGCAGCCGTGGGATGGAGGATTGCAAATGCAGTTTCACAGCTCCCTGCTTGCTGAAGTAACCCGAAGCGTTTCACTTTAGAGAAGCCCCTTAGGAACCTGAGAGCGACGAGGCAGAAGTTTTGTCAAAGCCTGGCTCTGCCTCTTTCGGTTCTGTGCCGCCAGGCTGGGACGGCTTTTAGAAAGCGAAGAGGGGGGCACCTGACCCCCGCCAGAGTCCCCCTGCTCAGACTCCCTCTTCCCTCGGAAAGCTGCTGGCAGACGGGCTCTGCAGCTGCGGTGGCCGCGGAGCGGTGCCGCGGGATTTGCGCGGGGAAGGGGGGGCGGGAGGGGGGCGGTGGCACTCCGCGCATCCTGCCGCTCGCAAACCCAGCTCCCAGCCCAGCCAAGCCGAGCTTGCTCCAGCTCTATGGCTAAATCGCCTTCGCCCTTCGCTCGGGCTCCGTCTCCCTCCTCCTCCTCCTCCTCCTCCTCCTCCTCCCCGCTGTGATTATTTGCACAGGACATGTCTAGGACCTCCGGAGCACTTTTCGTTTGCTCCCCCCCGCGCTCGGTGGGATTCATCTGTCGCTCGGGAGGTTATTTTGAGCAGCCAGCCTTGCACCCGGGCACACCGGCCGGAGGAGGAGCCCGGCGGTTCTGAGCGCGGCAGAGGAGGGATGCCGGCACCGGGCAGCGGAGCCGAGCGGGGCTGAGCCGGCGGAGCCGAGGTGCCAGCCCGCCGGGGACGGGGTGGGGAGAGCTGCCCTGGTGCCTGCCCCCCAGCCCCGGGCTGCCTGCATGGCTCCCGGGCACGGCTCGGCTCGGGGGGGCTGCTGCTGCTGCTGCTGCTGCTGAGCAACAACCCCCTGCTTGAAACTCAGCCGCAACTTAGCACAGCAAGGATGGCAACACTACCGGAGCTCCGGAGCTGCCCCGAGAGCCAGGGAACCTGGGTTTTGTTTGCCGCTCTCTAATAAATGGGAGTAAAATGGAATTTCTTACCTGGGTTTTTCCTGCCTTGGTTCTACTGTGCACCCAACAGCACAGGTGTATCAGGTAAGAAAACGCCTTCTCGTTCTTTCTTAGGCCGGCCCCAGCAGCCGTTCTTGCGGCGGGGCCGGGCTGGCAAGTGCAGCTCTGCCTGGAGCTGCTACTCTTCCCCTGCCCGCGGCTCCCACGGGATGTTCCCCACGGCAGGGCTCCGACTGCTGGAGTGAGGGTTCGGTAGAAAAAGGGGTCTTGACTAAGAGTTTCCTCAGCGTGCTCCATCTTTTCTTTTCTTTTTTTTTTTTTTTTCTTTCTTTCTTTTTCTAGCAGAGGATGCACTTCTGCCAACCGAGCAGCAGTTTCTTGGGTCAGTCAAGGGGGGTGTTTTTAACAGGGTGCCTGTGGAAGCCTTTTCCCGAGGGCACGTACTCTAAATTGGGGACAATCACTCTCTGTAAGGGCACTGCACATCCCAGCGCAGCCTCACCCCCCTCACCACCTCTGTAGGGGGCCCGCCTGAACATGGAACTCTCCCAGAAAACCCACCACTGCCAGTGGGCACTAACTGAACATCCGTCCTTGGGGCCTCCACAGGCACAATTTAAACCCCCCGAATACAGACACTCCTTTCTAACGGGTTCATTAACTCTCCTGAACTTGAGATAAGAGGAAGAGACTGGCAGAGATCTTAGTGGAGATCTGGTGAAGAACACCAACCATTTCTAAAAATCATGAATTGTAAAGATGTATGTTTGCAATTCTCAGTCACATTTATTCTGAAGGTGTTAGCTAGGCAACCAGCTATGTTCTCTATATATTCTCTACAGATCTGGAGGCTGTATGTGGAGAAAGCTTGCCATGATTATGCAATGAAAATAGAAGGGGGAGTAAAAAAGAACTTGCTGCATGTAAAAACATGCCTACATCATCCAATGCAGAGATGGTGTGGTGTTAAAGGGGTCTTCCTACTTCTACTTTACAGACATTATTAATAGCCTCAGAGGAGTATAAGAAGCAAAGTGGTAATTGTAGTAAGACATAACATTGCTGTTATAGTTTTGGGAATTAATTAGTGAGATCTGATTTTTTTCACTGGGAAGGAAAAGCATCTTGCATTAGAGGAAGTGTTAAGTCAACTGCTCTTATTCAGGACTGACATAATGATTTATTCAATGACCTTGAATCTGTTATCCAGGGTCAGATCCTGACACCCTCGAGCTCTGAAGCAATCCAGTGTTACAGTAAAGGCAGAGAAAATACTGCTCATGGCCTAAGGGCATCAGGATCTTGCCCATAATTTTAATGATCCTGTTTCTCTATCTGCACTTCAGCTAGCATTAAGGATTTTGATTGAAAAGTGATGTTTGAGTATAAAAGAAGGGAAAAAAGAATTTTAAGGAAGAGTCAGCCTTCTCAGCCTCTGTCTTCAAGGTCTGTTTCTAGGCACAGCAACTGCCAGGATATGTGCAACCTATAATTTGTTGGATAGATTATTTTATATTTGGATTAATTACCTAGTTACTTGACTTTCTTCCTCCAGTTACACAATAGTGATGAGTTGTTTGTTACAAACATATATACTCGTGGCAGAGTAAGGCAAGGCAAATTACGGCTTGTGAAATTCCAGCTGTTCAGTTTGTAGTAGTTTTCCAAATATGCAAACGTGTAAGACATTCAGTGGTCAGAGAAAGCTGCTCTGGTTAGTACAACGGTTTTCTGAAGATGCAGGGTTTAGAGAGGCTATGGCAGAACATTGTTTATCTTGTGAAAAGTGAGTAACCTTGCTTCCATGTGTACTTTTGATGAGTTCAACAGAACTAAACCAGAATTTTATCTTTGCATCAGGAAAATTACTCAAACATAGATGACCTATGAAATAATTCCCCTTGAAAGGGCACAAGAAGCACATTAACTTCCTTATTCTTCTTCCTTGGAGTTCTGTAATATGATATTACATATAATTATTTTTGCTAAGTGATGCTTTTATGAAGAGCAGTATTTTATTAATACTGTGGGTTTATAATAATGGGCAAAACTGCCAACAGCTACAACTTATTGCTCTGATTTTGGTTTCTGAGTGTCATGTGATTGTGGTTATGATGACAGAGGCCATCCAACACCACCAGGTTCTCTGCTCATGGGCTGTATGGACTGTATATTGACAGGTGTAAGCAAAACCTATTCCAAAACCCAAGAACATTTCAGCGAGTTCTGAACTCAGTGGTATGACATAAGACTTCCCAAAGGCAAAACTACCTATTAAAGTAATGTTAGGGTTTGGCAGAGGAGGGAAGTGGGGAATACATGTAGCCTGCTTCCTCATGGCATTTTTGAATATCCTTTCAGGGTGCTTTAGGGAGCTGCATTTGGAGCAATCTCTCTGTCATGTGTGCTATTTGGCTGAAGTGAGTGAGGCAAATGCAACTTAAGTCAGCACATCCTACTTAGGCCAGTGCTGTTTTCAGGCAAACATTTTAAAAAAGTACTGTTTTATGGTCTGCTTGAGGCAGTGATTAGTGGCAAGAAATTTGGCATTTATATGATTGACAGCTCTTTGGGGCAAAGACTGTAACTTCCATTATTTTGTCAGAGTTGGATATGCTGTGGACGCCGCAATAATATGTGTGTCATAGTGAATGAAATAATGTGCTGAAATAGTGAAATATTTCTTCATTTGTGCGGGGAAAGTGTACTATTGAAACAAGTTTTGGGGTGTATGTCTGTACTTTGTCATTCTTTACTGAAAGAGGGTTTAATTCTCTAATTAAAAATAGGGGTATCTTTTATATTTAAGACTCCACTGTGTTAAATGACTTCTGTACATTTGCATAGAATTGTCCTTCTGTTGTGTGTCTCCCTTCTCCTTCTATCCATGGAACAGCAGCTTTAACATGTGAATACATGCAAAGAGTGGTTCATTTTTTGTAGCTTAAAACTCACACAGAGGAAATAAGGGCTTTTATGTTCAAAAGGTTGCCGTGAATTAAGCCTAATGCTTTTTCAATTACATTTTGAAACACAAAACATATTTACAGTGAGCTTCACTTGGAGTCAGGGATGGAAGATGGGAAGGCTACACATAGTGCTCTGGATAATCCTGGAGTTTGACAGAGGCCAGATTGTTCACTGACCTTGCAGGATATTCCTTGTCTTTTTCCCAAGAAAAAGTTTTCTTGGGTGTCAATGACATCTGGGACATTTACCCCAAAAGATTATCTCAGAGAAAATGAATTGTGCTCCATCCCAGTCCTCAGTATCAGTCAAACCAGTATTTCCATCTACCAGGTTAAAAGATTTGTGTAACAACAATGTCACAGTCCCCAAAAGAATCAGGTTAGCCAATTTAAAGAAGAGACAGGAGATGCAAAAAGTGATTTTCCACATCTTACTGCTATACATGTTTGTCAAAAGGTTAGTGCTCTCTCCCTACAAGTGTGACCTAAAATCAGTATCTCATTGGCCACCGACTTAAAGATGCTGCCGAGCTTTTGGCACTGCTCTGCAAAAATAATATTGCTAATGTTATCTCTTGCTCAGCTGCTGTAGTGCACTCATTCACACAGAAAATATAGATTGCCTCGTTCCTTGGTGTAATTTAAATACAGATTTTTTTCTAGTAATATTGATAAATTTCTAGCAACCGTTTTCAAGCAATGTTCTGGAAGATAGTGAAGACAGGCTAATACCTGACAAGCCCTTTAAAGATGTGCTGTCCACCGATGCTTCTCCTCCAGGTCACTCCACATTACAGAACACAACGGTCCTGCAGCAGCTGGGAGAAAGATGGCAGCTCGAAAGGAAAGGATTTTGGGATGTGTGGACTTTTTATCCTAGAACTGATAGTATTTGTCTCTGAAAGAGATGCATTTCTTTGGCATTTGAGACTGTTGCTTTCCCTAACCTCTGTCAAGGACAGTTTTGTTAGGCAAAGAAGAACTTCACAGTTTTGCCAGGTTTATCAATGGCAATTTCCTCTCCCCTTTGTCTGGTGTGCAAGAGAACTAGCTATTCTTTTAAACAGCAGTAATCTCTTTTCCACTGCTAACGAGCTCTGTTGAAGTTCTCACAATGTTTGAACTCCAGATATTGACAGATGCAAATATGTTCTCCAGAGTATCTGCTTGAAATGAGACAGAGTGTGGATGAAAACCCATCTTCAGCTTTAGATTTGGGAATGACTTCCAGAGTGATATTAATACACATGACTGTGCTGCCAGTCAGTCAGCTAGGCACCCACTCTGGCCTGGTGCAAAGGAAAGATAAGCTTTTTGACGCGCTGTTACACCCCTTGAATGTTACAAATCAATAGCTTGATTTTACAAAGTCCTTTTCTTACTAAAACAAGCTTTGCAGCAGCTTATGTTGGGAAGCCAAGCTGCTGAATCAACTAATAGTAGTTTCATTTCTTTTCATCTTTACTGCTTACACTATGAAAAGTTAATCCCTTCCAATGTGTCTTTCTATGCTGGTCTTCCTTTTTCAGGTACAATAAATGAATAATATTTTAGGCCATATATAATCACAACTGCTTATCAAGGATGAATGAAATTATCCCACCATCCTTCATGTAACTTTAAAGCACTGGATCTGATGTACAAAGGTCTAGAGGAATGCAGAAAGGAGTTACCACAAACTGCCTGTAAAGTGCCATGAAAGTATTATAATAATTTTTGACTGAGGACTGCTATACTATCTGCTAATAGTCACACTTTTGTCTTCATCAGAGAAAAAAAGAAACGAAAATATTATAGGTAGAATAATATTATCGAGTTTATTATTTCTCTTCTCCCTCAATATATAGGGTTAGGTTCCCTCAATATTTTTGAGGGACCCTAACCCTAACCTAATATTTTTGAGGGACAAAAAAGAGGGGAAGGGGAGATTTCTACTGTGCTGGAGGACCTGGGATGACCTTAGACCTAAAGAGCACATATCAACTGGCACAGGTAGAACTTGGACTCATTTCCACGATGCTGAATCACACACCCAGGCCTACAGCCCCTGCTACATTAGTTCTTATGGCTGTATTATTTCTCTTTCTCCATCAGCCTCCGTATCAGTCTGACAAAATGTAATTTGAAGAATACGGCTGTTTGAAGTGATCACTGGGTAGTTTAAAGGTACAATATAGGTGCACAGAATCGCAGAAGGGTTGAGGTTGGAAAGGACCTCTGGAGGTCATCTGGTCCACCCCCAGCTCAAGCAGGGCCACCCAGAGCCAGTTGCCCAGGACCACGTTCATGTGGCACTGAAATATCGCCAAGGAGGGAGACCACAACCTCCCTCAGCACCCTGTGCCAGGGCTCGGTCACCCTCGCAGGGAAAAAGCGTTTCCTGCTGTTCAAGCAGAACCTCCTGGGTTTCCGTTTGTGCCCGTTGCCTCTGGTCCTGTCGCTGGCCCCAGGCAAAGAGCCCGGCTCTGCCTTTACACCCTCCCTTCGTGTATTTACGTACATCGATAAGGTCCCCCCTGAGCCTTCTTTTCTCCAGGCTAAACAGTCCCAGTTCTCTCAACATTTCCTCATCTAAGAGATGCTCATCTCTTAATCATCTGCATGAAAAAAGCCTAATATTAGCAAAAGCTTTTGGTAACTCAGTGATAACTGTTTGTAAACGAAACTGTAGGTTATTCTGATTCACACTCTCATGTGAGCACCATGCTAGTTAGTGTGTGAGAGTGGCAGTAACTGAGTAAGAACAAATTTGTTGCCCATTTCAAAGAAATTTAAAAAGAACCAGTAGTATAAACATCAACAAAGTAAATCTAGCAATCAAATTATTTCAGCTGTAATACTTTAATAATCCCCACTGGTATTAAGTGCATATAGCTCTGCTAACTTCAACACATTTGTTATGCTGATGATCTGACCCTAAGGCTTTATTAATAATAGAAACAAGATTCTTTTTAATTGTGTCATGGATATTTAAATAAAACTCCCTCTAGATTGTAATCTGCTTAAAACACATGGCAAGCTACAGCCCACAGTTTTTAACCCAGCTCTCGTCATTTTAACTTCCTTTTAGCTCTGTGTCTCTCCTTAATGCCATTAAATAGGATAGTGACACCGGATAACTGCAGCATACTGTAAATACTTTTTCAAAAAAGACGAGGCTCCCGGCAGTTCTTATAGCGGCATTACTTCTTTTATAGCAAGTGACTGATTGGAAGTCAGTTATCTGGGGACGAGCTCTGGATGCACGCAAGTAGCAATACCGATTGGGAAAGGGGGGCAGAAGAATTTGTTTTTATGATTTTTCTCAGGTATAGTACTCATAAATATACATGGTATTCTAATTTTTACAACGACTTGTACCTAGCACTTTCCTGCTATTATCTATGTAAGAAGCATACGCTAGATCCTCCCATCCTCCCAGGCGGGGCACGCAAGCTCGGTCACTACGCTGTAGTCACCTTTTGACTTGTGTAGTGTTTTCAGAACACCCTACAGGACTTGACTGCAGTTTTAGCAACAGGAGTCAAAAAGCACCATGTTTTACTGAAAAAGCCAAGAGATTTTAGGCAGATATATTAATTCAAGCGTATTCTAGTTATTTACTCTAATTATGAAAAGACTTAAAGTAACATTCTTTACCTATAAAAGGAGCTCAGATATTTTACGGATTAGGAATATCATTATGTGTTTATGGTTGAGACTTACAAGTTACCAGTAAGTCCATTTTGAAACAAAATACTTTTAACATAGTCTCATACTCTTTAATCTGCCAAGGCCTTAATTAAAAATATATTTCTGTATTAACTGACAGCCTTAGTATTTCCAAAAATAGGGTAGTGAATGTGAATGAAAATAAATGAAAGAATTTCTGTACTGCAGTGCCTGATGGTAGTGCAGAAGAAAGCCAGACCTTTAGCATCTTGCCAGTTATGAAACTATTGTTTCATTTAAGTAAATACTGACAGTCGGATGATTGAAAGACCAGCACATAGAAAACAGCAGTTTGATAGAAATAAGTGTTTATATAGTTGATGAGACCCAATAAAGAAGGAAAAAAAAAAAATTCTGTCAACATCTGTTATAAATCTTCAAAGCCCTTGTCTAAATCTGTTATGTTATTCCAATTGATGTAGCTGAAAATACTGCTCTGCACTTTCCAAGATCCTTACTCAGGAGAGGTATAGGAACCTGAGAAATATTTGAGATGAACATGCAACAGTGTGCTCATAGCAAGGAAACATTATAAATGCAATTTAATATACAGGCCCAAATGTAACATTTTGCCCTGAACTATGAAGTTTCACTTTGGAGCAGCATCCCTGTGCTTTAAGGTCACTTAAGCTTTGACAGCTCCATTAATGCAAGTTTTCAGTGTCTCTGCAGCTCAGAACATACATTTATACACTGTAATCCCACAACTCCTTCCTTCTATAATTGACTCCATACATGTGGGGCAGGAATTTTATAACCAGGGCAATCAAAGATTTTTCCTTCAGTCCCCTGTGAGAAGAACAGTTGGTTATTGTAGGATACTCTGCTACTGTGCTAGCAGTAACTGCATGTGCTGAGCTGAATGCCTAGTCTGGCATATTTTGGAGAGAAAAAAACATGTGCTTTATGTGGGTCAATGTCGCATGAACACTCCAAGAAAGTTATGTAAGTACCAAGGCAGAATATGTCTATGGTATATTATTCTGCAGCCTTTCATCAACGTTTAATGAGTTTCTCTTCTGTTGCTAGTGATGTATATCTCTCAAACGCCGTATTTATTGCTGGACTTGGTGGAAGATGCCAAAACAGTGCTCAGACAGTTTTGATGTAGTACTTGCATTCAGATACTGGCCCTCTCAAACCACCAGCAATTTTTCTCTTTGCAAATAGTTGTGGTAGACGTCGTCACAGTCCTTCATTTCTCTATTCCTGTCATGTCAATCACAGTGCTGGCAAGAGGAATTGTGTGAGCAGGCAGAAATCTTCCTGAAATGAAGTCTGTCAGCTCAGTTTAAACAGTTATGAAGACAATATAAGCTTGCCTTTGTTTATAAGAGATTATGGAATATCCACATAACTGCTTGTAGCGGGAAGGTTGAGGCGCTGGCATCTCTCACGTGGTGGAAAATGGCCACAAGAAACTGTGCTGATGTCCCCAAGGAGCATTGCTAGATCCGAAAGAAGCCTAGCATCTGAGAAATGGAGCCTTATTTCTGGGAGGGGGACTGTGGCGTGCTGCACAAATCTGACAGCAACACATCACCTCCCAAACAAAACCTACTGCCTGTTTGGGGGCTCATCAGGTCTCAGGAGCGACTACAAAGGGACGCGTGCGTTCTGGCATCCCCCACGCCTGACCTGAGGACAGATGGCCAAACACCCACACTGCCTGACGCTGGCAAGCACAGAACAGCACAAGCAGGTGAGCTGGGGCCCTCCCAGCGTGATGGAACCACCCCGTGATGCCCAAAGCTCTGGGGCACCTGCAGGAAGGTGGAGTGGGACCGAGACATTGCAGTGCTATGGATACCTCACTTGCCACTCAAGAGCATGGACCAGAATGGCCCCAGATCCAGGCCCGTAGCCAGGACTCTTGCCCCTGCATTTCTAGGATCACGGAGAACACCTCAGGTTCCAGGACAATGCCCTCACCACTACAGGCAGCTCTTCACCCTGCAGAGCCAGGGGCCCCTCTCCAGGTTTGTGGAGGCTCCTGAGTCGCCTGGACCGTAGGCAGGCACCAATTTTGGCTCAGAAAGAGGGAGAACCACCAGGGCTTGGGCAGCATGCACAGCACCTCCCGAGTTCAGCACCACAGCTGAGGTTTGGGTCCGGCCCACGGGCAGCTCCGTGCTGGGTCGGGGCCATGGGGATGTCCCCTTTGGTGGTTCTGTGCTTTCAGCTGTTCACTTTCTTTAAGCGAGATCTCCTTTTTGACCATCTCTTTGCAGTTTTCAGGTGCTTGCACACCTTCTATTACCATCGCTTTTCATTATTTCTGAGGCCCAATGGTACTTTTCACAGCATCAGAGATGTTAAATCCAAATTCCAGCTGTGTAATTTGTACTGCTTTCCCATCACATTTGACAATACACCAGCCTTCTTGATCTCAGCTGTTCCATAGTGGTACGAGGAGCTCTCACAGCTGCTGTGTCCTGCTACCCAGATAGCTGCATTTCAGCATCCACAGATGCATTTTACGCAGTGTACAAAGTATCTTGGTTTCCCTCATGTTTTCTTTACATTTCTAAATATATTTTTTCCCTACTGATTTTCTGAAAAGGAAAAACCTTAAAAAAGTATGTGCTTGTAATTCAGAAAGAGGCCATAGTCTTGCCTGAAATATGTTTTGGTTTAAACAGAAATATCTGAAATGGTTTTCCCATCTATATACACAGTATTTTTCCACTAAATTACCAATATAGCTGATTATACTGTAGGTGTAGAAGTCAGTGTCTTCCATTTTCTGTTATTCTTCTGTTTGTAAACATGGCCAAGTTTTAAAGGATACTTATTCTTTTTACCTAGAGCTATGAACGACATCGGAGATTACATAGGTTCCAACATCGAAATATCCTGGTTACCCAACCTGGATGATTTAATGAAAGGGTATGCACGTAATTTCAGGCCTGGGATTGGAGGTGAGATTTTGAGAATAATGCTGCTTTTGTTTCTTACAATCCTACCCTCTGGTGTTTATGTGAACTTCACCCTCTACATGATTAAAAGATTATCTGTTACTTGGACACTGGAAATAAAAAACATCAACAATTTGCCTGATTTTGGAAAAAGATAGACTGTACAACAGAACTAGCAATGCAGTCTTGTTGCTGATACAGTTCTTAAATCACTGGTATCTAAGTTGAAGGAATTTTGGATTACATTAAATGGTGATAGTTTCTGCATTTGCTTGAAGCCATACTGTCTTAAACTAGATCATGTGGTTTCCAGAAAGGATTCCATAATTTTCAGTAGTTGTGATTATATCTCATGTCCTTTATCACTGAAGTGAGGTGTTCTGTTGGAAATTGAGGGTGCAATCTGTAAAAGATTTAAATCTCTTGCTTTAAGGTAGATTTTACTTGGAAAGTGCATTTTTATCTTGGAAAAAACACTTTTATGAATTCACTCTGTATGAAAGAATTAACAGTCTTGGGTCATCTATGTTTTTATAGGTACTATGATGATGTAAATCACCCCATTCAACCATTTTTTCTCAGGTCCTCCTGTTAATGTTGCTCTTGCAATTGAAGTAGCCAGCATCGACCACATCTCAGAAGTGAACATGGTATGTTATCAGTTAAACCTACCAAGTTGTGAATGTGTGTACTGCAATGACAGGGAGTGTAGAAAACAAACTAAATAGAGACAGTTGATCCCCCAACGGGTTTGGAGTGGAGAAATTACAGCAAGGAGATGCTGCAAAGAACAAACATTTTATTTTAAGACACAGGCAGAGTCTCTTCTGGCAGACACTGGCAGTTACAAGAATCTAGCCACGTATAAGTCACTGAGATTTCTTACTACAGGGAGCAAGGTTGGATCTGTGCAACACTTACTAATAGAAAGCCTAATTTTAAGCATTAATGCCAACTTCTGTTCAAATTCCTTTTCACCACAGATACTCCAAAAAGAAGCTAAGGGAACGATTGCTTGTGAGATGCTCCTCTTTTTTGTGTAAAGACCTTCCAATAAAGCAGTGGAGTAGAACAACTTACAAGTCACATAAACAAGCATAGGCATGGATTAACTGCATTTCTGAAACACAATAGATTGAATTTTAAAACTGGAACTTTTACTTGCCCTCCATCCTTTCCCTTTATTACAGATGCATAACTTCACCTGATTTTTTAGTTTTCTTTTATAAAACCCTCAAAACTAGGAGCTGTACTTGTGGAGATACATAAACTGATTGTCTTCATTAAGACATATGCAGCCCTTGCAGCATGTTATATATAAAACACTGACATCAAATCACTTTTTGATATCTCGGGTTTATCCATGGTAGAAGCATATGGCAGAAATTAAAATGCTTGTGGAGCTCTATGGTTGACTGAGTAAAAAATACTTATTGCACTGGAAGCAGTTAATACAGTTCTAGGCTAATACAATGATTTTTGACCAAGTCCCAAGACATCAGTGTGTTTGTTTAGCATCACTTTTTTATTGGGATTTCTCTTGTCATAGGAATATACCATGACGGTATTTTTGCACCAGAGCTGGCGAGATGACCGTCTATCTTACAACCACACCAATGAAACTCTGGGCTTAGACAGCCGCTTTGTGGACAAGCTCTGGCTGCCAGATACTTTCATAGTAAATGCCAAGTCTGCCTGGTTCCATGATGTGACTGTGGAAAACAAACTTATCAGGCTCCAGCCAGATGGAGTCATTTTATACAGCATCAGGTGAGTGAGAAGAGTGCAAGGGTCCTCTGTCATTTATCAAATTTTTGAACAGACTATAAAGCAATCATTCAGTTTGCCTAGGATGATTTCCTAAAATAATTATTAATTTAAAATGGAAGAAAGTACTGGTGACTGCTATCAGAAATCCCTTTGCTTTACAAGGATTACACTGCCCAGAAGGTATGTTTGGCAACACATTTTCCACTGCATAATCACTGAGCACTTCCAGAATGTCCTTAGTGGGCGATAACCACCTCATAACTATTTGTTCACCAGGCAAGGAGATGCTGAATACAAAGCAGAGATTCTGTTCCCCATTCTCACTGTTTTCTAAGGGAACTATAAGCCTGATTTAGGCTCAGCTTCCCCATCTTTTAAACAGACAAAGTAATATTTCCTCACTTTGGAAGAGTGTTCTTGCTAGAACTCAGTATTTAAAGTTAATTGTGTAATAATCTGAAGAATAAAGAGTGTGCACCTTGAAACTGTAAGTCCAAAGTCACCCTTAAGATATTGATAGTGATCTTGTTGATAGTGGATGGGAGCAGATTTGACTCAGAAAATTCATTTTTATCATCAGAAGTAGCTGAAGCATCCTCTAACATTAGAGAAGCCATCTGACCTTTCTTCAGTTTGCCCCCGCCTTTGGCCTTCCCACAGACTTAGTAATAGCCATAAGGATTTAGAAAATAATTCCCTGTATTAGTATTAAGGTTTCAAACTTTTCCATATAGTCTTTTGATTTCTGAGGACAAGGCTCTATCTGAATGCAACTAACTGGTGTTCACATTGCTTGGAACAGGATTACCTCAACAGTGGCCTGTGACATGGACCTTTCCAAGTATCCAATGGATGAGCAAGAATGCATGTTGGATTTGGAGAGCTGTAAGGGCTGAGTACAGTGTTTTCTATAATCTGGATTGGTTTAAAGCCTGTGTATATGGTACTTAGCTGGCTGGAGTTTGCTGGAATGATTCTGCTTTAGTCAATGAAATGTAAGGGGTGCCTTAGGATTTAGAAATAAAGGATGCAAACATGAATCCCTTCATTTTCTGTGCCGGGCACTAGACTATGGACTTTTCAATGGCAGTACAGCTCCTATCCAATTCAAAACTATAGGATTTAATTTAGTGAAGATGAACAACCTATAGTCCTGCTGACAAATGTCTGGATCCTTGTGCCTGATGTAAAACCTAGTGCAACTGTGACAGTCACTACCATTACTGAGGTTTGCATCAAATTCAGTGAGAATAACTAGAGAAACCCACGGGCAAAATTTGATGTGCTATTTTTTTCTTTATGAGAAAACAGGAAAAAGAAAGAATTCCCTGCTTTTAATGAATGCCATTGTAACTAACCCCTACAGAGCTGTTTAGCTTGCTTGCCTAGGCACTCCAGTATCTGTTACACAGAAATCAATCAGAATACCGCAGGGATTGGCTTAAATTCATTTGTACTCACAAAGGCGGGTGAAAAATGAATTTCTATTTCATCCAACTTGTATTTTATCTATGATCAGCGTGTAATTCCCATGAACATTAATACTTTTAAATGAAATTTCACCACTGACAAGCAGGGGCCACCCAATCAATGATAATGCACCTGGCCTTTTGTGGGTTTTATATTTGAGGAGTCTACAGGTCCTGAGGGCTCCAGAGATTTGTGAATAGCAGTTTCCGAGCAGATCCATTGGCCTATTGATGCAAGTTTCCCTTTTTCTTTTTTAGCACTGACTTTGTTTTCTAGGCAATTAACCACAATACCATTTTATCCTGTCAAAAATAGCAATCTACAGTTTTACTTATGTAATCACCAAATGCAGAGGCAGCAGACAGTGAACCAGCAATCAGTTCTCTTTCCCAGCAAGTCCTGCAGGGAGTTTTGGTGGTGGTTGAATTTTTTAATTGAATTTGAGGGGTTTGATTTCAGTGAAACAAACAGGTAGAAATAAAGCCTCTTTAAACAAATGAGTGGTTTAGTAGCAAATTGTCCATTAACAGCAAAACTAGCAAAGATTGATTTCCTATGGATTTGCATATTACATAAATCCCCTTGTACATATCTCCCCCCTTCTCTCGTGTCCCTGGTGCCCTGCACCTCTCCCTAGCAGTTACCTTCCTCCTGCCCCCCATGCCAAAGCGCAGGCATCAGCAGGCTGATATACACGGTGATTGACACGCTAGCTGGTGACAATCAGAATGGACACAGGTCTGAGTTATACTGCTGGATCTCTAACTGGATGCACAGAGTTGATTTTCTGTTCTCTACACACGCATTTCTTACAAAACTTTCAAGAATCTAGAATTTCAAGAATCAAGAATTTGAAATCTTTACCTTTTTGTCATTTTGGTTTCAAAATGTTAAGTTCAAGAGCTGTTAGGAGAACTGACAGAAAAACAATGCGTAGGCAGCCTGCATAGACACTATTTTCTTATTAAACTACTTCAAGCCTGGGGAAGGCCCTAACAGTTGTTTCCAAGAGTGGGGATTCATACAAACAATTCAGCCTTATACTTTACTTTCATGCAGTGTCCCTTTGTAAAAGTACTCTAGGGATTGCCCGGGGAGGTATAGAGCCAACTGAACACATCATTTTTGAGGACACTGGGGAAATTCCTGACAAAGGAAATCTGTTTCCCTGGCAGGTACAGAATACCTATCTCATAAAATCAATGTCTGAATTTGGGGACAGACTTGCAGTACCCAATTACACTCTGATCTATCTAGGCGTAGATAGATTAGGTTTGGTAGCTATTTTCTTTTACAATCAGGAATTTCTGTGACTCTGAGATCCAAGCACAGTTCAGGGTAAGTAGGCTAATTTGAGCGCTACAGTAACAGTTACTCTACTTTAAGTGAGTATGCAAATGAGTTTTTTGAGAGATAATTTGAATATTTCTCATGACACCGAAGTGCGTTGTGCCATAGCACATATTGCTAGTCAGTGTGAATCAACTTGGATTATTCTCCCTGTAGGAAAGCTACCCCAGTGTGACACTGGCAGCATGGATGTTGCCAGGACAGTGAATTATCCAGACTGAATCACAGCATGTTTGCGATGGGACCGATGAAAATCAGCATAGCAGAGGAATTAGAGGACTTTCACTATGAGTCCTCTAAGTTCTAAATTTCTTCCTCAAACTTTGTGTTTATTCAGCTTTCTTTTGGCAGATGGCTACTCTTCAGAGGACATCGTCTACCATTGGTCAGAAAACCAGGAGGAGATCCATGGGCTGGATAAGCTGCAGCTTGCTCAGTTCACAATTACCAATTACCAGTTCACAACAGAAATGATGAATTTCAAATCTGGTAACAGGATCTGTTTTCAATTCAGGGACAGTATCTGACTTCCCTGCATACGGAAACCACCTTATATCTATAATAGAAAATCCTTCTTCTTAAGAACTAATTTAAGACCTGTCAGGTTTCTGATAAGAGGTTTCTTTAGCCTACACTTGTAGAAAATGCCAACCTGTGCTGAGCCTTCAGGGAGCCACTGTAGCATACCATGTCCTTTAGCTCGGTATGTTTGACAACACCTGATAAAAACCACTTGAGGTATAGCTCACACTTTCTTGACCTAATTTACAACTTCAGATAAAGGAAAATTTCCATTAGCCCTGATGTTATGAGACTTATGACGTACAGTCAGATCATTCTAATTCTACCCAGTAGAAGTCAGTGGTGTGTGTGCGTATCACTGGGTTTATTGCAATGTTTGTAAAAGATTGGAGTAATTTCTTTCCTGCTGATTTTTCATCCTCTTTCATGTATTCAGATTCTCATTTATGCTGCACATCTCCTCTAAGCTCTTTTTTGAGTTTGAAATTAACTTGGCCTTTTAAAAAATCTAAATTTAGTATCTGGAGGACTTTCTACAGCAGATGATAAGACAGTACACATTTTGAAGCAATACTGTTATTCGAGAAGACTCATGATTTTATTTTCAGATCTGGCATTGATATGACCTGAGACAAATCACTTGACCTATTCTTAGCTAACAGTGCTGATGAGAACTGCAGTACCTTGTGCAGGGTTTGTGAAGACTAACTGAACAACATTCAAAAAAGCTTTTTGTGATCCTTTCTGAAAGATGTTTAAGAATGTAGATCTGTGTCATTATAGAAAATGATATTTTGTATATCGGTTTAATTGTAATTCACTCAGGCAGAATCTTTCTTTGCCTGCTCTTTTTTCCAGCAGGTCAGTTTCCCAGGCTCAGTCTCCACTTCCACCTGCGGCGAAATCGAGGAGTTTACATCATTCAGTCTTACGTTCCTTCTATCTTACTAGTGGCCATGTCTTGGGTATCCTTCTGGATCAGTCAGTCAGCCGTGCCTGCCAGAGTGTCATTAGGTAAAACGGATCGTTTGGGGAACTAACGGGGAAGGGTATGCTGGAGTTGTAATTATGCTCTCTAATAATCCTCCTTTTCCATGAAGGTGCATTTATGAATACTATGTTTACATCTGCAGAAGAGACAGTCCTTTAAAAGATTTCCCTCACGTTTTAATTTGCCATGCTATCAGAGCAGCTGCCTTAGTACAGAACAGAAAATAACAGTCTAAAGATGGCTAAAAGCAATAGTGAATGTGAGGCAGATGTATGACAGAATTGATCTGAAGGAACTGGGACAGTAACCAAAAAACGTTCCTAGAGCTTGTGGATCTGTTTGCCTGAGTAAGGGCTGCAAGTCCAGACACAAAAGTTTTTGAGGGTTAAGTCTTCTGGTTTTGTCCTGATCTAGAACAAAAGGGAGAAGAATGTGTTCAACGCTGCCTTAGTCATACAAATGCACCGTCTTCCACAAGCTCCCCTCTTTGGAAAATTAGAAGCCACACTATTAAGGGGCTGTAAAAATATTCCTCAGCTTCAGTAAATACAGTTATTATAGTGTAGGCTTTGAAACCTAAAGTAAATTTTCTCACACTACACTGCAGGTATCACTACTGTTCTTACTATGACCACGCTGATGGTCAGTGCCCGATCTTCGCTTCCGCGAGCATCTGCCATCAAGGCACTTGACGTTTACTTCTGGATTTGCTACGTGTTTGTCTTCGCTGCACTGGTAGAGTATGCATTTGCACATTTCAATGCTGACTACATGAAAAAGCAAAAGAACAAGATAAAAGCGAGAAGGCAGAGTGGAGAGGTCAGTAAGTGTAATACAGTGAATAACTTTGCAAAAGCCATCACCCTGCATTATGACCTCCTTTTACTATGGAAGCAAATTCTTCTACCCCTTTTGGAAAAAAAAAAAGAAATCAAAAAATTTCCTGGTTAATTCTTTTGACATGTTAATATGACAAGCAAACAAATGCAACTGCTAATTTCCCCTCGCAGCATGGTTAACAGTAAAGACAACATATTCTTACATGGTTTGTTGCTGTATTTAAGATGGGAAATGGAGAATAACGGAGAAGGAATAAGAAGAGAGGAAAAGCATGTCTTGAGCTGGATTTGTACACTTTAAACTTTGAGAATATATTTAGACCCTTTGATATTTGTCCAGGCCTCAGTGTAAGTTACAGTAACCTTGAGTTGCTCCCGTAGGGTCCGTATTACATGAGAGGGGGAAGAAAGGCCTTTCCTCAGAAGCTGTTCTTTAGCAGCTGCTTCTGCTAAGACTCTCTTAGCTCTGCTACAGCATAATAAAATGTTGTCAGCAAATCAAAAACTAGGCCCGTAGTCTTGAATGTTTTGCCCTGGAGATTACCTTTTTTTTTTTTACACCTAAACTGCCTAAGATAAATACAGGGATAATTAGCAGGGATATGAGTTATGTAGATAGGAAGCCCATTGAAACTGAGCAAAGGAGTCCGGGGATGAAATTTCTTCCAGGAACTCCAGATGGCTTTCCTTCTTTCCTCATGTATGTACATGCATGTCAGTGATGAAGCAGAGTGTATTGATTAAGGAACTTTTTTCTTGACAATTCACAATTTTTAGTCCAGGCCTACATATTTTTGAACTTTCTGGCACCTTGGGTATTATTTATGATTGCTATTACTTCATTTTATTATGCTGTAGCAGTTACAACTGATCCATATTAATTTTCTGTCCGACCTCCATGTTCTCTCAAGTTCTCAAGACAAGAGTCTGAGAACTGCTTATTGGCTTTGGCCACACAATGAGATAACTGTCTCCCTAAAGTCAGTCAATTATTTTCAGTCAGGGAGCCTAAGCATGCTGTCCCAGTTGTGCCTTGGTAATTTGGAGCATGTAAAACTATAACCAGAATTTAGACGTGGTGGCAGAGTCTTTCAGCAGTCCTTCTGCCAAAGCAAGTGATAAATACCATTCAGCCCTTACGGATCTCACAGGTATTTCACCCTGTCGGTATCACGGCTAGTTTGGATGAAGTACACTACACCTCTGCCCTATAAATTGCTATTATAGGTTCTCCTCTTTCCTTTGCAGATAAACGTGAAGAATGCCATTGTTCTGTTTTCCCTTTCCATAGCTGGTGTGAACCAGGAACTGGCCATTTCCAATAGGCAGCACCGAATTCCCAGAAGCCTGCCTGGATCGTATGGCACAATAGAAATAGAAACTGGAGAGACAAAACGGCAGCACATAATGAAACTGGATAAAAAGAGTGGTCTGAAGTCCCTCTTTAAGCCCATTGATGCTGATACCATTGATATATATGCCAGAGCCGTGTTCCCAGCAGCCTTTGCAGCAGTCAATGTTATATACTGGGTTGCATACACAATGTAAAAAAAAAAAAAAAAAAAAAAATCATGCGAAGAGCTACAAATTGAACAATACCTACGGACTAAAAAGGCCTTGCTGAAACTGTATTGATCCGTCTCTTTTCAAAATATTTTCCAATGAGCTTGAGACACTTCTAAAGTCAAGGAGGTTCTGCTATGAATTCCTACTAAAAGCAGCAATTTATTACCGATCTGATTTGATACAGTAATAACTGTACTCTGCCAAACAATCCCAGCTCCTTATTTCCTGTATTCCCATGAGACAATTTTTCATATGTACATATTTGCAGCAGAAGTAAATCTTAAATTACCATGGTTTTCCTCCACTTTAAGGGTTGATCGGTAATGAAGATTTGGCTTTTCACACTCAGATCATTTCCTTTTTTGTAATGGAAGAGCTAATTCCTCATTTCCACACATAAGTGATTTTCTGCATCTGGCCTTCTGTGGGCTGCTCCAGGTTTAACAGTAGTGGTAAAGTTGGAGTTTTTAATCATAAAAATCCCATGAGCTAAGTTAATGGGAATAGAGGGGAGTGGAGGCCTTTTCTTAAATTATTATTTGTCTTGGATAAAGTATTGAAAATATTTCAATGCTCTTAGTCACAGCATGAAATAAAATATACTACATAAAATTCTACTGGATTGTTAATAATGATTGTCTTCCATTTCAGATCTAAGCTATTGAAATTTTAAAGACTTAAACACTGTAATGTTTATTAGTTTATTAGACCCCAAAATAGATAAAAGTGATTTAGAAACACAGGGAAAGCTCAGGCTTCCTGTGTTAGATTGGGAAAAATTGTAAAGGGGCTTGACAGTGAAGGAACTCGGACTCCATTTTCAGGAAGGACTTTAGAATTCATTCTGTTAATTTCCAGTGAAAGTCTACCATGTGTGCCTCTGAAAATATCCTTTTTGCATCTGTCCCTAAATAGCTGAGTGAAGTAAAAAAAAGTCATAACTGGCTTTGAGTTACTCAGTTGCTTTGGATATTTTTGCCATTTTTATTCAGAGGCTGACCTAATACATTAGGCCTCTTCACTTCCATTATCTGACAATGAAATCTGTGAGTACTCATACACAGTCCTTAATTCAGGACTAGATCCTCTCGCCCAACTCATGCAAAATAACACTTTGTTCTGTAAATAATTCCAGGAACTCATGAACACAGTATTCACCACAAGTTTCACAATTAATCTCTAAAAAACCTCCACATTAAATATATTGGGATATGGATCAAAACAACTGAAATAGTGTAGGAAAGCAAAGTAAGACACTTCAAAAGGGAAATTTTTTTTTTTTTTTTTTTGGTGGATTTAGTTGCCTTGAAAGTGAGAGGTTGTTTTAAATATAGAGACTGACACAAAAGAAAATATGAAATGAGAGAGGGAGGGAAAGATGGAAGCAAAGCAAGTGGTTGAAAGCTGCAATGCACTGGGGAGGTGTAAGATTAAACAAGCTAAAAGATGTCGATAAGAGGAAGAGCTGTGCTGGGCTTTGAAGATGGGGATCTTGAACGTAGTGGCTGATGGATTAATAGTTGCAATTGCAATAAGGATGAAACAAGCATTTGATCCCATGGAGAGTGTGCACATTCCTCCTGCCTTATCTGTGACATATAGTTTGATTTGACCAGCACTGAAAGACTGAGCATTTTAACACAGATTTATAACTTACAATAAGATTTGTTCAATATCACTGAAGTAAGAGAATGTTTTGAAGAAAAAAATAATGATCCCAAACTGAGCTATAATAGAAAATATGCTCCCATCGTAAGTCAGGCTTCAATCTTTAGTTTCTGTTATAACGGAAAAACTGCAACAGTGTGCTGGAAAGCACAAGCTGCCACCAAGCTGTGATTGTTCCACAGTCTCACCAGTCCAGCCCTGGCCTGAGACACCTGGATTCTGCTCCAAGATCTTGCCACTGACTTGTTGGGGAATCGTAGATAAGTTCTCTCACTGCATCAGCTGCACAATTGGTACAATGACACTGATTTAACTCCTGTATCTTTTGAGTTTTACAGAAGAAACACCCTTCAGGAGAGACAGAAACTCTTATCATCCAACTAGGTAAGTGCATCCAGCTAGGACTATGTACCATAGTTTCTGAGACGCTCACATACTGAATTTCAAGCAAAGTATCACTCAACTTTCTCCTTATCTAGAAAACTAATGAAATTCTGCATCTCCTTCAATATATGAAGGTAATCGGGGGTCTCTTTTTCCTCCTGCTTCTCTTTCTATTTTATTTTTCTTGGTATTTGTTCCTGATGTCAATGAAATGCTACATTACAGAAATACACCTTTTTTTTTTCCTAAGTGCATTTTTGGTCATAATTAGTTTCTTCCCAAGGAAGTTCAACCCCTCCTGCTCTCTTCTGAATAATTCTTACTATTTTATGTAATGTTTAAGTGCAGAGTGGAATGAAAACAGCAGAAACATGACTTTACAATGCCTTTTCTTTACTAAGTTGTTGTTTTTTCCACGATCCAGGGTCAGGTCCTTGACATATCTTAACTCCTCTTTCTACCTCTCCTTTCAGCTTAAAACAGAGTTCTTTCAATTTACACCTGATGTAATTCTTAGCTGGCCTCAGAAGCATTGGAATTTTAAATGTGACTCTTGGATGATGCACTTTCATAGGCAAGGGGAGATGGTAGGCAAGTCTGAAATATTCTGCTCAGCACTTTGAACAGTATCACCACAACAGTACTACACCCTTTAGAAAGGCCATAGTGCCTTACCCTTCTCTGTCACACTTGCATAGATCAGAAATAATCTTTGGTTTAAAATCAGTAGATTAACTACTGCTCTGAAAGGAGAATCTAACTTTTTGTATCCTGCTGGTTTCTCTGGCTATTAGTTTATGACCTTGCCTGTCAGGGTCAGTATCTTCTGCTAAAAGTGAAATTTTTGACTAGATCCAGCTGAAGAAATACTTGCAGTAAGTTCCTGTGGTGTGTAAATCATAAGAAGGTAATCCATGATTTTGGAATTCAAGTTATTAAAGAGCAGAGAACAAAGCATCGACCTAGTCTCTCTAGTGTTCAGTGGCTGGTTATTTAGAGTAATTAGCAAGAAGGTGGCTGCAGATACTATAAAGGCAATGTCTAATCTAATTACTTCAGCAGTAATAGTTTGTAATTGTGCACCTGACATAACTCCTTACACTGAAGCCAACTGAGCAATCACATGGGGTTACTGGACAAAATTAGTTGCTTCTCCATCTGGGAGACAGTCATAGGCTGCACGCCCTGCTGACTTCTTCAAAAGGTTTATTCAATTAATTTTTTCTGTAGTTTGACTTCAGATCTTCAAGGTGCACAGCTCATTTGTGATTGATCAAAGGAAAAGGTGGCAGCAATCTTTTCCTCAAAAAAAAGCCCAAAACAAAGCCAGAATGCTAGACTATCACAGTGTTGTAGACAGAAGCATAAATAAAGGGGAAAAAAAAAAATAAAAAATCTCAAAACCTTGCAGGCAGTCAGAAGTGTGCATTGTGAGCACACATATGGCAGTTGTGTCCATTCCAGCACAAGGTGACTCAGCGGGGAGAGCAGGTGTTTCAGTTACTGTTACTGCACCCGCATGAGTAGCACAAGACAAAACACCTCCATCATGAAGAGTGGGATTTTCTTAAATCTGTTTCCAGAGCCAGAAATAGAAAAGTCAGATGCCATTCAAACTCTCTTGAGGAGAAACTTCAGTACAGGAATAGGGTGTAATGATTGGAGTTTTGCATAAATTTAAATCTTCTGTACTTTTGCATGTGCTTTACTTTTTTTTTTTCCCTTCGTTTAAAATCATCATACTCAAAAATAATCAGACATTACTACTTTAGACATACTAACATCTAAAGACAGCGCCCTGTTCAACTCTAATTTCATGATGCCCTTAATACACAGAAATAAACTAAATTTTATGTCAGTTGAATGCTGACTTTGGATGGATTGTATTAGTGTCAAGGCGACAGGGGGAAAAAAAAAAAAAGTATGTGACAGATCAGAAGGCACTTTTTCTGTGCTGTACCTGAAACCATTTGTGTTCCTTTCAGCAATTTAGAGCACTGCTCTATGGACTGGGGTGTCTGTGAGAAAAGGAGTGGGATATGTGTTAATGTAATCATTCTAAATGTGAAGTGTTAATAAAATGTAGATATACAGAAATTGGAGCTTCTATAAATGGACAAAATAGACATTCCAACTATTGAACTGGAAGATCAAATGCATTAGAAGGAAAATCAAAATAACCTCAGAGATTTCATCCCATAATTAAATCCTGCCTATTCGGTGCCCAAGGGCTTGCAAAACTCTACTTTGGCCTTGACAACAGAAGAGAAAGTACCATTCTATATTCATGAGCGCTTTCTGTGGGGCACTTATGCAGACTACTCTATTTATGTTAAAAAATAGCTGCTGCTGCCTCAAGAGGTTTGCAAGAATCAGAAAGCACAAGATGAAGAGGAGCAAGATGCTGCATGATTTGTTTGAAAGTAACGCTGGCAGTGACAGCACTATTAAGAGGTTAATATACAGAAATGTCTGGCCTGATTCTGGGTGAGAATAAAAGGATTTATCCAAGTTAAAGCTCTCACATCAGTTCTTAACCGGTTTGCTAATCCAATAGATAATGTAGCAAAACCAATTTAACTCAATGAGGCTTCTACTGTTGGTACAACAAAACACTTAAAACGATTGCTCCCATTTTAAATACTCAGAGTCATTAACCTAAGAAAGCACTTCACATTAGGAGGAGAACAGCACCCCTGCATATTTGTCTGTGGAGCAGAATAGATAACAAAACTCTTATTGAAAGCTGCTGAGAATATTTTCCTTTAAAAAAAAAAAAAATCTGAAGCAACTCCCTCATGCCCTCTTTATTACAGAGGCTTAAAACACTTGTAACAGTTGAAAGCTTGTTTGATGTTATGATAATACTGCGTGCAATATATGTTACAAACACATATAGTTATTTCTTCTTCATGAAAACTGAATAAAAATTTGGCAATGAACATGTCTATTTGGATGGATTTGGTAGCTGAAATGAGAAAGGCACTGTCTCTTTCTGCCTTTATAGCTTGTGACTTAAATGAGTTTGAGGATCTAAGCCCGTCATTACATAATTCATTAGGGATCTGTTCTCTCCTTATACCAGCTTTATGTCACAGCTATTCCTTTTACTAAATCCTGCACAGTAAAAACAGATCTGAGAAGACAGTCAAGCCCAGGCTGTCAGAAAACATAGCACCAACAGAACTAGTCAGATAATATTGGGAATTCGCTGTTCCACAAAAAGATTGGTCCAAAAAAAGGAATCCAAATATCCCACGTGTCTGAAGTATCTGAAAACTCTAGATTCACTCTGGATCGCTCCAGATTTCGGACCAGCCAATGCACAGGAGTAATTCCACTGAACGAAGGATCCCTCTAGCCCAGTGTCCGATCTCCACCTTTTGGTATAAGGTCTGTCACGGAGCTGCTGAGTACATGCACTCACTCGGCACTGATGAGCATTGTGCTTCGTGTTCTCAAGTGGGGCAAAGACAGACAATATTACAAACAAAGTAAAGTGCTTTTCTACTTGTAGGTCTCATCTATACAAAAAGTTATACTGATTTAACCAAATTAGTTTCACAAGCTCCTTTTGTCAGTACTGCCATTTCAGCTCACACAGAAAAGAGCACCCAAACTAACGGTAGAACTCCTCTGTGTAGACAAAACCTGTGAAATTTTCATGAGGGGATTTACCAAAAATATTTTAACTTATCTTTTCAGAACTGTTTCAATGCTAGTTGGAATACTTTAAGATAGTAAGGAGAAAGGTACTCAGAAAGATAAAGAATATTTGAAATAGGTAACAAGTGTTTTTCCGGCCTTGAAACTAAGTTGTTCAACAATAATTAACCCTACAACTAGTCCAGATATCACCTGACAGGAAGATGATTTCTGGAAGCATCCTACAGAGGCACTAAGGGACAGGGGATATAAACTGACCGGACATTCTTTATTTCGTGATTGCTTTTAAACAGTTTTTATATTCCTGTAGTAACCATAAAAAATATTAACCAATGGAGAATAATTACCTTCTCATTAAGGTAATAAGATTCCTCATATGGTTTGTGCTCCTTGGAACCTTCAATAAACAAAACATTGCCTTCTATGCCTCCTTTGCATTAGGACACAGTATTTTATTGAATAGGAAGTTAACTCTGCGGTTACGTTCCAGAATTTGTTAGCTCAGTTTACTTTATTGCAAAGAGATGGGGGGGGGGCGCATTGGGGTTTTTTCAGCTGCTTGATATAAGAAGAAATAAAGGTAAGGAAACCCAGTCTTCAACACTGGAGAGTCACAAGCTCAGATGTTCATGTTCACATCTTCAGCGGAAAGCCTGGCACTTAAAGCGCCTGTGGGATCAGGCTCCTACCAAGTAACTAACAGTACGTAATACAATTATTATTACAAAAGGTCCCAACTAATATTACAGTTCCTAGCTTACTGGGGTTTTAAAGATATGTTTGAGAGATAATACTTGTCCCAGTAACTTTAAAAACTCAACTGGCAAAGGAGTAGCAGAAATAAATTGTATATTCCTGGGGTGTAAGTAAAGAGGAGACACTGTCGTAAGTTAGTCAGAGTGAGTTGAATCCAGAGTAGCTTTGAAAATTTCACAGGTGTGAAAGGAATCCAACCCCTGGAAATGTATCTCTTTCTTTAACTCTTACTTCTATTTCACTTGATACTCAGTCATCTTCCCCCCCCTTTTTTTATTCCACTTGAAAACTATTTCACACTTCGGAAAAAAGAGGGAATTGTCTTTCTCTTTGGCACTAGAACATATTAGGCAAAACTAATATAATCTCATCACACAGGTATGAAAACCGGTGAGACTAAAAGTCTCAGCTTACAAATGAGTATTACATAAAAGGCAAGAAACTCAACTCTGTGATCATTTCATATGTTAACCAGCACGCTCCCACACAAACACACTCTTTCTCCCTCCTGTTTCATTCTCATGCACCACATACTGGTAACCCCATAGAGAGAAAAAGATAAGTTTAAGGCATTCCTCAAATTCCCCACACTCTTAAACAGACTCTTCTGAAGATCATAATTGTGTCCCAGACACCTTTACCATAGTCACTGGGTAGCAGAAGTTACTAACAAATACAGGTTTGCATCAGTTGCTTATCGGGTGAGTAATCTGAACAAGAGCAGCACGGGGAACTCCCTGTGCTAGCACAAATATCACAAAGCTCTCCATTTTCATGCACTGGCTTACCAGATGGGGTAAGGAGGACATTTTTCTTTACATAGTAATAAATAATTGGCCAGCTTTAAAGGGTAAGTATGTGGAACAGGCACAGCTGGAAGTAGCAAAATAATACGTAGGCTATTCAGCTATTTCAGCATTAGAATTACTACAGTTTTAAGACTAAATACTGAGTGATGAAATACAGAGTAATCTGTAAAACATCTGGTGTAACAGTCCATCCAGACTGTTCTTCCTTTATTGCTACATTTCTTTCAGAGTCAGACAAACACAAAAGATCTATTTCTGTACGACTTAAACTTACCATGTAATTACAGATATATTTAAGATTATCTTACCCTCATCCTTCCAGGTTGTGTGTGCAATTTCTATATATACAAGGTCCTATGGGATATATATATAAAAGACAGGAGGATTCTAGATATTGTTTATAAACTATAGCGCATATAGTATTTTAAAATTGAACCTGTACTTTATAAAGAAGAAACATTTAATGTGTCAGCTGTGATTATTTCCCCATTGCCTACAAGGGTGTTTCTGTGCATACTTATTGAAGGATCCATCAGGCACTTCTTGGATTTGGAGTATTTTGAGCTAAGAATGCCTGTCTTTCAATCAAACTGAATGCTGGCTGGACCAATAATGAGAGTTTAGGACAGCACAATTAAGTCTGGCCCAGGGAAAGCAATAAAAAGAGGATTCTTGAGGAACCAAGGTGAAAACTTGATCCTAGGGGTTAAGTCTTTTTGTTTAAATTTTTCACCATTTTCTTCCATCCTCTGAAATGACAAATGCATGTCTTCAATGGTAGAAGCATCCATTTTCTTTCTTCCATAGTTTCTTTCACAGTTATCTTTCAGCAGAGGGATTGTTGCTTTCTAAAGGATTAGGAACAGGTCATGCAGCAAGAAGAAAGGAGCCCCTGTGATTTACAGCGTATTGTGTGCTGGTGAACACAAAGAAAAGGAAAGCGGTCAAAAATTTTGTTTCTACAGAGCTAGGTTGTTTAAATATCCTGAAAAAAATAAATACAGAAGCATAAGGGTTTGCTTTTATAAACATAGGTAGCTTGGGCTACCCATAGAACTCTTTATCCTGGTGGCTAATGTGGTGTCAACAAAAGTGAGTTAGCTTCTGGGTGCTTCTATCTTATATAAGAAAGGGAGGTGTTGACTTAAAATAGTCTCGAAACATTATTCATTTTGTCTATTTTAACATGGGCTAGAAAAACACTAATATTCAATCCAGCAAGAAAATCTGCAAAGAATTACCATGGTGATTTCTGATGTTATGTAGGATATATGCTTTACCCCAGTTTATGTTCAAATATATTAATGCTTTGCCTTATAGTTTTTATCCAAACTTAGTGGCATTTGGCCCAAATTCTTTCCCCCCTGGATTCAATGGTTTCACTGCCATTGACTTCAATAGAAACAATAGCTTATCTTTTGCTGGGAAATAAAAAGATTAAGTCAGCTGAGGAGCAGCCTGCACATCTGCACTCATTGCTGGTTTGATCTGCTAAAGAGACATTCTGTGGGGGTGCATTTTCATTCTAGAGCGACACAGAAGTGGTTACTCACATTTCACATGTATTTGAAGACAGTAGCCATCTCTTGCTATTTATCTGCTGTTTAGTTCATAGTCTCAAATCATCACTAATCCCTACTAAAGCTTTAAAACCTTGGGAAGTTGACAGGTCCTAATATAGCTGAAGATCTTAAGTCATTAATTCAAGTAATAACAGGATACCTGTCGTCTTCTACTGAGGTAAACCTAGTACTGATTGCCTCTTTTTTCCAACAATTGTCTTTGAGAACTAGTTGTCATAATGACATCTTAAATGAAGCGTTTAGGAGGGAGAAAAGGAGAAGGATTTTCTTTGATCAACCTTTACAGAAACATATAAGTACTTTGTGGATAGAGTAGTAAAAAAAAATAATAATTTCAGCAAAGCAAAGGTAGAAAAAAGTACAAGTCCTGCCACCCAATCATTGGGTTTAAAAACCTACCACTCTCTATCTTTCTGTCTAAATCTGTAAGAATAAGTTAGTACCTGATCTGTTCTGTGAGGTGCCCTTATAGTGCAATGATTCTTCCACAACCTTTAGTAGGAACTCACTCCCAATAGTTCTAGTCATTTCAGCAATGAAGCTCCAAGCTGAGCCACTTGCTAATTAATTACATAACTTTATGCATTCACTGAACTATCAAAATTAAACCAGAGAGCTTTTTCTCCCTGTTTCTTATGGTAGCGGAAAGGGGAGATGTAAAGATCAATACAGCAGCAATAGCTTCCAAGGACAGAGTCTTCATCTCCGCTGAATTCCTCACTTGTGAAATAAAATGAACCGTAACAAATGTGTATCCTTTGATTTTTTTTTTTTTCTGAAGAGATATATTTCTTCCAAAGTAAAGTCTTTTGTAAGCCAGAGATAGTGCTCTGGAGAGGAGACAGATCAACTGGCAGTGACAGTGAGCTGGGAGCCTCCTAGCTATGACTGATAATTTGTGTAAATGCTTCCAACAGTGCCTTTGCCTCCCACCCACGTCTTAACCAGCAGACCCAGAGCATTTCTCTCCCTGATCTGCAAATTGTCCTACTCCTGGAACGAGTGCTGAGCAATAGCACCTTAAACACGGAACTCAGTTGTCCTCACTGGGTTAAAGAGCAGAGCTTTTCCCTGTAGGATCTGGGATACGTGGTAACAATTATCGGACAGACTTTTGAAACTAATCTATAATTAAGTCTTAAAGGTGAAGACAAAGCACTTCAACATAAAAATCTCAAAATGAGCAGTCTGTGAGCGTGCCTGTTTTAGCCAAATACTGATCACCTGACGGTACATCGGCAAACTAACTTTGAACTAACTTGAGACATTCTAGCAGATTTTTACATGTATCGTTAAGTTTCCTTGAAAAATTCCCTTTTATTGCCGTACGGTTCCTTAGTGAGCATAAGCATCCCTTTCAGTCAAGATCCTTTGGTTCCTTTAACCTTGGGATTCAAGAGTCTCAGTCAAAAACAATTTTGTGATCTGAGCTACACAAAAAAATAAACCTTGCTCGTCAATAATCCTGTGATGATTCTCAATTACTTTTTACGTGATATCTTGTTCCAGACCATTTTTCATCTGATTTTATAACCCCTTCTCCATTAAATGAATATTTTAATATCGTAAATATTCCAATGCCAATGTTGCATAAGTGCTTCATAACTTTTTTAAGAGCTGCCCCACCTGTGACTTAACTTTTTTAACCAAAAGTACTGTTCCCAAGAATAAGCCACCATATTTTTTTACTAACCCAACGCCATGAACTTCATATGCTGAAATACAAAACATGGCTTACTGCATTCTACTAAGCAAAACCATACTTTTAACTGCTATAAATTGGCTAAGCTTTCTTTTATGCAACCAAACCACCCAGCACCATCTTTAAATCTCTCTCCCATTATTTGTAGCCTGGATTCACAGACTCACTTTTTTTGGATCTGTACTTATTTTTACAATACCAACTTGTACAAGTGGAAGCACATAGTATGAATGGGTAAGCATTAGGATACTCCTTTTTTTCTTTCTTTCTGCAGCAGCTGTTGCTGGCAGAATAACAATAAGTTAATATAAAGCACAAGCACTCAAAGAGATCTGTACATCAAAATGTGAAAAAAGAACCGCTGAGATTATTTGCAAAGGGAGGTTGGAGCTATTTGGAAAAGTTAAAATGCTTTTCCATTAGACAAATGTATCTATCAGTAGATCAGAAAGAGGCAAATGCACAGCGGAAACAATAGGTACAAGAGTTAAAATATAATAAAATTCAATACACACAAACAATTTCAGGTGCAGTAGCTTCCTTCCAAAACCAGGCATTACTTACAGATTTTAAGCAGGATGAGTAAAGATGACAAGATAAACTTTGGTTCTGTCTCTTGGTTATGCTGAAGTTCAGCTTGAAGAGAATATGGTTCTTTCTGACCTAAAAACTAACAGAAAATAATTGTACATTGTTAGTTTCTTCTCCTGGTTTTGTAGCTATTTGTGCCTAAATACTAGTTAGAAGTACTACACCTGTGATATCAAATTATTTTTTATGGTATTCACCAAACTAGATAACTTTTCAGTCCAGAAATATTCTCATTTCCTCCTGGCTGTAGTGTATAGAATTATATCTGACAAATAGTTGTTTCTTTTGAGTGGTACATATAGAAAAATGCTCTGATTGATTTTGGAATATTATTCCTTTCACTGAAAGGATAAAAGACACTACTTTTTTTCACGTGAAGCCTGGAATAAATTATTTGGTTTCATTCTGTGAATTCAGTGAGGTATTTAGGTGCTTCAGTTTTTTAAGCATGCAAGACAAATTATTTTCTGAATAGTGGCCCGAGACAGCAAGGAATGTATATCCCTCCAACAGAGTTTTCCTATGCAACCACTGCCTGTTTCTATCAAGACACCAAGTGAAAAAGGAGATAAGGAAGCTTACTACATTCTTGTTAGAGGCACTAAACCAGTTGTACTGCATAGTCTGACAGTTTCCAAACCCATTATGTAGCAAATGGTTTTTAGAATTTTAAAAAGGAAAATACAGCTAGAAAAACCTCATACTGGAGTGAGATTAATAAACATTAATACAAATATCTGATGCCTGAAGCAGTACTTTAGGTTTATGCTATCATTAACCCCGATTCATTTTTTTCTCTTTAAACTAATTTTTGAAGAACAGCCTGTAGCATTAAAATAAAGAACTAGCACTTACAAGCACTGTATATACAACTGTACTTCCCAGAGTTGCCTAGGAATATCTTGCCATCTGCTGGAAATGTGCAGATACACATGCTTAAATAAATACTGGCTTCAAAGTTACTGTCGGAGACAACAGTACAATGAAATAATGAAGGGAGAATTAACTTTGGAAACCAACACTCTGGGTGTTCATAACTTTTAGTCAAAAAACTAATTCAATAACGAGGTAACACCACTCTGCTAGGCTGCAGCAGCCAAAATACCAACATTAGATCCCTCAGCAGACCAGTGTTCTCCACTGGCACTATAAATTTGTGGCAGAACTGGACGCTGAGGTTGAATGGAGCATTCCACCATGTGTGAATCCAGATGATCACCATGGCCATAACTGTATAAAACAGGAGCAGATCCACTGTGGCTGAGGTGATGGGATAATGACACGAGCTAAACCAGAACTTGAGATCCTGATGCATTTCACTAAGAAATTAATCACTCTGCAAATTAAGTATGCTCTCCTTAAGATAACTTACACTAGACTTCAGCAGCTCCTGCCTGCTATTGATCCTGGTTGCTAATAAGCTGCATTAACTTTAAAAAGAAAAAAAAACAAGCAAAAAACCAACCCAGAAAGGTAAATCGTCATGGCTATTCCCAGCAGGAGGGAGCTCTTCCTTCTTTCTCACAGAATTTAATTACCAATAAAGGAAGGAAATCACTATTATCCCACCTCTTAAAAAATTCTTTTAGGCCATGTGACAGATATTTGTGATTTGTCAGCGCTCATCATATAAAGAAAGGAATGCAAGAATGGGAAAATCCCACTGGATATGGTAGGACTTACTTTGAAAACAGAACAGAAATACTTGAAAAAACCTTTTTTAACCTTTCTCTTTCTCAAACAGATCAGTTCACTTCATAGCCTGCTCTTCAAAGTTCTGATACCAAGAGATAACAAAAAATTTAAAAATAGTAAAATTTTAGATGCAATAAACATCTCATTTAAACCTGGAATAAAATTAAATTAAATTACCTGTAGGAGCCTGTCAGTTCTTCAAAACTAGGTGTAGTGGACAGCATAATTGCAACATTTTATTAAGCTGAGGGTAGTTTAGTAGAAGATAAAAGTGCAATGCTGTGCCATCTAGATTAAAAAAGGAAAAAAAAAAAAGCTCAGGAATACACTCTGGATTTACAGCTCTAGGACAGAAGTTGACTGTGTTTCAAAAACATAATGCCAGAAACAATGATTATACAATATGTTGCGTTTTCAAACTATTTACAACCTTATTAGCTAATGCACCGAGCAAAGCTGATATCCTCTCCAAAAAATGCCATCTGCCCAGAAGTGGGAAGTATCTATTAAGAAATTCAAGTGTTTAAACAGTCTTGGAATATAAGAAAATACAAACCAACTCAAAGTAAGACTTCTAAAATAACAGCATTAGCACCAAGTGATCAACTACAACAGATCTAGGCAAGATGTAAAAATATTATTTTTGAGATTTTCTTCAAGCACTGAAAATGTACCTAATCTTTTGTCCTCGGTAAGCTGTTCTAGGAAAAAATAACAACAATAAAACACAGAAAGCCTCAAATCACAATTCTGAAGAACTGCACTACCTTTTATCAGCCAATCCAACAACTCAAGGGCCTGACGTTGTCTAATGACACGACAGGGAGATCAAAGTCAAGCTTTGATTATGTTTGTAGACATATCTTACATAATGTTCTCCATTTTAAGCAGAGGAAATTGAGAACACATGAAGATTTAAGGTCCCATTTTGAAACCATATTGACAGCTTCCACTCAGATAAAATTAACAGTGGATCCACGAACAATTCAGATTGCAGACTGATAAATTAAACCATTTGATGGATTTCCTTGGTGTGGAGAAAACATCTAGACTGATGGGAATACATTTTGCCACTTTACTGCTACTTAAACTAGTGTTAACTATTATTTATTTGTGTTCTGGAAGATTGTAGAAACACCAAAAGAAGGCTCAGGGCTATATGGATTCAAACTCACCAACACACACACACCCACAACCCCCCATAAAGATCCTGTGAAAGCGATACATGCTGTCTAAAAAGAATTTGATGTAGGTGTACACAAAGTAACAGCAGGAGACTAAGGATTTTTTTTTTTTTCTTCCATTTTTAAAATAGAGATATGACTGCTCAACTCCAGGTAGTCCAAAAAAAAAATCTAATAGCTGTGACACCTTGGTTAGGTTTATTTTTCAGAGTTGGTGGGTTACTGTTGGCAAATGGCAGGCATAAATAGATCAACAAAAGCCCCAAAGCAAACCTTTTGCTCGGATAGCTTGCTTGCTTGGAAAACCGTTTTAAGAGAGAGAAGGAAACCAGCTGTTTGACCAGTACAAGCAGCATTTCCACTAGAGGACTCTCCGAGTTAACTATCCCACGCCTTCATCTGAAGAACAGGCAAAGCCCCGGTCTCCTTCACGCAGGAGGTGGCTTTGCTTCAATCACAGCTGATTCACTATTTGAAAGCAAAAGATTAAAGTATCATTAGGGGAAAAAAAAAACCAACAACAAACCACAGCAACAACAAAACCACCTTTATAAAGTTCAGGGCATTAACCATTTCACAGACTTCCTCTCGTGAAATTGCGGTTCATTCAAGAACACTAACACAGCGTATTCCGCTGGTGTTCTGGCCCCCTCTGGCCCCTCAGAAGTCCATCGCTGATATTTTATTTCCTCCTTACTACCTTGGCCGCAGTTTCCACGCTTTAACACTTTGGAAGGAAGGCCCCGAAGGTTGGATGCTCCATTTACGCTCGTGGCAGATCACACTCCCGTGGAAGTGGAGCCTTCCCAGGAAGCAACGCCGACAGCTCCGGAGGCGGCAGCCGGGCTGCTGCGGGGGGTGCGGGCAGGGTATTTGTTTTGGGGTGGGCTTTTATTTTATTTTATTTTTTAAATAAAGAGAGCGATCACTGCGCCTGTGGAAGACCACGGCAAAGACCCCCTCCTCCTCCTCAGGACTCGCCGGGCAGCCGCCGCCTCTCCCGGGCTCCGCTCCGCCCCTCGCCTCAGCACCGCCCCGGCCCGGCCCTCAGGCGGCCCCGCGGTCCCTGTCGCCGGCCCGGCGCGGGTCGCCGCTCGCCGGGGAGTCCGGGGGATCCCGCCGCCGCCACCCAAGCTCCCTCACTCCTCCCGCCGAGGGCGAGCCCACCCCGGGAAGCCACAGGCCTGCGGCAGGCGGGACAACTCACAGCCTCTCCAGAGAGCTCCGAGGCGGGTAGAGGCACCAACCCCCCCCCAGCGCCGTGGCGGTGGCCCCCGCCTCTCCTCTCGGGCCTGGGGCCTCCTCCCGCCACGGCGCTGCCGCCTCCCGGGGCGCGGAGACGCTGCGCGGGCGCCGAAACTCCGCGGCGGGGCCGAGGCGAAGGGCGGGAGCGGCCCGGGGGGGGGGGGGGAGGGCCCGGCGCTGCCCCCCGCACCTGCCCCTCGGCCGCCGCCCGCCCGCGCCTGGCGCTGCCCGCTCCCATTGGCTGCAGGTGTACCCCTACCGCGTCCTCGCTCGTTTTTGATTGGCTGAGACTCCCCTTACTGCCCAGGTAACGGTTCCCGGCTTATGATTGGTCGCGGGTGGGCGGGATCCTTTTTAGGGATTGGTTCCAGGTGAGTCGGAGCTTGCGATTGGCTGGCAGGTAGTGTAGGAGGTGTGCTATTGGCTGCGGGCGCTAAGCTCCTCAGTCCGCCATGTTCGGCGCGGTGGCGCCGGCGCTGGCGGGAGCGGGGTGCTGAGGCGGGGCAGCGGCCGGGGGGGCCCCGCCCGAGGGGGCAGCGGAGCCTCTCGCCTCTCCTCATCGTTCTTCTCCGGGGTCCCGCCCGCAGGGAAGGTGGCGGGGAGCCGGGGCCCCTCCCTGAACTTCCTGGCGGGACTTTGAGCAACTTTCGGGCCGTGGAGGTGTAGCCGAGCACCGCGGGGACGCGTCCGGAGCCGCGGGCCCCGGGCGGGGAGCGCCGCCTGCTCTCGGTGGGTGCGCGGAGCAGGAGAGAAGCGGGACCCGTGGGCCTCCCTCGGCCGGAGCAGGTAGGAGGAAGGGGCAGTCCCGGAGGCGTTGGGCGGGGGGAGCCCGTTGTCCCGGCACGGAACGCGGCAGCCGCCTGGGAAGTGCCGGCGCCACCCAGACCCGAGCGACGGTGTCGCCTCCCGGCCGCTGTGTCCGTGTCTCCGGCGCTGAGGGGGGGTCCCTGGGGTCGGACAGGAGGGGTCTGCGTGTGCCTCCTGACCCCGCGGGAGGGGACGGGGCGGGAGGCCGAATTCTGGGGTCTCGCCCTGGGACCTCTGTCCCCGCTTCCCCAGCTGGAGCGGGGGGTTAGGGACCTGCCTCAGTGTTTACACCTTCATGGGAAGGTGGCGGTAATCTTGAGTAAACAAGGTGTTTGTCAGTCTCCAGTTGTAAAGGTAACTTAACTTGCCCTAGGAGTTCTTTGCTGCCTTTCTTGGGTAAACTTGTAACTAACGTGAATTGATAGTAGTCTTCCCTGTGTATAAAAACCTATTTTGAATTAAAATACTTCACTCTTTGGAAGAAAAGAGCCAGAAACAGTGTTGAAGAATAAATAAAGGTTTCTTTGCAGTACTTTTGGCCAAGAGGGAACTGTTGAATGTTTTATTAAGACACATCCTTAAGTGCTTGGGATATTTCTGTAAAACTGAACTACAGGTGTATTTTTTAACTGATCTCGTTTAATTTCTGTGCAGATCAATGGTCTTGTGTGTTTTCCTTGGGATTTCTTGCTGTTCTATGTAAAGCTATTTGTGTTTATAAAATTTGACACAACTTGTTTATTTAGTAGTGTGTGTGTATATTCATCTGTATTCTGGTTTTCTTTCTATGCAGCTGGATTCAAAATCATCCAGAGGAGAAACACATTTCACATGTGGAGCTGTTCACTTCAGAATTAAATGTTACCTGTCTTGAATGAACTTATTACTATATATTTATCATTTTATTCGGAGTGCTAAATACAGACCATGCCTAGCAGAATGGGCTCAAAAATTGGCTTGAACAAAGACTTCATCAGAGTAAAAGCACACTATAGTGGGTAAGTCAGCATGTTCTCTCCTTTATATTGTGTCCCATCTTAATTCTGAAGCCTACTGAGCAGGAGTTCGTAGTCTGACCTAGTGATAGAGTAACCAGGGCACTGGTGGATTTGCAATTAATGTCAGATCAGGTAGGTAAACTTCTGGGCTGTTGAAATACCGTCCAGACTCCTGCAGCATGCTGATTGTGGAAAAGGATTGGTAGTTTATTCTTCTCTTGAAAGGGGAGAGAATGTGCAGAACGGGCCTGCAGTTATTCTGGGTTGATGGGTTATCGATTCCTGTTTGGTTACAAGTGTTGGTGGTCACAGGCAAGTGTAGATCCATCTCTTGTATTACATAAAGAAATGGTAAATCTCACATAATGAACTCTACAAGTTGCTGCTGAAATCAGCAGGAGACTCTGAAGTACAGGTTTCCATTTACAGATGTCAGTTTGTGACTGTGCTTTTTGGGAGAAAACCTGTAATGATTAATAAGAATCCTTTTCTAGGGGGGATTTTTAGATACTATTTTATATTACAGCACTTATGTCTTGAAGTTAAAGGGGGTGTTTCTTTGTGGATAGATATTTTAAGTCTTGGTAAGTGGGTGCCATTGTTTTTGCCTTTTTTAATTTGTTTTATAGAAATTTTAGAAGGAATTATTTAGGTAAATATGAGAAGTGAGGGAATTTTGTTTACATTGCAAGTTACCAGTAAATTTAGATGAACCTGTGCAAGCTGTTTGAAGACTCGGTTTTAAGTGATTAAAAAAAAATAATAAATCAAACCCACAATATTTGTTTCCTGTTGTGAATAAATACTAAAAGTAAACTCTTGTATAGTTTGACATTTAATTTTTGATAGCTGACTTTCCCTGTTCTTTTCCCAGTAATTTGACTAATGCAGCTTGAAGGGCGATGGGATGGTAACAGAGCTGCTTCAGTTATCTTCATGATGCTTATTTTTGCAGCTCTGATTTAAGGCAATATAAAAAGTCATGGTCCTTTATGACATTCAGTCAGTTGTCAGTGGAGTCAGGAAGATCTTATTACTTCAGCGTGAAATTTGGTTTTTCAAATGTGTTTAATTGGTTTGCTGCTACTGTGAGGACGTTGTAAATGAATGTTGTTTTGGTCTCTCCTGTCTTTCTCCAAGGCATAAGTTTAAGTAAATCCTTAGACTTGATTTGAAGTATTTAGACTGAATTTACTGGCATTTGTTAAGTGACCTGAGTCATCTTTTCTGATGTTCTACTGCTAAGTAAGTAAATGTTGCTACTACTGTGGTTATTCTTATATTGTGGTGTAGAAGAATGCTGTTTTGAATTAAATGTCATGTAATTATTAAAGTCACTCCACCAAATCTTATTGAAAACAAAGTACTTTCTTGTTAAACTTGTCTACCAGGTCAATGCCAAGTAGTTTGAGGTCCTGAGTTTAGAATTCTAGAGCAATTGTATTAATTTGGTAAATGCCAGTAGTTTTCTCATAAATTAATATGAAAATGTATCTGGTTCTACTTGGCCTTCAATTTCTAGCTGTGCTACTGACTTCAATTCTTTCCTTATGCCTAGTCATTTGATTTTTGTGTCTTCAATTTGCCACCTGTAAATTGAATGTCTAGTAGAATCTGTTCATTTATCTACAGGTTAAGTTTTCATATGAAAATTTGCTTAGTAAAAACACAGATAAGCTTTTAGGGGTGAGAGTTCATGTCGAAACTTGTATCTTAACAAAATACAGAGATTTGCTACCTGAAATAAAATACATTTTACAAGAAATCCATGTATGAAGGTAAATGCTGTGGTTTATTGTTACTGCTGCTCGGTGGTTATTGAAATGTGTTCATGATAGTTAATGCAGATCAGTTGGGTTTTGTTGTTACTAAGCTGCACAACGGCTTTGTTTTGGTTATTTAATTGCATGTGAACGGCTTTATGAACTCTGAGTGAAAGATTTGTACCATATATTTGCCATTCGTAACAATTTTCTATTCTGTTGTCTAATCCTGTATCTCTGAATCATGTCAGGCATAGGCTTAAGTTGAAAAGAGCGCCTGAACTTCAAATGCTTGGGTGATGCACTCCTCTGAGGTGCACGGATACACATGCTTCTCTGAACCAGCAACAGGAGAGCTGCTTTAGCGCTCATTTATCATACATAGCTCTCTATATATTTATCATATATATCTGATATATCATTTCAAAATCTCAGTTAAAATTCTAAGTATGAGGAAGTTCTAAAACACGTGAACATTGAGTCTCTCTCTGTAGAGTCCTAGTATCTTAGGTATTCGTGTTTCTGGGTGTGACAGAGTTCCTAACATAACATAGTATAAATAACTGCGTAAGTAGGTTGCAAAAGAAGGTAAACTTGTGTACTTCTCACTGCATTACTCCAGTGACTTTAGTGTATCTGCTTTATACCTGGTTACTTGAAGTCACTTCAGACTAGAGCAGTGATGCAGTATCATTTGCTCCACGTTACCTTGGTTCTAAATGGTGGCACATTTAATCTGTCAGTGTGAAGGATTCTCTTGCTATAACTGCTCATACGTAGTTTACTGGTCAGTAGTTCTTCGAGCTACTTCGTAGTGTCCAGTTTCGGATACTTGGCAAAAAAAGCGTCCTGTGGGATTCTTTAGTGTTGTGCTATGAATGATTTTTGTTCATCTGTGCTCTGATTGCCTAATGTGGCTGTACAGACATTAAGATTAAACACAGTAATTCTCAAAGGAACGTGGGTGTCACTGACATAATAATTTGAATAAATATAATATCATTAATGTTTGCATCTGCAATAGGTGCTGTTTAACATATTTCAGCTGGTTTTGTCCAATATGAAGTCTATTAATTTACCTGTAGAATGGCAGTGCCATCTGTTACAATAATTTTAATAATTTAAGGCTGACGAGTATGCCAGCTTGAATTGGAGCTTGTAGTGTGCATAGTAGAGTATTGTCTTACTGCATAATTTCAGTTTTGGAATATTGATTAGGGAGCTGTGGGAGCGTGCTTGTCCAGAGTTACCCCAGATGTACAGCCGCTTGAACTCAAGAGGAGCTGCATTTGTTATTGACCTTGTCTTGGTGCAAGGCATTGCACCAGACTTCAGACATTACCTTGAGAACTCGTTTGGTCTCTTACTTTCATAAGTGCATAAAAGATTACTTTTTTGACAGATGTTCTTAAACTCAACCTCACCTGACAGCTCTCAGTATTGTACAATAACACAGTTTACATGGGCAGTTAGTGTATGTATTTCTTTTTCCATTGTTATTATGAAGAATTATTAAAGTTGCTGTTGTTTGAGAACTTTACAAATTGTAGATTAAAGGTATACTTGAAAAGGTAGCAGTGCTTTTAATCTGAATTTGAAATTTATTACAGTTCTTTAAAATTGTCGTTTTAGAGCTCTGCATACTGTAGTTTTTCTCAGCGAAGGCAAAATCCAAAGTAATTAGTGCTTATCACTTAAAATTTAAGTCGTATAATTTAAGATTCTTAGTGTAGTACCTTGTGGTTTCTGGTTGAAAGACTTAAGTAGGCAAAGACTTTGTTTTCTAAAATTACTTGTCACATAGTAAGAAAATAGGAAAAGTGTCATAGTTGTTTTGGGAAACTTCTGATATATTTACTGTATTAAACTAAGAGGGTGAAGAATTACACGTGCCAGTAGCCATTAACTACAAAACTGTTTTCTAATTATCCCCTAAAAGGTTTTGAAAGCGCTGAGATGACTTAAGTACATGTCCTCTTTCTTCCCGCACTTGTTCAATCAGTTGATTTTCAAACGACAGAATCAAGGAAAATATCTAGAAAACAGGAGAAAGTCTAATTCATATCCTCACACTTTGTTCTGCATAATCCTTTTTTTTTTTATCGTTGGTAGCAGTGTGTGGGCTGTCATGAGAGGTGGTCTCACACTGCATGCTTTACGTTAGCAGAGTTCGGTATTGGGTTCATGTGCTCAGAACACTAAAGGTAGGGCACGCGATGCAGAATTTGAGTAAGGTTTTTACCTGTGTTTTCTTGTAGTGGTATCTCTTGAGAATTTACCTAATCCAAGCTTTCTCTCTAACAATATGGTGGATGTGAGGAAAAAAAATACTTTTTAATAGGGTTTTACAATGTCTGAGATCTTACTTCTCTCTTGATGGAACAAGTACCCAGATAAAATTTAAGTCTTACAAAATCTTATGGTTTTTTACAACACTTCAAATGCTGTTAGTTAGAATAAGGGAATTTGACTTGTCCAAGTCAATATTCATTAAGGATAGATCGCTAAGACAATTCATTCCTCCATACCAAAGTGTTTTTAAGTTGAACATTGTGAGATCTAATCCTATTGAATTCTGGCAACTGATTTCCATTAGTGGGAGCATTTTATGTGAGGAGTACTGGTTATCTAAGTGTGATTTTTGCAGTTGAGAGTCGGTAGATGAAATTGTTGGGAGTATGGAGGCTAATGCAGATATTTTCTGATAAAAGCTTTTGTTTTCACCTCATGCAGGGACATCCTGATAACAAACTTGGATGCATCAATAAGCTATGATGAACTCTGTGATGAAGTGCATGAGATGTGTAATTTACAGCAGGAACAGCCAATTACCCTCAAGTGGATCGATGATGAAGGTATTGTACTGAAATACTACTTAGGCATTCTTGGGTGTACTGTTCATTATGGTATAAAAAAGCAGCATTGAAGAAAACTTGTATAAACAAGTTTCATGTTGTGGAGCTACTTTTGGTTTTTAAATACCAGGGTATTTAGAAACCCTGTCTTATAGACCAGGGAGCTTGGAGAAATGAGCCTCAAAACATCCAGGTTGATTGCAGTAGCACTTGTGTTCACTTCTGTAGATGTGAAGGCTTTGTACTTTTTCATGATGATGAATGCTGTTTGTTTTAATTTTAGACTTTCACAGGCCTCAAAATTCTCAATTTCAAATTCTCTGCAAGATCTCTTTTTGATGTTTTTAACCCTGTCCACAATGACAGGCATTTGGGTCTTCTGATTTGCAATTTATCTCTTGAATGAGTGTTTCTAAGAAGCAATGCAATTGTAGTATCAGACTGTATTTAACTCTTCTAGGATTTTTTGTATTTTATGCAACATAGGTCCTGAGAATTCCAGTAATAACTGATTTTTCTCTTTTTTTATGGTGGTTGTCCCTGGCAACTGCGTGATTGTCACTGACTGTAGTTTTGATTATATTAATGGTCTAACACACCTTTACATAAGAATTAGAGGGTAGATGTTGTCTATTACTATCCTGTTGATTTAAAATATAATGACCAAACATGAAGTAAAGGTGACTTGAATTTGGGTGTTTGGCTTTTTTTTTTCTCCCACTTGACTGATATTTCAGAGCACCATTTTTTCAAAGATAACAGGCATTAAATAAAAATTGATCAGAAATAAGTTGTTTGCCCATTGTGGTAGGGAAAAATGCCCAGTATATCTGAAGTCAGTCATGTCCAGAAACAGAAAAGGGGAGGGGGGGTTCATATGTGGGGAAAAATAGTGTAAACTTACATTTTTGTGGAATATAAGTTGATAATTGATAAAATCATGTAAAAAAATTTGTTGTGAAAGTCTGTTTTTTACACTGTTCCTGCATGAAAGGTTGATGTTGCCAGATCTCGCTGTTCTAAGTTACCTTCAGATGTAAAGCAGTTTATCATGATTCTTCCACAAGTAGTTGTGAGAGCAACTTACCTTTTCTTCCCCCTTCCTATAGGCTTTGAAATATCAGCATGATGTGAGATGGATTTGCGTATTTTTCTGCTGTAGGATGTGGCAGTTCTCTGCAGCCTTAAGTTAGAGCTTTCTGGTTGCTGTGAGTAGCAGTGAAATAGAGATACTTGACACTGAGTGCCTTTGCTACCTTTTTTTGGCTTCATTTTGGAATGTACGTGTCTGCTGATGATTTAACAGGAGCGTAGTGACGGGCCAAACTCTTGACCTAGTAGGTTGAGAACAGCTACCATGCATTATACAACTGCATGGGTGCTCAGTTGTTTTCCTGTGACGCCTTGCCAAAGCCGTGGTCTGCAGCAGAACTCCTGGAACTGAATGTGGAAAGGTGGAAAAAATACTAAATTGATTTGGGTAACATTTGTAATTATGAGGTTTGATTTATTTAAGTAGTAGCTTATACTGTTCTTTTAGCCAAGTAGCATCGTTTGGTGGGTGAGTGGAATTTCAGAATAATGATTGAGGAAGGAGGTATCCTGTAGTCAAAGAAGATTCAGTCCTTTTAAGATATCAAGGAGTAGTATCCATTATTTTTAAATTTTACTCTTTGATTATCAAGAAAGACAGAAGCAACTGTACTAACTTCAGTTTCCTAACCCTCAGTTTCATGGCAGTCTAATAAATAAGAAGTAACCTGATCAGAAGCGCATTGAGAATAATTACCTTGCGTGTGTTTAGTTATTTGAGCTGCATGGCTGCTAATAAAAGGAAGATTATTGTAGGAAGAGGAAAGCCTCATGAGTTCTGAGTTGAAGGATTTTAAGAGATGATTCCTGTTAACTGTTTGTTTCTTGGTTTGAGTATCTGTTGCATTGGCTCTTTGAGGTTTGCCTAAATTAAAACAACAATTTTTTTTTAGTTGCAATTCTCATAGCTGTTTTCTTCTAGCCTTGATTAAATACATACCTGTGCAGCCCTTTTTCTAAACCCTGATTCGAAGTTGTTAAGTTTCAAGCAATCTGCTGTTTTGGTTGCCTTCAATCCTCGCAAGTTTTAAGTTACCCTGTTTCTGCATATGAGTGAGTGTTTCCACTTATTGCCACATGTAATTTAAGTTCATTTGACTGATTGCACAAACAGATGTTCTCTTTGAACTAACTTAAAGCAAACAATTGCTGATGGCTTAATTAGTAAAGAAAACATACCAAAGAGCTGAGGAGAATGAATTTTCTGTTGGGCTTTTTTAATGTTTCTCTGGTTTATAAAAGATCCAAAATGTTTGAACTATGAATAACTCGCTCATAATAAAATCCCATAAACATGTAAGGAATATGGGTTGTTGCTTTGCAGTACAAATAATTCTTTTGACTTTTATGTTGCATTATTGCAGTATTTACAGATCATGAAGAGCAGTGGCCTTCAAAGAGGAGTAGATGCACCCTGGCGTGCATCTTTGTTTAAAAAAAAAAAAAAGAGGATTTTTTTAAAAAAATTGATTTTATTTGATTTTAATGCACGTTTTTGATGTGCGTTGACACTGGTGCCACCACTTGGCCAGTATATCATACGGCCACGTGTCTCATGGTGAGCAAGGTGTGCTGTGGGAGGAGTGGGTGTTCCACAGACTTGCAGGGCTTGGGTGACACCCTCTCTCATTTGCTTGCTTTCAGTGTGTTGTGACGTACTGCAGTTTACGTGTGTCTGGTTAAGTGGATTTATGGATTAATTATCTAGTTTTAGCTAAAATAACCCTCCCAAGGTAATGCTAATAATGTGAGCACAAGCAGACAAGAAGAAAATGGTGGAGCTGATGTTTCTCCTGCTCCTAAGTATGAACTCTGTCAGGCACACTGCAGGGTAAAACCAACGATTATCTAATCAGATCTGACAAGTCAGTCAAAAAGATTCAGCGTTATCAAGAACAGTATTTGAAATATGTATTTACATCCACTATTTTTAATGATAAACCTCACCCTAAGTGTATGTTGTGTTTTGAGATAATAGTTAATGATAGTATGAAGCCATCATGAATAGCAAGACATTTAATAAGTATCTAGAACAAGATAAATCTCTATTTTTTTTTTTTACTAATGTTTTAAGTCTTGTGATGCTCAATTCAATACTTTACAGAACTTCACTAAACTTTATACTAAATTTTTAGAAGCCAGTTTTGAGGCTTCTTATGTAATAGCAGAAGACAAAGCCAGATACCACTGGGGAAACACTTGTTTTTCCTTTCATGGTAAAAATGGCAGGAATGATATACAGAAAACAAGATGGGAACAAACTAAAATGTGTTCCTTTGTCAGGATATACTGCTGGAAGATGCATAGAAGATATTGCTGAATGTTTGAGGAAACAAATGTTAAAACAAACGATGCGGTGTGGGGGGTTTGCTGTGTGGTTGGGTGAAAGTACAGATGTTTCTAGCGTGTCTCAGCTTACTGTGTTTGCTAGATTTGGTTTCAGTAATGGGATATGAGAAGATGGAGTTTTTTGTGAGTCACTGAAGGGAAGATGTACTGGAAAAGATACAAACTCAACAGTAAATGACTTAAATAAAAACAATGTGTTATGGAAAAAGTGTGTAAGACTCCACCGATGGAGAGGCTGATTTGACTGGAATAAAAGAAAGGATTTGGGGTAAGGTTGCAGGGAGCACACTGCGGAGGGAATTCAGCCTCTGAATTGTTCATGGGCAGGCTGCTGCACCGAGGAGTTGGAGCCAGAAGGGTTTGGAGTGCTACGGCATGTCATCAATGTGATTTAATTTTATAAATCCAAGAAATTTCGATCGGCCAGTGTTCAGGATACTTAGTAATAAGTTGGGGAGTCACCATGAAACTTCCTCGTAGAGGTTAGCTGGTTATCTGTCAGCAGCGTGCTTAGAAGAGTTGCTTGACTTAAAGATGAGTTGAGCCTTTTCCTTTTTACAAAAAGATATATGTTCCAAATATGTGGACACTATCCGTGATGGCAAATGGCTGTTAGCAGTTGCTACCTAGCAGTTATTTTCAAAAAAATTAAGCACTGAATCCTAATGATGGAGAAAGTGCTTTTCAAAAGGAACTTGTGCTATATGGAGGCAGCGTTGTGAAAATGGAGATTTGGAGATATTTCTGTTGTTCCATTGGTACACTTAAACTTGGAACCGGAATTTTCTAACCTCTTTAAAAACTCTTCCAGACAGTTTCAGTGGGTTTTGAACCCATTAGTTAAAAATATAACACTTCCAGGTTAGTTAGCAAGAGCAGCTGACTGACATCTGGGAGGATGAAAATTTCCGAACTGAATGCCAGCAAAACCTTTGTAGAAAATGATGGATGGGATTGAAGAATATTATGATTTAATATGGATCTATGTATCTTTGATATTTTTTTTTTTTCAGTTGTGACACCATTAAAACCAAGTATTGAAATAAACTGAGCTTAGAACCAGACTTTTGAATCATGATATCATAGAGGATTAATCCAAGATTTTCAAGTGATGAAGCATGTTTAATCACATAGTTCTCACTAAAAATATTTTTAACTTTTAGTATTTTGAGAGGTAAGGTTTTGTGCTATTAATAAAAATTTTTTTAATAATTTAAAAATGTCTGTGTATATTTATATAACACACATAACTTATGAATAGACATATTGGGGGGTTGCGCTCAAAAAATTTTAATTAATGGGATGTGCTGTCAGAAAGAAGTTTGGAGACCACTGATCTACAGATTATCATGGGCTGTTAACACAGTACTTCTGCCTCCCAGAGAGCTACTTCTGTATGATCTTCCAATTCAGATGTTTAAGATTAAGTAAAAATGTCCTCACTTAAACTGATTAGGAGTTATGCCTGGGAAAGGTCATCTTCTGAAATATAGGGCTCAGCAATACATGAGTTCTGCCTTAGCTTCCAGTTCTCCCAAGAAGCATTTCCAGTAATTTCTTTCTCTGGCACCAACAAATTAATTCAGTGTTTTCTTATGGAACATCACCAATGCGTTGTATTGTTACTTCCCGATCGTGTTGAAGTCTGTTCTGTTAGCTGAGATGAGCTGTCCTTGGGCTGTCTGTCCTGCAGAGAAATGGAGTTCTTTATTTTTGCTGCTTAAAGGCAAAGATCTATACCACAGGTAGTTTTTAGTCTTCCAAATACTACTAGTTAGTAATGTTTTTGGGATACTCTGGCTGGATTCCTGCATTCCTGCATATTTTCTTAATATAATGGTGTATGTCAGAGAAAAAAGGTAAAGGTGTGGATAAGGCATGGTCCTTGAGCTCAGGCCTTAGTGTGCAGTAATGCTTGGGTCTCTGTTTATTTTACTTTTTTCCCTGTGAATTTAATCCTGAGTGATATCTTGTAGTTTAGGGTGTGTGGGTTTTTTTAATCTATTTTAATAGTTAGGCTCTTTAGAATATGCTTTAAATTGTGGCTGGCATGTTGCCTTTTTGAGAACTTTTAAAAGCTGTGTTTGTTGAATCTGTTACTAAAGAATGTGGGTACAGAAGACAAAAGTCTTAAAAATTAAGGCTTGATATATCTTTCTGGGAGAGTGTGTAGTCTGTGGGTAGGCAGGTTTCATTACTTATTTTCCTTCTGGTTTGCTTTTCTTCTAAATCTAAGTTAAAAGAAAAACCATGACCCTTTTTTCCTCAAAGCATACAAGCAAGCCCTGAAAACTTTAGAGACTATGAGAGAAATTAATTTTGCTTTAGATTTCTCCATTAGTGTTGGCATTTGTATCCCGTCTGCAACTTTCATCCACGTGTCTTATTTTTTTTACATTTTTTTAATCGTAGATTGTTTTTCTGTCAGTCTAGTCAGAGACTCAACTAGAATCTGTGTCTTCATAACTTTTATGTTACCGTATCATGGTTCTGCAGTCCGTGAAGTTAAGGTAGTAAGATAACGGGCGTTTTAACAAAGGGTAAATTCATTTTGAATTAAATGTTCAGGATATTAGGAAGTGATCTTGCTTTTTTCTGCCATGTGTTAAACGTCTTTAAGCATATCTATTAACTTTTGTATTTTGTTGTCACCTTGAAAGCCAACATATTATTTTTTTTCTATCTACTTGGTTTTGATAAAATTAGAAGGGGAAAAAAAAAAAGTGTTGATATATTTTTGGCTTTGATCAAAATGCCAGCTTAATAGCAAATGATTGCAAGAAAAGCAGTTCTGGAGGCTGATACATTTTTACTGACTAATTGAAATTCTCCAGTTAATTCTTCGGTCATCAATTTGTCTATGTATTCCTCTTTTATCAGGTGACCCCTGTACCATCTCATCTCAGATGGAACTGGAAGAAGCCTTCCGTTTGTATTGTCAAAACAGAGATGAAGGGCTGATTATTCATGGCAAGTATTACACAGAGAACCTGTATGAGTTTGTTTATAATCCTAACAGCTTCTTAAATGTCAGCTTGGAACGTCTTTGTCAAATAACATTATTCTTTATGTAGCTAGTGCCTTCTAGTTATAAGAAGTTCTTTTGGGTGTGGAGCCCAAAGCTGAGACTATTCAGTAGGCTTTGATGGAGCTTCCTGTTCTAAACTGCACATATTTGTTAATGCTGTAGTCAAGTACAAGATCTTTTCAGTATGGGACCAAATTTTGATTACATAATTTCTCACACAGAATTATTTAAATGCTTGCAAAAACTGTCTTTGTGTAAATATATTCAGGAATCAAGGAAAGTGTACGACTGAGAATGTTTTGACTTAAAAATCTTAATGTTTTTGTTTTAGTTTTCTCAAGTATTCCAGAGAAACCCGGCATGCCCTGTCCAGGAGAAGATAGTGAGTACTAAAATGTTACCAAGTTTTATCTTTTGTTTTTTCGGTCACATGGAAAACAAACATATTGAAAGATGTTCCTATTCAAGTGTTAAGTACATGTATGTGTCTTGTGTTTTCTTAATAGAATGTAAAAAGTTCTATATTTTATCAACTCAGAAATATAAAGGAACACTGTAGTACTGTTTTAACGTTTCTGAGGATTAATACTGGTTTCCAGTGACTGATATATTGGGAGGAAAAGAGGTCAGGATTTTAGATGCATACTTGAATGTGGTCTTTTGCTTTTGTGGTTCTTTTGGTGTCTTAACTTCCAGGGAAAAGTCATGTACTGAAGGAGAGGGAGATGCAGGCTTTTTCATAAAAAGGTTATTAATTTCTAGAAAGAATCCTGTGAAAGGTAGATAAACCTCCAGTGGAAGGATACGTGATTGATACAGTTTACTTGTATTTCAGTAAGAAACTGCACAGGCTTAGAAGTATTAAACAGCTTTATAGTCACTTTTCATTAATGAAAATGATGTTATCAGTACATTAGTTCATATCTCTATAAATGTTGAGGCAAGGAGTGTGACTGGGTGTCACAGTTACCAGGTGATGCTTGGCCAGTCACAGTAGTGTGAGTAAAAGCGAACTGAAGAATTGAAGGACCTTTGCTCATCTCTTTGGAAGATACAAGAGCAGATAAAATTAATTGCTAATAAAAGCAAGTAACACATTCTTGCTTTTACACGTATTTGCTTGGTGTGGTTTTGAGATTTGTACCAATAGGAGAAGATGCCTTAGCTGGTTGGGATCTACTGACAGACTGGCTAAAAATGTGTAGTACAGTGGCCAATAGTTGGGAATAATATTTTTTGGATAAATAGTACTAATACACTAATTGCTCTATTGAGAACTTTTACTGAAATTTAGAAGATGGGAGATGGAGCAAATAGCAATATTACAGTTTTAATACAATTTTTTTAACATTTAAACTACAGTAAATGAAAGGTTAAGTGTAAAAAGCAGAAGAGTTTTCATGTTGTGACTAGCTTGTTCAAGTTGTCTCACAGAAAGAAATAAAGAGTAAATGTGCAACGCTGTCTGCTGCTCAGCCAGTTAGAGAAAATAAAGATGTTTTCTACACTGATTAGGAGTGTTAAATGATTTTCCTTAAGACACTTCATTTCCAAAGGGACAAAAGAAGATATCTATGTGATCTTCTCAGTTTATTTTTCAGGGTGAGCCAAGCAAACGTTTGTGTAGGTGTTTTCAATGTACTACTTTCCATACATCTGAGGTTTTTTTCATGCCTTGTTTAATGTTGTTTGTGTGCTTGCTTGTATCTATCAGAATAGTAGCTCAGTAGGTTTCTTACTAATTTTGCTCAAGTTTCAACAAGGAAGTGGGCAACCGGTCCCACTTCCGATGTCACATAATGTGTTTCTACTGCATGTGCAAGCAAGTAAGACTTAATGTCAATGCTTGTTTGTGAGTTAAAATTCAAGTGAGGACCGTGTAGCTGTATTTTACCATATGTTGAAACTTCATAGATTTTACTATGCTGTCACTTTCCAGTTGAGCTTAACAGCTTGAAAATATCTTGTGGGAAAATATTTTCAGGCTTGAGTTTCATGATCATTCTGGAGAGAGTGGCCTTAGGTTTAGATGTGTTCTTGATGTGAATTGTGAGTTAGAGAAGGTGATATGACTTCAGCTGAATCTCTTCCCTGACAAGGTCAGATTTGCATTGGCAGACAGAAGTTGAACCTCTGTATCTACAGAAACTATTGTTAGCAGCAGTGGAAGTTTTGGTTTTCCCCACACCTTGTCACTTTTCCCAAATTTTATTTTGGAAATGATGCTTTAAGATGTTCAGATAGTTCAATGTCTTGTGTGCCTTTGCCTTTTGTGAGAATTACACTAAAAGAGAAAGCACTGAATTTGGGGATTAGCTAGCCTTAGAATGCTTGTAATGTTCTACCAGGGCAGATTTTGATGCCAAAGATTAAATGTAAGTGTTAATATAATACTCCATCATAAGTCTTCAGATGGTGTTCTGTGAAACAGCTGTCTTTCAGTGAAGATAGAATGGTTGCTTTTATTTAAAATTCTAACTTTGAGGTGTCTCCCCCCCTCAATTCTGCAACTAAGAATGGAACAACCAAGTCTGGCATTGCTACAGTATTTGGGGCTATTTCACAACATGCTGAAACCTATTTTGTTTTCTTTTTCTAACTTGCTTTTAACTTGTTGGATGAAAATTGAGGGGAGTGAGCTCGTATGAGCATCTGTGCCACTCTGCTTTCCCAATATGGGAACTGAAGGAACCATCTGACTCTAGCTCTGCTTCCATTCCCATAGCTGTTTAAAGAGGGAAGGAGGAAATAAATCGTGTTGTATCAACCTAGGCTGGTGCTAGTCCCAAACAGAATTTGCCCTTATTTGTGAAAACACAAAGCAAACTAATGTGAAATACTGTCAGGAACAGTAAGCTAGCTGGAGGAGGGAAAAGGCTGTTCCTTCAAGGGGTGTCTGTGCGAGTAGTGTGGTGTAATAAAGTTCACTGCAATTTAATAATCTCATTAAAAGTGTAGATATTTTAGTACAGAAGTTTTTTGTGTTAATTTGTTAGATGCTTTAGTTATCTGAAGCCACGAGATGAACTACAGTAGCACATAGATTGGTGTGACTCAGCTGACCTGGTTATTCTGTCTGTAGGGTATTTCTCCCTGCATGGTTTTACAGGTCATGTTGGATCATCCTTTGTTTAAAAAGCCTGTTTAGTAGGATGTGCTCGGTAAATGAGTTGTAGTCGGGTTTGCCATAATTTAATGAGTTAATTCAGTACATACTGCCTCTTTGCATCCATGGGGCCTGCAAGGAAATCTGGTCTTGTGGCCTAGTTGTAAACTATTTTCAAATTGTTTTGCAACAGACCTAGTAAATGGTGATGGTGCTCATTTAGCATAAAGTCATGCTTTTGATGTTATTGCTTGTTAGCTAAAGGTATACAACAAACATCTGCATTGCACTCAGACTGCATGGAAATGTTACTGATATTGGTGATATAGTTTATTTAAAGGACTATGTATTTTGACAGGACTAAAATATTGTCCTTTTTTTCCGAAAATATTTGGTATGTTTCAAATTCTTTATTTCTATATGAGAATATTACCTATGCACTTCTCTAAAGCATCATGGTTACACTATAAAGGAACTTAGGAGTTTGCCTGAAGTTATTTCTGGAGGCAAATGAACAGTTAACTAGTCACTCTGTCCAAAATGGGTTTCTACTTAAATTAGCAGTCTCTAAGGATGGACTTCGGGTTTGTTACAGAACTGCAGACAGTTTGAAATGGAATTTTTAACCAAAGCTATTCAATTGCTAAATAATTTAATTTGCAATATATTCCTCAGACTTGTTCATACTAGGTCACGGAGTGACTCTTTGTAATAGTATGTGATTTTTCTCATACTATACTTTCTCATACAGAAATATTTTGCAGAGAATTTCTGTAGAATTCAAAGTTTTTCTTTCCACTTCCTTCAGAACAAGAATGCTTTGGAAGAAGAGGGCTGAAATATGTACTGAATGGTTTGCATTTGTGTTGAAATCTAATGATATAGTTGCTAACTGTCCTGGACCTTTGTGAAATTGAACAGTTTTGAACTGTACCAGCCTGTAAAGCTTGGAATAAATGCATGTAATCCATTAATGGAATAAACCGTGTGACTAATAATTCAATTCTATTTGCAAGCCTTAAGAAAAGTAGTTGTTTTTGTGCTCGAAGAACCTACCTTCTTCTGTGGATGTGATGCTGTCTGCAAGATAGAATTTGCAGTCTCCAGCATCTGAACCCGTATTGTCTCTGTATTCCTTTTGCTCCTGAATTTTTACACTATTTTTTTTTTCTTTTTTAATGTATGTTATTGTTGGTGTGACCCAGGTTCCACTATAAATGCATGGCTGCTGTTGCAGCAGCAGTACCTTTCACCTTCAGGCGGACAGTTAACCCGTGCCCCCAGACTGGAGTGGCAGTGCTGCGACGTGGGTGAGGTGCCAGGATTTCTAAACCATCTAGCATCTCTTCCCAGATACTGAATGTGACCTCTCACAGGCGTTTCTAGCATCAGCTGGACTGGAGCCTCGGATACTTTATCACAGTGATTCCTGATAAAGATGGCAGGCTTTTAGACCAGTCTTTCATTTTTAATTTTTAATTTATTTTTTTTTTACTTTTCTAGTAGATGAGGTCAAATCTGTTGGATTTGATACAAAACAAGGCTGGTTTTGAGATGTTGAGGTGTGTATTTCTCTTCTGTGCTCATAAGCAATAGCCTTCCCGATACACTGATACAAGGCATGCTATCTGATTGGCAGTTTTATAACTTAGTTATTGTAGTCTCAGCTTATTTACACTGACAGATCTTGATCTGATTTATCACTCTTGGTGCTGCAGCGCGTTGTATAACAAAGCATGTTCAGCTGAACAATTTCTATTGATTTGTAGGACTTCCCTAATGGAATTGCTGGTTTTATCAGAGAAATACTTGTTTTTGTGACATCAGCTCCTTGATATCCATGCCATGTTTTAGTTTGTGCCTCAGCTGCTAGCTACAGCCTCTCAAGGGAGCCAGTACCACCCGTGCCTGGATACATGAGGCAGAGATGTGAAAGGGAGAGACGGGGGTAACCAGTCTTCCATTAAATATTTGCTCTTAATGTTCGAGCTGATCCTGCCTATTGTCCTTGGTATCTAATGGTATTCAAACAGCGGCATCAGTGGAATAAAGGGAAAATGTTTCATTTCATACCTACTACATTGTAAAGCATAAAGAATTACATGCTGAAGAAGCTAAAGAATAAAACCCAGTGAGTAATGCATGCTTTTTCTATAGATTTTATGTATCATCATTGTGATTGCTGTTATGAATTGAGGCCATTGATGCAGTATGTGTGTACGTGTGGTGCAGTAGATAATAGAACTCAGCATTTTGGTTATGATACAGTTGCTTTGCCTACCACCCTCCTTTGCAGCCATAGATTGTTACAAATGCAGAGATTCCTGCTGCCTCTTGTGCGTAGGGATGTGGCTGAGAGACCTCTCGGAAACGCTGATAAAATTGCATTGAAAGGACTCTTGGGGAATGTATTTTAGGAGGAAAAGAACAGAAGAGTGAGTGATGCTGCTGCTGCTAATATTGGAGATTAATGAAAGAAATGTATCCAAAAAACTCGGATGGTATGTGTTCAGGGCCTGTTATTGTAAGATTGCTGATGTAAAGATTAACGATTTAGAAGCATTCATTTTCTAAGGCCTTTTTGTTCAGTTGTGTTTAGTGGATTGTCTTGGATGTGTTTTAATTGTGAAATACTTGTTTTGGATTAAGGTTTCCTTAGTTTCTAATATTGTCAGAATAAACTGTGCTAGTATACTTTGGCATTTTTACATCTGAACAAATAGGTGTATTCAATGTTTAAATTCGTCTTGGATTTGTGTAGCTAGTGCTAATAAATTTTAGGATTGTTTTGCTTTTGGCTTCATTAAAATAATGCAGACTAGGAAACCTTTAAATAATTTCACAAAAGAGAATGACTATGTTTTTAATGTGTAAGTACTTAGGGCATTAGTATGACAGTAAATGAATGATTTCATTATCTAATATTTCTGGCTGGTTTTGCTGCTCTTTTTTTTGGTAATGATTACACTGTGTTGTGGATGTCTCTTACGCTCTTTGTTTATCTGCTCAGTATTTTAGTATTAGGTGTTGGGACTTCATTTTTCACTAAGCTGTCTTGCTTGAAATTTTCATCACAGGGTTGAGTAAAGGTATCTTACTAACCTAATTACTGTTGTGAGCTGGTTTATTTTAGGTATAGATATTTGTTTTTGCTTTATTTCTGCCTGATACTACAAAATAGCCCCAAAAGGCTTCTTGCTACAGTAGTGTGGCCTGTAAATATTTTTCTAGCTCATAAGGCAGGTTTTTCCCTTCATTTGTTACTGTATTGGCAGCAGTGATTAGGTTATTCAGAGCACGTGAACCAATTTCATCCCCCAATGAAGAAAGGAACTATTGCGACCATAGAGACTATTCTGAAGACATAGATTGGATTGCGCTGGATAATTAGGCAATTTTGGAACTGCTAGTAACCCTCTCCTGGTTTCTAGTAATTGAGCTGACAGAGGGGAAAACGGTACTATTTTAAATGTAAGATATGTTGTCGCTTAGGAATTGAAAATAGCTGTGTCATAGTTTCTCAAGAATACCTGAAATCTGTTCCTCTGTCTTAACTGTGTGCCACTTTTTTTTCGTACATGGCATATTTGAAAAATATACATCCAGATTATGAGAGAGCATAAGTTAATGAAAACAGAATTGTAGATAAAGGTCTAGTTTGCTTATAATCATGTAATGTTTTTAATTCTAAATTAATTTCAACACTTTTCCTACCTATGAAACATCCAATGAAGACTGAAGAGCTAGGCCTCCCTTTGCTATCTTCCTTTACTTTAAGATACTGGTTGTTGTAGCAGATGTTTGTATGCCAATTCATAAACTATAAACTAAAAATGCAATGGGGTAAGGAATGTTTGGGCTAGTTATTAAGGTGTCACAACAAATAGCTGGTGTTCTGTTGTTATTTATTTCACACACACCCCTCTAAGATATTGCTCAGAATGTAGTATAATCATACAGGGAAGATGTTATCGGATTTTAAAAAACTTCTCTTAGGTGTGAGGTCTAGCCCCGTCCCCTTATGTTCTCTCTCATACTTCCAATCTATATACAGCTCAGAAGCTGTAAATCCACTTTTGATATATAGGAATTTGGGGTAACTAAATTGGCTAGAAGGTGATGAAGCTTTTTGTGTTATTTATTGGAATTAGTGGACATCCGTGAGCCTGTTAAACCCTTGTTAGGCCTGTTTCAGTGGCTTGAAAGAGCTGTTTAATGTGTGACCTCTTAAATGATATGGTCAAGGTTAATTATGTATTATTGTGCTTGGGATTCTGTGTAATAGTGTCTCTTGAAATTAGTTGCTCTATGCTAGTTATGTTTTTTAATGTTTAACCACAGAAATAGCAACAGAGGCCTGCAGGGCAGGTAAAGGGGCTCTTCAGCATTCATCTCTTGGCTTTTTGAGTTGGTGTGAGAAACCAGATTTTGTGAGAGATTTCAGGTGCTGCTTATTTGAAATGGAGAGCACTTCCGAAGTGAAGCCTTGTAAGACTGAGCAGTGACGGCACTTGGCTAGCTGCTGAAGGCTTGCTGTCAGTACAAATTTGGATGGTAAATAAATCTCCTGAAGTGAAAAAGCCCAAAGTAGCTAACTTAAGGCATGCTGAGAGGGTGTTTTTCAGACGAGGCATGTGAGAGTCCTAACCATCCCTGTCAGTGCAAGAGTTAAGTGTTGAACAGACTGTGCAGTTCTGTCCTTAAACCACAGGGGGAAGGTAGTGACTTGGGTAGTGGGAAAAATGCAAAACTGAGATTCTCAATATTGACTAGAAAGCACCTCTTTTGCAATTCTGAAGTTCCGTTACTAATTCTTGTACATTTCTCTGTGCTTGTCCTTGAATTGTTAGCTGGGAAAATATTTAAAATCAGAAACTATCTGGAGGCAAAACTTCAATTTTTCAGTATGTTCCTCTTTGTTTTTACAATAACATGCTCATAATAATAATGATAATGCTATTATATGCTGCTTCCAATGATTTCAGTTCTCTACTGCATTCTTCAGCAAAGCAGGTACAGATGCCCTGTGACTGCACAGGACTGTCTGTTCTTTAGGTTGTCAACTCGGATAAAAACTCTTCTTGCCCCTAGGGGTTGCGAAGAAGGAAAGCCTCAGGCAGGCAGTGGTAAAATTGATACTGTAGAGCCTGAAACAATAGGTCTGGGATTGGAACTGATCCACTCGTTTCAAGGTGCAATCATTGTTTTTAACAGGAGCACCACACGCTGTCTCAGTGTTACTTTGAACTTGTTGGAAGGAATAGCTACCACGAAGGGATTTTACACAGCAGATCTCATGCACAGGCCATGGAGAACAGATAGAAATGAAGAGGCTTTTGGGTGGGAAGCGGTGTGTAAACTTTGTAGATCGGGTATAATTATCTTCCTGCCCTCTGTGGGGTGAGTCGAAAGCCCCCTTCCAAAAGCTGAAAGACAAATACCATCATTAATTTGAAACCATGCTTTTCTTACTGTGTTAAACACTGCAGCTTTCCACTGACACACCAGATGAAAGGGCGGGTGCGTACGACTCTATCATATGCAGGTTTTTTTTCCTGTAAGAATCAGAAGCTCTAGGATGGAAGGTTGCTTTCTTGGGAAGCAATAATTCTCTGCATCATAAAAGAATTAACTAAGCTGGAAGACTTAGTTTGATATTAGAATTAGTGCATAATCATTTCATCCAAAATATAATAGGTATGATGAATAACTCTGGAAACTCTTCAGATTTTTTTATTTAGCTGCAGTCACTAACTAATAAGTTTAGTGATACTTTATATTGTTGCAAACTCTGCTTCTGTTATACTCATGAAATGTATAGATGTTGTATCTATATAGACTATATGAGGAAGCTTAGAAAAAGTAAAAGTACAAATGGGAAAAAATCTGAGATTAGTCTTATTTATTGAATGATAAAAACTGAGCACAATTCATAGAACTCAAATTGTGACCTAATAAGAATGCACACTTAATTTCAGCTTGCTTTCCTCCTAATATGAAGCAGGATAAGGAATTGTGGGGTACCTTACGTGTCAAAATAATCAGACTGAAAAGCGATGGATCTGGAGAGTTTAATCCTGCTGCAAGGTAACAGTGTCCTCAGCCATTCCCAGGTAGTGTGTACTTCTCGGGGTATAACCGTAACAGACGACTGATTAAATTGGAAGGAATTCAGAGAAATATGCTCCAGAGTCTGATTTCTTAGGAAAGCCAAAGGATACCTTTATGAAGTAATGGCTAAACTGAGTTTTGGTCATTCTACTAATAGTGGAATAATATAAACACTGGGGAGGGAAATGGAACTGTTTTAGGGTGGATCATAAGCTGAAGTAATGGAACCGTGCTGTGAAGGAAAACAGCTTGACTCCGAAAATGTGTCCCAACGCTGAAACTGTAGGAACCAAATAACGGTTTCAAGGGCATTGTGAAGGCCACCTTATAAAAGCTTTATGAATTTGAAATAAGTGATAAAATCCATTTTGAATAGCTGGTGGATTTTTTTGAACAGCTCTGCATATTTAGTGATCATGTAATCAAGTAAGTGTTGATGCCTGTCACTTAAGGGCAAATCCAGTAATTCAGTATGCACTGGGAAAAAAAAATCTGAAGAAATTACATCAATTTAATACAAATAGTATCAATCTAAAAAATAGGAACAACATGCTTTTTATGAGAAGTAGCATGAACAGCCCATGGTAAATGCATTGCTGAAGGGTGGGGAGCTTAGCTAATTTTGATTTAACTCTTAAGCACAGGTTTTGGAAACTTTTGGTAGTTCTGTGATCGTCAGCTTTGTGTTCAATAGCAGTTTGAAATACAAATAAATTAAGGTGACTATGAAATAAGGGGAAGGTCAGGTGCACGAGATGGGCCACAGCCAAATCTATGGGAAGGTTTCGATGCAAGGAGAACAAGACTAGGATGTCAACTTAGAAAAAGACAACTGATGAAAAACGACACAATTAATTTGAAAATCCTGTATGGCACGGATTAAGTGACATCAGTTAACCATTCCCTACAGGACAAGAAGTGGGGTTCTTAAAATTAAGTCTTCTAAAATGTTTTCAAGGGATTTGTCAGTAGTTAGCATTTTGGGTTTCCTCTGACCTTTTTGATAGACGTGTTATCGTTTGCCATTATCTCGAGATAAAAAAATGAGACTAGGTGAAAATTTGATCTGACCAGGTTTTAACTGATCACACTACAACAAACAGCATTCCTTCTGATTGCTGTCTAGCTCACAAAAAATGGAATTTTTACTGCTTTCAATTACCTATAGATCTGAATTGTGTGCTCAGAGGATTAACTTTTTCCAGAAAAATGTGTGGTGTCAAGTCTAGATTTAAGGCTTGCTGAGCAATCTTAATCACGCAGGCTGCTGATAACATCAGGTAGAATAGAATTCTTGCAGGAAACTTCACTCAGTTGATCCTTGTTTCTTTGTTTGCCGCCTTCAGTAATTTCATGTTGTGTAGAAGACAGAGGCTTTCTGTCACCAGGCTTTTATTTATAATAGAGCAGGACTTCATGTATGCAATAAGACATAGAAGTTTATTTAAAAAAAAAAAAGTGTCCTGCAAAGTTGATGCAGCTATAGACTAGAGGAGACAAACGTGTTCTGCTTGAGTAATCTGGGCTTTGTTGCATTAAGTGGTTGCTAAATACAAATTATAGAGGTTTAGTTGAAGATGTAAAATTTGTAAATGTGAAAAATGAGCGATGCGTGGATAAAAATAAACCTAGTAAAGGTGCCAGTTCATTAGTTCAGGTAAGTAGAATACTGCTCAGGGGTTTTTATTGCATAAATGGAGTTCAATTCTAAAGAAATGCTTCATCTCCTGCTGAAGTTATTTTGCTACAGATTGCTTAAATATTCAGAACTGCATTTTGATCTACTTCCATACTAAGTTAGGTAAATTAAAGAATTAAATAATTTAAATAAGTAGTGGTTCAGTACTCTTTCAGCTTGATTAAAAAACCATTTTAATGCAGATCTTAATTCATGTTATTAGAACAATAAGTTCAGTTTTCATTGTAGTAAATTTTTTTGATGAACGTGATTTTTATTTTGGGAGACTGTATGATGCAGTCATCAAAAGAAGCCTTTTGGACTTTCATTAACAATGCATTGCGAGCTCGGCTTTGTGGTGTGTGTAGCCACTGTGGTTTTGTAAACATAGGAGCCAACTACACATCATGAAAGGATGTCAAGCTTAAAATTATGTAGAAGGACAAGTTAGAGAAGGGAAGATGTGAACCTTTTTTTCTTTCCAGAGCAACGTTAATCACCTTCCGAAGTGCAGATCCACCACCAATTGTCTTCTGTCCCTTTTCATAACGTGCTCTTTCAAATTAGAGCAACAAATGTCGTGTCCCTTTATCCTGTGTTTGGGCCAGCCTTGCAAATAATGTTTGTGTTGGCAAGAGCCAAGGAGAGGGACGTGTAACAGGTTGTGATGGCTGCCATGCACAGGATCCTCTGATTTGGGACAACTTCGCTTCTGGAGTAGCAGCCAGTAACTGAATTCAGTGAGGATTTCTTGAGTGATGCTTTGGGTACGTTGCGACATCATTTTGAAATATGTCTGATAAATTTCAGATAAAATCATAACATTCTGATCTCAGATTGTAAAATTAGGGTCTTTATAGAAAAGCCACCACCAATGCACAGAAAAGCGTGTTTTTGTGAGTTATTTCTTCAACAAGCAGTAAGAAAAACCTTTGTGACGTAATTAAGTGTCTTCTGAAAGCATAAATACCTTCAGCCACTTAAAGTATTTTAAACAATACTATTTTTCCTATATATCTGCTATCTTAAATTCTTGGGGTTTTTGGTTAAGAAGGATTTTTAAATAATGCTAGCAAAATAATACACTCTTCTATTAGTTTGTCCTGTAATGTTAACCGTATTTTAGCAAGTAGTTCCAAAATAATTACTCTTCTTCCAAAGAAAATGGAAATTTATTCGTTAGAGTATGCTTGATTGATTACAAAAACTTGTATAGACCTTATATACAAAGCAGTGTATCATCGTCTATTTAAAACAAATCAACACTTTTCAGCAAAGAGCTGTCTTGATGCATGAATACCAAATTTGTTTTCAATTAATTGACAAACATTTTTGCTTTGACTAGTTAATATACAAGTAAACTCAGGGCTGCTCGTCACCGAGTTCTATTGTTAACAGTCCTTAGTGAGGAGTTAATAAATGGTTAGTCTCACAAATGAGAATTCCAGTTCTGTGACTTGACTGTTGGTGTGGTGAAATTCAGTATGGAAGTGGATCACCGAATTTGCTATAATTTCTCCAGCAGATGACTGGGAGAACCTGCTTTTATACTAGTTTTAATACCAGTTTTATCCGTCTTGGCAACACTGCAAGCGTACTCAACTGTTCAACTCATACGTGCACAGCAGTCTTTAATGAAAAGAAACAAATTGGTGAATGTGATGGAGGTATGTTAAATTGTGCAGCCTTTCTTCGTTGAAGGGGATGTTCAGTTTTGCACGAGGTTCAAGTTTTAATTCTCTGTTCCTGTGCATCACCCAACTTGTATGCCGGTGGGCAGACGGTCCCCGTAGCCATGGGACTGGCTACACTCAGCCTCACCAAAACAGCTGCAGTTCTTACACTTGATGTTAAGGCAATCTGGATCATTTAAAAATGGGGTTTGTTCTAGCTGGAGATTTTTTTTCCAAGGTTTTTTTTTTTGTTTTTTTTTTTTTCCAGCAGCGTGCCAAATTATCTCATACGTTTGTTTGCCGTGACTGTTGGAGGGTTACATTTCCATTCCCATTTTCAAGAAATGAATCTGTAAATTGTTTTTGCCACTAAATGTTTAGATATCTCTTAAAGTATCAGTTGATTGTTTTCTATTGCCCAAGAGATATTGTCAAGTCCTTGGATGTCTCTCCTGTCTGGTAGCTGAAGTAACTGTCTTGCTTGTTATCCTGGTAGGATGTGTCGTTGTCTTCCACGCTGGGTGTCTGAGGTGCATCTCCGAGGCCTCATCCACAGTATTTTTCCAACTGATAAGTCTCTCTGAGCACAAGTAAAGGGAACGTATTGTCTAGACATTTTATTTCTTGTATTCCTGTGAATTTTGAAGTGGCATTATTTTGCTTGAAAGTGAAAGCCTGTATTTTTAAAAATAATTTTTAGATCCCTTTAATTTCTGAATTTCCTCATGTATTTTGAATGCAGTCAGTATTTTTAATGGCAAGGTAATCCAGACTTTCTAATTGCTATTCATAATGAGCTTTTTAACTTGGAGACCAAGAAAGAGCCTAAGGCCTGAAGGGGTGTGATTGATCTAAAGGGGCGCTCAGCACCAAGGCAGCAGGGACTTTTCCAAAGGGAGATGTTAGCTCTGTTTTTGTTGGATGGCATAGTCTTTGTAAATGTGACTTACCACCTTGCAGTGGCACGGAGCCATTTTAACAGAAGGATATGAATATGAGCAACCAAGAGATCATGCCTGAGAAAATAGTGTCTGTGGAGGACAGGTTTTCCACCTAGCAGTCCTGAAGTGGGAGTCATTGACCCCCTTCTAAGTCAGGGGGGAGTAGGACATTCTAATGCTATTCTAGCTGGGTTGCAATAAATGCTGAGTAAATATTGCTGTTCTGTGAGATACGGTTTTATTTCCTTGTTGGTTCTCTGCTGATGCTGTTTGTAGTACACTTCCTTTGTCATTATTGCTGTCTTAACTCTGCTTGATTGCTTTTTTTTTTTTTTCTGTAGAGGTTGATCTGACTTTGTAGTTAATTTTAGTGTCTGTTGAAAAAGAGAAGAAAGATGGGGATACAGTTTCCCAACTGCTAATCAGTTTCAAGTTAAACGAAAAATGAAGTGTTATCTTCGGAACGTTTTAATAACTGCAAGAGGTGAAAACACTTAATACCTAGATATTGTTAAGGATACTCTTCCTGTTCTAACTTCTGAAAAGGAACAGCAATTGTACATAACAGCTTAGTCATAATAAAGGACCAATTAACATCCCATACAATGTACGTCTGTTACATGCTTCAGAAAGCAGTTTTATTGTTTCAGTTTAACTATCTGGGATGTATTAAGTAACAGATATGTGAAACAATGTCCTATCAAAGTTCTTCAGAATTTTATTTTTTTTCCCAGAATTTGTTCTATCTTTCTATGTAATTATTTTTATATGTTATCTTTTTATTTAATTCAGTCTATCTGAAATACCAATATCAGTTTCCTACTTGTAATTCATGAGTTGGTTTTGAAAGAATGCTCATTTGTCTGCTCAGCAAAACATTAAAAGAACAAAACAAAAACTGGGCATTCTCATACTGTCCAGCTGGCAGGCAATGTAATTGGCCTGTAAACAAGTTGCATTAATCTCTGAGAAGTGATTTGCAGCAATAGCAAATTATCTCTGTGCTTAGTATAGTAAAAGATTTCATTATAGTTTGCTCACATAAAAGCAGACTTTGGGATTGCATTTGTAAATCCAAATGCGAGAGAAATAATTTTCATTGTGGCCATCTTGCTGCCATTCATCGGTGTAAACCACACTTTTTCGAACAACTGATTAATTATCTTACATATTCTGGAAAATACAAGCATTTCTAAACTTTCAGATGGAAAAATAATATTTTGGGCTTGGGCAGGTTGGACCTGTCTTAAATCATTTCTCTTCTCCAGTGCTGGCAGAGTGCATTGTCATTTGAAAAATAATGGAGCCTTCTATTTCTCCCTACATTGCCAAGTTACATGTTTTAACAGAAAAGGTTCTCATCCTTTCTCCTAAGTTCTGAGGAGGTAATTTCTGATCTGGGGGAGTATCTTTTGTAATTGAGTTAATTTGGAATGAACACTGAACAGTAGCCAAATTTCTCATCCATTTATATCCACAATTAAATTTGTGTGTGTGCATTTAATTTTTTTCCTTAGAAGTTTTTTTCTACAGTATTTATTAAAATACAAAAAAACCACCCTGCAACCCTAGGGGAAATGTCTTTGAAAAAACAATATTAAATATATTTACAAGGTTCACTGTGCATTACTGTTAGTGATGTAGTTGCACAGCTTGACAACAGAGGGAAGAATTGCACAGCAGCAACTGTCAGTTGTTTCACACTGCTTTTTACGTATAGACAGCTGGTTAACTTTGTTTCAGACATTCAGTTTGAGTATTTTTATTTCCCCTGTAATCTTAATTTGAAAAACAGTCTTTTTTTCTCTAATTTTCCGGTCGTGGAAGTAGATAAAGTTCAGTACCTTCATTGTAAGTATAATATATTTTTGTGTTCCCCAGTAAAAATTTGTTATCCCTGTTAGCAGCTTAAAGTACCCTCTGAGTTTTCCTCTAAACTTGTTCACATACATAATGAATATTCAAAAAAACACTTTTTTTTTTGTTAGGCAAAGGCTTGTCTTTAATACCCATCAGAGAGGAAAGATTACTTTGTTTAATTAGGGATATGATATCTCGTTCAGCCTCTAAGCAGCTCACTCAAAGTCCTTAATGAGTTAACTGATGTGTACTGTAAAATAAATTACAAAATAGCCCTTTTCATTGAACACAGTAATTAAATACTCATGCTTTTGTGCTGGCATTCCTTTTTCTAGGTGACTGTGATCAGTCATAGCTGGATAAACTTGTTTGAATTTTTGGTTATCAAGAACCACAGAATCCCTTACTTGATTTGAAAGTGTTCTAGAGGCACGTACCAAACCATTTGGTTTCAGGTTTAAAAGTATCCTTTTTCCCATATGAAGCGTAGGGATGAAATGCATAGTAAGGTTAGTGCTTTGGTCACACATTGCACAGGACTCTGACAATAAATTGTTTGTTTCTTACTTCAAGATGCATACTTCCTGCCATTTTAAGAATCCATTTCTTGTTCAGGATGTTTTTTTTGATCTAGTGTAGCTTTAGCTAGGATTTTGGAAGCTGATAAAGCTTCAAAATAATAATAATAGTAATTATATTAAAAGCTCAAAGTCATTTTTATAATCTGCCATTATCCTTAAGTGAATTTTTAGGGAGGATGTCCCCTGTCATGAGTGCATTACTCAATACATATAATACACATTTTGGTCCAGTTCTGTAGGTTATTCTAAGGAGGCTGCCCAGCTCGTGTCCAGATCACTTTTGAATATCTCTACAACTTCTCTGGGCAACCTGTGCCAGGGCTCAGTGACCCTCACTCTGAAGAAGTGTTTCCTGACGTTCAGGCAGAACCTCCTGGGTTTCTGTTTGTGCCCATTGCCTCTGGTCTTGTTACTGGGCACCACTGAAACCAGTCTGACTCAGTCTTAATTATATCTTCCCTTTGGGAGTTTGTAAACATTGATGAGATGTCTCAGAGCCTTCTCTTCTCTAGGCCAAACAGGCCCAGCTCTCTCAGCCTTTCCTTGCATGAGAGACGCTGCAGTCCCTTAATCCTCTTCAGGGTCCTTCTCTGGACATTCTCCAGTAGCTCCATGCCTGTTGTGTACTGGGGGGGGTGGAACTGGGCACAGTGCCCAGGTGTGGCCTCACCAGAGCTGAGCAGAGGAGATCACCACCCTTGCCCTGCTGGCAACGCCCTTCCTAACGCAGCCCGGGCCGCCGGGAGCGCCTTGGGCACCAGGGTGTGTGGCTGGCTCAGGTTCAGCTTGGTGCCCACCAGGTCCTTGTCTTCAAAGCTGCTTTCCAGCTGGTCAGGCCCTGGCATATCCTGGTGCATGGGGTCATTCCTCCTTGGGCAGAGGACTTTGAACTTCGCAAGGTTCCTGCCTGCTCAATTCTCCAGGGGTTGAGGTCTCCAGCAGCAAAACCATGTGGTGCATCAGCCACTCCTCCCAGCTTGGTGTCCTCAGTGAATTTGCTGAGGGAGTGCTCTGCCCCATCCGGGTCACGAGCAAGGCTGTTGAACAGGACTGGAGCCACTTCTGTCCCCTGGGCTACACTGATGGTCGCTGGGCTCCAGCTAGGCTTCGTGCCACCGGCTGAATATGGATTACAGACATGAGTACTATTATGGGTAATACTAAGAACATATTATTCTGTCATATAAATTTAATATTATTGTGTAATAATAATAGAATTTGTGATACAAAGGTGTGTCTTAGAGCGATTGCTGCTTTCTACTTTTATTTTTTTACCGTGGCTCCTTTTGGAGATGGGGAACATGAATGGGTTTGCCTTAGACCCTGCTCTGAATCAGGGGCAGTCACAGCAGAGAGCTCTAGGGGTTCCTCCTTTTTAAGGCTACGCTATAGTAAGTTCAGTTTTTGTTAGACTGTTGCCTCACAAGTATATGATATAAACCCCTGACTTTGATTTAATATTTATCATTAATTAGGGAAGTGACTTGCTCCTTTATTTACAGACTTCATCAGCACAAGCTGCTCGTTAACTTATTCACTTAATATTCCTCATGTCAGTGATAAGCTAATGTTCAGAACACAGATGTATTAGGTTGCCTCCATATGGTGCTTTGTCTAATGAATCAATTAGCTATTTTGGAAAAAATCCTTGTGAAGTTTTTTTTCTCTTGGTGAAAAGTCACTCTACAAATGATAGAAGAGTTTTTCATTGATGTTTGCGTTTGAGGGTATTTTTAGGCAAAAACTTTGCAATGGTTTTGCTGGGTTCTCATTTAAATTTTCTTTGCGCTTTGGAAAATCAGGGATTTTTGTTTGCTTTAAAGTTTATATTTGGCAGATTTAAAAGAGTTACATGAGTCGAATAACCGTATCAAGTGATACACCTCTGTTCTAGTAACTGTGTCTTTGCCACTTCTGTGGCATGCAGTCTCAGCTCCTTTGAGAAGTTGGGTTTTTTCCCAAATTGTTAACAATTCATTTAATAGTGCAATGCCTGTTTCAGATGCTTGCGAAGTAAACATTTGCACATGCAAATAGAGGAACACAGAAATGTTTGCAGATTGGGCGCTGCAGATTTTTGGAGTTACAGAAACCTCAATGTGCCTTCCTTTTGAAGGACAAAAATAGAGTATCTAAAATTACAATCATAGTGTTCACACATTGTCAGTAGCCTGTGATTTTTCGGCTTGCTCAATATTAAGTTAATTTTTCAACAAAGAAGCTATTTACTGCTTTCATTGTCTTTTGACTGAAAAAGTTTGGGTTTTTTTATTAAAAAATACTTTTTCAAATTAAAATGCTTCATTTTATTGAAAAAGCCTTCATCTTTAAGGTGTGGATATGGGAAACTTGACTGTTTAAAACTTGAAAGAGATTTATTGAAAATGAACCTTTAGGACAGTTTTGCATTCACTTCTGAGGGTTATAGATTTACAGTTTAATACCTCACGAGAATGTAAGTAATGTTTTATCAATCAAGTCTATCGAAGTTTTTATATTAGGTGTTCTTTGCTGTATTGTCTGGGGTGTTTTAGATAAGGTTACAAATGTTTCTGCATAATGTTATTGGTTGTTAGAGATTGTTCCACTTCTGTTAGGCTAAAGGACAGCTGTAACAGCCAATGTAATATTGGACCCTCAATTTAAAAACAAGCAACCAAAAAAAAACCCCTTAAAACAACTCCCCAACCCTGTTCAACTTCCTAACTGAGATTCTCATGGAGAAGTTGCAGCTTCTGTGAAGGGGAAAAATAAAGTGGTATCACCTGTTTAAGGTGACAGAGAAGTGAGGATTGTTTTACGTTGACCAAATAAAATTGTTTAGTATGGAACTGAGTAGTTTTGGTTGGCAGAACCAGTGTACCTAGGTACTAAATAGAGTATATATGTAGCCATCCACAAAATACCATAAAAGTGTATACTTTACTGTTGTCTCCTGAGATGGAGTTATTTATACCTCCTGTGCTGTTTAGTTCTCCATTCCCTATGAAACTGCTGTATTTACTATTTTTCTGTTCAAAATAGGTGAAATATATTTTGTACGAGCTGCTGACTGTGTTAAATTACATTATCACTAGTATAAATAACTTGTTTTTTAAAGGGCATACATAAAACTTTGTATTGGGAAATCTTACTCATCATGTTCCTGGAGATAGCTTTAAAATAATGACATTGAGTTATTTTAGTCTTTCGCGTTGCTTTTTTCAAGTAAGAGGTTATAACACCCATAAAAAACACTCTAAAATACTTTTCCTGGAAATATTTAAGGCGATGTGTCAGACTTGTCTCACTGTCTAAAATGTGCTTGTTAACTTGAAAGATTACAGTAAACTTAGATAACTCCTGAATTTGGTTCTCTTAACAGGTGTCATTAGAACTAATTATTCAGAAATTAAAAGCTTGCCAAATCTGGTTTGTTTGGTGGTTTTTCTTTTAAATTTTTTAACCTTTTGATAGCAGGAGGTTGTTGTCCATTTTAAAATCGCTGCTGATTTTTTTTTTTCTTAACTCACCCCTCGCTGCTTTTTCCCCTGGACTCCCCACTCCACCCAGTACCTGCTCACTGTGGAAAGCTCATGATGCTGGGAATGTGTCACTCTTAGAGCTCTGGGCTGCTCTAAATAAGACCGGTGTTACACAACACATTTTTCAACATTTAGTATTAAATATCCAATTCTCTAATTAATCAGTCACACAAAAATTGCACGTAAATGTGTTGGGGAAAAAAAGACAACAACAGTCATTTGGAGTGCTAGGTACTGTCATGTGTGGCCTCTTGGGAAGTCTGGTTGAAACCAATTAAATGATTTCTTGTTGTGGTGTTTAGAATATACTAAAAATAATTGCAGACCTGCACCTGAACTGTTTCCGTAACAAAAGAAATATTTTGGTAGTGTTTAACGGCAAGATAAAAATGAGGTCAAATAATGTACCTCTCAACACTTGTAACATCTTTAGCAGAAATACTACAGTGTTATTAGCACCAAACATCCGTTGTGTTCACATACAAAGGTGACATGGTGAGATCAGGATGATTTTACAAGAGGAAGCTGTTTCTTTAACAGTTATCTGTCCCTCTCACCTGAGCTTGAACAGCAAGCAGCCAAGAAACTGTAACAAGATTATGATCATGTGAGGAAAAAGAGACAGGGATAGAGAAAAGGGAGAGGCAGTGGTGAAAGCACATCCTGCAGAAGCTGTCATTTACGGCTGCCTTTAAAAAAAAAAAAAAAAAATCAGCAGAGATTTTTAGCTGTGGGTTGATATTGAGAAAAGCAAGATTGTTTTAAGGCACAACTTGCTTAACACAGTGTGTCTGGTATTGCTGTGTTACCATGCTGCTGCTTTACACCTTTTTAATTTCTTTCTTAGAATCAATCTACCGACGTGGAGCCAGAAGATGGAGGAAGCTGTACCGAGTGAATGGGCATTTGTTTCAAGCCAAACGTTTTAACAGAGTGAGTACTATTGCATGAAATGTTGGGGTTTGGGAGTGTTCTGTGGTAATTGTTTTCTCAGTCTGTGCTTTTTCTGTATTTGAGTGTTGAAAAGAAAGGAGAAGCAAGATGCTTATTCATGTGACTTCTCAGTCTATGCACTGTTATTCAGGTCAGAACAATCAGAAAAACTTTAAGGTTTTTGAATCTGGGATGGGGTTAATTTGTGATTGGTGGAAATTATTTATTTTTAGTGTCTCTAAAAAAAAAAATAAATGGTTTTGTGACTATGCATACTTAAAACAGTCTTCTCATCTCTGCTGTGTGATTTTGATTACTTGTTGGCATGGTCTTTTACCTTCAGTACTTGTTGCCGTTCTTAAAGATTAGAGCTCTTGATGTTAGCTTTAACTGTTTTGAATCTGAGGTATTACACAATCTAATTAATCAAAAAAAAATCGGGTTTACTGAGCTAAAATACAGCTGCACTAAGAATCTGACTTAATCCACATAAGCAAGTGAATGTAGCTTTAAGGCTGAGACACCTCCTTCACTTATCCCATTATGTCTCAGTATTGCAGCATATATGCAAATGTCATGTACACTTCTGGAATTCTGTACAAAACGGGGTACAGTGAAGTGAGTTAACCTTTTGATTCAGAAGTAACACTGTCTCTTTAAAATGAAATTAGCATTTTTTTCCCCTAATGCTCCCCATCCTAGAACTGCATTAAAAGAAGGAAAAGTCCCTTAAAACTCAGTATCTTATCATTAGATATGTGAAAAAAATCTAAGTAATTTATCTGAATTATAACATGCATTTGTTAATGTGGTGTGCCAATTCAATTTTTAAAATTTATGACATGAAGCATACAGGTTTTTGTACTTATTTTGCTGGGTGGTTAAAACATATCTTTGAAACATTGTGAATGCATACCTGCTGCATTAATAATCCGTAATGTTATAGATATTTTAGTTGAATTTAGGCAAATAGTGAATATACACATAAAGACTTGGAAACCTCCTTAGCATGCCCGTTTGTCAACAACTCTAAACAAGACTACTTTGTTATAACTGTCCATATACAAATGAAATCACATAAAGCCAGAATACAAACCATATCCTACTGAATTAGTAATAAACTTGACATGAACTGTAAAATGTAACATTGAAAAGTATAAATTATTAATAAATTATAGTCACATATGTATTACTGAATGAGACACCAGATTTTATTGCTGACTCAGTTTTTAAGAGTGGAGTACTGCATTATGAATCAATTCTTTTTCCAAAATAACCTTTTAAAACTTTCAGATATTTCAGGTAAATGAACACACACGAGAATCTGAACTTTAATCTTGTTGAACATAACGTAAAGGTTAACTCTTTGTTACAGCTGTATTTGTATGTGTTTTGGAGAGGTATGAGAGGGATACCTGTATTACTGAAGGAATTTGGGAGCTGCTCCTACATCCTTTTCCCTGTTTTCTTGGGGTTTTTTTTGCATTGCTTCCCTGCATCTGACTGAAGTAAATAAGATTATTTTCTTCAATGTAATTTCTAGGGCCTAAAACATTTTATTTAGTCTTAATATTACTGCTGCCAAACCTATACAAGAATACTGAAGGAAGTCAGATGGACCAGGAATTTTGAAAGAAGTAGCTATAGCTGTCCAAGGCTTCCTGTCTTATGAGGCACTACAGTTTGGGTATTTTTTTTTTTTTTTCCTGGGCAGCACATTTTGGGTTTCTCCTGATCTAGGAGGACTGGTTGTATAGATGAATTGGATGTGGTTAAGTTTTTTGTTTTCTACAACTATCAAAATATGAGAAGGGCCATACAGAAAATACATTTTTTAAATGATTCATTCGTTAATCTTTTTTTTTTTTCTTTTTTTTTTTCCCCTCCCTAATACTACTAGTAAGGATTTGTAGTAGCTTAACGCTTCTGGGCAGGACAGCGTGTGTGATTCATTAGTCTGAGGATCTGAATAACCGCAGTCTAACTTAGAGTTTGCTGGGAGGAACAGACTTTCACTGTTTTGTGGCTTTGGGACAGTTGCAGGGTTCTGTCTAAGCCTGAAATGGGGGATGAGTGCAGGGCTTCATGTGCAGCTTGCAGAATGACAGGCAGTGTCTCAGCCTGTTACTGTAATTACTGGAGAAAATTTGCAGATAGGGAATAATGAGTAAGTCTTCTGTTGGCAACTTGTGCACTGTGGGGAGGGATAACTGAGACTATAGGTGACTTCTTGGCGTGTAAGAATCTTACATTGCTATTTGGCACTTTGGGTAAAGTGGATAAAATGACCACAGCACACGTACCCTGGAAAAATTATTTGAAGACCTGCCCTGTTAAAGTCAGCAGTAGAATGTCTGGCTTCTTAATTTGTTCTCATTTTGATTTAATTTATTCAGATGCCATTTTGTTGCATGTGTGAAATGTGAAAAAGGTCTTTTTTTTTTTTTATACTAAATAGTGCAACATACAGAGGTTTTACATCAGACTTGATAAATGAGTTTTAATTATGCAGTTTCCACTGATGTTCCACCACTGTTAAAGTATCTAGATGTGGTTATGGAACATTCTTCATACTTGTCTTTTGTAAGGTTTTGTGTCTGTGTTCTCCCAAGCAATCAGTTTGGGTGCTTTTCATGCATAATCATGTAGTACAAATTCCCGTCAGTTTTGTTTGGGTAACCTCTGTCAGAACCTGAAATTCGAAATACGTTTATTCTCTAAGAATGATTTGCTAAAGTTAGGCTGTAATGTGTTCCATATGCTTGAGACACTTGTTTTCTTAACATTCATTAAAAAAGGACTGCATTTAGCTGCATTCCAAGTCTGAAGTGTAACCTTAGGTTATTAGGGAAAGCCTGGATATTCTAAAAGAACTATTATTGAACATCTATTAGGAGTTGGCTCGGGTGGCTTCTTGCTGCTAGGTAACTACTCACCTACAGAAAGGAATTGATAATTGAATTGATAATATGCATTTTGGCTTCTAGAGAGCGTATTGTGGCCAGTGCAGTGAAAGGATATGGGGTCTCGGAAGGCAAGGCTACAAGTGTATCAACTGCAAATTGTTGGTCCATAAACGTTGTCATATATATGTTCCACTGACCTGCAAAAGGCATATGGTAAGTTTGTCTTCTGTATAGAGCAAAGATGTTTTATTGTGTCCCGTGTCCAGGTTTGTAGCTCTGCACATTAATTAAATAATTCTGGGTGTGGTTGCAGGTTTATAACACTCGGTGGTATTTGGTTTGTCTGTGGAGGACAAGCCTTTGGGTTGTGAGCAACAGAGACAAAGAAAAGAAAACTTGTGATATGATTTAAGTCTGAGCAAGCTTGAGTTTGAGTTTTGCAGTAGGCACATTGTATTTTACAGATTGTCACTGACAACCTTAGCCTTTGTTCCTTTTAGCCTATGGGAATGTTTTAAGCACGAAGGCACTTGTGCGGTTTTTGCACTGCTCGCAAGAAGGCTTGTTGCTTCCACGTTCTTGCCACCCCAGTTTCTCCAGTGCTGTTCTCATCCTCTCCACTTCCCTCCTACATCCCAGTGGCAATGCTGGTGTCTTTCCTAGGCTTTAAATGTTAATCCGTATCCCTGAATTTTAGCCCTTCCCCATACCCATCACAGACTATAACCAGTGCCTCACTGGTGTTGCATCATGGTTTTTTCTAACTCAAAACTTAAACCAGTATTTTTCTTTGTTGACCTTGCATGTGACTTGCCTTGACATCACTACGTTATTTATGCATGTTGCTGTACCTACTGGCACAGTCCTTACATGTCTCATTGAGTTGTGAATGAGACCAGTGTCCAAATGTACTATAAAACTATTTAGCGTTGTAATCTTTACCAATTTATGCAATACCCTTGCATAATGAGTGACAATTCATGTTTTTTAAACAGGGAAGAAGTAAATCGACTGTGTAACATCATGCTGAGGTGTTTACTTTGTTGCTGTTCCATGTGAAACAGACTCAGAAGTCTGAAACGGAATTAAAGTTTGAACTTTGCAGTAAAATATATTAATCTTTTAGAAGACAGCTAAACCTGTTGTAGTTGCAGAGAATGGTTGACATAGCGTTTACACCTTTGGGCTGTTTTTTATAATGCATTACAAAATGTTATTATTTGGAAGTACTTTCTACAAAACGCAGTTTTAATACTGGAAGATACCAATGGAAGGTTCTTGGGTTGTAGTTATACGACGAGGCATGCTCACTTGGAAGGGCCTACATAAATCAATGTTTCTTTCCTATATAACTTATGTATTTTGCAAGGATTCGGTCATGCCTTCCCAGGAGCCTCAGTTAGATGATAAAAATGATGAAGTTGACCTCCCTTCAGAAGAAACTGATGGAAGTGAGTACTTTCTTAGTCAGCTGGAATTCGTGTGTTTCCCCATTTGGAGGCTCAGTTTCCATTCCACCTGGTTGGGTTTTTTTTTTAAGTTTACTTTGGATTAGCTCGTTAGGGACTCAATTACAATAAATGTACTTCTGGAGCATATAATTTGGTTCAGTTTCATCCTGAATTCATATGCTCTGAAACCATTCCAGAATATGAAGTTAAGCATGGAGCAATTGGCAACAATAGATTTACTTTTTAAAACAAAAAAACCCTGCACTTCAGATCCAAATATGACGCTAATGTAAGTGCATCCTCAGACTTTAAGTATTCCTTAATTCTGTGCAGTTTGGAGTGCTCTTTTCCTAGGTTAATATTTTTGATCGTTTAACCTGTTTTATTTTAAGGGCCCATTTATCACACTCATTCTCCAGAATCACTCTGGCCTTTGTCGGGTACTGTTGCGAGCTCAGAGGTTCATTGATGAATTTCTCTCTGACTCTGAGTTGGTAGCCTTAGGACCTGCTGTCAGGATTGCAAGAATAAAGTGAAAAAATTTGATCAACTGTCCCATAGTATGTAAAACAATCTGCTGACCCTAAGCCATTAAATCATCTTTCCATTTATTAATTTTTTTCATTATTTCTGATAAAGACCTTAACCTCACTATTTGTTTAATTTCTTTTCCAGTTCCCTACATTCCTTCAAACAGGAAACATGACAACATTAAAGATGACTCTGAGGTATGTTTCAAAAATATTTTTGTGATTCACATTTATACACTCTTAATCATACAGATTTTTATAAAACAGCTAGTTATTTGAACTATTTTTTCTGCTACCTTTTAAAGAAAAAGTCTGGGTTTGCTTTGTGAAAAATGATTATTTTTTTTAAGCTTTTTTTGTTGGATTTTTCCCATTTCTTCTGTATACAGCTCTTATCCCAATCATGATCGGAGAGACTTTTTTTTTCTCCCCTCATGTTGGAACAACAGTGATTTAGCAGAAGGTTTGACTTTATTGCTTCTTGCAATAAATGGTGGCTTTGACATTGTCTTGTCTGCTCTCTCTAATGGATGTACACCCTTTGTCACCCTCAGGCCACCTCTACAGCCTGTCCCTATGAAAGTTGGTTCAGTCTGATAATACATTAACTATCCAGCTCTCTGAGATGTTTCATATAAATACCAACTAATAATTCATAGATAGCTCCTACAGCTCCTTTGGAAATACAAGTAGAATAACATACACTTAAAACTCTGTTTTTCAGCTCTTTTGTAGGCGGTCTGACACAATCTCTGCATGCCAAGAATGTTATTCCCTTAAAGCAGTTTGAAAAATCTCAATACGCTTTAATCCTAAAGGGCTTCATGACATTTCTTTTAAAACTGCTTCTGGCATATTTAAAATAAATAGGATGCACTCTGCAGAGCCCTGGCACTTAGTTTGATATCCCACTTTTAACAAGCCTGCACGTTTTTTCCTCTACATCCACTACAATACTTGTCACTGCCATTATTTCACACTTGAGTAGTTGCTGCTCTTGGGTAAGTGACTGTCTTATTTCCAGTCATGTGTCTTGAGATTTTTATCTCAAATTCAGAGACAAAATGGTATAAACTTAAAAACACGTCAGGGAATTTTAATTCCTATCTAAAATCGGTGACTTCCGCTATGATTAGTGCTCAGGTAGATACTGTTTGTATTTAAATTTTGATGTGCTGTTTACTCAAACTGTCCTGAATTACGCTGCTCTGGTTTTTCCCACTTTGCTTTTGAGCTTTACTAAGACAACTTAAGATATCCTACAGAGAGGAAGTGGCATTCTGGGAGCTTTGTTGACGAGAATCTTTAAGCTCAGAGCAATCTCTTCTAATAGCAGTCAATCCTAGATCAAGATTCTTTATATAAATACTTTCCATAGTTCAGCAGAATGCTGATCTGTCTACAAGTACAGTAGTATGAGGTCAGATAAAAATAGGCCACAGAAGTATGTCAAAGCACTGTATATATTGGTAAAACATGAAATGTCAAATGTTGCTGCGTTTGTCTAGTTGAGCTGCTTGATCTTCAGTCTCACGTGTTCACGTCTAACTCCAGCAGACACTCAAGATAATATTTATCTTTTTAAATAACGGATTTTAAAGTAACATTCTTCGTAGTGGAATATTTCCTGCAAATTTGCACGTTTGAGGAATTGGCATTTACTTCTGTATCGTCCCAGGCACCTATTAGAAATCTTTTTCATTAAAACTGTAGTGACCTTAATATAGACAGCTGTTGCCTAAACTGAAACCAAGACAGGTATTTTCATTAGCAAATTATTGTTTTGTTATCCATCATCTTTTTAGATAGCCTTTATTAATTTGTATTACAGTATCTGTTAGAATGAAAGATGCTCTTAGTGCGAAGGGTAATTTTACAAGGCCTGTGGTTGAAGAATTTGAATAAAACCTCATTTCTTAAGGCATTGCCTTCTGCTTTCCGGTAGGGAATATTTAAATGATTCATCATACTACTGCCTTGAAAAACACAGGAACGTTTAGCATGAGCGAAACCAACACCAAGCAAACATTTCTAAACAAATATGTTTTAGTCAGCCATTCAGATCTGTGTGCCAGTAACAATGGCAAGCAAACTCAGCAAATTCTGTCCAGCGCTTAAAGACCTCTTTGCTTTAATAGTTACTTGTTGTGAAAATGTCTTCTGTTTCTAGCATCTGTTTCTTTTTATACAGGATATCAAACCAGTCATTGATGGAATGGATGGAATTAAGATTTCTCAGGGGCTTGGATTACAGGACTTTGATTTAATCAGAGTTATCGGACGTGGAAGTTATGCCAAAGTTCTTTTAGTTCGGTTAAAAAAGAATGATCAAATTTATGCTATGAAAGTTGTGAAAAAAGAATTGGTCCATGATGATGAGGTAAAAGTCTGTGTTAACTGTATTCTGTTACATTTTGTAAAAACTTAGTGTGCTTTAACAAAAAACGTTAGACAGTGTTTCTGTAATCAGAGTTTTACTGACTTTTGAACTCATTTGTCAGCAACTGTTTGCATGAAGCACCAAGATGAAAGCTGAGAGATATGTCCCTTATCTTAATGCCGGTTAATACTTATTAATAGGTTTAGGAGAATGCATGTGGAAAATATTCCAGCCTGGATGTGCTAATCTGTAAGTGCCAAGTTAAATAGGGTGCAATTCGGGCACTTAATTTTGAAAGAAAACAAAGATGTTTCCCAAGGCTAGTGAATGTAGCTGCAAAGTATTATCTGTATTTCAGAATAGGAGTTGAAACTGTGTTCCTAGAGTTGCTATTATAGAGCTTATGTGCCAGTGACACAGTACTCTGGAGTGGTTTTTTCCATGGGTTTAAAAAAAAAAAATTATGCTACTACCATTTGAGGTCACTGTGGTTTAACTGACTTGTAAAAAAAAAATTATCTGCCATAGAAATCAGTGCAGCTTTTCTTGATTATTTTCAAAATCCCGTTGAAATATTTTTGATACAGGATCTCAAATGCACAAGTCTGGGATGGGCAGGGAGAGAGGAAAAAAAAACCCAAACCACAAACCAAACCCTTTGTCTTCTTCCTGTAATATTCACGCTTCTTGAAAAGTATAGATTTTATATCTATTCGATTTTTTTTTTTAATTTTTATTCTTTTTTTTTTTTCCATAAATATGATGAATCAATCCCAGCAAGCAAGGAAGGCAGGTTTGAACCACCTACAGTGCCATGAGCCTTGAACCTGCTGTGTCGAGCAGTGGAAGGGGGCCGGGGTAGCTGGAACACGCGTGGTCAGAGCACAGCCCTGACACCCTGACACCCCAGCCGAGTACCTGGCAGAGCCATAACCAGTGCTGGAACACTGGTGGTGATGGTGGGGCTCATAAATATGGCACCATTGGGTGTTTGAGGAATAAAGTAATGCTGTGTCATCCTTATGGGTGGAATCCTAAACACACAAAAAAAATAGAGATGGACAATCAGTCTCACCTCATAGGGAATATCTTCTTCTACAGCTGTTCTTAAAATAGAAAGTGGATTTTTCAAACAGAAGGCTGATGTTCTATTCATTTTATGCTGTTAGGAAGACTGGATTTCCTGAAAGTAGGATGTTGGGGGGGTAAAAAAAGCCCAACATTGTTTTAAGTTCTATTTGTGTGGTAGTTTCAATCAGTTTCTCTGGCTGCCATCTTTGTCATCATTCCAGAGGCTGGGGTTAAGGAGAGCAAAGTTGTCAAGTTCTTCTGAACAGCTTGGCTTGCTCATTTATTTGATGGTTCTTTTTATGGCCAAATATTAGACTCTCGTGTGGTTTATTTACTGTGTTTTTTAACATGTATTTTTCCAAGAAGATAGAAACTAAAAAAAAAAAAGATTACTTAATGAGTGACACAGTTGTTTCTGAGAATCAGGGGTAGATGAGAAAGTCTTTCTCCAGTAGTGGCTCTCATAGATAATTACATAAAAGATAGAGCTAATTGTTTTTTTCTTGCCTGTAAGATAGGCTGTATAATGAAATTCTGGGAATTGATAGGAAATTCACTGGATTCTGTGAATGCATGAGATACTGCAAGTAATGGAAATTTCACCTACTAAGTGTTTCATGAAGAAAATTAATTACACAGCAAGTATCAGTATGTTTAAATAAGCTAGTGCCTTCCAGGTAATGGTTGATATTGGAGAGAAGCAAAGATCCTTTTCTGAATGAGATTGAAGCAAATTAAATACTTGGACTTTTCCTATAAAATTTTTGTAAGCTTAATGTTGCTAACAGTAGTGCACTAGTGTAATGCCAGTCTACTAGTACACAAGTGCCATGATGAAGGGGTTAGTTTAAAGACTCTCAAAGAGAAGCTCATTCAGTGAAAACAAATAGAAGTGGACATGTTTATCCTATTCAAAACTGAATTTTTGTCTCATGTTTTGGACCCAGGTTTACCCTTCCAAGATGTTATGTCTTCGGGAGTATCTGAACATAAAACCTCAATGGATTTATTTAATTTTATAGTGACATTTCTTGACTTCCTTTGAAGCTCTAGTTTCACTAACTATCCTTGACAGGAAGGCCTGGTTTCTCAGGACCTGCTGTCTCCAGATTGGTCAGAAAGCTGACAGTATCTGTTGGAAGTGAAGAATTTTTAGAAAACTATCTTCCTAGTTTATTGGCAGGGTACTGGGTGTTTGCAGGGTAGAACATGATCAGTGTATTGCCTGAAGAGTGAACTACTACTGCTAAAACCAGTTGTCTGTAAGGTTTAAATTTTGTATGGTTATATGAAAAATTATTAAATGCTTTGTTATTACAGATTGAATTTTGCAGTGTTATGCTAGTGTCATTCAAATTTTGATATGTTGTTATTATATGGTATTGCACTGGGTATTCAGGACTTCTCACTGAAGTATTAAAGGTAGTCTGTGATATTTTTTAAGAATGGCTTTAGTTGGACAAACTAATCTGGTCGCGGTAGTTTCATTGAATTAATTTTGAGTTTCAGATGAGAAAATTAAGTTTGGTTTAGTTGAACCTTTTAAAAACGGGAGATTTGCATTGCTTGTTACTGGTATGAGTTGCTTCAGCAGCCTTAGGATCATTTATCTAAGATAATTGAATTTATTTCTACGAAGCGTTATGAGCAGTGTATCAAATATTGCAGATGTATATTTTTTTAAATGGCTTAAATTTTGTGTAGACCTTTTGAAATGGTTAAGAAACTTCTGAATATATAATTGAATTAATGTTTTATAACTTCCTTCAGATTTTAGGGGGGTTTGTCTTTCTGAAGAGCATATGTAACAATGATGGTATATGTAAGGGAGCGTAGATGTTCACAATTTCTTTTCTGGGAATACCCACAGTGGTTATCCAGCAGGAGTTCTGATTGTTCAATTACTCTATTTCAGGATATTGATTGGGTACAGACAGAGAAACATGTGTTTGAACAGGCATCCAGTAACCCATTCCTAGTTGGTTTACATTCATGCTTTCAAACAACAAGTCGGTAAGAAAGATCTGAAATTATTTTGTTTTGAAAATCTTGATCATTTGTACTAACTGCTTCTCATAAAGCAAACATAACCACTGCCATCACACAGTCAGTAATTTTTGGAAGGAAGCATTAGCGTTGTCGGGGATTTGCTACTACAGCAAAGCCAGTTCTAAGCAGGGCAGCTTAGCCAGTGTGGCTGGAGTAAAAGGCAGGGATTTCCAGGGCCAGGTCTGAGCGAGAAGATGAAGGAGAATGAGGAGGAACCGTACACTGTCTTCCTGAGCCCAGGCCGTGGGGCTTCAGGAATAGGAGGATGGTTGTGGGGTAAACCAGAGCTTTCTAAGAGACACTTTATAATACCAGATTCTGCTGAGGAGGGCCAAATTGTTTCTCAGAGGGCCAAACTGTAGTTCTCTGTTCTTCAAAACAGCCTAAGAGTTGGGCTGCTCAGTCATCAAAGTTTTTAATAATAACTTAAAAACCTACATGTGTATAAAGTATTTTTTACCCATGAGGCCTATGAGCCCGTAGCACATATTGATGAAGTATGTGATTTTTTTTTTTAATTTGAAAAAGTGCTTAATAAACTCTTAGCTACTTTGAAATATATATTTTTTATTTTTTTTTTTTTGTCCTTGTGTGCACAATCCTAAGTGGATTATTTGCTGCTTATTTTGCAATTAGAATATGAAGAAAATCAAGAACAACTTCCATGCCCATGTTTATCTGTGTCACTGGGGAATTTGGATGGGGCGGATTTGTGGGTTGTTGGGGGGTTTTCATTCTCCCAGGCACCTGTTTACTGTTACATTTCCATGCCTGGTGCCATATATATCATAATCAGAAGATAAATCGTTCTATTGGGCTTACTCAAACGGCATGCAGTGTAGAGTGCCAACAGTTTTAAGAAGTTTTCATGGATTATCTAGTCATTTTTCCTTAAGAATAATCACCTGGTCATGACAGTGTGTATTACCAATCTTTAACATGTGAAGCCATGCACTGTACTGTTTCTTCAGCCCCCAGACTTTCAAGCCCTTAATGGTTACAGGCATAGGAAATAGCTATGTTTTCCCTGCTAGGAAAATGCTAAGGAGGTAAAGAAGTTGTGGGAAGAGCCTTCTGAAGGTACATGGACTATTTTGGAGCAGGGAGAAAGAACAATCTCCAAAGGTGACTGACTAATCTGACCAAAAGAACTTTGGCTTTCAGACAGGGGAAAAAAAAAAAAAAAAAATCTTTAGACAACTAACAAACTGTTGTGAAAGGCCCTTTAAGTTAAACGAATGTTCACAAACACCTTCTCACCAAATACTAAGTAGTATTGAAGATCTAATATAAAAATCCAAGTGGTTGGGGAGGGTGAAGTGTTGAGAATGAGGTTTCTTGTAAATATTGGAAACAGGAACAAGGTCTAAGTCAGTAATAGAAAGATCCTTTGCATGCCACTTCAGTAGTTACACTGGCATAGCAGAGGAGCAGAAGTAGGGAAAAAAAAAATATTACACTGTAGTCCAAGCTTTCTCTGTTCCTGTTGTATCTTTAGGAGTCCTGTTTTTCCAGCCTAGCTTCTCCTTGCAGTGAAACTATAGTTTTTTTGTTTGTAACTTCAGCCGTTTGCCATGGATATAGCCATGATGTCATGAATTGGCAGTTTGGTTACAGCTGTCGTGTTACAAAATCACACTAATGACCTCATGACAGGAACAAAGATGAGCACGGAACTGATTTCGAGTGAATAAATGTCTCAACATCAGATTGTGTTAACTGGCCCAAAGAAAACAAGTTGTAGTATGAGAAGAGTCTGTGTAAAAGTGTACCAAGTGGGGGGGAAGTTGCAAAAGAACATGTTCTTTCTCCTAAATTTATTTTATTACTATTTATAATAATTTAAACTAAATTTTTAAGACAAAATGTGTACTTAAAGATGCTAACCAGTGCTAAATGTAGGTGTTTACATTGTTACGGATACTAGTGATGCTTTTATTATTATAATAAAATATGTGCCTTGGGCTTGCCCAGAATTGCCAGATAAGTGTCTTGTAAAGATGGCAACGGTCTGAAAGAGAAGGTTTGAGTAAATCCTTCTAAGACCGGCAAGGACTACCAGCATTCACACACTTAGGTGCTTGAACGTGACTTGACACCAGGAACGTTAAATTGCAGGTTCTGAGTGGTGGTAAAACGTTGGAAGCTTCTTAAGTAGGGGAGGGAAGTTGGAAGCAAAAAATATCAGGAATGCTGTAACAAAATAGATAACTGCCACGAGTATTTTGTTTATTGTTTATTTAATTTAGTTTAGTGTTTATATTCTTGTGGGGAAGCCGCTGGAAGGCTTGCAAGCAATAATTTTTCCTGGTTTACCTTAACACTTGAAGTGTTTCAAGTGAAAAATCCTTCTCAAAGAGGGGGGCGGTGGAAATCATCTTTAATTGCTACCAGTTAGAATGGTCTGAGAGACTGGGGCATGTGTTTTCCAAACGGCATGTTTTCCAGTGTGTGTATATATGGAAGGGAGCTTTCAACTCCTGGAAACTTAGGTGTATAAGGAAATACTGCCTCCGGGGACAGCTGCAACCCTCGGAAGAAACTCTGGCTCAGCATGTTTCTGTCCTTGGCAGCATTGCCTGGATCATGTTTTCCCAAGGATGGAACCTTTCCTGCAGACCGTAGTACAAATCTTTTTATATGGCTGATTCCATCTGTATTTCTTTCTTCTACTGACTTTTCTCTTGCTTATTTTGAGAAGACTGTTTCAAAAACTTGCTCTACGGAGGAAATAATAAGCCTTGGCACTGCAGCCTTTCTGTGCCCAGATCTTCCATTTAGTGAATATGCTGTGTCGAGAGTGACACAAGTGGGTCTTTTACATGTTCTTTTAATTCGTGTTTTTCTTCAGATAAAGGTCTTGGCAAAGTCAAGGGAGGGTGGGATTGCATTATCTGTTCTGTTAGCTCACCCAGTTTAGTTTTCATCTCTAATAAATAATGGACATACATGAATTGAGTCTCCCGGTCCTCAAATTCTTTAGTCTCAGTCTATACAAATAAAACAGACCTCTTTTTTTTTTTTTTCTTTCTTCTAGTAATGACAGTATGTTTCTTAACAGAGTTTCAGGAAGAGTTCAGTGATGATCATAAGGTTTAACAGAAGTAATTTTGTATGTGTATATTAATAAGATGCTAGATCGTGTAACGTTAATTGGGAAAACAATGATTGTGTCATGCTATTCAGATAAAACCTTTTTTTAAAGTAAATTTGGGTTACATTCCTCTTATTGAGTCTTATGTCATCTTGCTTGCAGTAGGTCAGTTTGAGCTTTACAGGAACTGAAATGGCACAAACAGCAAGCTTCACAGTTCAGTATTAATATTGCAGATCCTACAGTACCTTGATTATTGCCAGATACTCATTAATTATTATGATGAAGTAATGTTTTTAAATGGTGACCTTCTATTGGCAAAACTGTATCAAAAATACAAATGAGAATTTTCAAATTTTGCCCACGTAGAAACCTTGTTGGCTTAGTTGTATATAAACTATATTTCATCTACAAAGCTCTTCAGATTTGATGCTGCAGCTTCGCTATTAAAAAAAGAACAATATTTAGTCAAGCAGAGTAACAGTTTAATAATTATTACATCGGGGTAAATATGTGTCAGAATTAGTAAGAAAGGCTTGATTTTAAATTGATGCATCTTTTAAAGTATCTTTTTAAACCTTAAAACCTTTAAGTAATCAGCATTGTTTCAGGCAGGCTTATTTTTTTTTTTCAGTCAATCAGAAGTTGCTATTCAAAGCAGTGCACTCCCTGAGAAAATCACATACTGTGGAATTTTGTTCCATAAAAGTCAAAAGGATCAACATCTTTGAATAAGAGGGAGTCATGTAACCGTGTTTGTTGTTACGTCTTTTTCAAATGAATGACAATTTAACCTTTTTTGGATAAACTTTCATTTTTGCCACATGTCATCTTCTAGCATACTTCCATGATTTTGCTGCTATTTCTAAGCAATTTTTAAAGAAGGCTCTATATTGTTACATGCTTAGGGTCTGGGTTTTTTCCACATCTATCGCTGAGTGAGTACCTCATTATATCAGGCAAACGCTGTTGTCTTCTGTACTGTTTAAATAGTTCTGCTGATTTCATGCCGAATAGTAGCCTGTTTATGCAGCTGCCTCTCCTTTACGTTTAGTCTGTTATTTAAATAAATATGATCCTGCATTATATGAATCAAATAAGTACTCTTTTTTTTCTCTTAAACAGTTTATGTAACTATAAGAAATTTAAAAGTCTAATTGAAGTGTAGAAGCGAAAAGGATAAGAATAGGTTTTCTTGAGAGTTTCCTTGGAATCTATTAATTGTATTATATACTTTCAGATTGTTTCTTGTCATAGAGTATGTAAATGGGGGAGATCTTATGTTTCATATGCAACGACAAAGGAAACTTCCCGAAGAACATGCCAGGTACGTCACTAACACCATCATAGTGCTTTTTCTTGTGTTGTGGCTGTTTAATGTTGTGTGAAATGCTTTCTGGACTTTATTCCATAAAAGAATCTGAATAGCAAAGAAAGAATGAAAGGTTGATTGGGAAGTTTAGGATGTACTGCCCTGGGAAGAAACGTTTAATTTTTTTTATTTTTTTTTTTGAAGGATATGTATTTTTTTAAAGAAAGCAAGCGTTTGATCAGTAGTTAGTTATTCCTGTTTACTTCTGTTTATTGCATCATATTTAAGTAATGCTTCTTTGATCTGTTGATAGAAGATGTAACCAACTTATTTTGTCCTTATGTTGAATTAAGAGTGTTGATAGGAGAATATGAAAAATCTGTTTTGTATGGCTTTACACAAAGTCTCATTTTAATTCTTAATAAGCTCAAAATACAGATGTTCTGTGTCACGCTTGGAATTTTCAGAAAAAAATTGGCTAAATCATAAATATTTTAATGAGTAGAATGAAAAAATACTTCCCCATGTTTAATTTAAGGAATGTTTTTGCACTGTACAAGATCAGTGTCCTTATGAGTAAATCTAGTGATGTTTTAAGAACAGATTTTTTTAATTGCACCGAGTTTTGTACAATCTTAATGCTAAAAGGACTTTTCTCCTTCTTAAATTCAGGTTTTATGCTGCTGAAATTTGTATTGCTCTAAACTTCCTACATGAAAGAGGCATAATCTACAGAGATTTAAAACTAGACAATGTTCTTTTAGATGCAGAGGGTCATATCAAATTAACAGATTATGGCATGTGCAAGGTAGGATTTTTCTTAACTTCCTTTTGTCACTTTGTTACTCAGTAGTTTACCGCTCTGGTTATGCTTTTAAGTCAAACACATCGCTATGTTAATGCTAGTGTTACTGAGCCCAGAATTTGGTTGTAGAATAGCAACTTTATGCTGAAAAATGACGGAAGAATAGAACCACATTTGTCTTTTTTTTTTTTTTTGCATTTCAAGTTATGTGGCTCATTTTGGGGAACAAAAGTTTAGCCTGTTGACCAAGCTGGTTTTTCTTATCTATTTAAGTTTCCTGTGTGACCCAAGTTAGAAGGTTTGTCTATAAGACAAGTATGTTTTTAGAAGTGTTTTTTCCATCTCTTCGTAAGTGTGCTCCTGTGAACATGAGTTGCCTGTTATTGACCCCCAGGGGTTCTCTGCTATCTCAGTTCTTAGGCTGGGAACTTTGGCACTGAGGGGCAGTTTGGAGAGCGTTGCTTTCAAAGCACTGGCGAAGTGTAGCATGTACTTCATGTGAGCAGGGGAAAGCAAGAAAACATCAACAGAAAATACGAGTATAGAAAATACTAAATTTAAAACTTTAGTGGGTAAAGTTGGAATGCCACGCGTGAGGGAGTGGTTGTAATCTGACAAGAACTCTGCTCTCCCCTTAGAGCTGATGATTTGACCTCAGGTCTCCTTGTTATTGCCCCACTGTTCCTGACTAGTATGTGAAATTAGAGTTCTGTCTAATTCTTGGTGAGAATTAAGTTCCTGAAGCCGTAATTGCAGCTGGCACTGTGTTGCTTCTTAAAAGCCCAAGAATTGAGTAGATAATGCTAATTTTTACTGAGCTTATTTGAGAACGTGGTTAAGGCATGTTATGGTGATGTAATGAGGAAAGCTTGTCTTATTCCCTCCATAGAACAGATATTTCACCAATTTCTAAGAACGCTGTACTAGAGTATTTCTCCACTGTCAAAATGCCCAGGCTGTGGGGCCTCACTTGGAATGCAGCAGTTATGTAAAAGTTGGATTCTTTTCCTAAAAATAGAAAGGATTTTTCCCAACATCTATTTGAAATGGACTCCCAAATTGATTTTGATCTGAAACTTTTTTTAAATGTATCTGTAAATAGTAAGCTAAACGTTGTTACAAATGTGTTGTGTCTTGGTTTCAGACAATTAACTTGCTGAAGATAAGCTGTAAAGTCATATGCCAGCTTTGAGCACTACAAGTATTTATTTTGCTCTAGCATTGCCTTTTTTGTAAGGAAGGTCTTTAGACTCTCAAAGTAACTTGACTTTGTAAGTATAATTAAGGGAAATTCCTGGAAAAGGAGGTCAGCTTTTAATTTATGAAATGATTTATGCATGTAGGAAGGTTTGGGCCCTGGTGACACTACAAGCACTTTCTGTGGGACACCAAATTATATTGCACCAGAGATCCTCAGAGGAGAAGAATATGGTAAGTTGTGTCTAAACAGTTTGTAGTTACAATAAAACACAAAACAAAGTTCTAGTTGTAGGTCGGTTCAAATACAATTATTTTAGTTTTCCATGTTTTTCTGTTATATGTTGAGAAAATTGAATGCATATTGTATTTTTTTTTCTGAAATAAGGTTATTTTTGGTTTTCTTTTGCAACCACTTATTTTAGCTTCTTTTAAATCACACTTAGCCTGAAAAATAAGTATTGAATGATAGCATACCAAAACTAAGTCCACTTTTTGAAGACCTTGACAGCACGGCTGCTACTGTCCTGCAGACAAGGTTATAGAATGCTGAAAGAGTTACTACTCATACAGAAGTCAGAAGTATGAGAGTGTTTGTTTTTCACCAGTGTGGGTAGTTGTGAACTGATTTGATCAATAGGTTGAATCTGTCATTTAGTTAGAAGATAACAAAATGTTCAACTTGAATTTTAAAATAAAAGCTGAAAAATTTCAGCTTAAATAGCCCGTATTTCATTGAAGCATTGCTGTCTGGCAGACACCTGCAAACTCCTGTAAAGGTTACGGTGGTGATCCCAATTCAGAAAACTCAAGTTTCATGCAGTGATTGTGTAAATCATGATGTCTGCAGCTTCAGGGAAAGTAGAGAATTTCAGTACCTTGTAGAACCAAGGGCGTTAATATTCATTTATATGAGAGACAGCACCTAAATTCAAGGAGTCTTGGCTGAAAATTTGCTCTGCAAACACCTACAGGGTTCAGCGTGGACTGGTGGGCTCTCGGTGTGTTGATGTTTGAGATGATGGCAGGAAGGTCTCCGTTTGATATTATTACTGACAATCCAGACATGAACACTGAAGATTACCTCTTCCAAGGTATAGTCATTTTGATTATTGGTTTTCTTTTTGTTCTTTAGGGGGAAAAATAATGGAAATTAGCAGTTCCAGTAGGACAGTTTTAGGTTTTCCTTTTCCATTGTTATTCTATAGCTGCCTGTAGATCTACTGAAAATAAAGGGACCAGGTATTTCCAGTTCTTCATCCCAGGGGGTTATTTTGGTGAAGTCAGATAAAACAGTCAGGAATTATGAAGCTGCCCTCAGACAGTGAAATTTTTTTTTCTTTTATAGGTCCGCAGTTCAGAAATAACAGACAGAAATTGTATGCAGTGGTGTCTTTGTTAAAAGGAAATCTACAGGCCAAGAATGCATTTTTAAAACCAGTGCTACATGAGGGGATAGGAGGATATTTCTTGACTAAAACATATCAACCTGTAGTCTTGCTCCAGATAACTTTTTTTTTAAACTTCTGATGAAATTAATAAACTTTTTTTTAATAGTTTTACCCTTCAGGAGTAGTGATGTATGAATTTTTCTAGACAGTAGTAGTGATACTTGCCATATTTAGTACAACAGAAACTCTTAACAGTTTGGGGAATTGTGAGGCTGCCCACTCCCGAATATGCAGAATCATTCTTTAAACTAGTTACTGCAGTTATGTAACAGGATTTGCTGTGGTTGTCTTGGCGAGACTAATATTAAATCAATTATTGTTTAAAAATCCAACTTTTCCATATGCTGAGAACACTGAAAAAGTTTCATTCCCCGTCTGTACTATAAACAATACAAAAAGATAATGAAGCTAACAGTACTTTTAAGAAATCTTTGAAATGTCATTATAATGGTGCCTTGAAATATTGTAGCTCCTTCTGTTTGCATTAGTTTAAATAATTACACTGTATGTTCCCATTTTCCAAGTGGTAACAGATTGAAATAATACAGTGTTTTATTGAAATCATGGTCAGTGTCATAAAACAAAAACCAATATTGCTGTTCTTAAACCTGTTTTTAAACCTGTAACAGTTATTCTTGAGAAGCCAATCCGGATTCCAAGGTTTCTTTCTGTCAAGGCTTCCCATGTGTTAAAAGGATTTTTAAACAAGGTAAATAACATTCTCTTATTTTTAGCATCTAAGATCTGGAAGTCAGAGCTTGCTGTAGAAAGCAATACAGTTAAGAAGTTAATCTGCTTACTATTAAGAAAATCTGTAAAACCTTGGTATCCTGTCTGTTAAAAAAAACCAAACCAAAACCTTCTTAGTGGCTAATTTACTGAGGGAATTCCACAGCACAGACTTGATTTAAAAGCCTGCAACTAGTTGGAAAAAATAACTATAGGTTTGTTAATAAACTCTTTTCTGTAATAGTTATTACTCATTTAATTAAGCTGATGGAAATCTGTAGAACCATTATCATTTTTAATGGGGAAAAGAAGCATATGAATTATACATTACTAAATAAATCTTAGTTTTTTAAGAAGTTGTAAAATGTATAAAGAGGAAATTTCAAACAAACTTCATATGAAGAAAAAAAAAACCAAACAAAAATAGCCATAAGATATCTCAGCAGCAGTTTGCGTAGTCATAGGGAATGCTGGAGTCGGGGGTGTGGGCTTTTGACAGACCCGGGCTGTAACTGAATTGAAGAATGTAACACAACTTTGTGTGTTTTCCCCAGGATCCCAAAGAAAGGCTTGGCTGTCAGCCCCAGACAGGATTTTCTGATATCAAGTCTCATACGTTTTTCCGCAGCATAGACTGGGATCTGGTAAAAACAATTACTTCTGTTTATATGTGTTCAGAGTAACAGATTCTTTGAGTTTAATTGTGTGCATATGTAACAACCCCATTAAAAACAGTGAAGTACAGTTTCTGTAAATGTAAAAGCTGTTTTGCTTTCTAGAAGTGATGGAGAAACTAAACTTTCTTTCATGGCCATAATGGGAACAAGCTTTATTTCATAATGAATTTCAAAACTCTTAAGAATGGTTTCAACTTCTGGGTATCTGTTATAAAATACAGGATGGATTTCAAGAAAAAAAAACATATTAAGGCATTGGTGGAACCATTTCTTCCTTGGTTTCTACTTGTAGATTCTGTGAACTCGTGCGCTGGGTTCTGCTGCTATAAAATTTACCCAGCATACACCCAAGGTGCCTGCAGTTGTAGTGTGAAGGACTGCCCAGGTTTCTCGGGACAGAATTCAGTGCCTTACTGTTCTGGGTTGTCATTTCATCTAGTCCTGTAGATGTTTTACTGCCACCTCGAGCTCTGTTGAACAGACCAGCAAAGGCAGCCTGTTGGATGCTGTTCCAGTGCTGCTGCTCTGGTGGTGATCGGAACCTTTCTGCCTTAGCAGGAGGGTCAGCAGCTGATTAACACAGCCACAGGCTGGGTGAAGTGTCATGAAACCAGTTTAGATACAGTCATGGAGGATGAGGTGCTTCAGATACATGAAGCATTTGTAATCAACTTGAGCACATTTAAAAAAAAAACAGACTGTATCGACAAATTCCATAATTTTGATAATAAGTAGGATTATTCAGGTAGGTAACAGGGTTTAGTGACATGAGTAGGTGTGAGAAGAATCGGGTGCTTTTTTCTTAGGGATGTGGCTTGAAAGCAGCGTGGTTATTTAAAATGATTCTCTGATTATTACTTTCAGGTTTTCTTACTGCTGGTGTGAGGAAAGCTTTCAGTTCATGGTAGAGCAGATGATTTGCGTTTCAGTGGTTTTGCAAGCGTAAAATTTTATTGAAATTGTAGTCTATCCAAAGCTTCTGCTACATGTAATTGTGCCTCCTTCTGTCTTCATGGTAGAAAACTATCCCAGAAATGACATTGTTGTTTTTATTGACACTTGAGCAATAAAACAAGTCAGGAACGCTGCTTTATCAGCATTACTTTTTTTTTTTAATACCTCGTTGAATGGTGAAAAAATATGCACATAGTATTTTCCTAGGACTAGGAAGTCTATAGGAAGTGTAGAAACCAGCAGGCAGCAGTGCCTGCCATAACATGAAAGGGCTTTGGAGGAGGAGAGAGGACTGCGTGATCACGTTTTCCCTTTGAAGCCCGCTGTTCAGCCCTTCACTGGTAACGCTCTTCAGGGAAGACATCGCTACACAATGAGCCAGTGTTTTAAAATCCCTGGTGTCTACTACATTCTTCATATTATGAAGGCTCTCTTTGGTTTTGTCGGATGTCCATTGGTTTGGTTTCTCCCTTAAGCCTGAGTGCATTTTTGATGTTGCCTAGTGGTGCTACAATGCAACTTGTGTGAGTTTGTGGAGAGTATAAACGTGACGTAGTGCAGGGTTTCTGTTCTGTTTTGCAGAGTTTTTTGAGAGAGGGAAAGAGAGAAGACTGTGGGATTTGTATTTTGTGTATTTGTATAAGGAACTCGTAATTGGTACTACTTGATCAACATTTATGCTGATTTGAATGTTGATTTTTTTTTTTTTTACTTTTTGGCTGAAAGCTGTGATATTACTATTTAAAAAAACTAATAGAGTTAGGTGGTTGTGATGATATGATTAGGATGATGCTGCTTAGGAGGATCTAAAATGTCAGATAAATTTTAAGCTAACTTTCTAATAAGAGCGTTGGGAAATATATTCAGGAGAAAATGAAAAAATATATGGAAATTTTTTTTGAGTTATTAGACTTTTGTTTGAAATGCAGATCATGAGTAGCAAAGATTTTGACTTAAAAGCTTTTCCAAAACTTTTCAAGTTGAAACACAAGGAAGCAAGAGGCTAATGGTGACTAAAAATTTTTTGAAGCTTGAGTTAAGTGGAAAAATAAATAATGGTAAAGCGAACACATATACCGTAAATGTTTTTTTTTTTTCCTAGTGTTAGTCATTTGAGCTGTGTGTGGCACAGCTAAGAACATTTTAGAGGACTTGCTTGGCATGTAGGATGGCTTAACAGCATCCAGGGAAGTAGCAAGACAACCTTTTTTTTTTTTTTTTTTTTTCCAGAACATGAAGTCTATTCTTATCGTAGTGCCTTTTTTCAAGGAGTTTATCCATTATATGCTGAAAAAAAGAACTACAAAGCCATGGCTACTGTTAACTGTGTATAGAAGCACTAAGGGTTTTTGTAGAGCTGTACCAACATGTTTTTTTCACTTCTTTCCTGAAATTAAAGGCTGCAGGTTCACGATATGGTTTATTTAAGAGTGCTTTTATGCTTTACTGAGTACAACATAAAAGAGGCAGTCTGATGTTTAGCATCACGCTGAATGCCTTGCTGTTGAAATGTTAATGCATGGCTAGGACTGACTCATAATGACAATCTTACCACCCGCCTTCAATTTTTAAATATTCATTTTGTTGTTTCTTTCACGCTGCCATTCTTGTTTGGGAGGAGCTAATTTTTGTCTTCCTTACAACTTTCCTTTCATGATGCTTTCGAAGACCTGATAGCTGATGGGATGTTGATGTATTGATTCACTACCCAGTTAGTTTCATGATTTCCTCATGTGTCCATCTGTACTCAGCACGCTCTTGTCTCAAACCTGGAATGCAAGATTCTTCTGTGATAGATCATCTTCTGGTTGGTTGTGCTATGCCAAACATAATGAGATGTCCTGGCCCTGAAACCAGGTTTCCTACCCACGTTGGTACTGTAATCATTTTGGTAACTACTTTTCACTTACATTATGCCTATCTGGGTTGGGGCTTTTTTTTTTTTTTTGAGTTAGGTTATGGACATTGTAGCTGTGGCTGGTTTTTAACTGACCATACATTTTAGAATTCGAATGTTGGTATCTGCTGCTACAAATTTGACTAAGTGATGGATTTTTGTCTCCACTGCTGTGGTAGTAAGACTTTTGGGTTAAAGGCTAATTCAAGTTAGCTACTTACTCTGTATAAATGTGTTGAGTTCATCTGGCATGAGTTTCTCTTCCTGTTAAATATGGTCAGTATCTTTCCCATACCTGTACGTTTATATTCCTAAATGGCAAGTTTTACCTGTTATACTCTTACATGCTCTGCAACTCTGTAGAACATTAAACTAGAAATCTAAGTATTAAGATCTAAATTACAATTGCGATTTTTATTTATGCCTAAGTCTCCTAATTGTGCACAAATGCTCTTCCTCAGGAAGAAAAGAAAATATACCGTATTAACTCTTGTGTTGCAGCAGTAGGCATCTGTGTGGGAAATTTTCAGTTCTGAGTGGAATCTACCAAGTTAGAGAGAACTTAAATAACTGAATTATTTATGGACTTCTAAAAGCAGAGCACTAATTGTATTGGTGTCTGTGCCTGGCTTGTAATGTATGTTACTGGGGTATTTTGACATTTGTCTCCAACAGCATATAATGTAGATTAATTTGTAGAGTGCTTTTTGTTAATTATTACAGAAAATGTTGCTATAGTAACTTATTTCTGTTTGGAGTATGCAGTTTTGTTATTTGTGTAAATTTGGCTTTTGTTATTCGTGTTGTCTTGAAACACAGAGATGCCTTCCCTTTTTTTCCTATGAAATGGACCTGTAATACACCAGATTAAGAATTGGGGAACTAGTACAGTTTGTGTAAACTTTTCTCTTTTAAATGGGAGAAATCTACTGGTGACACTGAATAATTTTATCTTGAAAGTGACAGTGGTTTATATATAGTCCATAGGAATGACCAGGAGGATTAAGAAGATTCTTACACCAAATGGCAGCAAAAGGGTTGTTCTGGGAGATGTACAACTTGCTCGTTTTATTTGGCATGTTCTGGGGAGAACACGTGAATGACACACAGACTTGATAGCTGAAGCAGATTACTGTGACTGGTGTGCAGCAGGGCAGAGGCCTCTGCAAAATGCAGTTGAACCTGATTAATATACAGTGGTGTGATAGGTGTCGTGTTCCTCGGGGTAGCTGGAGAACCTTCTTCAGAAAAGGCCTTCAAAAGAACCTTAATGACATGGAAAAGTATTCAGTGTGTAGTCAGATACAGCTAAGGAGTGTGAAGGATCTGCAAGATCTTCGAGAGAATTTGCAGATCTTCATGTAGAAGATCGACTCTTTTCAGTGTGTTCCATCCAGACCTGCAGAGAGGCTGGAACCAAGGAGTAAGCTGACCAGGTACACCAGGAGGAGGGTTCACAGGAAGAACAGTCTCTGGTCAAAAGTAAAGCTGGAAAAGGGAGCAAGGCTTTTGGCATCAGAGCTGCTCTCGGATGACAACTGACCATCACCCGTTACCTTAGAGTGCTGCCCCTGCACTAAGCAGGCTGGACCAAAAAAATCTTCCCTTGCACTTCTAGGACAGGGAAATGGGGGGGAGGTTTTTGATGTGTTTCTCTAATTCAAAGATTGAGAACTTTCCAGACAAATCTTAAAAATGCAATCTCAATTATGATCAAAATGCATTTTCCTATTTTCTGGTTAGTTTCAGCCATTTTTACCCTTAATAGTATAAGCCCTCAAAAACATACCACCACGTTAATTAGGGAACCAGAGAAGTCAGAGTTGACTTTTTAATCTTGGGCAGTGATCAGTGAGGGACCCTGGTAAGGGATCAGAAAGAAAAATGGTCATTCATTTCTTCAGGAATTCTGACAAAACATACATGACTTCTTTTATATTACAACAAAATTGTTAAAATTTACTCATCATAAACATCCCATTTTCATATAGCTTTGAGGGCTTTTGAACTGTAATTAATATTGCCCTATATCATTGGAAAGTTAGTCATACTAACTTTGTCTTTTTACAGCAGTTAAACAGTTAAACTTTACTGAGGTTTTAGTCTATTTCTTGGTTTAATGGACAATAAAACGCTGAATTGCAGTTAAGCAGGTAGTTTAAGTACCATCAATCACTGTGAAAATGCATTTTACTGAATTTGTTGTAATTATGAATTAGGATATGATGAATGCGATCCGCATGTGAATACCCTGAGGATGGAATTTAACCAGGAATGAAGCACGACAGAACTAAAAAAGATCCTTAATTGTGGTGGCTTGTCGAAAGGTTTTGGAGGTATTTTTAATTACGGTTAAAATCTCTGCAAGCTGTGTATCTTGTGTACATTTTACTGAACGTCTTTTCACAACTGTAAAAGTGTAGAAATGGGGTGATTTTTACCTGTGATAGCACTCCTTTAAGTAATGATTGGAAAATAAGCTAGTTTTCTATTCTCTGCAGAAAGTATGAAATTGCTCCATCTTCTTGTCACCAACTCTCTTGTATCTGCAGTGAAGAGCCACTGCTTTGCTGCCTCACGCTGTTCTGGAAATGCCTTCACACAAATTCCAAATTTGTTTGGCCACACTGAAGCAGACACCATTTCTTGAAAGAAAGCAGGACTACGATTTGGATCTATAGGGAAAAACAGGTTAAATAAAGGAGTACACAAGTTGAACCTTTTCTGAAATTTATCCAGGAAAAGCTCTGTTACCTCCCTACAGATGAAAGGGCTTGATTCTTTAAAGAGTTTTCTTTCTCCCTAGGCACCCTGAATAATAAAGTACATATCCTACGCAAAAGCACGCTGGGACAGATTAGTCACCCTTGTTTTGTAGCAACATAGATATATACTTTAAAAGGAGAAAGCATAATGGAAGCTTCATTGGAACAGTGTGGAGGTCTGAATTGTAAATTGTACATACATTTCCTTTCTCATCTCAGAAGAGAGATTCTCAAAAGATCTAGCTGTGTAAATTGTTCATTCTCAGTGATACTAGAAGACCCTCACGCTCTCTGAATTTGTTACTGAATTTCTTGCACTCTGAACAGACTACTCTGTCGTTTGTGGAGTTCTGTTCCTGCCTTACTGGGAGCAAAGAAGGCTAAATATGTCAACATGAAAATATTACATTTCTCGCTGCATAAAAGTTAGTACTTTTCATAAACCAAAGTAGATACTGTATGTTGGTGAGACAGATGTCCTAATGGGAAGTTTTAACCTCAGTCTGTGTAGGAAATTCAGTAATGTATTTTAAAAAAAACAAGAGGGAGGGTAAGGATGTGTATGTATCTATAGAAGGTTGGGGTTTTTGTGTTGTTAGGGTGTTTTAGGTTGACATCAACAGTAGAAAAGTCTGGAAATTGCTGGTAGACTGCTGGAAGTAGTGTAGAAAGTGAGTGGAAACCTAAACAGTGAGAATCGCTTAAATCTCAGAAGACAACCTTGGGTACAGCGTGGCTGATGAGATCGTTTGGCTTCAATCAGTGGAAGATAATGCAGACACAGTGCGAGCTGCAGTGCTACTGTTTCTTTCGCATGGATCTTGCCTTACTGGCAACTTCAGAGTCATTAACATTAACAGCAAGTTGGGCTTTGCTTTTGCATGAGCAGATACCAAGCGATGCTTCAAAAAAATTAAGAGTTACAACTGGTACTGAATGCTATCTAGCGTTTCAAAAGATGGTGAAACACGAAGAGAGGATTATCTGCTGCTATTCTGGCAAAAGGCAGGTAGTGGTTGGCTAGTAGCCTGATTAATGTACTTTAAGTTTTAAATGGAAACTGAAATCTTAATAAGGGATTTCAATCTCTGTACAAGCCCATGTATTAAAACAGGCTTGTTGCTTTGCCATTTAATACTGGTATCACTGAGGTTGTGTTGCACAAAAACAAGTGGTGATTTTTGATTTTTCCGTTAGTGTCATTAGGTCTCTTCCAAAGGGAGTTTTGAGTGTTGATTTTCTATCTGGTGTTTCTCTAGAGGAGCGGTGACCTCCAGTGGCCAGCCAGGCTAACCCAAACTGTCTGTACCACGTAGGCCGTAGCAGATCAGATGGTGTCATGATCAGGTCTGGTAGCCTGTCTCTATCAAAGCCAATACCAGAAGCTTCAGAGGAAGGTACAAATGGTTCCAAATGCTCCTGGCCTGCAGTGCTTCTCACACAGATAACTAACTTCCTTCTGATTCTACAGTGCTCAATTCTGTGCCCTGTAGGATGAGTGTTGATATCATATAGACATACAGCTCAAAAATAAGTCAGAAAAATCTATAACGTTATTTTAACTACAGTTCTCAAGTGCAAACCTCTGTGGTGATAAATTCCTTAACAAGGGGAATTCGGTGGATTATACTTCCTATGATTAAAAAATTAAAACATCGCCACGATTCAGAGAAGGCAGGAAGAATTCACTGAAGCAAAACTTTGTTCTGAAATAATTAGCAATTTATTCTTTAATCGATTGATGCCTGTTGGTATCATTACCAAAAGGAAAATTATTAGTGGTGAATGAGTTGCACAAGATAATTTGGAAGCTTAGCCTCCCTCTCCTGAAAACATCTGCTCTGGCTGTACATAAAACACAATTTTGCACTAGGTTGGATTTTTATACAGAATTTTCAAGGAATTGAATAAGGATCTTCAAGTTGAAGATATTAAGCTTAGTGATTATGTAGTCTGTTGCGGTGTTACCAGTGAAAGCTAAGCTTTTGTTTTTGTAGAGGTAATATATTTGTAAAATAGTCTATGGCCTATCTGGAAGTTTTGAGTGTTGTTAATAGTACAGTGTAAACTCCATTACACGAGTATTCTGTGTAAGATTCTGTGTTCATTTCTTTAAGCCACACTGCTGATTTTTTTTTTTTTTTTTTTGTGGGAGTGTGGGGAGAAGAGTAAACTGATCTTTGTCCCTTAATGATCTGACCAAAGGATTCCCTCCAGCAGGGACAGGAACATGGCCTGTCAGAGGTCATGCTGTGCATTCACAGACGCCTCCAAGTGATTGTTACCCAGGATTTACAGCTATCCCTCCTTCTCTTTGCTCTGCCACCTTCAATTCTGCCCCAGCATACCTGCTCTGTGGCAAGGGGATCCACGTGAGAAGTTTTGTGCCTCTGTTCTGCTACTGCTCTTGGAGATTCTTTCCAGAGCCTGTAACTGTGAGATGCTGATGCCGTTTAAGGTCCTGTAATTTCTGCTTAAGTGACTCACTGAACAAAAAAAGATGTATGATTGTAACAGGCACACTTTCAGTATTAGAATCCTGGGTTTTATTTACTTTGTTTTCCTTTGTTCTTCTAATTAATGTTTAATTCACTAATGCTAAATGGGGGAAACAGATTCCTGACTGTACTGTACGTAAATCCCTAGTGTTTTGTAATTCAAAGAACTAATGAAGCAAAGAATGTAGATTGAAAGCTCCGCTCTGAAAATAGCAGGCTTCTTGTTTGTGTTTGAGCTTGTCCAGGAGCAACCTGTTCATCCCTGCAGCCTCCTGAGCCTGGGGCACCCACACTGAGCCCCTGAGGACGGGGCTGTGGGCAACCTGGGGGGCTTTGGGCAACCTGGGCTGGTGGAAGGTGTCCCTGCCCATGGCAGGGGGATGGGACTGTATGAGCTTTAAGGTCCCTTCCAGCCCAAACCAGTCTGTGGTTCTGTGAATTTTGGACTTGACCCTTATGGGTCCCTTCTGACTTGAGATATTCTATGGTTATGTGAACTTTTAGTATCAATTTGTGAGCTGATTTTAGACTTAAGTGCATGCCATTTTCTTCTTTAATGCTTAGTGAATACAAGGGTTCTTTACTTGTTGAGCTAATAAGATTTCTTCGTGGCCAGTTTGCCTATAAAAACTTGCCACACTTCTCATTAATGTGTAGCTGTGAGGGTGTTGTGTTTGGAATGAAAGATACTATTAATTGGGTTTAGTTCTGCTGGTTTTCTGTCATTGCTTACTGCAGCACACAGACAGTTTTGGGTTTCTTACTATTTCTAATTAGTGAGGCATTAGAAATGCAGAGGTACAGCTTACACTTTCAAAAATGTTATGATTTTTCCTGCATAATTCTTCTCTAGCATTAATGCATTCCTTGTTATCTTTCTGATATTCCGTGTCTGAATTACATACTTTTAGTAAAAGGCATACTGACAACTATGGATGTTAGTATTTGGTCAGACATCTTCGCATAAAAGATGTTTGTAGAACAAACAACTAAACCCACATGATGTTAAGCAACACCACCTCTTCGAAATGCTGTGAATTTCTAGTTAGACTAAGAAGTGTTTGAATAATTAGCTGTTCTCATTGCATGTCATCTGTGTGCTTCAGTTCACACTGGTTTTATTATTTAAGTTCCTGTCTTTGGTGCTAAGTGGTATTGTTTACCTATTATTGATTTTCCAGAATATAATGCTTTGAACTTGCTCGATTGCCTGTATGAAAGAATTGAGCAGTAGCTGTCACTGGGCTGTTGTATGGGCTGTGTAGTGTTTAACAGAATAGTTTGAACGTTCCCCAGACTGTATGGGTAGGAGAGAGGCAGCTAATGCTGATTTGCAACCAATGAGTTTAAGCGTTAATTGAAGTAATATGTTGCACTTGAGATTTTTTTTTTTTTCCCCTTCACTCTTTCTGAAGCAGAAGTTTTCTGTGGTTTGTTAGGCAGTATTTATATTAGGGTGCAGCGTGAAATTCAAAGACACGATGAAGAGGATTCTGTTCACAAAAGTGAGTAGTGTACAATTAGTAACGTCAGGGAAAATGAGCATAAATGCATTTGAATAATAGTCAATTCTGCAAGATCTCCCTTGGTTTGTAACTTAGACACTTCGTATTCTGTGATATTTCATCTGGGAGACTCAGCAATATGATGGATGTAACATGTAGAAAACAGGAGTATGACTTGTCACCTGTGGTAAAAAAGGGATTAGCTGGTGAGAATTTAACTGGCCATGTGAAACTGCAAAATGGGATTATGGACTGGTTTTGATAGACTGGTTTCCAGTATATCGGCTGGATTGGTTGCTCAGGCTTCCACAAATTAAAAGTTGTATCAGGGATTTTTCTGCTGGCCCTGGAACTATGACTGTTTGAAAACAAGCTTAAAAAGGTGGGATTCTTCTTGCACCTTTTTTTTTTTGGAACTGCTGTGGGTAGAGATTTAAACAAATAACAACATTAAATCTGTCATCAGTTCCTGTATCACTCAAATAACTCTAACTTTGGAGGGTGCAGGGATTTACCTTAACCAGAAACCTGTGGACACTGTTGAACATGCTACTGGTACGGCAAATGAGAAAAGGTTCTTCAGGACTACAACAGCATTATATGAGTCCAAACATTTTCCCATGTTTTGACTGTCCCGGCTGAGGAAGATAAATACAGGTTTCCAGTTCCTGTGGCAGAAAGCATTGTGTGTCAATGTAGTCATGGTTAAATTTGAATTGCAGAATAAAATTCTGGGCTCTTTCAGCTGTTTTGGAGATTAACCCCTACTTGTGCTGAATGATTGCTTGCCCATGTGGCCAGCAATTGATTGGGATGTAAATATTGATTACTGTGCTGGAGTTAACATTAAGAAATAAGGCTGGTTATGTTGATTTGATGTAGTCTAAGAGGCTGCCTTTACAAGAGGCAACTTTGGAAGAGTTTATAGAAGGGAAAAATGAGTTCTAGTCTCTGAAAGCATCTGGGCCTGAATGGGAAGCTTCTGGAGCATGTTCTTGGTTTAAAAACTGTTGAGCCAGATGTACGTAGCAACAGGGCTTCTTCTTAACACATGGGGTAAGAGACTTGGCAAACCTTTTTTTTTCTCTAGTCTTAAAATTTTATTAATTCCTGACAATTTTTGAAGGTTTTTGTATTTAAAACATAGCAGTATGATACATAGGATGAGCGTGTACCGTTTAGTGTCAAAATCTACTGGTCTAAGAGTTAGTCAGATGGTATTTGTATCTTCCACCAATATTAAAATCCACTATGGTGACTTTTCTGTGCCCGTACTCTAGAGCCAATGTATATTGCTGTTCTTACATATTCTTTGTAAATATTCAATATTCTAATTTTTCCCCTCTCCCATTATATTTTTTTCTTAGCTGGAAAAGAAGCAAGCAACCCCTCCATTTCAGCCTCAGATCACAGACGATTATGGTTTGGATAACTTTGATACGCAGTTCACCAGCGAACCTGTGCAGCTAACCCCAGACGATGAGTATGTTTTTCTTTTTCCCCAAATACAGTTGCATATTAAGAAATGAATTAATAAATTATTTGAAAATGACTGAGACTCTGTATTTGGCATTAGATCATAGTTAAGTTAAAGTAAATTCGAAGTTCTTTGTATCCTACATATCCCGTGTAACTTACATATTAGAAGACTGCCTAGTGTTCCCAAAAAGTTCAGAATGAAGTATTGATCTGCTGTGGAGTGTGTGCTTGGCTCTGAAAGGAGATGGAAATTTGATTCCTGACCCAGGCAGCTTGTGTTTCCCTACTCAGGAGAAACAGTTCAGGCACAGCTCCTTGGGCCTCAGAATAAGCTTGAGATAGCAGGAAAAATCTGTCTAAAAGCTATTATTGAAATGTCCTATGGGAAAAAAAATGCAGAAGGAAAAAATCTGTATTGCTGAAGGAATTGAAAGGCTGAAGAGTGATTGCTGCACACGAAGACAGAAGTTCCTCAGATCCAAGGTGACATATAAGACAACAGGCTATAGTTTTGGTGGTTAGATGGGAGACTTGGCTTGCTCAAACTCTTTGAGAGCAATTTTACGCAGTTTTAACGGTTCACTGAAGTGTAAAAATGTAAAACTGGAACTTGAACTTCCGTTGGATAAACAAGAGGAAGCTCTATATGATGCGGGAGAATATTGGAGAGAGAAAAAACCAGTCTTATTGACTTCATTTAGTTACGAAGCACTTAGCATATGTCTGATGATAAATGTATTGTCGGAGCTAAGGGCAGAGGACGGGCCAGATGCCACCCCTGAGAACCCTGGTATTTCAGTGCTGAGGAATGCCACACTCTGAGGGAGTGGCCGTTCTTATTTTTTTTCTCAGGGTGTGTGACTTTCAAGTCTTGAGTGTGCGATGCTGTTGCCAGATGGCGCTTACAATGCACCTTTTAATGAACTTTAAAATACTGTTTCTCATTAAAGAGTATAGTAGTACATGTTTTCTTTTGAAATGTTTATGCTGTTCTATCAATTTCAACGGAACTTTCTGCTGCTGGTTTGGCATTTGGATCAGAAATAAAATGAAACAAAGGGAATATGGGGTTTATTAAAAATCTCAACTCAGAATCCTGAATATATGTGCAGCTGGGATTTTTAGGTGAGCTTTATTGCGAGAGAACAGCAAAGATTTGCTTGCTCATTATACATTTCTAGTTTTCCAGTGTATTTAATTTACTTGTGTTAAATTTTCCTTATCCAGCTACATGCCCTTTGCTAAAGACTGATTCTTTTCAGCCTCTTGTCCTGTTTATTGGTTTCATGTTTGAAGAAAACTGATTTCTTCCATTTCCAGCACTTTGCATTCTTCACAGTTCCTAACTCCCCTGTGAGCCTCCGGATTGATGGTGTTCTAGAGTGAATGTTTGGGTCTAATCAAGTGTTTAATAAAGCTGATTCTAAAGCGTTGCTTTTGGAAGTGGGATTTTAATACTGGATTCCTGAGTTCTGCTTTCTTAGATACTGGCTGCAGCCCTGGATGTAGTGGGATCCCGTGTTGGCAAGCAGAGGCTGTTGTGTGCTGTGCAAAAGCTTTAATAATTAATGGCACAAAATTGTCACATTCCAGCCGATGTGCTTCTGTTAGTTTTCCCTCTTTGTTACGCAGCAAAGATAAGCCACTTTGAAACAGTACTGTCTTTTCTTCAGTCTTTCATAAAGTGCCTGCTAATCCTCAGTCAACCCCCAGGATTAGCTAGTTGGTCAGGGAATTTTTTTAAATTTTTTAGAAGTAAATGTTACATTGATTGAATTTGTGATGATAAAACTGAACACTGTAACTAGCAATCCATTGAGTCTACCCCAGTGGCAATAAATTCACTGTTGCAGGGCCTTTCTCTTGCTGCATTCTTGGGTAGCAAGTGTTTATCCTCAAGTAATTACGTGTTTGGAGCTTTTGTGGTGGGTATCGGGGTGCCTACGTGCTCAGGCTGGAATTTTGTAAAAGCATTACCTCTGTCTTAGATCCCCAGTTCACAACCTTTTCCCTCTTTCTCAAGAGTCCAGCATAGCTGAAGCAAATAGTGGACGGGAAACCCACGTGTGCAGCACTTCAGTGTCTGTGTGCCAACAAAGCACTGCAAGGCCTGTTCCTGCTTTACAGGTTCTAAACAACAAAATGAGAAATACCAAGTGCATGGGCACCTACAGTGGGAAGTTTTATAAACATCAGATCTTAAAAAAAAAATTCTGTCTCTTACATACATCAATTTATAAGCCTTCCCTTGCATTTCCTGTGCATACAATATATATTTTTTAAAAAGTACTAGCTTTGTGCTTAACTCCTCCACAGTATTTATCTTGCATATAACATTAGCAGCCCTTGCTGGCAGCAAATAGCTGTTTCTTATTTATAAATTGGTATTATAAACCACTCAGTTCTGCTGCTCTTGGGGCCCTGTGAGTATGCATGTCACCAAACCGGAAGGACCGAAGAAACTTTATCAGATATTTCAGAATTTCCAGTCATGCTGCTTTAGGTATTGGCATAAGACACAGTGTGAAGTATTTGTATGTTCAGAGACTTATTTTTTGTCCCATTTATTGTTGCTTCTGTACATCTTCATAGACATACATTTCTGTAAGGAATTTTGTTGTTATTTGAAGAAAAAGTACAGCAACAAAATAGTATTTGCATAAATACTTTTGATAAATAATACTATTTGATAATACTATTGATAAAACTAAGTGAATGCTTTTATTTGTTTTTCAGAGATATAATAAAGCGAATAGATCAGTCAGAATTTGAAGGATTTGAATATATTAATCCACTGTTGCTGTCAACAGAAGAAACAGTATGAAGGAATGACATCTTCGTTGTGGACAGTGTGAATGACCTTTAAATTTATCCTTAACTACAGTATATGCATGCGAGGCTGGGGAACTGTAAGATTTTGGATGGAGACCAATGATTTTTAAAAAAAATTAAAAAAAAAAAAAAAAATTGCTGCTGAAAATCAAAGAAGAGAATAACGATTTTGGTGGGTGTCTTCTGCCACTTAGTGATTCTTAAATTCTGGGCACTGACACAACTGGCTTCAGTAATGAAGGAATTTGCATTTTGTGCCTGTTTCATGAAGGATTGAAAAGTTCATTGCATCCCTGGAAAAGGACATTCTGAAAAACTGAGATCCACACCCTTTCTACAAACATTCGATGCAATGAGCTACCAATTGAAGAATATCACAGTGTAACATCCTGAAGAATAAAATATATTAACGGTGGTGTTGAAGCTTATTTTTGATGCCTTTTTTCACAAGTGGTACCTGTCTAAACGTCTCAGATATATTTAAAAGGAGTTGTGTTTTATTAGCAATCAAAACATAAATTTGGGTACAAGATTTAAGTGCCTAAATGGATAAACTGCATTGAAGAATTATTACATATTTGGAACATTCTTAAACCTGGTAAGTTCTGCTTGTTAATATTAAGTAACCATTTATGTATGAAACATACTGTTCACAGCTGCAGCCTAATGTTCATTTGCATCTTTATCGAATTTGAAATGCAGAGTGACTCAGCAATATTAATTCCAAATTAGAATTTACAGTATCAATTTCAAAAGCTGTTGTCTTAAACCCCAAATTTACCAAATGTATAGATTGAAGAAAACTAAATTTGCACACAAGATTTCTGAAAATACTTAAGCAGTGCCTACACCTACAGTGATGTTGTGTTGTATATTAGATTTTTGAAAAGTATTTTTGTCAACAATACAAATATTCAGAAATAGAGCAGAAGCATAATAAAGCATAGCCTTAAAGTTTAAATAGTAAATCTAGAATAACCATAATATAAATTACACTTTCCTGATAAAGCACACCTCCTACTTATGATAAACTGTCTGCTTACAATTACTCAGTGTATATTAATAACTAATCATTCTACATAAGAGAATGGGATGTTCTGGTAAAATGATTTGCATCAAAGTAGTAAATTTTTTTAAGTGGAAGAAAAAATAATACCTAAGAAACTGGATAAAGTAAAAGATAAGGATCAAACCCCTTCTCGTGGGAACTGGGGGCAGGGAGAGTGTATATTGCATCCAAAAGGTTAATGATCCTTGGCAAAGCTCCTGTCGCTGCATGGGAGGTCAGGAGGTGTGTGTTGCTGTCTGAAACTTCAGCTGCTGTGGAGATCTACCTGCCCCTGTCAGAACCAACAGCAGAGACAGCGTTTCTTCTTGGTTTGACTCTCTTTTGTGGGCTGTAGAGATAGGAAGAAAAAAAAATAAATTATGTGGGAAGGCAAAAAAAAAAAAGAGAAATCCTGTGCCGTGACATCTCACCTAGTCTGGTGTAAAATGCAGGATAAATTGCAAACACTTCCACTGTCTTTACATGAACATATGGTTTTCTCAGGGTACAGCATTGCATTAGGTGCTGAACATGACATCTTTCGGATTCACATCCAAGTCATGAGGTGCTAGGACGAGACTGCCAAAACATTGTTTAAAATTTTCAATTAATCATTGATTAACAATTACATTTTGTATCCCCTCATTAGCCACAATTATGCAGACCTGTGGTTATTTAGTTGTATTAATCCCGTTCAGGTTTCAGTTGCGGGTTTCTCTCTGTTGGACTGTAGCTTTTCATATTAAGCAAAATGTGTTTTAATCAGCACTAAATTCATTTAACCAGTCAGAAGTATTTGCCTCAAATGCCTGGACTTTAGATACTTTATCTACTAAAGAAACATTTACCTTTTAAATATAATCTGACTTTTTAACTACTCCCTCTCTTCTTTTTTTTTTTTTCTTTCCCCCTTCTCCCTGGCAATTACTTTATCTACCCTGAATAATTTTTCTTTCAGTGTTTTCAACTCCCCTGGTAATAAGTAATCAATAGTTATCAGAGTGACTGCAGGCAGCTCATGAATGGAAGTATGACAGATTAAGCTGTCCTTTGACATGCCAGGGCATAGGACTTAAAAATGGAAATATTAGAAATGTGGGTTGGGGTTTTTTTTAACCTTTTTTTCTAGGTTTCAGAACATTTTGGGAGGGAGGGAAGGAAGAACAGAAAGACACATTTGCTAAACAAACATTGTAAAGACTATTTGATTTTATTTAAAAATTTACAGGCATTTACAATGTTGCTGTGTTGCCAAATAGTTTGCTGGATACAAGTTTGGTTGCTCATGTGCAAGTGTTTGAATAATGTTCTGTTCATGATGAAGGGGAAATTTTTTATATAAAGTACTTGTTTTATAAATAAAAGAAAATGAAGGATGTAATTAAATGTGTGGTTTGGAAAAAAAAAATCCTAATATATTACAAATGGATCTGGTAATGATATATAGTTGTCTTATTTGAAATAGTAAATGAAAATTCTAGCTAATTTAATGATTGTAAAACAGTAAATATGTTCTTGTAGTTTTGTATAATTAATTAGTTGGGATCTTTGCTGACCAGTTTTAATTGTGCAGAAGATGGTATACTAATCCATAACAGCTAAGATCATTTATATTCTTGCACATCTATTAAAGACTTTAATGAAAAAGTTAATAGACTGTTATTATTTATCAGTAAACTGAGCTATGTCCAACTTGCACTTTTTAAAGAGACCCCACTGTAAATTAAATCTATAGGATTCTTCCTGCATTTTGACACCGTAGTCTGTGTTTATTCTCTGTGTGTGGTGGCGAGGCCCAGGGCAGAGGCAGCTCCAGCGTGTCCCGGTTTGCTGCGGGGGCTGTGCTGCTCTGGGCCGTGGGCAGGGGGGGGCTCAGCTCCTGCTCTGGCCCAGAGCCCTGCGGCTGTGCTGGGAGCCCCGGGCCGGCCCCTGGGGGAAAGGGCCAGCAGGCTCAGCCCTGCCCCTGGGTGCTGAACTGTCACTAAATGGCACTTATCGTCATTTGCCCAAAAGGCTGCTTTTCTCAGGTTTACAAAACGTTTACTGGCTACTCTGAAGTTACCCAAGTAGATGAGTCTTGGGTGTACCTTCCAGCCACGGCCAGTGCTCAGGTGTTCTTTAGTCTCAAACAGGGATGGTTTCGAGGGGGGGAGTGGGGAAACCGATACAAAAAGCAGCTGTTTGGGCTGAGTGCCTATATTAAATCTTGCTTTGCATTTCAGTCTTGTGAAACTGGCAGAAGTGTTCTTTCTGGAGCCTAATTAGTTTAAACTAGTCATGTTAATCAAGTGGATACTGACTTAGAAACCTAAGAAGTAAGGCGATGAATTTAGCTGTGTTCCTTCAGAAAGATAAAAAAAAAAAATAGCCCACACCTTTTATTTGGTCTGGATGGTGTTTCCTTTTAACATATATTCACAGAATTAACTGTTCAATCATATAAATCCTCACTTAGCATTTTTCATTATTTTAATATCTAAGTTTGAATGGCTTTTTAATCAAGCTTATTTTCACAGATTACCTGGTTAGAGAAGGGAAAAAAAAGGTCAGTAAATCTTTGGATAAGTTTAATAGTTAACTTTTATTCAGCTGCTTTCTTCTACACTTAGAGATTTTGAACAACTGTGGTGCATCAGACAGAACATCGGGGATTTACAGCAGGACGTCTTTTCAGAAGTACCCAGGTTGCAGGAGGGCCAAGACGGATTTCCCTGGGGGTCTCTGGGACGTCCTGTAGCACCATTTTCAGAACTAGAACTACTTCACAGGCACTGGAGAGGATTTAAAGCAAAATGATCCTGAACAGGCAGGTGGCACTTGACCTTCCGTTGAGTTACTGGGTTGTGATCCTTAAGCAAGTTTGAGACAAGGGTGTGCTTCCCTGACACGTCGTTCCTTTTCCTCGGAGAAAGGTTCATCCTTGGCCTCGTTCCTTCGCTCTTCATTCTTCTGATTTACCACACGACGTCATCTGCACTTTCAGACAAGCACCTCGCAAGGTGCCCGTCAATATCCAGCTGTGACAGTCTGCAAATACAGAGAACTTGTTCAGTGAGAAACACAAGCCAACCCCTTTGATTTAAGCCATTCTTCACCTTTCACTCTCTCATTTCCTAAGCAGAATCACGGAAGTGTTCTCGTAGCTTAAGGGGTAAGTAATTCCTCAGAAGCCCTGAGATATGCAACAGACTCCAGACCTCCAGCTGCTCGGCAGCCAGACAAGGGCATTTACTAGCAGAGAGCACTCCCACCCCGTCTGCTCAGGACAGCAATGCCATCCTCAGAAACATGAGCCTCAAAAACCCTTACTGTATTCCACATCCACCTCCAGCTTGGGGATACAGGAAACGAGATTCCTGTAGGGGAAGGATGCTGTCTCACGTCTGCCTTCGGTTTCCTTTTTCAGAGAGCTACTTCTGTGGTGGTGATGGGAGCCTCCCCCCTGCCCATATTACAATGATTTTTTGTGTGTGTGAAACTGCTTCTGTAAGCATTGAAACTAATCCTGATCAGCACAGAGTTACCACTTGCATGGAACCAAATACAAAGACCTGAAGTATGTTCAGTCTTTGCCTACATCTCTTGCTGTAATGACCACCATTTATTAATGAAGCCATCCTTTGGTCTCCTTGTTCAGCCTCCAAAAGAAAACAAAGTTGCAGCCAGTACACCTTGCAGTGTTAGTGCACCTGTTGAAAAGCACGTTTTCAGCAACTCTGACAGCCTAAATCCTATTAAATGGTGTAATTTCAAGAGACACCATAACTCTTACTGCAGAGTAGATAATCAGTTGATGGGCGGGAGGACTTTTTTCTTTCATAAAAGTAGCCCGACAGCAACAGAGGACTGAAGTATCATTTAGCTGTGCTAATCAGAGCTTGCATAAGAAAAATCCGCTTCCTCCCATCTTGCCCAGACCTTGAAAATGATCTCTAAAACGAAGAGCACAGTTGCTCAGCTCAAGGTGCCCAGGTACTTGCTGTACAAGTAGCAGTGTCACTGTAACAGTCTTGATCTTGAAGAGAAAGGGACAGGTATGAGATTAATTGTTTTAGCTCTAAAGTTGGATTTTAACTATCAAGAATGCTGCGCTGGAATGGTGTTTGGATTATGATAGAAATTTCACAAAAAGGTCTTTTCATCCTCAAGTACTTAAAAATGCTAATTCTGCATATAGTAGCAATGTTTACCAAAGAGCTCAAATGTTGCTTTCTCTCGAAGCAGTACTAGTAATCTAGTAATCACAAACCTCTAAACTGAAGGAAAAGTAGGTAATTTTGATAGTTAACATGGCACCTTACACTAGAAGTTTTCTTTTCATCATTTTGTATATAGTATATATACATATATATGTATATAACTTTCATTATTTTGTATATAGAGAATGCATCCAGAACCATTTTAGGTTTTGTATACTGTGAAGTTGTTAAAGAAAAGACTTACGTTCTGCTGAAATCCATCTGACACATTGGACAGCTCTCAAGAGTTGAAGATGCTTCACTTGGATTTTCCATCTTCTTGCAGCTTTCAGTTCCAGGTACGCTCGCAAGAGGCGGCTGCTCTTCTGCAGGCACGTATCCAGCCTCACCAAATGAAATAATCCCTTCATGTGTTTGTATTTGAAGCTCTTCCCTATCATTTTCTTTTCTGTTTTCCCAGCTGTTCTGTACAGTCCCTCTGCACTGCCGTTGAAAGCTAAAAGCTTCTGCAGAGCTTTGCAACAATGCCGAGATGTGCGTAGAGCTGGGTTGAGTGAGTTGATACGATTTGGGACTTACCTCTGGGTTTGAGATAACTTCTGTGTCTTCCCCAACCATATTTTTGGCTTGATCTGTAATAGCTACACAGCATGTTTTTTCAGCTGTAGAAAGTAAACTTTTCAATTTATCTGCTTGGTCCTGTCCTTTCTGTAAATGGTCCATCGGGCTCTCTGTTAGCTGGTGCACGCTAAGATTCTTTGATTTTAGACATTGTTCTTTGCAAAAAGATGGGAACGATACCCACTGAAAGTCTTTCATTCCAATTGTAAAGACTTCTTGTTTCTGTAGACTCTCTTCCTTGGAACTCTGTAACACACACACACACATAATGTCTTCAAACAAATGCAGTTCAATCACTACATAAAACCAAGGCTGAACATATTACAAACAGGGAGAAGGCTAAACTACATTGAAAAAGAGAACATTCTCTTTACATCCGTCTCCAGCACTTGTAAAGCAATCAAGGACTTCCTGGAGTTTATGTGTGTCTTCCTTGAACATTTCTAAATTGATACAATAAGGTACTCTTTTAATATGTTCCATAGAGACTAAGGATGAAAACAACCACCTGCTGCTGTTCATGAAGAAAAAATTAACTTTAGAAGGATTGTGGCTTGTGTGTTCTGATAACTGCCTAATGTATCAGAGCGCTGTAATGGCTGTGTCTGTGTGACGAACCTGTTAGTTTGCCTTTTCCAGCTTTATTCTGTTAGGGAGATTCTAGTTACCTCTTCCCAGCAAAATGCTGTAAAGAATTTGCCATACTGAAAAAAAAAAAAAAAAAAAAAAAAAAAAGCCCCTTCAGTTGTCCTTGCTGAAAACCATCTATTTCAAAGCTATTTCAGATTGTTTCCCTGTTAACATCAGGCTGTCACTACTGTTAGCAGGACACAAGATGCAAACAAGAATAGAGCACGCTACCTTTCCACAGAACTCTGGAAAACTGGGCACGGATTGCCAGTATGCACATTCTATGTCTTCACTGATGCCTTTCAGTAACAGAATCCATGTTTTTTCACACTCCTTTAAGTCTTCTTTTTCAAACCAGGAACATCTGTCACTTAATGTCCTGTAAAGACAGACACAGTCCAATAGTTTAAGTGGGAGATAGGAAAGAAAATACTCTGCAGTGCTATTAGTTTGCCTCTTTATCCTTCTGTAGTGTTGATGTTTCAAAAAACGTAGCTATCCTTAACTAGGATTTATCAAAGCGTAAGTTTTAAAATTGACTTCTGGCAGCTGACGGTGCATCAGCCTCTTTCAGCCCAATTCAGTGGCTACGTGTGGTCACCCCTTTCCTTTTGTTAATGGCTAAGCACAAGGCAGGGATTTTATTATTGAAAATGCGTGTAACTTCTGAATTTGTGCAACATAAAGCTCCCTTCTCACCTATTTTCTTTTGATCGAGTAGCACTATATGTATTAAACCAAGGATATTTGACAACTTTGCCCTGTCAGACCACAAAGAGGCACATAAAAAGCATTTGTCAGTAGGCACAAGTATGCAAATATAGATTTTGGAGTTTGAGAGGCAAGATGGCCTGTGGAGGAATAAAGATTTAGCTGTTTATAGTTGTTTACCAAGGGAACTTCCATCTAGCCTACAGCAAAATGTTTTTGGAACACTGAGACATTATTTGGACTGTAATTTTTACAGCTTACCATGGCTTACATAACTCATAGAGCTATCAAGAAAATTACCCAGTTTTTAAAAAGAATGTCTGAAAGCCTTGCTTTCTACTTGTAACAAATGTAGGTATTTATTATTGTCTTCACTTCCAAGTGAAACAGTTAAGTGTAGCCAGTGTTTTTTCTTCTCAAATACCAAACTTGACACCTGCTGAACACAGTGGCAACTGCATTGGTTTCCATTTATGTTTGGCCATTCTCACACTGCCATTTGAAATTCCCGATTAACTTTCCAAATGAGTAGATCTAACTCATCCTAGGAAGGCATGTGGAAGGTTTCACTATAAAGTAAGCAGTAGAAGGTTTCTGTACTAGTAATTATAAAGACAATTTCGAGAGAAGGATGGATTATTAAGGTCAGAAAATGGTTTTCAGCATTCCCTCTTCTTACTGGTGCATTTTCTTGGATTACTGTCCAGGAATGACGCTGTGCTGCGAAGAAACAAGGGACAAGTCTTACAAGCCCTGAGAAACCGGAGCAATCAGCCCTCTGAAGCCTGTTTTTGAAAGGAGCAGAGCTGAGCGCACGCCTGGGCATCCGACACGAACCCAACCCCTCGCTGCCTCTTCACCCCGCCTTTCTTCAATCCTCCCTCGAGGGTTGGAAAAAACAGGAATTATTTCTGGTCTACTGTGAGCCTTATTCTGAAGAAAAAAAAACCCCACCTTCGTTTTCACACGTTAACATTTCCCATGGGCCCCCTCCCCGCCGGTGCTATTCGGTGCCAAAGATCGTGCGCAGAAGGCGCAGGGCCCGGTGCACCTTACTTTACAGTTGGCTTCTCCATTTTTTAAAGGCACTACGCTCCAGGCGCGGCTGCGAAACGCTTCAGGCCGCGGGTGTGCCTGAAGACCCCGCTGCACCCTCCCGGCGCGGGGGGCGAGGGAGGGCCCGGCTGCGCCTCCTCGGCCGCGCCCCGTCGGGCCGCAGCGACCCGGCACCGCCGCGGCCGCCCGGGCCCGGCCGGGGGCTCAGGGCGGCTGAGGCGGCGCCGCTGCCGGCCCCTCCGCGGGAGCCGTTCCCCCACCCGGCCCGGACTCACTGGCGCCGCCGGGGGGGCTCCCGGCCGGGGCTGGGCTCCCGGCTGCAGGCTGCCGGCGCCTTCCTGGGCTTGAGGCGCAGCTTGGCGGCTCCTTCCTCAGACATGGCTGAGGCGCGGGCCGGCCTCCTCCTCCCACAGCCCCGCGAGAGGCGGCGCCGCCTCAGAGCTGCCGGCTCCTCCTCCGCCTCCTCATCCTCCTCTTCCTCCGCCCTCGGAGCCGCCCTGACCGAGCGGCACGGGAGGGGAGCAGCGGGCGGCCAGCGGCCGCGGCCCGAGGCGAAGCCCGCCCTTTTACCAAAGGCGAAGCCCGCCCTTTTTCCTGAGGCGAAGCCCGCCCTTCATTAGCCCCTCGGCCGCAGTCAGCCCTGCGCTGAGCTCGGCGGGGCCTGTAGTACCTCACAGCTGCTAGGTGCTCGTCTGCCTCGAAAGCCAACCTTTTCATATTACCTTTACTCCTTAAACTTTATGTATTTGTCCAGGTTTGGGGTGCGTGGGGCTTGGATGTGGAGCGGCCAGGGCGGTTTTTTGGGTGGTTCTCAGAGTGGGCCAGGCGGTGAAGGCGGAATGTTGTGGGCTTTGGTCAAGTTGGGCAAAATGGTGGTGGGCTCCGCTCTGTTCTTCATCGTTCAACTGATTTCTGTACTGATACCCTGGATGTTTACTGCGGTATAAGGCTGAAGCCAAAGACTCTTAATCCAAATAGTTAAGTAGATTAGGAGTGCATCTCTGATCTAATTTCTCTTTCTGGAGAGAATCTGTTTGAAATGATGCAGTTTGTCTTTTGGCAGGAATGTTGCTGGGTGACAAAATAAAGCACTTGTTAGAGAGGAGCCATCACTGGTAGTTTTTGAAATGGGTAGAGACACTAATCAGGGTTCAGCCTTTTCACAAACAGATGTAATAGAGAAATGATGACAGACTCTTCATAATTCTCCAACTGTAGATAAAAGGATCAGAAAGTAACTCTGCTGATTAAATTCTCTATAATAGATATGAGAATAACTGCATAAGGAAATCTGTTTGGTACCAGGTGTTTCTGAGGGAGAGTGGGTACAGAGCGCTTATTTTCATAAAACCAATTTATTATTGGTAAAAGATGAATCCAAGTTCACATTCATTTTCCATAACTTCATTTAGGCAGCACTGAATGTCTTATGGACTGTTTCATCCTTGGACTCTTTAGACTAAAAAGGAGGTATCGGTATTAACTACAGCACTATTAAAAGCAATGCCTGTGAATTATTGTGTTGAGCGCACAGACCACCAAAAATGTATTAAATAACAATTGACCTGAATTTCTACATGGCTTGAACAGATCTGAAGCAGGAAAATGGCATTCAGATATCAGAGTTTATAGACTCACATTTGAAATAGATTGGTGGATTTAACCTGAGAAGTGGCAGGTACAGCCGGACAGCCACTTCCAGCTGTGTTCCACGCTGAAGGCGATTCAGTTAGAGTCTGGGAGGCTCAGTCTTAACAGCTTTCCCGTGTTAACTCAGGTACTTTGTGTTTCTGTAGCAAGGTAATGTCTTTTACTCTAAGTAAGAGCGCTTTTAACATTAAAAGAGTGTTAACAGGTTTCCTTTTTGTGTACGAGTGAGGATAAAAATCTCAGAAGTGTAAAGTATTTGCTTACTAATGGGAACTGTTTAAGTTTCTACAGTAGATAGCCCAGCTGAAAAATAAAAATAATAAACGATAGTCATGCTAGAGTGCTAGTATTTCTGCTATGTGATAGGCAGACTAAAATGAGAATGAAATTCAGGAAGAAGGAAATGGCAATGGAAAAGCCAGTCACTGTCACGCAGACTAACATTTTCCTGTATTAATATTTGTTACAGCTACTGCAGTACCTAAGAAATACCGGTACAGTTACAATGTTCTGCCTTTCACTTTTGTGCTTCCCAGTGAGATGAAGTGAGATTCCAGGAAATAGGTCCTCCTTCCCCTCTTTGGCAGGAAGGGCATTCTCCGAAAAGTTCCAGGTGCAACAAGGTAAGCTGAACAGAGGCAAGGGGCAAATTTAAATCTGAAGATTTTAGGCCTGCTGAGGCGATGATGGCAGCAGACACGGAGCAAAGAATAGCAAGAGGAAGTGTAGGTAAATAAAGCAAAAGTGTAGACTGAAAGAGGGGATCAGCCATGTAAGTCATTGAAAATGAGATGACAGAGGAGGAGTAGAAATTTGATTTCACAACTGCTGATGCTAACTAAAGAAGACAAACCAAGAAGTATTTTATTTCAGTTTTTTTACTTGCCAGCCTTAATGACTGCTCTGAATTATAAAACACAACACTGATTATCGCCACTTGGCGGCAGCAAACAATATAGAAATCTTGCTTTAAAAAAATCTGAGGGGCAGTGAAATAGGATTGAGCTAATGTCTGCAGGCCTCTACACATTTCTAAGTGTATCTACGTTTATGATTGTTTATGCCACAGGGTTTCTTCTTTTACTCCTGTGCTGTTTGGGTTAGTGTTTTATGTGTCTTATGACTTGGATACTAATTTGACAATCCTCTGCTCCAAAATCATGCACTGTACCAAACAGATTTATTTTCTTAGAGATGTTTTCTTCTGAAACAGCAATCAGAAGTGTAGTCTGTTTTTCATGCTGAAGGTGTTGCTGTGTGGTACTGTTAGTACTGTGAGTCATGCATTACAGCATTTGCAAAAGCTTTATTATGGGTGAACATAAAAAATGTTTATTGTGCAGTAAGGGCCACAAATGAAATATAATAAAAAGAATAGTGAAAATTATTATTGCTGATTGTAAAAAGCAAAAGGGAAGAACCTAACATCTGTAGCTTGTAGGTGTTTTTGTATTTTGTGGATTTAATTGAAAGCTTGATGCTGTAAGATTTTTTTTTTTCATGGTTATCTGTTTGATGTGTACCCATCATAACCTATGAAGGCAGGCATGAATGTTTTCATTCTGCTTCTGTAACTACCTGTAGATTTGAAAGTAGCTTTCTAGAAATCTTTGTCCATTATGTGTACGTAGTATTTTTCATCTGCATCTTTCCAGAAATAATAATGTACTTATAGCATGAAGGTTAAGTGTAGAATGGACTTGTTCTTGGTTCTGCCATGTTGTACGAGATCGTATCTACTGTTTTCTCCACTGACATGGAAATCCTATTGCTTCTGGCTTGACTTTGGGTCCTGCATAATTTAATGATTAGAGTGTTCTGTGATCTTAGAAAAAAGTTCTTGTAGAAATGCAAAGAGTAGCCTTTATCATCGTCAGCCTTGACTGGATTTGAGCCAGTGGTCAAGGGATTTGAGCTTTTGGAAGCTAGAGTGCTTCCACAGATTATCTTCAGGGATTTCCTTGTAAACGGAGTGCCAGCACATGTAGTTATTCCCTGTAGAGTCTCATCACGCTGCACATGCTTAATCTTTACTTACAAGGTCCCCGATTCTTGCTGTAAAGTGGGCCTCGGTTTTAACTTTTGCTTTCGGGAAGAAGGGGCTATTATAACAAATTCTTATCCTTCTGCAATTCCACGATCAGTAAAGCCTATAAATTGCCTGCCAAACCAACCAAGTGATCTTTTCCTGGGCTGAGGGAAAGAGGAGAGCGTAAAACGCAGGTGCCAGCATTTGCTGGGGAAGAACTGGTACATTATCAACTAATCCGCCTTCTGCTATTTCTGATTTCCTACCCAACAGCTGCAACATTGAATGAGAGCTTCTGCGTTTGGGAAGAATTAGAAAGCCTGGTAATGCAGGGTCTCTATTACAGATACAACAACTCACAGACAGGAGATTTTTGCTGCCGGGGTAGAATTTGGAGTGCTAGGCATTTTATAGCCTGGAAAAATTGTAATTTTCAGCTGTTGTTATGGAGTAATCAATGAAGAGGAGATGCCACAGTTTCTGCTAGGTTTCTCTTGGAGCCTGATGTAACTGCATGCATGAGCTATTATTTTTTTTTAATGTACCACTTTGAGGCTAAAGCATATGCAGGTTTTATTAAAACTTTTTTTTTTATGGCGACTAATGCTCACAGATTATTTTAGTCCTTGTGAAATACCTTTGGTTCCGTCGTCTGCAGTGATAGCTCCTGTATCAGATAAAAATGCTCAGAATAAATTGTGTCTTGCTAGAAAATGGAAACATTCCATTTTAATTATTTTATCTAATCAGTGCTTGGTTTAGGAGTATTTGTTGATAATATTTTGCCCTTGTTAAATAGCCTGTGACTTTACTCAAGGATCAGCGTGTCCATTCTTCTAAATCTCATAAAGGAAAACGTCCCCAAAGATACCACAGGAGATGGAGGTATGTGTAGCAGAGCATCAGTGAAAGCTTCTGCAGCAAATGGACTTTACAGCGTATCTCTGCTACAGCCTAGTGTCAACAAATGTAGCACTGGAAAGAGTAACTCAATCACACTGGCTCACTCGGTATCGTGCTAATCACTGTCTGTAGTGAAATGGGAAAGTCTGACTATTTTAATCAACATGCTGTATTACAATTCAAGCCACAGAATTATGAAAGCTGTGTAAGATTTCCTTTAGCATAGTCAGGAGAATAAAGATGACATGCAGTTTCAATTTGAGAAGTGCAGGCTCACTGCCGTTTCCAGAGAAAGTCAGTTGAGTGAAGACAGTTTTCTAGGCTCTCCCTAATTTTAGTTGTAGGTGACATAGTCTTTTCAATGAAGAGTCATTGCCTTCAAAACCTGCCTTCTCTAGTAGCTTACCAGAGCCTGAACTTGTTCATGTGCAGAGTCCAGTGCACAGCTTATCTGTCCAATTCAGCCCTCCCTTTTCAAGTATTAGGACAGAGCAGTACCTGTGTGGCTGGATATAGAAAATCAAGCCTTGTGACATTTATACGCAAGGATGGGAAGACCTAAAAAGAGGACTAGGGAGACTGGCATGGCATTTGTGGGTACCAGGTTGCCAAGGAGGCATATTGTATTGAAACAGTTGCCTGGGAAACATTTAAAAATACATTGAATGGAAAAGCATATGTGATGTGCCCACAAGTGTTCTGTGTGAATGAAATGCCATGGCTGATGATGGCACCAAGAGACTGTTACTATTACATTTAAAGATGCTGCGAGTGATTTTATTTTTTGTCTTTTGTGTTTTATGGGGGGTTTTTTCTTCCCATACCCTGTTTGTAGGAGGTGCACCGAAGGAAGATTGTTTTGCTCTTGGCCGATGGACTGAAGCAAATGTAGAGAAAGTGGTACATGCAGTCATCAGCAGCTGGAGATGGTAAGAGCAACTCGGCTTCATTTAGGCAACCTAAACCAGTTGACAAGAAGCCTGCACAATTCCCCCTCAAAAGTAACAACAGCACTGCCGAAACTCCTACAGTGTAAAGGTGAACGGTTCTCTGAACATTACCGCTTTAATTTGTGCTAAAATTGTATTTGGAGGCTCTGATGTCATTACAGTAGGACTTACATGTAAACATCATATAAAATGCAAAGAGTTTATGATCAAAGCAGGTCGGACAGCATATGTGAAAGAGTCCCTTGCTGACCTGATTTTTTGTTTGGGGCACCGAAATAGAGGGAGATGGAGAAATTTTCAAAAGGTAGCCCAACTGCTCTAGTTCTTCCTCAGGTCAGATTCAATTATTGGGAGACGGTACTGACAAAAAAAGAATCACGAAGGAAGGGAACAATGTCACTGGAACTAAAACAAACAATTATATCCACTCTCTCGTTTTACAGAAAGAAAACTTTTTTCCTATGCAGCGAAGAAACAAGGGACCTAGCAACTGTAATCTCTGATATCCTACCTTGGACAAAGAGGTTCATCTGCTAATAACTTCCAGATATTAAAATACATATCTCCTCCACTAAGCATGAAGGGCAGGTGGGAGGCTGGTTAGGATTATAATTTTCCTGCCTAATCCTCCTTTGGAGGTTTAGAAACAAATATCCTACTCTTGATTTGCTAGAGTCTTAAGAAGCCTGTTTGGGAGCCAGCAGATTTAGCTTGGTCCAGCCTTTATGTGGTACAGACTGAGACAGTAAATTTGTTGGAAGAGAGACACAGCGGAGTTCAGCTGACTAAGAAGGAAGATCTGGAGGCTTTTTTGTCAGTAGTAGCTCTGGAAGGATAAATTGCCTTACAGGGAGAAGGTCCCAGGGGCTTAGCTTCTTGAAAATGTTGTCTGTTTGAAGCTGTGAAGTTGCTGTTTATTTGGTAATGTGTGTGCTTTTCCCCAGTGAGGAAGCATTTTGACTGACAGAGACTCTTCTGACTTTGCTGTCGTTTTGGCCAGCGAGGGGATGCTTTTTTGCTGGTGATCTAATTTGGGCAGGGTCTGCTCAAGGGTCTGAGGTGATCCAATGATTGTGTTGGAAAATTGTGAATCAGATGAAGTCTTCTGTGTGTCAGTCAAGTCCTAGTATCACTCATCATTTTTCTGGCTCATTGTGTGTTTGGTTAAATCAAGTCCTGATGTTTCTAGTCCCTGGGGTTAGTGTAAGAGAGGCGGGGAGAATCTGCCTTTTATCTTACTCTCACAGTTTTGCAATGTGACTGAAAACTGTTAGAGAGAATATTTCAGATCTCAAACAAAGATTAGGTTTGATGGCATGAAGCCGTGGGTTCTGTGGCCCAGCCTAGAATTCTGCTGAGGTAGTTGTATAAGCTCCCCATACTTTAAAGGATTTCCTGAATTTAGGATCAAATATGGCTTGAGGTTTTCATATTGCTTGCTTGCTTGCTTTCTTGGTGTTTTTTGTTTTGGTGGGCTCTTTCTGGTTTTGTTTTGTTTTGTTTTGTTTTTAATTTTAAGTGTGTCTCACAGTATTATAGCTTATATAAATTCCTCCTGTTTGCTGTGTATCATTCCTTCATTTGAAATCAACATACTAAAGGACTCCACAAACAAAAAAAACCCCTTAAAATAGCATGTAATTCAACAGATGAATATTTATTTATTGCTTCAGGAAACATGAATAGTAGATTTAGTTAGTTTTGCAATTTTTTTAAGGGCTACCTAGGGTTTTAGAAAGAAAATCTAGTAAATCTGAAGGTATAATCAAAGCTGTGGAGGCAAGTTTTAATCTTTTCACTGAGAAGGGTGTATTTTAATTGCAACTTAGTGGTGTAATAATTTTGTTGCATTACATAAATGTCCTGGAAATATGCAGTATGTCCCTGCTACCCTTCCTAAATTCTTCCCTTTTTCATATTCACTCTCCCTCTGTCCATCATCAGTGCTTAACTTGATAAAAGAAATTCAAAATGGGATTGATTTGGAAGACCTGACAGTAAAATATAGTAGAGCTATAGTTTCTTTTTTTCATCTTTATTTAATTGTATCAGACATGGGCTGCATTTTGTTTATTTACATTGTCTTATTCCCACTGAACTGAAACTATCTTGTGACATTGTCAATGTGAAAGGTCATTCTGCCTGGCTTATATCTTGTTATGACAGAACTGCAACACCTAGTTAGAGATATTAGTAGGTGTTTGCCTTCCTTTGCTGTCACTTTGCCACTCCCAGCATCTGTGAATCAAATCCATTTAGACTACTTCAAGAAAAAAAAGCTGATGCCTTCCTGGCACGTCCGAACAGTACTGCTATCAAACAGTAACTTCATGCTACTGCTTCTTTCATGAGTGAATTTAAAATTGGGCTGATTTTGGAGTATTTTCCCCAGCTGACCTCTCCTGTTCCACAATTCCACTTTGCTGTTCCTTCAATTCATCTCTGCTGCTCTTGTAGAAATTTGATTGCTCCCTTTTAATCAGTGCAAAGTACGCTGAAAGAGATGGGTAGTAGCTGAAATAACACATTGGGATGCTGGTTTAGGACAGGAATTATGTTTAGTTAGCTGAAGTAGTTACTCTGGTTTCTACACCATACTGGTTCCATTATTAGATTATTTTTTATTAGTATGCCCTACCATACTGGAATTAGATTTGAGGAAAAGTAGCAGCTTCACAGCTCTCTGTGGCTGTTCTATACCCTGCATGAAATGAGTTGGTTGGCTTCTATCTAGATGCCACTGGGCAAGAGTCAACATTGCAAAGAACTGCAAAAAAAAAGACACTGTTACACCTTAGTGTCAAAGGAAGAGATGCATCCCTGTCCTTACAAGAAGCTGTTTTGGCCTGATGGGATTGGCTGGACATGATGAGGTACAATCTATGACCAGTGCAGCTTTGTAGGCAAAAATGTCAAATACAGATGCATTTAAGTGATAGTTGCCTCATATTCCCTCTAAAACCAAATGAGCCTTAGGGAAGCCTGCTTGATGTAGTCTGCGGTGCAAGGTTCAAAAGACAGGAGTGATCATCAGGAAACTGTCATCAGTTCTTTTGGGAGTGGGTTTAGGTTTTTGTAATTACAGAGAAACTAGAAGTGACATCCCCATTTGCTAGTCTCACTGTTTAGTAAGGGATGGTTGTTCTGAAGAGTTTATCTGTTCAGTGATGATTTAATTTAGGAATTAATTCAGGGAATTTCTACTGCCTGTAGTGTGATGCAGTAAGTCAGAATACTTAACTGCAGTGGTCCCTTCTGGCCTTAAAGTAGCCCTTCCTTACCTCATTTCATACTTATACCTGTTTATGAGATGGAACATGGGTGTGCAAAAATTAAGGACCTGATCTCTGACCTAACACTAACCTTCCTTTCAAGCAGCGTTTTACTCCCAAGGCTTTCAACACAGTGTCTTTCATCAGCTTTGAATTCACTAGAAAATATTAAAAGGTGGGACATCTTTCTGAAAGTTTTTGCCTAATCGCTCCTGTCTTCCAGAGTATTGATAAACACAAGCGCAAAAATACGGTCTCCTTTGTCCCAAAGACATGCTCTGCCTTTAGGACCACGCTTTTAATGACAAACATTCACCTAGTTTACCATATGCATTATTTTCTCTTAGCTGTTCTCTGTGCATATTAGAAGATTTATTTCTAGTCATAATGCATTTCATGTGTGTTAGCTGTAAATATTGTGCTCATAAATCAGCCTGGACCATCCAGCCCCAAGGATGGAGACAGCTTACGATAGGTCTGTCTGCTTCAGATTGTGAGACTGTACTAGTTCTCTGTTTTTTCCATTGCTTGGCTCTGTCAGTGGCATGTTGCCAGTCTCCTGTCTCACATTAACAGGAATATTATATATTACTGAATTTAAAATGTTTTTCCTTCAGGACTAGAAGAATGTAATGGAGCATGCATCTGGCAGCATGACATTATTCCTGTGGTGTGCAGTGTGCCCTCCGTGCAGAGAATCACCACCATGGCTTTCTGCTTCAGTCACCCGGGCAGGAGGAGTTTTACGGTGTGCGCTGAGGTACGTCTTAGACCAGGTTGGGGACACCTTCTGTCAAGGATTGCGTACACATATAGATAATGTGTAATGAAAAACTGATTCTTCTGTCTTCCCTTCACCAAATTCTCCAAGCTAAATACCACAAAAGTAGCAACTCGGGAGCATAAGCCCAGAACTCCATTTTGTTCATCCCACTTGTAGAAACAGCTCCATCTGTATTCACACCTACCAACCTCACTTTTTTCATCTGGGAGATGGAAACTTGTTTTACTTGCCTCAAAAGATTTTTTTTGGAGAATTTATTAGTTCATAAAGCATATGCATGAGGACATATCAATAATACAGAAGTATGTATCAAACCACCCCAAAACTAGGACTGTTTCTCCTCATTGTCAGGTAGTTTCATTCGGACTCCTCTCCATTTATCCTCTCATTGGAAGGCTTGTCTGCTTGGCAGGAACTGCGAGTATTTTCTGCAGTGCTCCTGTTAAATTACTCCCCTTTTTACTGATTTTAAGGATCTTGTCCTCTCTAAATTCCCATGTTTGCATGAAAATAAGGCTGCATTGACTTGCATCATTTAAAGCAATCAGTATTCAATAAGCTTCTTGGTATTTTAATTGGCTTGTTTTTGGAAGTCTGAAATGGGCTGAGCTGCAGGGCTAAACTGAACAGAGTCTGTCATATCAGAAATATTCTGAAGGAGTATATTTCTTTGTGGTAGTGCAGCCGAAAACACCATATTTACTGGAATTAGTGCATATCACACTTGTGCCTATGCTTCCTCTCTTACTTATATATACTTAAATATGTTTCTAGGTATCTGATTTGTGGAGGCCATGTTAAACCTGTGTCTTCTGTTGTTTATTCTGGTCTAATAAACAGATTCTTGGTTTGCCTCACACAATACATCGCAAAACTATAACCCTACATAAAAACCAAGTTCCCCAGAACAGTCTGTGACACAGAGCACATGATGCATTTCAGGAGAGCTGGAGAGGAGAATAGTGTCATCACCTGAAGGGAAACAAAAATCAGAAAGAAACGAGGAGGGGAAATTTCGGTGCTTATTTTTAGACTCCGTGGGTGAGTAGTATTTTCAGCTTTGTCTATATTAATTTCTACAGAACACAGTGTTAACGTGTGATTAGGCTAGCTACAAAACAAGTGTCATTTCTAGCTCAGGCTAAAGTAATCGCTGGCAGTCCCAGAAGATCCAATTTACCCATTTGTACCAGGATAAGGTAGCAGTCAGAGGCAGGACTACAGACAGTGCAGATATGTCTGAGACAACTATAAGACAGCTAGTTGAGAAATAAACCTTACATATTTATTTATACTTAATGAGTTCAGAAAAATACGTCCATGGCACTGGGTCCATCCTCCAGGTAGCTGAAGATACTCCATTACTGGCATTAATGGCAGTTAGGTTAAAGCTCATTGTTGATAGGTTTATGTGAAGCTCTTCTCATACTTGTGATTGCCTACCTTCTGCATCTTCTCTATTTAGCACAAGACTACACACTCATAAGTTTCATTGAAGAACATGCTGCTTGTTAATCAGCACTTTATTGTCTCAGTATGCTTAAAATAAGCATTTTGTCACATTCAAGAAGAAGAAACTTTATTGGTTTGCATTCTGGCACCATGCTTCATGTTGTCAAGTGCTGTCAGTTGGCTTCTATCTGTAACTTATTTAGGGAGAGAGGGAGCTTGAGAATGAAACATTCTGGTAACGATTTTCACCAGATACATATTGGATGTGTTATAGAAGTATCTCTAATGGTACAAAGAACAAGAGACTTATTGGGTAATAGCCTGATCTGGTGTGCTGGAGAGGTCCCCTTTGGAGCCTTTGCTTGCTGTGTAGGACAGGGAACACAAAGCTAAAATTCCCCTGTTGCACAGTGAATACAGTGAGAGGAAGAAAAGAAGATAGCATCTTATCAAAGGATCTTCTGGTTTCCCTTATAAACAGCTAAGAAGCAGCTTTACCACTTCCCTCACTCAGTATCAAGCAAAGGACCTTTGAGAGGACAATAGATGTTAGGCCTACCAAATTTCTGACTGTCTTAGAATGAGTCTGCAGTCTAAACACCAATAAAAGCTAACACTGTGTTAAAGCCAGATGTTTCTAGTTAGTCTGCAGTGGTTTTTAATTTGATGTGGAGGCAGAAAAGTACAATGGAGTCTGATCTTTGCTTTGAGAAACCTACTTTTGTCACTAGTCCTGAAGTGGCCTTTGACTAACTCTATGTGAGTCACTCACCTCTGCATCACTCTCGTACTTTGCAAACTCATCAGCGGAAGGACTGCTTACTGGCAGTGCTGTGCGTTACACAACAGAGACCAGATCTTGTTTGACATGATTAGATATCATTGGCATTTAATAATTTACAGAAGGAATGTTCTAAATAAGGATCAAGTGCAACAGACATTAAAGCTATTTTGCTAGTTTATATTTTTGCTAGCATCAGAAAAGGCAGCAGAGGCGGCCTGATTTTTGCCTTAGTGTAGATAGGAGGAGCTAAACTCTGAAGTGATAAACTAGTAGTTCCCAAGCTAGTCTGTAGAACCATAAAGCATATTCATTACTAAATTCCAATAATCTGTTAAAAGTTTTGAGGCTCGACTGTGGCAAAATACCACAGAAATTTGGGAAGAATGGAGTTGAACGATGTATCTCCTCTACAGAAGATCACATGTAGCTTTTGAAAAAGACTTCTGTAAGCCTACTCAATCTGCTTAGGTTCTTGCATAGTTTACTGTGGTAAATAGATACAGTTAGGGTCTTTCTTAAATGCCATATGTAATAGCATTTAATTATGGGTATATATTTTTAGCCTGTCACAACACATCCCATTGCAGCTTTTTTTAAGAGGGAAAAAAAAAAAAATCAAAAAAAAACCCAACCAAAGAAATCTTTCTTAGGGCAGGTGTACATAAAATATATACATGAGATTTTTGCCTCAGAAAATGCAGCAGAATATAGCTAATCTCGAACTCTTATTAGAAAAGAAAGCTGTGAGGATTTAACAAAATGCTATGCAGAATTATCCATGTTTCCAATATTTTTGGGGTTATTTGTTGATTTTTACTGTGCAGCAACATTTTGAGAAAATTGTAAGAGCCAGGAACATGCAATTAAGTCTTGTTTTGAATCACCCAACTGAGAACAAAATCTAGAAAAAAATAAATTATTTGGATTACAAAATGCCAGAAACATATTGATATAATTATCCTTAAAAGGAGATACTGTAGGAAATAGGATGGATTAAGTTATTACAAACATTCGTGGAGTAAAAACACTATTAAAGCATTGGAAGAGTCACACAACCAGTGAACCAAAAGTGTAAAAACAACGCTTTGGAAATGAATATTTTCCCAAGAAAACTTTCCAGTTAGAACCTGGGAAACTGCACTTTTTCTTGTGGGTGAAAAGAAGTCACATTCCGACTTTAAAGAGACAGTGCTTCTGGAGAACTTACACATTCAGAATGTACTCTGTGTCCTTAAAAACTGTGAAAAGGAAAAAAAAAAAAAAAAAAAAAAGAAGTTTGAGGCCTTAATCTGGTTTGGTTTTTTCCCCCTAGTGTATGCCTGTTATTCTTTTTGTGTGTTTTTCCATGTGGATGGTAAAAGTAGATGGGACAATTTCACAACTGCTTGCATTTCTTTTTCTGACTCCTGTGTACTTCTGGAATTGCTGCTAGTGGAAAAATAATAATAAAATCACTCTAGGGAGCAGAGTGCAGAGCATATTTTGTGACATTTTAACATGTATGTCGGTAACCCTTTTCCCACCCTAGCTTTTGTTAAACTTGGTTTTGGTGAGGACTGGTGTGCTTTGCTAACAGACAGCTTTGCTAATGAAATGAGAAATTTAACTGCTGTTTCAAATCCAGTGTGTGCTACTAACAACTTAATGGTTGTTTTCTGTAGGGTTATTTTTAAGTAACCCATAAATAAACAGTTACATGGTCTCAGATGTGTTTCAGCCTAAATGACAAATACAGTTGGTCTTAACTGGTTTCCTTGGTGGTTCTCAGAAAGAGTTCTCAGAGAGAACCTTGATGAGTTAGTCTGAATATTGCTCATTCCTTTGACTTTTGCTGGTGGTTCTTGGAAGCTTCTCAAGGCATTGTTGATGGAAACATACTGTTGAAATAGTGTAAAAGTGAAGTCCCACCCTCTTGCTGACAGGACTGGACCTTTTGTGTAGACAAAGGACTTCAGTCTCCAGGGCTGTCATGTCTGATACCCTTCATTGGTAATAAATGCGCATAAAAAAGGAGAAAGAGTGCAGAAGTGGACCCTTTCTGCTTCAGCTCCCTTTCTGTGTGGAAGCACAGACTTGAGCTTGTAAAATCTACCATGAAGCACAAATACATATATATATATAGATAGATATATTTAACTGAGTACTGCTGGATATAGAGTTGAGAGTGTGGAAGGATTCAGAAATGATGGGATATTTGTATGGCTACCAAGAACACCCGGATTTGTTACCGTAAAGGTCTTTAAAACAAAACACAGCAACATCAGAAAGGAAACAAGAGAACCCTTTTAACTCTTGGTGGTGAAAGAGGGACTTGTTTGGATTCAGACTTGTTTGGATTGGTGCCTCTTGAAGTGTCTTAAACTTTTCTGTGAGGCAGGTAGTCATGGCCAACGTCAGGAGTAAGATAGTGGACACTCAGTGTGATGCATCCCAGCAGCTCCTGTGCTAGAATGCATCAGCACAGGAAAATACCACCAACAACAACATTTAATGTCAAGACACAAAGGATTGGTCCCAAAATTATCATGGATCAGAGGAGTAAGCTTTTGAGAGAGGAATAAAAATGGAACATAAGGCCTGTTTTAAGACATTTAAAATGCTTGTTCCTGGGGGATTTTTGACAGTGTTATTCTATCATCATAAATTTATTTTAATCCAGTGGTGGCCATCCTCCTCCTTGCCTTTTTTTTTTTTTTTTTTTTTTTGGCTTAGCTAACTGTACAAATTACTCAGTTTTCCTGTGTAGAAATTCAAACAGAGAGAAAATAATCAAATCTCTAGATTCTAAATTCAAGTACCTTTTAAATCAGAAATAGTTTTGAAGCAAGAACAATAATCTTTCTGGTAGTGGGTGGCATAAAAAGACTGTTTTTCCATTCAAGTCTTTTTCTTTTAAATGTATTCGATTTAAATTGATTTAACTTGGTGTGGGTATTGAAAGTCTGACTGTGAAACTTCCTGTTCTGAGTTGTGGCTTAAGTGAGTTGCTGGATGAATGCGTTTACCGTTCTTGTATCCTCTTTCTTGCATAATGATCCTTGATTCTGATGAGTTTCCATCACGTGCGTGGGCTTGACGAGGCAGTGCACTCATGACTGGTTAAAAGCACAGGAAATCTGTGCTTCTATCCAGACGTCCTACGTTTTTTGAGAGAATTACTTTGTTTCTTTCTTTTGCTTCAGTTTGTCAGTACAGCATAACTTTTGTAAGTGCTTTCAAACAAGAGCACTTGTCGGAATCCTTAGGTGGAGGTTTTGCATTATATTCTACCAGATGCTTCTTTACTAAGCTGGTAAATAACCTCAGTACTTGGAAGTGGAAATACTCTACCTTGCCTTTCATTCTTAGAACCCACTTCATTGTTCTTTCAGTAAATCAGTACTTTTCCTGTTTCCAGTACTTCTTTAAAGATTTTGTGGAATGTTTAAGATGCCTGTGACAGTTCAGGCCTAGTCCTTCGCTTTGAGCTAAGCCATGTCAAGCAGGTTGGTGCCAAAGGTTTCCCTTGAGAAGCAGTCTTGTCTTTTCAGGCTGTGCAGTGGTAGCTTTCAAGTTACAGCAACATCTACAGATGTTTCCCCTCTTCTGACTACTTGTGTCGACAGGAAATGGCCAATATACATAGTGGCCTCCAAACTTAAAACCTCGTCAAGCAGTGCAGAAAGAAATCAGAGATATGCTGGTAAATTACAGTTCTGAGAAAAGTTTCTGGGCTCTGGAACTTCATTGTGCTTGGTTATCTGGTTGAAAGAGCTTTTGCATGGCTTTGGCTGGGTGAACTAGCACTTTCCCAGTTTCTGATGGTGGTTCAAGAGCTCTTGTGAGCCAGAGCCCATTCCTATAAGGCGCTCTGCGTTCCGCCATGCTGTTTTAAAGGTGGGTAACAATGTTGTGGACATGTATTGTGGCCACATGGCATGAAACGGTCCCACAGAACAAGCTCAGAGTTGTTGAAATTAGTAATACAGATCTATGCACAGTATCTGGAATATAGGGGAACTATAGGTAGCTTATGTTGTCTGTGTGATCCCATTCACAACAAGTTGTATATTGAAGTCCATGTCCTAAATATTTTTGGTTTTTAAAATATTAAACTCATTACTTATTTACACTGAACTTAACATTTACTACTTTCTTACCTTTTTAGGAAATTTTCCCTTTCTTTCCCTGAGTCAACTGATATAAACTAGATGTCAGAGCAGCTCTTCATGATGAAAATGTGCTGGCTTTATCTGTTCTCTGACAAATTTTTTGCAAAGAAAATAAAGGAGGATGAAAGAGTCTTTGAATCTTTTCGGTATAATGAAAAGTATATAGAAAATTATTCCTTTCTGTGCTTGAATGTGTGCTCTCTTCAAGGTTCTCTTACTTTTTGAAGAAAGTTTTCAGAATCTTACTGATTATATTGACCTTCCAGATTTCTTTCTGCACTTTAGATTTCTAGTGAGTGATACCTGGGAGGAGGACTAAGTAAGAGTCCACTGTTGAGAACACGAGACAAATCTTTATGCTATTCAAGTAGTGTAACTTTTTATACCAAATCCAGTGTCTAGAAAACATCATCTTAAAAATCCAAATGTTAGTAAATCCAATTGTCATGGGTTTAGTGAGCACAAAATTCAACTTGACAAGATAAAGCACGTAACCTTTGAATTACTACAGCCCGTCAGCTACACAACCTCCACTGCTGAGGTGCAGAGGCCTTTGTGCTCAGCCACTGACAAGTCCTAAGCATATCTTTGTGTGAGCTCTCTCGCAATGCCTGATTTGTGTTCAGTTTAGCAACCTCTTGGAGGTAGTTGACCACCAACCCTGTGCCAGTGTCATGTTTCTAGGGACTGTACACTCCCTCTGAGCACGTTGTATCTAACCCGTCAATAGTTTTGCTCCTTAGCTCCCCTTCCATTCCTGTAAAATATTTGCAGAACCTGTATTTCATGATTGGCCCAGTTACTGATTTATCTCCTGTACTGTTTATCCCGCTGGGATCATGTTATTTTTTCAGAGATGACCTCCCTTGCTCACAAACCACAGCTAATTTGGTCTTATTTCCCTCCCTGCCCCCTCCTTCTGGCATGCTGATAGCGATTCTAACTGGCTGTTAACTCCTACTCTGCAGTTGTCACCGAGCCTTTCCGAGTTAAATGAAAATCAGAATATGCTTGGCACTGTCTTCAGCTGGAGGTGCAGTCTGCACGTTAGGCGGTGATGGCCATTACCAAATGTCAGCTTTGGAGAGATTCGACAGATGGGAATGCTCTCTTTTAGATTATCTGCCCATGTATTTGTTTAGACAGATTCACGGGCACTTCAGATGCCTTTGGAAGTCAGCATTCCGGTGCACTGCAATGCACAGCACTGGAAAGGAAGGGAAACGTGGAGGTATAAGCAAGTGTTTGTAGTGCACGTGAAGTGCTTTCAAATCAGATTTTGAAATTGCACAAACAGTGCATATTCCCACTCATTAAAACTGTGTAGCAGCACAATCCGTTCAAAGAAATCTGGACAGCTGTTCACTCGGGTGCCTGAGAGCAGTTCAGCACCCACCTCGGAAAACAAGGCGGTCAGACCTTCTAGTTACTCAGTTATTGATGGATGTCTGGGGAAACAAAGCATCAGGAAGAGTAGCTGAAACTTTTTAGAAGCAGTTTTTTCTTGCTTGCTTTTCCTAGGACTAAAATAAAATGAGAACAGGATCTGTGGCCTGGCATATCTCCAGAGGAATTTCAGGGACTTTATTAATCAATTATATAAGGTAAAGCATAGGGTAACGGGCAAAAATGGCAAAGCATCCATGTGAATTTGTTGAGTTTTTCGAGCCAGCCCTTCTAAGGGCCTCATTGTTTTTGCTGCTGAGTGAGAAGAGTCTCCCTTCACAGAGGCAATTTAAGTGGGCAGCTCCTTTTGGTGATGGGTGTGAGAAGGAATAAAAAAATGGCGCAAAAATGTGCTTAAGATAGGTAACACAGTAGGTCACGACAAAGCTGTCCTCTTATTTCTAGTGCTCAACCTGATCCAGTTTACTGTTTCCTCTTGTCATACACAGGTCTTTATATGGCCCCATGTAAAGCTCTAATAAAGGAAGTCATAGTATGCATTTCCACTTCATGGAAGAAGGAAAGGAGCATTGACTTGGTGAAATGACCTCACCAACCTGTGGTAGAATCAGAGATTCAATTCTGAAGTTTCTTAAGTCCATCATGCCACATGCCTTTGTAATTGCAACTGATAAAAATGTCAATGATCTGAGTATAGTAAGGGAAAGGAGGTGTGAAAAAGATTAAATACAGATAAATTGAGGGTGAGCTCCACATACAGAACTCCAATGTGGGTGAGACTGAACATTTCAAAGAAAGCATTATTATTGATATTGTGAGTCATTGAGCTCTTTTAGGTATGAACAAAACAATGAAAAGCAGTATAAATCTGTATCATATACTTTTTTTTTTTTTATGCTTTCTTTAATCTGGATGTGCTCTGCATGGAGCTTCTGTAGGCCAGCAAAAATACTTTGCATTGGTCCAAACGGACCGTTAATTTTCTGTGTGTAAGACAACTAAACTTGGCATTTCTGTATCTTACTAAGCTTTTCTTTTCAGGCTTAAACACAAGAAAGACTTCAAACCTAATTTCTAAGCTTATTGTACAAATAATATTCTGAATCTTGCAGGATCATAACTTTTTATATAAGGCTTTCCAACTGTTTTTTGTTGATAAAAGACTTAGCTGGGCACCAAGAGATAAGACTGTAGGACCAAGAAATTGCTGACTTAGCCTTGTCATCTTCCTGCACTGCATTCCCATAGGCAAGTCATGGATAGGTGTAACTCTGTGCAAGTTAATGTTCTAATCCTTGAATCCCATGCAATGGCTCAGACATTGAATTTGATGAAAATTTTTGGCACCTGACACATTACAGGATTCAGTTTATATACAGGCTTTTGATTCCTGGCAGATTCTCAGTGTAGGGCTCAAATTGATTAACTTAGTGCTGTTACTCTGAATCCGAGTATGTTGTGTTCTGAGAGCAAACCTGACTGAAAACTTCAGTGATGACTTTTGGAAGGACTCTGAACTTTCAGGATCCAGATTAGGAAAAAGTGTCAGGATCAAATGTGATTTATAGCATCAAGAACTTTCTTTAGTATTGCCATCTGAGAATGGCAGTGCAGTCTGTGGTAGCCTAGAGCTTGTATTCTTTGCTTCTGAGCAAATATGTTATCCATACTCCTGCTGAGATAAAGGCTTGTCTTGGTGTTCCAGATAACTCTAATTATATAGACAAAGAGATAAAATTAAGACAAATTAATTGGAAATGGAAAATCAGTTAGACAAATGTCAAAAAATACATACAGATGGTTAGAAGCACCTAGAGTCCCATGTGGTGTAATGGCTGCTAAGCCAGCTAGCGATTTTTTATGAATGAGAAATCTAATAAGGAAGGGAAACCAGTTAAAATTTGCCCTAGAGCAACTGTAACTTCCACACCTCTTTTTTTGGTTCATAAACACCTCTGTCTCCTGCAAAAATACTTGCGAGGATACTTTTTAATATGGTTTGCTAAGTTTTGCTGCTTGACTTCATTGTTCCTGCAAATCAGCAAATGAATTCCATTTGCAGTTCAGTTTTTTTTCTAAGACAAGGAATGTTTATGCCAGATTGCTGTTCCTACCTTTACCCTTAAAACTCACACACCATAGGAACTGTCTGGCAGAAATACACGGCTATAGCAAAGTGTAGTTAGTATGCATGTGGAAAGCTCTGGTAGGGCCAGACTCTGACGCATATTTTGCTAGTACTAATCCATTAAGTAACTTCAGACATACATTAAATAGCACTTTTATCTCATGTTTAATTGTTAAATACAATCAGTGAAGTGGTTAGGTATGTGTCACAGCCCCTTTGTCTCACCTTCATCTGAGAATCATTCTATTCCTTTCACTATATCGAATCATCCCAGTTTGATGCTGATGTAAGACAAAACTGAGTCTTTGAAGTCAGATTGTTCCCTGGAGTAAGGAAGAAGAGGTAGTGTTCTCCTGAACTGAGACAGTTAGTGTTTGGGGTTTTTTTTGTTTGCTTGTTTATGCAGAAGTTTGTGACTTCTTAATATTCCCCACTGTGGAGAAGAGGCCAGTGCTGTTGCAAAGTACATAAAGAAAATAAGAAGCCTAGAGTAGAAGAAGTCTAAAAATTGGAGAAGGCTATGGAGCTGGTGAGAAAATGAGAGGTGACATGAGAACAGGAAGGAAAGGGGAAGGTTATGTCATTAGAGACTGGAATTCAATGTTTTGATGAAACTCCATGGATACAGGAAGGAGCAGGGCGGGTAAAAATAGCTAAATGAAAATGGTATGAGTTCCAAGAATTCAACTCTCTGTAAAGAAATATATGTTCTTGCTTAAAAACAGGCGGAAAAAGTTAAGTGTTTTTATGAAGCATTAGAAAGAATGAAGGAGAAAGGAAAGGGGCAAAATTTGCTGACTGCAATTTCTTTTTTTTTTTTTTTCCCTCCAACCAGAACTTTAAATTTTCTGTTGTTTTTGCACACATTTCATCCAAATCCTCAGTGGCTTGCTTCCCAAGAGAGAGAACACTTTTTCAGTAAAGTCGTCTCATCAGAAGACCTTGGAGGCTGTTCAAATGAGAGGGGTTTTTTGGGCTGAGCACATGCTAATGCTTACAGACACAAAACTCTCATTCCCTGACTGATACAAAACACTACTGATCATTATATGTGAAAATGGCCATAATGTATAGAATAGTTTACTTTTCAGGACTTAAATTTGTCCAAAGCCAGTAAGCAGTTAGATGGAAGTATCTACTTTTTTTTGTACTGAGTTGTATATGCTCACATCCCCCCCCATAGAGATTCACATCTTATCTATAAAAGCAAAAGCTCTTACTACAAGAAAAAGAAAGAAAATCAGCCAATTTACTTACTTAGATTTTGCTTTTGTTAATTTCTGAACAGATGGTAACATACCACAATGGAAGTTTTATAAAAATTTCCATCTTTTAACTGAATACAGGCCTGAAATTTTTCCCTGGTGAAAATGCGGAGCGTGAGTCATTAAACATGCTATGCGCTATCTGCATGGGATTTTCACTTACTGTATTCAGAAAAGTCAGAAAGCCATTCCATTACAGTAACTGCTTTTTTTTTTTTTTTTTCTCCTCCACCTGGGCAAACGGCCAATTCCATCATCTCAGGCTGAGCACTATGAACAAGGAAGGTACAGTCTGAGGAGGGATGTAATGCACAGACAAGGGGGGGGTATTGCTCCACAGTCCAAGAGCAGGACTCAATTTCTAAAGCTTGAACAATTGTCAAAAGAAGTGGCCTGAGTTATGATTTCTCCAGTTCAGTCTGAATTCACTAATTGAAAAGTTACAGCCTGGTTTTACAAGTGAGAGGTTATATTGCCTGCAGAGTGTTCAGCACCTACTGCATCTTGGCCCCAAATTATCATTATGGAGATAGAGAGTCTAAACTTAATCTTTGTTTGGACTCCATTTGAAATCTGGCACCGATTGCTATGGGACAAATAAGGCCCAGAGATGCTGAGTGTGATTTTTCTGCAGGTCTGCTGATTCGACCTTGGAGAGCTAGAGGAGTTCAAGCTCTCCAATCTATAGTACTGTTCATCTTAGTGAAGTTATAGAACTTTTCTAGGTGGGGGGAATATAAAGGGATTTTTACACTGAGGTTTCAAGGTGTTTGCAGAATCCCTTGGTTCTCTCCAGGGCCCTGACTGCAGTCCGCAATGCCTAGTCCTCAATGCACAGCATCTTCCTGAGGAGCACAGTGCTCATCAGTTTTGCCACCCTGCTCTTTCTTGCTATTGGTCTTTATAACACAGGTAAATCAGAATTACCTTGGAGAAATCAAATCCAGGTCTGAAATCTGCAGTTTGGAATTTCCTTTGTATCATCTCAAGGTGATATCCACACTCATTTTGGAGTGGAAATGTGAAAAAGGCCCCTTAGTTACTTACAGTAACTGCTGTGTTCAAAATGCAGAAGGATGGATGGATGGATGGATGGATGGATGGATGGATGGATGGATATATCATCTTCCAAAGTCTCTGTTGTTCAGGGAAAGATTAGTTCATTATTCTCAGTCTGTATGACAGTTAATGACATCTAAAAGAGAGGTGAATGGCATCTTGTTGGATGGCAAAGATAATATAGAACACAATTTCCCCTGAAGAAATAGCTCACATACCTTATATAATGAATGAGCTCATTTTGCCTGTGTTTGCCAGAAACAATAAAAGTTAGAAAATGTCCCAGTAATTAAAATAAAGTGTTACCCAGATTTATGGTGAGAAATGTGAAATGTCAGGCAATTGAGTGCAGCTCCACACTCACAAATAAGCTTCACATTCGTTAGAACAGGTTGCATTCATTACTAAGAACAGTGTGGGTCCAGTGCTAGCCCCAGAAGGCAATGAATGGTTTCTCCTGCTCAGGGAAAGAAAGCAGAGGGGAGGGAAAGGTGCCAGCTGGCATGTTAGCTGATGGATCTTGGGTCCTAGTGGTAATGCTGCAGTGTGCGCAGTACAGACATGATCATTGCTTCAAGATGGGCTTTGGATTACATGATGGATAGTAGGAAGGAGGCAGAGAATACCATTCTCAGACCTGCCCTGTGCAGAAAAATCTAGTAGAAATTTCTGAAAGGGTGGAGATGAAAAAGAGGAATCTAAAGCAAGATCAGCCTTTCCTGCAATCCTTCCTCTCACAGTCACTGCTTTTTTTTTTTTTTTTAAATATAAATGCTATACCTATGAGTAGTATAGAAGCTTGTGAATATGAGTTCATCACTTGCTTAAAATAATCTTTAACCCTAATTATTCTGGAGACCATTTTTTTTGTCAGAGGGCCACATAAGACAAGTGAAGGGCGTCTGATCTGTGTAAGTACTATTGCATATAGACATAGCGAATATTGAAAGTGTAGAACTGCTGGAAACAGAAGTGAAACTCCCTGAAAGTCTATGGGGTAAGCTTATTTGAGCAGTACCCCTGCAAGTCATGCCAAAACACTGCAATTGCCTTTCTGCTCTGTATAGCTAGAAGAGGGTAGACTGCTGAAATGTCCTTCTGCTGGGACACAGGGATTGTGATACTGAGAATCCACTGCCTTTAACATCTCTTGTTGCTAGCTTTTCACTCCTCTTTTCTGACATAGCTAATTAAAAATTGAAGAAACTTGAAATGAAAATGCTTTACATAAAAGCTAGTCTGACAATGTAGGCTGTTTAGAAAGTAAAACGTGTCTTTTACTGAAAAAGAGAATGGGGCAATGTTAGGGCACAGGCACTTCAGTGAATATTTCTTGTGGAGGACTGTCATTACCTGATTCTACCAGACTGAAGGTGTCTGAAGAGTCTGGTGCAAAAACCCACTTGCCTTGCCCACTGGAGTATGAAAGAGGTCTTATGGACAAAACTAACAAAGCGCCAAAACCTTCTGTCTTTTAGTGCTGGATTCTTTTCTCACATAAATTTCATTTGGGAATAGTTCTAGGAATACCAGTGGAGTTTTGTTAGAACAAAAATAGTCATTAAGTTAAAGCAGTTGATTTTAACTTGGTCAAAGATTCGCGTTCTGATAAAGATCTGCAGAGTGGCCTTAAGCCCGCTGTGTATCCTCTCTGTTCTTCAGTTCCACATCTGTAAAATGACAGTATGAATTTGTTTCTTTTTCGTTATGTGCTTGTAAGAAAAATCTCATTATGCTAATGAGGTGTGGGCATGCTTTAATCACAGGTTCATTCAGAAAGCCCATAAATAAAATAAATATGAGATCAACCCATAAGAATTTGTGAGGAAGGAGTAGTAGAAAATCCAGATTTTTGGGACAGCACGTTCTGAATTACTGAAGTGATGATGCAAGCACTTATCTCCATAGAGCACCTAGTGCTCTGTGTGTTATTTATAGGAGACACAGGCCTTTAAAATAAATTGCAGGTTCATATGTCAGACCAGCAGATAAAGGATCACTTTACAAAGGTTAGATATCATAAATTTCAGGCAGACTGTGGGGTTCATTCCCTGCTATGATTTTGGATCTTAAGCTGTTGTAAAGAATGTACCAAAGAACATGAGAAAAGAGACTAGAATCAGAAGCCTTAGTGATAATGCAACTAGCAGATGATAAGGTCTTACAGCATCTTTCTAGCAAAGGCACACTTAAGCGTATCAATATTATTTGCAAAATATGGATACCATGATGAGTAATTATCTCAAAGATGGAAGAGATTACAGAAAAGTTATGTGAATTCCTCGGAGTCTGTGAGAGGCTATTGAGGAAGGGAATGTTTAGCCTTAGATTTGCACATGGGTTTCAGGTGAAATGGAAATGAGGCACTATTAATCGCACCATCATGCAAGTTGATACATGCTAGTTGTAGAGCCCAGCTCTGCTGGTTGCCCTTTTACTCACCACAGCAGCTGCAGCAGATCAAATCAGTATTCCCACAGCTTCTCTGCATGATAGAGTGTGTGTGGGAGGGCAAGGGAGGGGACTTAACCCACTTTGTTTTGGTGAAGCTCAAAGCTGAAGTTTTGCTAATCAGTAACTCCTGTAGTGCAAGGTTGGCACACTCATTTCCTTTGATACTGATTGCTTTGGGATACACTAGATGGCTATAAGACCTGAGCTAGGGGAGATACTTTGCTTAAGTCCTAGGTTTAACTTTGTCTTAAATGTGTTGATTTTCCTCCCTAGAATGGTGATGGAGACCATTTGGTCATAGCTTGCGTAAGAGCCATGCTAGGAGGAAATGTTGAGGGTGGATAGAAACAGCTCAGTTGCTGTTTTTACAAGGACAAGGCTTTGGCTTGGTATTCTTATCCCTTCTTCTCTTGGATGTGCATGCTCTGCCTTTTTTGCTTATTGCTGGATATGCTGAGAAATGAGAGATTCTGTGTTAATATAAACAACAAAAAGTCTGTGCGGCCCTGAGTCACCTAACAGGACTATTCTGTAAGCTCCTTTGGGAATTCCAAGAGTTCCAGCTTGTATTCCCCTCTTTGGTTCTGACTTTTGCCAGTAAATTAATTTTTTTTTATTGGCAGTAGCAAGCAAGTATTTTTATTTTTCTTTTAATGAGGTGTTTGGCAGCGTCCACTGGGGCATGTAGGTACAGAGTGTGGGGGTGGGAGGGGCAGCCCTGAGCAACATACCAGGCAACTTGGCACAAAAAAAATCTAAAAGATGGAGAGCTCTTTCATGTGCTTTTAACAGCCCCTCACCTTCTGTGTTTCCTAGGATGCCTGATGATTTCTTGCAGTTTAAATGTGAATTTTAGGTGTGCGACCAAGTCATGTTTTAAGCAGGTCATATGTTCATTACATATATTAATCATGGATGGATGCCCATTAGTCAGTCTGTGACCATTCAAGCCAGTTCTTAAGTTCAGTAGAGCAGAGAGCTCTTGTTCTGAATAGCCTGCTGAACCCTATTAGCTGCTACGCTGGCCAGCACTAGGCACTGCTGGAGCAAAGAGCAGCAGTTGCTGTAACCTGAGCTTAAAGGCTGAATCTTATCCTAGATGATTATCCTCTGAGGATCAGGAGCAGAGAGGAATCCGAGATGTATATTGATCAAGAGGTTCTGTACTTGGGAAAGAATTAGAAGATATAAAAGGGGATGGGCTGTGGAGCTGACAGGAACTGAGAACTGGGAATGGGGTTAAGAAAATAATTGTGAATAGGGTTAAGAAAATAATGATGACTTCTGAATCCATGAGATTCTCTCCTTAGTGGTGGCAGAAGCTGCTATGAACGTGGTAAAATATAATCAGTTAGCTGAACTAAACTCATAAAATATATCATAGCTAGCTGCCATCACTGAAAAGATCAGATATTAAACCAGTATGTTTGGCAGAGGAAGGAAAGGCAAAGCCCTGGAGAGGAGCACCATTCTAGAGAGCAGTTGCTTTATTGTCTGTGCCCAGGTCATGGATGCTATAAGGGAAGAAGATAAGATCTCTTTGGTTTTACATGTGCCTGCTTTGTGCATATGCCTCAGAGCATGTTTCCAGCAGTCCTAAATTCTGTCACTTTGAGTTTATTCCTTGGTCTTGAGTTTCGCTCAAACTCTAGAAGATTGTATGTGGCACAGTTAAGCTGGCTCTACCTTCCAGGAGGTGGAGGTCAGCCCCGTAGCTCCTTAGCCTTTGTTTGAAATACACAACTTGGGCATTTTCACTGAAACCACATAGCATGGCAGGATTGGGAATAACCTGTGAAAGGGGAGCTCTGCTTTTCTGCCCTCACTCTGGACTTGCTGTCTCAGTCTTCCCATGATTTGGACCCTACAAGACCGTCAAGCTTCTGGGCAACTGAAGGTAGAGATGCTGCAGGATTGCAGTTTGCTCTATGCATTGGATTCTCTTTTTAAACCACCTTCAAAATTTGGCTCAAAGAAATGAATGTCAGAGCCTAATTTTTTTGACTTGTACTATGTTGTAGCACTGTTACCTTAGACATACAGTTACAAATCACATCTTTCAAGTCATATCTTTAAAGGAATCACTAAGATTGCACATCCTAACTGAAAATCAAGACCATTGTTCGGGTGCTTAATGTTAAGACCTTAGGTCTGATCTTTATTGCCATAAAGCCGATGTTATGGTCTTGAAAAAACAAAAAGAAAAGATTTTCAGGCATGTTTAGGGGTCAAAACAAGTTTTTCAGGGAGCCTTAATGTAAAAAACAAAAAAAAAGACTGCATTTCTTGTACTTTTCAGAAACTTGCTGCAATAGCACTGAGACAGCATATGGGTCTTAGAAGGTGATATGTGGTACAAGCACTCAGTAACTTTTCCACAGGTGGATTGTGGAGGCTACAGTCATCCATGCTCTCTCCCAGGAAGAGAACAGATTTCAGTCAAGGACATGACAAGGTGCCTGTTTCCTCAGCCAGTGGTGGAAGGGGCTGGAGAGTGACAGCAAGGTGAAGCACATGTTGTTCTGTGCCATCAGGCAAGTGAAAAAATTCCACCTGCTTGTTTTTTGCTGCTCTTTGAATCAGGCTAGAGACAGTAAATGAAATATGCTGCTGTTCTGTTAGTAATTTTATATATGTTGAATGGCTTTATGAGGAGAAAATGATCACTAAACCCTGAGCTCATTAGCTTATTGATCCAAATACTGATGATGGATTTTCCCTATAGCCAGAACACTGCAGTAAGATTCACAGAGGGTGCCCTAGGAATGCCAGAGGAACCCAGATTCAGTTCCAGCTCTGCTTCCCATGTGCTTTTTTGAGGGTGGAATTCCCCGCTGGAATGACCTCCTGCTTATCCTGTTATCCAAGGTTATCTTAAGAAATCCTCATCAACTGCCAACTCATGTAACTCAGCAACTTGAGGAAGTTTTACCTATATACCACCTCCCCACTTAGTCTCATAATTACCAATTTTGGTTTTACTGCTCCCAGAATAGATCTTGCCACTACTTTAAGAACAGTAAAAGCCTAAAACAACCTTATAAATGAGCTGTTAATATGTAAATCAAACCTGTAACCAGTCTGTATGAAGTGTAGGATAGGGGGTAGATTTTCGAGGCTGTGCAGCATCCCAAAGCTCACCTAGAGCATGGTAGGACTTGATAGGTGGTAGATACCATGGAAGTCCCAGCCACCTCACTGAGCTCTTGGGCCTGAAAGGCATTGTCTAAATAGTTGATTTTTCCATTAATTAAAAAAAAAGAGAACATTTTTGTTGACATGAGTCCATTGCTGACCTTCTCAGACAGTGAAATATATTCTTTGGTTCATCTTAAATATGACTGATTCATGCAACCTTTTTTTACATGTGATTTTTTAGATGTTTTAAAATTCACTTAGTACATATCGAAGAGAAATACGTACCAAAAAATGTGGTCTCTTTTAAAAGAAACGTTTCAAAATTTGTTTTAGCCCAGAAGACAAGAAGTTGATACACATTTGTGAAATAATTTTCTGTTAAGTGGAATCTGTTTGATGAAAAATGGAAATATTTGATTGCACCTGACTCTCAGATATGTCTTTTTCAACTGAGAGTTTAAAACCTTATTCTGCAGATTCTGGATGGTTTGGCATTCACCAGCTTCACTGTAAGGGAAATGATCAATGAAAATGATGACCTTTAACCGATAGTCTCTAGAGGAAAGGAGGGAAGGAAATATCCTGGTCATGCAGAAATTGTTTTACTTCAGTACTGGAATGTCACAAATAGAAATGAATATGCACAATAGAAGCATGGAGGAATTAGATGTTCGCTGCTATAAAGAACTGACTGTCTAACATGAGCTACAGTAGGGAATTTTGATGTGTCACATTTTCACCCATGCTTTTATTTTTCACTTACTTTTGTTCTTCACAATCTTCCAATCGGCCCTTCCCAAATGTTTTGTCAGATAGCTGCAATATGCAGTATGGTCCTTGATAATCCCTGTTCTTTCTGACTAAGCAGGGATCTAAAACCAGAAGGATCTGGGGTAAATTCGTTTAGAATATACTTTTCATATGCCTATATAAACATATGCATAAACATGATATCCTCCCCTCGGGGAATGCGTAAAAGGTGGGACATGATACTTGTGAGAGGCACAGAGTTCTGCAAATGAAGGCGGTCGGGAGGGAAACGAATTGCCTGTTAAATATGGAAAATGGAGTCTGCTTTTTGTTCTGGGCCTTTGGAATCTGTGGGTGGATTGGAACTGGCAGGCAGGGAGCAAACACCCACCCACCATAGGGCTGTGTGGTTCAGAAGTTTACAAGAGTGTTTGTGTTCCAGGAGCTGTTGGCCTTGAAGCCAATGGAGAGGGGGAGGAGAAGAGGGAGAGAGTGAGAAAAACTGTGGTGTTAGGGCCCTTCCTCCGAGATATTTTTCCCCTCTCCTTTTTCCAGCTAGAGGGCTTTGGAACTGGAGCAAGAGAAACGGTTAGTGGGGGAAAGATTAATATGGTTTTAAGATGTGCAGTGCTCACAGTTCGTCGTCAGGGGAGGCAGAGACTTCAGAAGCCACCGCCACCTTAATCCCAAATGAGAGCTCTTGTCGCTCCCCCTTCTCCTGCCCTGCTGCTGTTTAATTCTGCAGACTCTGTGGGACATAAAGAGCTGGAAGTTTTACTGTATTGTTACTGCAGGAGTTGAAAATTGGTTTCTGTCCCATCGTGAACTGAGGTTCAGAAGCTGCCACTCTAATTGGTCACCATCTGGATATTGCAGATACAGAAACTGAGGCACAGAGAGACTAAACAACTTGCCCAAGGCAACAGGAAGTCTGTGGGAGATCTGGGAATAGACCCCAGATGTCCTGAGTTTTCTGTCTTAACCACAAGACCATCCTTCCTGTCTTTTTGGTAGTCCCCTCTGCTTCAGGAATTCTGTTTATGGATTCCACCCATAAACAATCTGCTGCATGATCCAGTGATTTACTTGCATAAAAGAGTCATTTGGAAGGGAAAATGGCACCTCTCTTAAAATGAACTGCAGCTACTTCTGTCCTTTCTTTCTAAGGGGTAAAGGAGAGGGGATGCAAAAAAAAAACAACCCACCCCAGCTTCCAGGGCTAAGAAGCTTCTCCACTGCTATCCAAACTTCCTGCAAGCTTTAGTTTAGTTCCTTAAAAGAACCAGGTACTCCATACATGATGTTTGAGTATATCTGGCCATTTATATTTTAGTGAGTTAAAAAAAAATGATGACTGAAACGGGACTAAATCCATCTAGGGAGTTATTCTGCTGCTGTTCACCATCGTATCCAAGTACCTTCCGTGACAGTTGGTTCGACTGCCGTATCCCTAACGGACTTTGCTCTGCATCTGGCACTTCTCCCTTGTCATAGTTGGCACTTTTCTAAGATGAGGCTGAAAGGTGGGAAGAGTTTTCTTCTTAATAAAGCACACTCTTTGGTCTGGAAATGATGGAACGGATGGACTGTCACAGATGTCCTTCCTATTATCAAAAGGTGCCATACATAGTTTCCAAAGAATATTATTGAAAATTATTCTTAATTAAAACCTTTTAGATACCTGTTAGTGAAGAACTAGCCCTGCTTCCTCTTTAGCATCAGGAATCAACAAGGACTGCATGGCCTAGATTGATAGATCACACTTTTAGACCTTGGTATTGTGGTAATTTCTAAAAATTCCACTCGTGGATCGGTAAATCTATGTGCAGTGCATTGTATAAACAGAACCTCAGAGGGTACATCTTGCCATCGATGGCTTTCTATAACAAAGCAGTTTGGTAAAGATTCTCCAAGTGTCTTTCTCTCAGCACGTGAAGACACAACTTGGACCAATATGTTTGGTTCTTGCCGTCTCTGAGCTCCCCCATAACTTTAGGGCCTGATGTCTAAGTTGGGTATGCAAGAGTGGGTTCCTCTCTGGAGAAATGCTGATTCAGTTGCAAGATCAAAGTTCTTTTGCAACTCTGGCAGCACTTTTCTTTACTCTGAATGAGTTTTCAGAATATAAAAATACAAATATGAGAGCTTGCTGCACTCCCTGCCCCATTACACTGATGCTGAGTAAATCATAACGGCTTGTTTTCTGCTTGCTCTTTTAAACAGTGTTTGGATATTTGTCTACTTGTTCCTTCTGTTTTGTCCTGATCTACCTGTTTTTTTCTGCCTTTATAGGTAATTTTTGGTTTTTTTTTGTTTTTATGGTAAACTTTCAAAGGAGACTCTTCAAATGCTCAATTTCTGCATTACTCGGTGTGGCCGGATTCTATCCTATGAACGGGGCTTAAAGTCACTGTTGCATCACAAACGATATGTTAACAGTTGTGTTGGTGTAGAACTGCTCTCCAGCCTATTTTTGGGGGGGGACCCACAGCAGAGTGTGGAGGTAACAGGCGTGGTCACCTTTCCAGCTTGTTTCTTACGTTTGCACTTAGAATATTTTCTAGAATTCTAGCTGTGCAGCCCATGGGGGGGAAGAGGGAGAAGCCCCATTTTCTTCTCCTTTGAGATGTGACCCGAAGGGAGAGCAGCGCGCGCCTCACTCCCGGCGGGAACCGCACAGTCCCGCGCGCGGGGCCGGGCCCGCGGCCGCCGTCGCGCCTCGCTCGGTAGAGGGCGCTCGCCTCCGGGCCGGCCGCGGCGCCTGGGCCCGCCGCACCGCCGGGGTCGGGGCAGGGGCGCGGAGCCGCCCGCCTGCGCGGAAACCGCGCGGGTTTCTTGGCCTGAATGCGCCTCGTTCCCGCGGTGAGGGCTCACACTGTGAGCCACACCTGTGCGACTGTTGTGCCTCACGCCCCTTCCGCGTGTCAGGCGTCGCGTGTGACACGTGTGTCGGGAGCGGGGCGCGCAGCGCGGGGTCGGTGCGGTGCGCGGCTCGCCACGTCGTGCCTCCCGCGGGGCGCGCTGCTTTCGCCCAGAAATTGCGTTGGCACGCCTGCGATTTCTGCTCCTAGAGAGGGGCGTGTGCTCGAAGTTGAACTTAGGCGTTGTAAGCAGGTTTTGCGACGGAGAGGTTTCTGGGTTTGTCGGGTGATTTTTTTTTTTTTTTTTTTTTTTGGTGGCCTGCTGGCACTTGGTGCGCGTGGCAGCCGCGTTTTCTCTCGTTCCCTTTTTTTTTTTTTTTTTTTTAATACCGCTGCCCAGCCAGCGAAGCGGCGAAAAAAAACCCTCGCCCTACCGCCCCTCCTCGGCGGCGCGGCGGTCTGTGAACCCAGCAGTTTACCCGCCCGCCCGCCCCGGCGCCGCCGCCCGGGGCCGTGCCGCGCGCCCGCCGGTGCAGAAGCCGAGCGCGGAGCGGAGGGGGGAGGCGGGCGCTGTTCCTGGAAGAGCCCGGCCTGGGGAGTTGGTCACATTCTTGGCTGGGATTCAATGACTGAGGCAGACACCAACAAACAGAGGGGGGGAGGAGGAGGAGGAGAAGGAGGAGGAGGAGGAGGAGGAGGAGTGAGGGAGGCTGAGCCAGCCTGCATTAGCTCAGCTCTCAGGCACTCTCAGTCTCCGCTGGAAAGAGGAGCTGGGAGGATGTGCGCTCTGTTACCGCGGCTCCCCACGGCACGCCGAGAAGACCGAGAGGAATAAGGGAAGAAAGGCGAAGCGAGAGACGAGGAGTCCTCCCAGATCAAGCTGAGGGACCACGAGGGGGAAGGGAGCCTGCTCGTTGCCCGTCCGAAGCCCCCGCGCCGTCTTGGAAGTGCCAGAGATTTGGGCCTTTTCCTTTTCTTCTGCGTTGTTCCCTTCCACAGCCCAAGCTTTCTTCCTCCTCCTGCTTTTTACTTTCCTCCCCCGCGCCTTCCTTTCGGTGGATATGGACAGAAGGGTGATTACTGCAGAGAAGCAGCAGCCGCCAGAACATATTTGAGCCCGTGGTGCTGGGAGCGTGGCACAGACTTTTTGTATTTCTGTGGGTGGCGTGTGTGTGTGTGAGTGAGTGTGTGTGTGTGGTGGAGGTGTGGGAGGCGGGATTGGTTTGCCTGGGGGGTTGGCTGAGGGGGTGAGTGCTCGGATGAAGACCTCTTTTTGCCGTGACTCTCTGCTCCATCGGGGCAGCTTGGAGACTTGGAGGTTTTGAAATTGTAACGAACCAAGAGAAAAGAAAGAAGAGAGAGAGACACGCATACAAAAGGATTTATTTCCTATTCGTTAGTGGATTGTTAAACCTGAGTGGGAAGGAGAAAAAAACAAGGGTGGGTTGTTTTATTTTGTTCGCAATTTTTTTCTTAAAAAAAATCCCTTAAGTGGATTTGTACCAGGGTGGAAGATAACTGGGGATTTTTGTTGTTTGTTTTGGGAATAGAAACTAAAAAATGGAGACTGTAAGTAGAAGCAGCTTCCAGCCTCATCCAGGACTGCAGAAGACCTTGGAACAGTTTCATCTGAGCTCTATGAGCTCCCTGGGTGGCCCTGCTGCTTTCTCAGCACGATGGGCACAGGAGATGTACAAGAAAGACAATGGCAAAGACCCAGCAGAACCTGTACTGCATCTGCCCCCTATCCAGCCTCCTCCGGTAATGCCTGGTCCCTTCTTCATGCCCTCGGACAGATCCACAGAGAGGTGCGAGACCATCCTGGAAGGGGAAACCATCTCCTGCTTCGTGGTGGGTGGAGAAAAGCGGCTTTGCTTGCCCCAGATCCTGAACTCGGTGCTCAGGGACTTCTCCCTGCAGCAGATTAATTCGGTGTGTGATGAGCTACATATTTACTGCTCCAGATGCACTGCTGACCAGCTGGAAATCCTCAAAGTCATGGGCATCCTGCCCTTCTCCGCTCCTTCCTGCGGGCTCATCACTAAAACTGATGCTGAGAGGCTTTGTAACGCCTTGCTTTATGGTGGCACCTATCCTCCCCACTGCAAGAAGGAATTCTCTAGCACGATTGAGCTGGAGCTCACAGAGAAGAGCTTCAAGGTGTATCATGAGTGCTTTGGGAAGTGTAAGGGACTCCTGGTGCCAGAGCTTTACAGTAACCCTAGCGCTGCCTGCATCCAGTGCTTGGACTGCAGGCTGATGTACCCACCTCACAAATTTGTGGTCCACTCTCACAAATCGCTGGAAAACAGGACTTGCCACTGGGGCTTTGACTCTGCAAACTGGAGATCCTATATTCTCCTCAGCCAGGATTACACTGGGAAAGAGGAGAAAGCTAGACTGGGCCAGCTCTTAGATGAAATGAAAGAAAAATTTGACTATAACAACAAATACAAGAGGAAAGCCCCCAGGGTAAGTGATGCCTTTAATTTTAAAGGGGGTGGGGAAGAAAAAGGAATTTTCTATAATTTCGGTAACATTCGTTGATACACCCAATTTGTTACCAGCTGCTTTCCCTTTGACTCATTTAGCAATCTAATCGTGTTCTTAATTCTCACCACGTGTGTGTTAATGTAGACGAGCAGTGTTTGAGATGGCACCTTTTTTCCTCTGGTTGTGTTCTGAACACGGTAGTTGGAGTTTGTTTAAATTATATATGTGTGCTTGCATCTCTTAGTATACATGGAACCTGATCTTTTAAAGCCATCACGCTACTCCAGACTTCAGCAGGAAGTATGTGATTTCGCGTCTTACAGAGCTTCAGTTAGGGGTCAAGACAAGGAAGAAGGCAGAAAAAAAATAAGTTACTGATCTCTCTAGGCGCAAATATATACGATTTTCTGTTCAACCGCGTGCCGCCGGGGATGGAGGTGGGGGCTAAATTGTTTAAATGCTTGTGCTGAAATAAAATGTGGCTGCTAAGAAAAAATCCTGACATTAATGCAGGTTACTGGTGTTGAGATTAAGTGTGCGGAACGGGAATGGAGAAGTCTCTGCTTTTAGAGTATCCCTGTGGAGTCTGAATCTCCCCACCAGACGGGCTTTTGTATGCTGGATTCTGTATACATTCGGTAAATGAATCTGTCTAGGGCCAGCTGCAGCAGCCCCTTAAGGTATGCCATGCCGTGCTGAGCCAGACAGCTAGAGCACATTTTTTTTTTTTAGGTGTCTTTTGTTTTTCTTTCGGTCTGAGCTGCCTTTGGATCCCAGAATCCCCGGTGTGTGCGTGGGAGGCAGCCTTGGCATCTGGCACCGGTCCTGATCAATGGGCAGCGGTGCCACCAGGCCTTGAGGACTCGCCTGCAGACACCGGGATGTCTGGCTAGCTGGCTGGCGAGGGGGCAACGGGCTGTGGGATGCGCAGTTTGCTTCCTTCTCCCCCCCCCCGCCCTGCCCCCAGTATAAGGTTAAAGCAAACTCTTGCTTACTTTTATACTGCAGGTTTGTTGGTTGGATTCTGCCTCATCTGCTAGAGATTTCCGAACTTTTCTGTGGTTTTATGTGTCTGGAGTGGACGGGCAATGACACAAGCCTCATAAAGAGAAGCAACGTTTAAAGCCCACTGAGAATGTTCAGTAAAATTCTTCATTAACTCACCAAACACCTGTTTAAAGGGGCAGACGCACACTCAGACTTAAATAAGAGATTTTATTTATAAAAAAAGCAATAAAAATACCTGACCAAACCCCAGGATTTTTAAAATATCTTGCGCAAACAATGCAGCCGTTCCTACAGCCAGCCTAAAAGGCCTAGTTATCCCGTTTGATTGCGTTTTTTGATTAAGGAGTAGACTCTCACTCCTTCAAGTTCCAGTTTCTCTCCTGGTCTGGTGCTTAGCCCCCGTTTCAATCCTTGTCCTCGCCCCTCCTTTTCCTCCCGCAGGAGTGTCAGAACCGCTGTGACAAAGCTCGGCTGTAATGAGCCACATTATCTCCGTGGTTGGAGGTGGATGTGTTTTTAATGGCTTGTCTATTCTCCGTCAGTCATGTGCTAAGATGGAATGGTGGGGAAGATGTATATGCATGTCTCCGAGAGGAGAATACGGCTCTGAAAGTGGAGGCATTTTTCTCCTTGGGAAGTGAATTTTCTAGGGGGTGCTTCGTTTGGGAAGCAAAATTAAGAAGTCTCCACGTTCTTGCTCCTAAAAGGTACTGCGTCCCTAGCCTGGTCATTTCCAGAGTTTAATTAAAATGAATGTGAGGAGAGGTGTGCTTTCCTTTTCTTACAAGGCTTTTACGGCATTCTCTTCACTTGTACGATTTATCCAACACCCCAGGTGAGGTTGCAGGGGTAGAACAGGATAAGATTACTAAGTCTTGACTTTGCCTGATTCTTTTGGTGACCGTTTAACAGGTCCTAGTTCAGAACATGGCAGGCACCCTTCCCCCAGCCTCCAAAATCTGCAGGCAGCGTAGCACTTCTTGCAGAGTGAATTCACGATCCCTAATAATGGACGCCCAGAATTATGTAAGGAAATTGTGGCCATCTATTTCTCAGAAAATTCTGCCAAAAACCTGTCACCATAAAATGTTAAGTCTCCTACATAGGTTCATTTGGGAGGTGGCAAGTTTGATGGGGAAGAAGAGAGTGGTGTGTGCTCAGATGATGGGGTAGAGAAAAAAGAACGCTTTATCATACATCCTATGCAAAACTGGGCTTAAGTTTCAAGGCTTTTGAGCTGTCTTCAGGGCTCTCCTATTAATCTGGTGCAGTCTTGAGGAGGCCCCTGATAGTGCTGGCAGAGTTTTGTACGCTTATCCTTCCTTTTTCTGAAGTCTTTTTCCATTGGGCTTAGCCAACGGATATCATATGCTAAGGTCATTTGTGTTGTAGCAGTGTGTGCAGATAATTACGGAGAGATTTAATCAGGCTCTAAGATTGGTAAGCTGTGGCCAGGGGCAAGTAACATTGGAGTAAAGTTTAGATGCCTAGTAAGGAAATGAAAGAATGGTCCCATGTCTGCGTCTGTGTGTTTGTGTTAATTACTGTCAGTCTGTGTGGGTTTTGTGTGTCTGTTGGGCTCTGTGTCTGTCTGTCTCTGGATGAAAGGGTGAAGCATATGTGTCTTTGTGGTGGTCTTCCTTTTTGATGTAGATCTCTGCATTGCTTTGTTCTATTTTATATAGAGGTGTTTGTGTGTGGTGTGTGCTGTAATCTGCTGTGTCAGATACTTGGTCTTCTACTTTCAAGAACGGGCTTTTTATCAGTTTCTCCGTTTACTTGTGTGTGTGTGTGTGTACACATCGATTTGTGCGTTGTTTTCCCTGGGGCTCTGTTAGTATGATGGTAGCATGGAATACATGTGACCATTCTTACGGTTGTTGAAGCAGTGAGTTTTGACCTTTTTGTGTGTCTTCATGAGGTTCATGTGGTGAGGTACGTAGATTTCTGCCAGCACAACTCTGCCTTTTAAGGGTTTGACTTAAATGGAGGAGCTGGGTTGGCACCAGCCCCTGTTGCAGATTCAGCGTACTGGCAAAACTGCCTTTTTTTCCTGTCTCTTTTTTTCTTTTTTTTTTTTTCCCCTCCCCTTTTTTCCTTGGTGTGGTTTTAAAGCATTGCTACAAGGCATAGCTTTACCGAGATACTTCATTCCCAACATGTATTTCTATGTTCATCAGATATCTATTGTGCACATCTATTCATCAGTATCGAGAGATAGATACACAGATGCAGAAATACTGTCTCTCAGTTGCCCTGGTTCGTTGAACAAGATGCATGTTGCCTGGTTTGCCACTTGCAGAAGCAGCTTTGGTCTGGATCTGTATGAAATCAGCAAAGGGTCTTAACCAGAAACCGGAGGGTATTGTGACAGCTGCAGCCCCTGCTAGAGCAGGAAGCATAGAGGCCTCAGCCACTTTCATTACCCTCTTCTAAAATTTTGAATTTTGTATCCTCTCTGTTGATCCTTGGATGAGTGAATGACCTCCCATAAGCTCTTTCACTTTCCTGCCACTTTCCCAGAGCACTTTCTTTTCTTGAGCCATATGATAACTTCTCCAGGAAGGACTTTGCATCCTTCCCTGGGTTTTCCACCTTCTCGCATGCCTGCTTTGTTTTCTCTCTGGTCTTTCAGAGTCTCCATGCACCAACACAGCTTTTACTTGAGTGGGTGTCCTGTTTCCCTACCTGTCTCTCATTTCATCAACCATTACTGACATGGAGCACAGCCATTACATTCTGGGGTATTTCTAGAAATCTAAAATGTGAATAACCTGACAAGGTTGCAAAACAGGGTCCTAGAAATCTGTCATCAGTGCCAAAGCCTTTTTCTTGAGCTCAGCAGCTGGTGCATGTTGAGTGTTCACTTGCGGGTATAGATTTGGCCTTGGTGTGTCTCTCATACTCTCTTTCCACTTCTGTGTGACAGACAGCTCCCTGCTTTCTGAACAGCAGTATGCCTCCGCTGTGATTGAATTAGTTCAAAAAGCAGGCCTGAAGGCTTTGTTGGTTGCTATTTCCAGTAAAGGAGGGTGGGTTCAACTCTGTCCCTTCTGCACGCTTCATTTTTTTCATTTTTAAATATTGAACCTAGCAACGTTTTGACAGTGCTTTCATATTTCCTACCTGTGTGCCAGACATCTGTATGTTCAGCAAAACAGTGTGTGATCAGACCCTAAGAGAATAAGAGAGCTCTCCTTGCACACGTGTGAACACACCCACACACACTAGCACTGCAGTGTTCCCACGGTTCGAGTCCCAGCAGCACTTCTATGAAGTAGCTGGAAGCTAGAAGCAGCATTCTGGGTACTGACACACAAATGAGCACATAAGGCCTCCCACTTTATTTCACAATGCCTACCAACCCGGTGCTGCCACAACATGCAGCTTTCTCAGCTGGAGTAAGGTTTAGCCAGGTCAAGTGTGCAGCCAAATCAAAGAACAAAACTTGCTGGAAGTGAAATAGCGCAGCACGGACCAAGGTGTAGGGTAGCTGTGGGCTTTCAGGTGCTGCACAGTGGTTGCTGTGGGTACACTTGAAATGCTGCAGTAGTAGAGCTAGAATGTGCATCTTTCTGTATCCAAAAGTCCTGTCTTCTAGCAGTAGGAACCTTATTTATTTGTTAATAGCATATATCCTATGGTAGGTGTAGCAGAGAGATTCTGACTGGCCCTAACTGGCTTTCAGACTGTTGGCTGGATTTATTCTTTTTGGTACAAACTGACTTGATAAATACTCTTGGAAAATTTTGCCTAAGAGCTGAGGTTTCAATTGTTTATTCCATGGAGCAATGAAGTAATTTGATCTCTTACCTGATGTTCAAGAATTATATTAGAGATTCTCCAGTAGAAATTTTGAAGTCCCTAAAACAAAAATCTGGAAGCCTTGAGGCAGTAGTTTAGTTCAGAATCCTTTTGCAACTTAGAAGTTGAACTTCAAAAACAACACCACGCTTAAACAAAATCCCGTGTACCTGAGGAGATGTCAGTGTTTAAGCAGACATCAGCATTTTTTTCCCCAAGCGTGCGAACGGTTTTATAGATGTTGTAGATCGAGAACAAAGAAGCAGGTACGTGCATGTGTGTTAGACAAAGAATATGCTGCAAATAATGATCTAATGATGTTGAGTCAACTGTGGCTCTCCGCTGCCCCAGAATAGTTCCTGAATTCAGTCCTCCTGAATTAGGGAGGGAATTACATGCAGTGTCTTCTTTTGAAAATCACTGCCTGAAATATTTAAACATCTGCCTCTCCCTTCATTGTCTGGGCTGTCTCGCTTGCCTCTCCATTTCTGTGGTTTTGGGCCTGGGTGTATGTTCTGCCCAAACAGTAGCGTGCTTTGAAGATGTATGTAAACACAGTTTATTTTTTGGATGTGTTGGGAGCCTGACACCTGGTCTCTCTGCCAGGATATGAACATGGTTATCACTAGCTTGAGCTGACCGACCGATGAGGGTGTGTTTTCACTTGCTGAGAGGCGCGTTTAGATCAGTGTTGTAAAAGCATCTGGAGGCGTCTGTATGAGGCTGCTCAGAGCGTGTCTAGACAACGCAGTGGTTAAAATTCTGGCAGCCACTCGTACCTTATCTACACCTTCCTTGATTCTCAACACTTCTAGAACAGGGGGAGCTTTGGCGCTACATCTACGTGGTTGAGCCCAAGCAAGATTTGGGTATCTAAAGAGATGCATTGTCCATTCTTATTGAAAACTCTTGTTATTTTCAACTATTGGCAAAGTTATTTTGCCAAAGTTGAGGGGTCTGAATGGTACCGACTGCAGTAAGGAGTGGGCCGGCTGTCTGTTACTGGTGATAACTGATGATTGGAACTCACATTGCTGGCTTAGCTGGCCAGACTGCTTTGCCATTGCACAAAGAGTTGTGTCTCAATACGAGCAGTACTTGGACCCAGAAAATTTTTTAATTCTCATGTGTTTTTTTCTAAAAAAGACAGCGAACTTTGAACTTGTCACTGTAACTCTTGTTTAAAAGGAATTGTCATGGAACTGTTACGCTAAATCCAAAAGGGATTTCTTGGAAAGAAATTAGACCTTAGTCAAAAGTAACTTTGAATTGTAGAGACTCTGTCGATAGAAACCCGTCAGTTACTAGGCTAATCTATTTTAGGTGAGTGACCATAGAACACTTTATTCAAATTGGCCTTCACGTACAGGAAGTATTACTTCAGAATGTAGTAATATAGTGTGGTTTTATTTTAAATTCGTCAATTACAGTGTGCGTGTTAATGATACTTTTCATTGGATAATACCTACTTTGTTTGCATATGTTTTCTGAATCTGGGTAGTACACATTTGTAAATCTGCACCACTTTTTAAAATGCTATTCCACTCTCAGTCTCTAATACAGTCAGTATGTATGTTCTTGGAAAATAATTAGAGAAGCAAGTTTGCCCTGAAAAGATGTGCTCTGGTCCCTTACCTTCCTCATTTACACCTTGTGTAGTCTTGTATGTCTTTTATATTTCATTGGCAGTGTAGAGATTCAGATTATTACTAAAATCACCTGTTCTCATATCTTCTGGAACATATGAGGTTAATTTGAAGCTTTGGGGCTAGTTCTACAGTTGTCACTCAAACAATCAGCTGGCTTAGTAATTGGAACCAGTTCACCCACAAACCACAGAAGACTGATCGGACTTCTTCCTCTGTTGACTGACAGTACTTGCAGTCACAGAATAAAGAGACAGATTCTGCACCAGAATATATCGGTGTTGAGGCAAAGTAGATTCACGAAGCTTGTGGCCTCACCTGGCATTTACAGGACTGTGCCGAAGCTGAGAGCGAAACCTGTAGTTTTGCTACTGCAGTATTTTCATTTTGCTCATTAACGAGGTGTTGGTTTCAGAGCCCTTTGCTGGTGCTCTGATCCTGATGGATCTTACTGAATGGGGCGATAGTTTCTGCAGCAGGGACCTGGCTTCAGACTGAAAGGATTTTGTCTGCTGGTTGCTACACGCAATGCCAGGTTTTAAGAGTCTTCCTCTATTTAGGATTTGTCAGTTATTTTTTTCATCTTATTTTTTTACTGATGAGGAAATACATCTAAAGTTGGGATAAGGGTCAGCCTTTTTTTCTGATGCAAGTTCAAGGACAGTAAACTTGGCCTCAGAATTGTATCAGGTGCAGGGGCAGTTCTTCCAGTGTGCGTATTGCTGGTATTGGGCAAGCCTGCTGGCTGGTAGAGACTGGCCACTGCACTGAGCTAATTATTTTACTTGGACTTTTGGTTGGATGAGGTAACAAAAACACTAATACAAATTCAAGCTCTGATCCTGTCAGTGTTTCATGGACACAGAGCTCTGCTGGAAGCCAATGGGAATTCCCATGTGTGGAGCTCTTATCGTTGGCTCCATCTATGGTTTGGTTGCTACCACATAAAATTGGGCTTCTCCAAGCAGGGAATGTGTATTAAAGCAGCCTGATAAGCTGCACAGTCGTATGTTCTGTTAAATGAGACAGGTCCTGCCACCCTTACTCATGTTAAATAGTCTTTACTTGTTTTAACAGTCTTATTTAAAAAGTCAGGGAAAACGTACATGAGGATAGAGATTCTGTGTGTATGTAAAAATTGCAGCATCATTCTGTATGCTGGAGATAAACAGCAAAGGAGCTAATCAATAACTTGGTCTCTGGCTTTGTTGTTTATTGATTTATGTACAGTTACCTTTGCACATGTTTTGGAGAAAATGTGACTTTTATGTTTGGTTTTCTGGTTTGCTTTTTTTTTTTTTTTAATTGAAGCTGTTTCTGTTTTGGTATGAGAATCAGTTGCAGGAAGCACAAGAATTGCTTAGGCTTTAAGAATTAAAAGGCAGCAGCAACATTAACAAAATAAGAAACAAAATAAGATACAGCCTAGTGCTTGTCTTTTCCTGTGGAAGATTTCCGAGATATATTCAGAAGACGTGTACCCCTGTGCTTTGTTCCTCATCCTCTGTTCAGTCAATGGTATCGTTTTATAGAATAAGGTCATTGACTTGGATTGCTTCTTGGTTTCTCAACCCTTTTCACCAGCCAGTTTGTGTAATGTCTGTCTGAAACATTGAGTAAGGGCATTGAAATAGCAGACAGGATATCAAGTGTTCGGAAGTCTGGGTTAAGTATAACAGACAGTTCTGGCTGGTGAAAGGGGAGCAGCCCCTTGTGCTTGGTTACAGATCAGTCTCTGTGGAAACAGCAGACTCTGGTCTTTGCGTCCCTGTTACAGCTTTTCCCCTCTGTTCCCTCCACACCCATATAATTAATTGTGTGTGGGTGCACCTCTTTTCTAGAGATGTCTTCCTTGTTTCTTAGTGGCACAGAATTGTGTGTAATAATGTCTCTTTCTAAGGATTACATAAGTTGAAGATGATTTCTCCACTGGGAGAATTATGCAAGTTTAAACTGAAATGTATTTAGAAAGCTTTTATGTATGTGTTTTCTGACTCGCAATGCAGAGGGTGATTTATTTGCATCCTTAATTGGACAACATCTGTTAGGGTTGGAAGAAAAACCATTTCATATCTTTTCACTGTCATATCTTGCATTTTTATGAAGTCCCCTGCTGCCTCCACTTCCTACATTCCTGTGTTACAGGCTCCGATTCTTCATACCCAGGTAGAGTCAGCCAGGTACTCAAGCTGGATTTTTGGTGTTATGTGCCAGTGGTACTGTTAAAATCGCCAATAGGACCACATATTTTCTTTCAGTTTTTAGATTTTCTATAAGAAGTTGTTGCCTTTATTACCATTAAACAGTAGATAATGATGGTGAGGCTTCCCAATTCTGTCAGTGAAGAAAGAGTCTAAAATATTTCAGTACTGCTGCTCTTAGTAATCTTTGACCATTTAGTAGAAACTTCCCGGCTGCTTTTCAGCAAAATTAAACTGGTTTGTGTCACTTTAATACAGAAAAAAGCTACTGCAGTCAAGTGCGTTTATTGAACTTGAAGAGGCCAAAGTAACTTCTTGCTTAAATGTGAACTTCTGCATGAGGTTATTTGTGTGACTCTGTCGTGCAGTCCGAAATCTGGCAGCACAACCCTTATCCGTTTCAGTGGGGGGGCTGCACGCATCTCAAGAGCTGTCCATGCAGTTCACATGGCAGAAAGAGGATCATGATAGTAATTTTATTTCTATTATTATGTAATACTGGAGTGCTGCGTATCTTGGACTGCATATGTAATGCTTGTAGGTGCTGTTCCCAGGATCTAGTTAACAAAATTAATCCTGCTGAGTATTAAAAAATACAGGTTAAGCGGAGATCCTGCTGCTTACTAAAACAGAGATTATAGTAGCACCAATTAGAAGCAGTGAATTACTTAAAATAATTTTAAAACCTTCTGTAATTACTGAATTTCTCTAGGTTCTCTATTTTTTGACAACCCCAAAACCCCAAACCGAACCAAAAATCCTCAAGATTGTTCAGGATGACATATTTATACCAGTAAAATAAGTTTTATAGCTTTTATACAGAGTAATGGGCTAGAAAGGCAGAAAATAGACAATATTAAGGCTACAATGTGGTCTGATTTCAGTAACCTTCGTTGATGTCATGGATTTCAGATTTATACTTTTGTTGTTAAGAATTTCTCATGAAATTATATGTTAAGCATGCTTTTCTGAAGTACCATCATTCCACAGTTGAAAAACTTATGAGTTGAAAGATAATGGAGTGTCATTCAAGAAAAAAAAAAAAAAAAAGACTTCGCCATTCTTAACTCCCCACTAGCAGTTTCAGTTTATTCAGTGGGTGTGAATTATCTCACCCATGCTGGTATGATTTAGAAATATTCCTTTGAAATAAATGTATTTAGAGCAGTGCGGAGCTGCTGTGAGAAGTAAATCAGATTCAAAAGAGTACAGACTGCCGCATCAGGTCCGTTATTGGTATTTCTTTGTTCCCATTCGCTAACAAGAAACATGCCATGCAATGAGTCCTTGCACTAATATACCCAAAGATTTAGTTTTGTTTGGTTTTTTGCCTTTTTTTTTTTTTTTTCCCCCCCCACAACTGTATTTTTTTGCAAAACCAGTGAGGCCAAATAATCTTTGGAGCATGTTCAGCAGTAGATAGGGATATAAGTGGTGAAGAGGTGTGAAGTGCTCCATTATACTGATCAGTGGATGTGTTCAAAGGCCTTGGCCCTCACAGCATCCCAAATTAGGAGTTCCTTTTTTAAAAACTTAACTTCTAGAAATATATTTATGTGGAAATCTTTTTTATAGTGGCTTCATTGATCCTTCTTTAGCCCTATTGATTTTCAAGCAAAGATTGTGTATGTGATAGTACTAAATTCTGAAGGAAACCCCCCTATATATTAGCATATAATTTTTATATTTTAAATTATGATATAATTTTATTATATAAATTGTGTGAATACAAATAGAAAAATTGGTGATTTGGAGGGGAAAAGGAATAGAAGTGTTGGCAGTGCTGTAACTACTATTTGCTTGTATTTACCATATGACTTGCATCATTATTTATAGCATTAACTTATCCATGTGTCTTTTAAGTAAATTTGGTCTTTTTGCAGTATTTTTAACAATTAACCTAGCTGTGATGAGGCTTGAATGAATATCATCTGCACACCTGTTTAATATTAAAGATCAGGCATTCAGTGCTTTGTGGCTTTAGCTTGAAATTCAAGTTGCTTTGAGTCATCCCTTTCGTCTTTTGTTTGGGTGGAAAAAAGGAGTGGCAGTAAACGGCCTGCAGCTAAGAAATGAAAGAGTTGAATTAGGTTTTAGAAATGTTAGTCTTGGCATTTGGGACATTTGCATTTGTACAGATCGTCACGCTTCGCTTTATTTTGAGTTTAGCAGTTCAGTGCTCAGGATGAAAAATGTTACATATCTCTTTCCCAGTTACGCGACACATGCATACTACTCTGGAAGAGTGGGAAGGAGCTGGAGTGTGAGATGTGGTTTCACATGTCGACCAGATTACGAGTAATAGCAGCCTATGGATTATTGCCCCACCTGTAGTTTCCACGCTGTGCTGCACAACCAACTCAGTTTTCTTCTGACAGCAGCTTCTAATTCTATGAACTAGAGGACAGTCCAGTCTTTAAAAACTACAATGAGTCAATGACACAGAAATTGCTAAGAAAAACATTGCAGTGTCTCTTTGTTTCATTAGATTTTGGTTTTGTTTGTAGAGCTTTATGGGTTCAAGTGTAGCTATAGGAGAAGCTGTACTAACAAAACGGAGGGGACGGTATGTGGGAAGTTAGCAGCAGGAATATCTTCCCCTGGTATCACTGAGTATTGTGTAAACACCCATCACTTGTGTTAAATTACTGAATTGCCTTAATGTGCAGAGTTATATTTATGTTTTTATAGTTGTGTAGATGAGGTTTAACTTTTAGCATTATAGAAGAGAGAGAATATTTTAAATGACTCTGTGGTCTAGACCTTGAGTGTCTTTAATCAGTTTATTTTGCCTGGTATGCAGTGGTATTATTCTTATAATCCACTTGACATTAGCGTAGTTGTGCTGTTATGCAAACTGCCAGGAACTGATTCAAATGGAAGAAATAGGAGCTTCTTTGAAAAAGACCCTGAATTATAGTCATTGTTGGACCTGATGCCTTGCCTTAATTCAGGGAAGATCGAGCTCTGGGGTTGTTTTGCTCTGTGGTTTGACTCCAGTGAAGTCAATGGACTTGGTCCAAGTTTATCAAAAAGTGTCTTAGAGTGGAAATCACTTGTCATAGCTTATGAATGCAGCCAGTTTTTCCTCACTGGCTATAATTTGAGGGTCAAATTCTGCTGAGATTTTTACAAGTGAAAATCTAGGGTAATTAATGGGATTTGATCAGAGGTTATATTGTCGGAAATCTGCTTCTACATTTAAATTCTACTCTTGCAAATTTACATGCAAATTTATAATTTAGGTTTCTAAAAATTTATCAAGTTTGCCCTTATTAGCTGGACTAATTTATTGGTGCAGTCTTATTGTAACTTGATTTCATTTCAGTAGATTCATGCTAAACTTCATCTATTTCTTTGTTTCTAAGAGGGATGTTCATTCATACTCTCCTTAAAGAGCAGCTGGATCCCATCTTAACAGATGTGAAAACACTTACATTGAAGTTGCTGTATTATTTTTTTTCTGCGTTTTTTTCCTAGAAAAAAACTCGTTTATTAATTAGGTCCCCCCCTCCCTTTTGAACTTTTTTACTCCCTCAGTCAAAATCAGAATCCCCTGTGACATCAGAATTAATTGCTGTAGACTGTTTTGATGTCACAAAATGAGCACAAGGTTTCAGGGAAAAGAATTACGGAGACACATGGATCCTGTTTCAAACAAATTTGTTAAGTAAGAAAAGGTTGCTTAATTTTTGTTTTCATTTTAAAAATGGAAGCAAATACTTTAGATTGTAATTGTGAAGTAAAAATTGAGTTGCTCCAAATTCACCCCGCAAAATCTACCTCAGTAATCATGTGCGAGATTCTCTAAATTGGCGTTCTGTAAGTTCTTTTTTGTCAGGGGAGAACTGCAGTTCTGTAGGCCCAAAACTGAATTGCTACCCTGAAAAAACTTTTTAAATGGCTGGCATGGCAGATCCATGTTCTAAAGTAGTAGCTTGCAGAAGTAAGTTTATAATTACTGTCTCAGCTTCTCCTCTTCCTGCTCTTTTGGACTGACTGGTGACTTTTTTTTCTGGGATGGGGGTGTTTTTGTTTTTTGGTTTGTTGGTTTGTGTTGTGTTTGTTTTTTTTTTGTTTTTTTTTTTTTCCAAGCTCCTTCTGTAGGCTTCTTGCCCAAGTGCATTTTGGGATTTCCCTTTTGCTGAATGAGCTGCTTGTTTGAGAAGGAGGAAGTAAGGTCCCTTCTGGATTAGGAGGGAATGGGGGTGGAGGGTGTGGAACTGTCCTGTTTCATATGCAAAGCACACTGAACTGAAAAAAAAACCCACATGAAAACCTTTTAACAAAACCATCCATGTCACAGACTGGCAGAGCAGCTGCTGGCTTTGTTAGGGAGAATATTAATGTTTGAAAGACTTGCAGAACCTTTTAAAAATTGAGATAAAGGATGGAATTTATTTTTTTTAAGATATGAGCTGAGGTAAAAAAAGAAAATCTCCTTATCGATATCTGTGAATGGAATGTGCTATCAACTGATGTGATACCAACTTCCACAACAGTCATGAGCTCAGTGTGATACATTGTTATGATCTACTCTTTTCTTTCTGAGATTTGAATGTAAAAATGACCCTGATTCTTCAGTTGCTCAGGTCAGTATTACAGGCAAGTAATTTGACTGCAGTTAAATTTCTTCTGCTTGGCCTAATAAGTGATCTAGCAAAAGGGAAAAAAAGTGGCTTCTCCAATCTTAACGGAATGTTGCTTCAGCTGGGAGCGGTAAAATCTGTGCAACAAATGAGGAGTCCAGTGTTGAAAATTTTCTTCTTTTATTTTTTTTTTGCCTCAGTGATTGTTAATCAAGAATCAGATGGGGAGATTTCCTTAACATGGAAAAGTATGAAGGATAACTGGGCTTTGCTCAGTCGTCTGCAGCCGTCCTTCCCCTTCCTGGTCAGGTCAGCAGGAGATCAATTAAAAAACAGTTTAAGGTAAAAAAACCCCGACCAGTCAAACAAAAAAAATCTCAAACCCTTGCTTGTATTTGTCTCATTAAAGATATCATAATAATGATTAGTGTTAAATCCTGTTTAATGCAGATGCAACCCCCCCTCCCCCCCATTTTATTACTCAGCCTTATTTGTCAAAGCAAATACTAAAGCAGAGCATTGTACTGGCCTAAGGCTGCAGCGTCTCTGTTGTAGCTGCTAGTGTGGCAGTGGTATCAGCAGCATCTATCTCAGCACGAGCACTGTGAGGCTCACCCTGTGGCCATTCCTGTTGCTGTTTGTGAGATTGTGAGTGTTTCCATTTCTGGAATAAATGGGGGCTGCTGCTAGATTATAAAGTTTCTTCTTGGACTGTTGGTATAAGAAGCTTCACTTGAGAAAGCAGGTTATTAAAAGGAACAACTCATAGCACTGGCCTTTCATTTCAGGATAGTTTATAAGTAGTAAACTTGATGGCGATCTCGCGTAATCCTGTTTTAGTAATGGTGCAACCCCAGGCATCAGAAGTGTTCTGATGGTTTTATCGGTAGCTGTATATAAAATCCTTTTGCCTCGAGATAAATAAGTCTTTCGTATTGTTTTTATTTTTCTAATTTAGAAGATCAGAAATTATAGAAGTTGATAATGTAATAATAACGACACTTGTCAACGGCCGAAGTATCTCTCTGACATCAGTACAGCGTTCGAGATAGAAGGAAGTGCTCTACTGCAGGCCTAGCAGATTTCTGGTTTGTATGCTGAACTCATTTTCCTGCACAGCGTTTTCAAATGCTGTAGAATCTCATATTTTGAAAAGGGAAGTGTGTTAGCATCATTTCTGCAGTGGTAACCTTCCAAATGTGGGTAGGTATGAACTTTTGCTGTAGTGTCTTCCTGTGTCTGTTAACCAGCCTGAAACAATGAGGCCATTTTGTTGTGGGAAGGTTGTGTTCTTGACTCTGAATCCATATCCACTTAGATTTAAAAAAAAAAAAAAATCATAATTTTAACACCCTTGGAGCAGGGCTTTTGACAGACTAGTTTCATCCTGCACACTTTGGGTCATTTATGAACAATATAGCTGGCAGATAATTGCATGTTTTCCTTGACTTTAGTTGATCTTAGAGCCAAAAGGGTTTTTTTTTCCTGCTACAGGTCTGAAAGTTTTCTCAAACCTTTCTTTAAATTCATGCTAAATTTAGTGGCAGAAATGGGCAGACATTGATATTTTTCCTCCTACAGTTACTGAAATGGAGGTATTCGGGGCTTTTTGAGCAGAAATGGATTCTCTTGGACGTAAACCTCTTTTTGAGAGTGAGTGAGAGGTGTATGTATGAGTAGACAGGAGTGATCACAAGTTAAAGTAGAGGAATAGGATGGTTGTAAAACATTTGCTGGGGTTCTGAAAGTTACTATAGGAATATTAACTGATTGGAATCAGTTTTGTTCTGATGTTCTTAACAAAAAAAATGTTGAAAATCTCAGTTGAAAATTCTGTTTCATTCAGAAACAGCCATTGCTTTTTCTTATTACCCTTATTTTACTTAGCTGCCTTCTGCACAAGGAAGTGCTTGTGTGATGCCCAAGCCATTCCCATTCCTCACTGAATGATATGCAAATCTAGTCAATTAAGCAGGGGGGATTTAATTAGCAGTTTAAGTTCATGTGTGAAGTGTCTTGCCTTAATTACTTAACAGTTTTGTTGCAAATTTGCTAAGTTTTTTTCCCACAGAACTATCAAAACTGTGATTTTTTTTTTTTTTACCCTTTCTGTGTAACATTTTCAAATACTGAGTATTGCCCAGTACGTTTGACCTTTGTACTTCTTCTGTGTGTGTGTGTCCCTCTATTTATAAAGCTCTTCTCAAAACTGTGGGGACGAAGCAAAACTATGATTATTGTCTCAGAGTAGAATAATGCATTTAAAAAAAAAAAAAAAAAAGAAAAAAATTAAGGATTTTTGTACTTAAAATTTGGAGTGAAAGGCTATTTATTAGTTGTCCTTTGTAGCTAGAAGACACCAATGCAGTAGTATCTGTGTAACTGCCTAATATGGTTGTCATGCATGATACTAAATGTTTGCTTTTATTCCACATTCTGTCCGGACAAGTTGCGTTTCTACACCACTGCAGACTGTCAGTATGTTGCTGTGTCAGTGGGGTTGCAGTGATGCAAGTAACTCGGTATTAATACAAACAAGAATACTTCTGTGCTGGTGCAAAATGTGGTGGCTTTTTATTTCACATCTTATCTGGAATATCTGAGCATGTGAGAGTGGCACCTTTTAATTCTGTGATACTTGGAAGGCTATCCCTGCCCTTCTGATTTATATATCGGGATGGTGCTGTCTTGTGGCCTTATGTTTGGTTTCTTAAAACATTAAGGGTGAGAAAATGTGCTATGGAATGATGTGGTATCGCCCATTACTGTATCACCATTCGTATGACTTATATATACATCAAGACTGTAAATCAGATTATTGATTCCTGTAGCTTCATATTTTATTACTTCTCAGTTTGATATTGATGGTTGTATTCTTGAACTGATAACTGAAGCAAGAGGACTATTTCTGAGAAAATACTTTGTTCAAAAGGCCCAGTATATTTATTAGATTGTGAAATCACAAGAAAAATACTGTTGAGTTTAAATGAATCCCCTCATAGTCTGGCCCAGGACCACCTGAGACTCCAGCTAGTTTTGTTGGTTCTTCTCTTCCTGCCTTCCCCTCCTTAATTCCCCACTCTTCTGCCCCCCCAGAGTGAGAATCTCTGGGAATGGTAGAATTAAGGCAAATACTTAGGACACAGAGGAAACAAGATTAATTTCTATAAATTACTCCCTTAATAACCCCAAATCACATTTGAACATATCCCAGGACAGATACAAGTATGTGACCCTCCCTTCCTCTGGCTCAGCACAGCAGATGGTCTAGCATCCTGGCACATTGCAATTTTTAGTATATCTGGGTGCAGTTCTGCTGTTTTGATACCAATTTTCATCAACAAATAGTATTTATCCCTATGATGGCAGATACATCAAAGCCAGATACAAACTGCAAAGCAAGGTTTATCATCTGTTCTCGTTGAGGCATACTGTCTCTGGAGAAGAACCTGGCTAACTTCATGCACTTAGCCTGTAGGTATTTCTCTTCTTCGCTCCCCACCTCCTTTCCTGAAGTTGCCAAATACTGGGGATGCCACTATACATGCACACGAAGAAACAGGAGTGATAACTCCTGGAAGGACTGCAGGATATCTAGCTGTGAAGCACCGCGCTGTAAAGCAGCTTTTGGCTTGGAAGGTGCTGTTCTGGTACAAAGAGTTTCCCCTGACCTCCCAGCTGCACTATTTTAAATGTTGCACTTTACATAACAGCTGCCTCCTCTGTCTTGAAAAGTATCTCTAGGCAGTAGTCAGGTGGTAAGTGAAGGGGTTTAAGAATCTGGATGGCTGTGTAGGTTGGATGCTGACGTTCAATATGATAATCTGTTGTTACCAAGCAGAAGCAAAGCTTGCTCCTTGGGGCAGTGGTAGCATGCAGTGATCCCGTGGTTTGTTCAAGGACCCCATTCTCATTATGGTCAACCACTGATGGTTCTTGCAATTTGAGGGTGACACAATGGGAATATGTGGGAGGTCAGGGAAGAAGGGTGCTGGGTGACAGGATGTTGAGCAGGGTTTACTCAGAGAAATGCTTGGGAGTACCCGTGGTGCTCTACAGCTTCAATAGTGGCTCCTAAGGGCAACAGGTAGTGTGGTTGGATGGTAGAAGGGTTTTTGTCGCAGCCTGACTCTGCTGCTGCAGGACTGAGCCATCGTGAACTCTGATACGTTGAAGAGCCATTCTCTGATGGACTGAAAGTGTCCATCTGTTTGTGTCTCATAGCAATATGCTGATTGTGATTCCTTTTACTGCTTGTTGGCTCCAGCTTTCAATTGGTGCACGTGTACATGTACATACATGGAGGAAAGGCTGGGGAGGAGCAAGAACAACGTTTTCACTTATCACTGAATCACAGATTTACAGGTATTATCCAGTGATTGATTCAAAGGATCTGTTCTTTAGGAACTGACATAACTTTTTTGATTTTTTCCAGCAGTAGAGTTAGAAATTTTGCTCACGTGTCTTTCCACAATGCACAAGCTGCCTTTAACTTTGCTGTATAGTCGATAGTGTGGTAGTGACATCCTCAGTTTAAAGCTTTTGGACTTGAAAATGGGGTTTCTACTAACCAGGAGTTTGAGACACATGGATAAGAAGGTACTGCGGTAGTTCTAGTGACTCTCACATTGTGCATTTTGTGTAGATTTAAAATCACTTTAACACACAGATTACAGTCTGCAGTAGCAGTGTTGTTAGAATCACTTTAGTCAGCAGACATCCAGCCTGGGCAAAGGGCTAGGATGCTTGTGTTTCCTTGAGGTCCTGTGATTAAAGGATCCTGATGGAAGATTTACTGTAGCACCATATGATGGGAAATTCACCCTATCAGTAATTCCTTTTCTGAAAACAGAAGAAACATTTCTAAACCTGAACTCCTCATTTCATACAACTGCTTTTGTAAATTGCTTCTGTGAGCCAAAGCTGTGTTAGAAAGAAAGAAAAAAAGTACTACAGTTCTTACACTTAAGATTTCAGTCCTTGCTGTATCTCCACCACCCCAACCCCAACTATTAGTGAAAATGTCAAGGAGTACTGTGAGACAAAGTACTTCTCCCTTTCCACAGAGTTGCAGTACATTTTATATTATCCTGTCGACGTCTTCCTAATCACAATGTAAGGGTATCCAGAAGGCAAAAGTAAACAAAACACATGGAGTCAACTGACCTGTTTGGTTTTCAAATAAAAGTGTAAATGCTGTGATTCAGAGTTTACATTTTACTTTTAAATATCATACCACTTCTAAAAATGTAATAATAAATAACATCCACCTTTTAATTGGATGTGTTCATTCCCTCATTTTTTCTGCGCTCTTTCAAGCTAGGTTCTGGAGGCACTTTCTTCAAATTTATTAATCTTATTAAGATCCTGTGTTGGCGCCAGGATACTTTTTAATAGAATTTCTTTCCAGTTCAGCAAGGGCAACCCTTTTGTTGAACCTTCTTTTGGGTAGTGTTCCCATGTGCTGCGAAGGCGCTGACACATGACCTCGTTACACATAGAAAATCCTAAATGTCCTGCCCCTTGCCAAACCTATCACAAAACTACCCATCACTCCCTTTTCAGGATCCCAGATGGTAAATAGCAGCAGGAGGTGAAAGGGGAGCTTTGTCTCCATTCTGAGTCCTGTTTTAAGTATTCTGTGTCTGTCTGTATCCCTCTGCTTTTCCCACTCTGCCCATAAATTAGCAAGCCAGCTTTTCTGACAGGGGAAGACAAAATGTCCATAAGCTGCAGTAACATCACCTACTCAAGATGACGTTTTTGAACAGTCTTCAGTTTCATTTTATCTGATTGTGATCTCCATTTGGGTAGAACCTCTGGCTGGCTGGCTCACTGCAGTATTCAGGGAAATGCAGCTTTTACCAAGTATCAGGCTGCAATTTATAATTTCTGTGCCATCTTCAAAAAAGAAAGCATCGTCACATTGAAGTTTACCTACACCCTGGGTGGCTGAGCTCTGATTATGTAAAAAAAAACCCACCAAAACAAACCAACCAAAGAAACAAAACCCCAACCCCCAAACAAACAAACAAAAAAAGCCCTGTGACAAAGATATGGTTGTCTTCTACTGTTTTTGTAGAGCCAAAGTTGCAAGAGGAGCAGCAGTTCTGGTAGATGGGGTGCTCTGGGAGCAGCTGGCTTCGGGAGCGTATAAAGGGATTTATTAGGCAGGCAGTGAAAGGAGCAGGGATCTGGTCAGTGGATACAGCAACAGAGACGGAGCTGCCGTGCAAATCTGTGACCATTTTTAGAAGCTGTGCTTGGCTCTTAGGATTCACCAAGCAGGATATTGTCTCTGCACACTCTTCCCATGGAGTTTCCCTAAGCGGCAACAATTTCCTCTCACTTTGTGCAGGAAAGATGTGGGCTTTTGTTCGGGGGGAGGGGGAGTATGAACTCTTGCTAGTGTTGCTTGGAATAATCTTGGTAGTATCTGTATTGAGATGATAGCTAGGTATTCGTGGTTGGTTTGGGGTGGTAGGTGTGAAGGATATGTAAAATTTATCCACTGATCATCAAAAGACAGTATCAAATCCAAGTATGTGTACAAGAATAGGAAACGTGATCATTTTTTTTGCCATGCTACTTAGAGTTTTCATATTGTGTGGATCTAGTGGCTTCTACTAAAAAGCACTGATTTATGCTAGCTGAGTATATGTCCTTGTTTGCTGGGGACAGGTTGTTTGCTTTTCCTTAATTAAGATACTGCATTCTCCTTAGCCCCTTATAATTCCAAAACCATCCTGCATTCATCCTGAACCTGAAATCTGGCAGCTTTGTCAGTGTGAGATTAGTCTTTCCTCTGACCTGGGCTGCAGCTGAAGTAATGACTTTCCAGTTTCAGCTGATTGGAAATCAGAGACTGGTGAACTGAAATACTGAAGACTTAATGAATTCCCTGGATTCCCTGGAGGTTTTTTGGTACATCTTTATTTTAAACTGTTGAATATTAATGAGGAAAGGGGAGTGGGAGTGCAAGGCCTGTTTACTCTCTGGTACTTGAAAGGGGTATTCTTTTTTGTTTGTTTGTTTCATTTTATGTTGCAAATATTGTAGAAATCCTGTGTGGTTGCCAAGTTTCTACCTAGCCTTTGGATGCCAAGTGATTTTGGCTGGGAAGCTGCTGGGAGGGATTTAAAGCAACATTGCCTCTTTTTGCAAACGTTGTGGCTCTCAAACCTACAGCGAACGCACCTTTGACCGTTTTTAAATGAACCTTCATTTTTAAGTGGTGAGAAGGATTATGAGGGAGAGAGGGAAGAGCTCATGTGTGTTTTGCTCTGTTTTCTGGGTAAGAATGCTCTTCTTTCCACACTGTAAGTTAATTAGCAAAGGTTTTTTTTCCTCCTCTGGGATCTCCTGTGTTTCTCCTGACCTGTAATTCTATGTATAGTCATCAAGTAAAATAGATCTGATGGGCTCAGTTCTGACACGTTGTGTTTTGACAGCACATTTTGTTCGTGCTGAGTCAATACTTTTGAAGCCGTAGTTGCTTGGTCACTTTAATTTGACATACACCTAGTTGCTGCCAAAACTCCTTTTGGCTTCTGCCCTAACACCAGCCTACTGTTCCTGTCACCTTCTTTGACTGTCACTAGTGCTTTTATGGCTGCACAATGTGCAACAACTCACCAGGGAATCAATCTGCCTGAAAATTAGTCATTATATAAGGGAGAGTCACAAAAATTAACTGAACAAATGTGTTGTTGAGTGTACAGAAGAAGCAGGTCAGGGTGGGTTGGTTGGTTTGTTCACTGGCATTAAGTAGTATTATTATTTGAGATTGCCAAAGGTGTGAAAGTTTCAGTTAAAAGTATGGTTTACATGTTGGTGCTTTATCCTTTCCTAAAAACAAACAATATAAGGAACAGACCAGCAAGGGTGGGAGTGTGGACTAGATAGAATCAAGTAGTATTTCAGCCTTACCTTCTGTAATTTGTTAAACTTTTGTGTAGTAGATGTGGCTGCTAAAGATTAGGTCAGTATCTTTTCTTTAACACCTTGTTAGGGTGTTGCTCTAAACCATGAGCTTCTGGGAATGCATTTTTCATTTTTTTAGATAGGCTTTTGATGGATGAAGCTGTAAAATGAATAGAAATAGTGTCTCCCTCTTCCTTTTTCCTCCTACTCAACGCTCACACACAGTCAGCCCTGGGGTCTTTTCTTTCTGTGTGGTTGGCAGAACAGAGAAAGAGAGAGAGAGAGAAGGAGACTGTCTGGGCCCCTAGTGCTGTCATGAGAAGAATAGCAGTGCTGTTACTGCTAAATCTAAAGGGACAAGCTTGTATATGTATGCTGCAGCAGCCAGCGGGCTGAATTAGTGGCATTTAGGCACTGCTAAGAGGCTAATTGAGTCACTGGTACTCGCTGATTAAACCAGCAAATCCAATAATGTATGGATGTGCATGTTTGTGTTTGGTTCTGTGCTCTCTGAAAAATAAGCATGCTAGGTTTTCTTTAACCCTTTCCAATTTGGTCGTTACTCAGTAGCTTAAGGAATATCAAAGCATCTAAATAAATGTTTTGGGGAGATTTGTCTTACCTTATACCATTCTTTTCCTCCTGCTCTGTGCAGTGGAACTGGATGAGAAGGCGTTAAACCAGTTCCATTACTGATTGCTGAAGTCTATGAGTTTTTAAAATGCCATATTAAATGAGCTTTTGGTTTAAGATGGGATAATCCAAATTGTGAGGTGACAGAAGGTAAAGAACTGAAGCCATCCGTGAGGAACGATACATCTGTGCCACGTAGGTATGACAAATGAAGCCTGTGTTGGCATTTTGGTTGGCATCCATCTCGAACCACTCCACCTTCCTCAGAATTGTGTTAGTAATGCACAGGTGGTGATTGCACCACTGCTTCTGAATATCTAATCTAGTAAATGCATAAACAACTCAACTGTCATCTATAATGATGAGGATTATGGTGTAGGTAAAGAAAATCCTAGTTTTAAGTGGGTTGTAAGGGGAGGACGTAGAGAATCTGTAAAGCTGACCTAGACTTTAATACACGCTTACGATGTATTTTCTAATCCATTGTCACTCCTGAAATCTGCCCACAGGCAGGCCCTGCTTTGCTTTTGCTCTCAGTGGTTGATATAATGATGGTGCTTGATTGACTTCAGTAGAATTATTCCTAATTTACAGCACTCTTAACTGGAGAGCAGAGTTAGATGCTTGTGTTTTTCTTTGAAGTATGCAGTGCTCTCAGGGAGGCTGTTGTGCTGAGGGCATATTGCTTTCAGTGATTCTTTTAAATTTTGTTTTTAACATTTAAGAAGAATAAGACGCCTCTCAATCTAAACCAGAAGGACATGTATGAAAAAATAGTAAGACTCATAGAGGCGAATGGTGGGTTCAGAACCTTGTGAGTCATTGCAGAGAGATTGACAGTTTGGGAACATGAACGCGGAGGAGTGAGGATGGGATGCTCAGGGACTGATGAGATAAGGGAGTCTATAAAATGTCAGCAGAGGGGTCAGCAGCAGCATGCATCTCATTCCAGAGTTAAACTCAGACATTGGGAAATGGCATTCCTTGATGGCAAACACAATCTGACAGTTCTCAGCTAGCTACACTATCCACCTCCTCCCCCCACCCCAACTGCATATCAGTGGATGCTTTGGAGATCATGTCTGTTCTTGCCTTCAAAGCAGCAACAAGAAAATATTTAAAGCCACAAGCACACCTTGGAGGCTTTTCAGGGTACGTCAGGTTAGCACGAAATTTATGTACTTTAAAATTTGTGATCCTATTCAGGCAGCTCAATTCTTGGGGCAGTCAATCTGTTTTATCTCCTATTTAGAGATTATGAAGCTTTACTCTGTAGGTAGCACTTCACTTCTGTCTTTCTTCCTCTTCTTTCCTTCTGTCTGTCTTTCTTCCTCCTGCGTATGTGAAAGAATTTCCTTCTGTTCATGGGCAGGCCTGGACTGGATCAGCTCACGGAATTAACTACATAGGAGTTTGTTCATTCCTCCTCTGAAATTACTTGGTGTTTGCTACGTATAACTTGCTCCTGGGTGGTGGGGAAGGAACTGTCCTCCCCTTGTTATTACCAGAGATGCAGGGACATAGTACTGCCTTAGTGGGTAGTGCAGAAGATTGAGTCAAGAGAAATTTTTTTTATAGTCCCAGCTCTTGATACCATTTACCTGGCTGACCTTGGGCAAGTTACTTCACCTCTCTGTGAAACAGGACTGACAGTATTTACCTCCCTGCCCAACAGGGGTGTTAAGAGGATTTTTGTGAAGCATTTTACATATATACAGGATTGTATAATTGCTCAGAATTGTTGTTTCTTTATTAATATGTATGAAAGGTGCTAAGACACTACCTCACCTTGGCCTTCACACGTAACTCATTACAGGCTTGTGGTTGCTCTAAATTTGGGTAGTGGAAGAGACAAGGAGTGTTGTCCTCAGAAGAGAAAGTGGCAAACCCAGTTTTTCCTTCTCTGATTAGCACTGTGTTAAAAGAAAAATATATTTATTCTGACTATGCAGTCCTTTGGGTAGCATTTTGGGGATGGGGCCTAGGAAGGTGTCTGTCAAGCTAAGTATGTATTATTTTTCTGTAGACCTTTTTGTGAGATTCTACTATACAGCTTATTGCTGAGGGAGAAGAGGAGAAATAGTGATGAAACGTTGTGCTATATTTTTGAATCCTGACAACTGAGCTTTGACAGGGGAATCAACGGCACAGAGACCCATGAGAAGGTTGCACAATCACTGTCTCCAGGGTGTCACTCTTGTGGCATCAAGGAAAACTTCCTCTTTTAATCAATACCGCAGTGCAGCTGTGCCGCTTTGAAAGAGCGGTCATAGCTGGGAGGGTTTCCAATTTGTAAAGGAAAGAAGGATGTGATCCTCATCTCATTTGATCTTTTACATAGAGTGGAAAAAGGGCAGGAATGTTGTAAAGGAGACCGTAGTAGACCTGTGTTGTTGAGGGAGAATTTTCTTTGGCAGAAACTGAAGAATATGGCCATAACCTTGCCTTATATGCTCTTCTTGCAAACTACAATGTGCTGAAGATGGAAATGTGGCTCAGAGTGACTTGATATGGCCATGACCTTAGTTTGAACTCCTGCACTGATTTGTAGTGGTGCTGGTGCCCATACAGCCAAACATTGGTTATTTTATCATAGATATCTGTTCCCAGATGCCACGTGAAGAATTAGTGAATATTTTTTTTAAGGTTTTATGGATGTTACTTTTGAGCTCTACCAGTATTTCATTCTGTTTCAGTTGTCCTGTCTATTAAAAAAAAAAAAAAAAAAAAAAAGGTAAAAAAGCACAACTTTTTGCATTGAGTTGTTATAAGACTTCATGTTTGGGTTGAAGTTGTTGAAAGACGTATGTGAGTACCAAGTGCTTCATACTAAGTATTCCAGCCTTGTAGGTTTGTAGGTATTCTCGGGTGATAGGAGTCAGTTGTGTAATGACAGCTATCAGATAACATCTTCTGTCCCAGCTCAGAGCCTGCAATCTTAGGTTTAGTCTACTGTGTTGGCAAGGCAAGTTTAGGTCAGATAGAAACCTGTCAAAAACTCTGATCTGAACAGACGACTGTGCTTCCTCTATTCAGGCATCTTTTAGTTTGTTCTTTTTGGCCAGAGTGTTAACACTCATTTGTAAAATCTCATTGCGCTCACTGCACACACTTGTGGGTATCATGAATGAAAAAGTGAACTTGTGATGTGAAGAAACATAAACTGATGTAGAATGGATTAAGCATCACTGTTGTTTTTACCAGTTTGTTAGAAGTTTCCAAAGTCTCTTCCACAAGTCCTACCAAATTGAATGGTTCAAGAGATGCAATGAATTTTCACACATTTTAGAGGACTTCTGTGATACCAGCTTTAATTACACTAGTAAAACATTTGCTACTCACTCTTCCCCCAAAGAAACCTCCTGAAACCCCTGCACGAATGGATTTCTGTGCTAACTGAAAATACTCAGACACGCATGGCTACCCGTCTCCCTGTTCCTTTTCTGGGATTCATTCTTGCAACTTTTTCAGCTCACACTCAGCTGAGAATTTCTAGAGGAGTTCTGTGCACTCAAGGTTTATTAGCCCGGGGTTTGCTGGGGGTTTGCTCAGTTTGGTTACAGAAACGCTTTTGGTTTTTAACTTGCAGAAGCTGTAAACTAGAAATGCTTCATACGATCAGATAGCGTCCAGTCTGCAAGTGAATCCCCTGAAGCATTCCTAGCTAGCATCTTGGTGCAGGGATTGCCTCATTTGCAGGGCTACCCCTTGTGCGCTTTGTGCCTTAGATTTCTAGATTTCCTTAAGCCATATTTGTCTTCTTGAAATCTTAGAAAGAAACAATGGTATTTTACTCTATTCATGTGACTTCCAAGCAGATACATACCTTTACTCATTGAGGCATACTTACAGGTTTCATGTGAGGTTTCTAAATTTTGTGTGTGTAATGTTTGCAGGGATTTTGTAAATGCTTGTGCTCTTATAAAGTTCTGTATTTGTGTGGTTTAAAATAAATATGCTTTACCTTTTAAGTGAATGAGCATGCTAGTGTCAACAGTTGGTGAATTATAAAAAATTCCTCATGTAACTCATTATTTACAGTTATTTACATATTCAGATTATTGTTTGGAGAAAGGAAAGTTAGTTTCAGTGGTGGAAGATGGAATGAAATTCAAAATTTTTGTTAATTGTTGTTTTGAGGGAAATAGATCTCTCTCTTCAGTACAGAACATACTTTCCTAGATTGCAAGCAACCTGCTACATAGAAAAGAGGAAAGTCGGGTTGATTTTTCACTAGAGGCAGAAGTTGCTGTCTGAATTCTCTTATTTTAAGGTTTGGGAGGTTTTTGTTGCTTGTCATAGGTCTGTGTGCTCTTTCACCCCTGATGCAACCCTGATCATGTAAGGGTCGTGTGATCACAGTGGGGTGACCTGTTCTAAACAGCCAGATGTTACATAGCTGGTGGTGACTGTTTAAAGGAGTAAGAAATTTTGTTTAACCTGTTCCTTTGTCCTCCTCTCCCACCCCACTGTTCTCTGCTCTGTATTGTAAGGGTAAGTTTGAAAAGTCTTTATGTATCTATTTTAGAATTGCATCATCAGTAGGCTTCAGGTTGAGGATTTGTGTAAATCAGAACTTTCCACAATAGTAAAAAAGTTTCACATAAAGCAAATGCTTTGTTTCCTTGTTTTAAACACAAGTGCACGGATTAGCACTTCCTCTCTGTATTTGTGGCTGACTTTTCACGTTGTCATATTCGTACTTGCAGTGAGATATGTATGTCACTTAGCACCTGATTCTCTATGCAAAGGTCCTGTCAGACAGCTTTCACCAGAAGTTATCTTTTTGTGAAGTACAAAAGATACTTTCCAATATGTTTATATGCATTTCATGGCGCTTTTGCATTACCTTTTTACTCAAGTGACAAAGAGAGTTGAGTGTAAATGAGAAATAGTTTGTACATCTCTTAGTAGGAGTAATATTGCCTTGAAAGCATCACTCAGAACAGTGCAGATGGTGGCTGGAAAGGTCTCATTCTGGTTTGAGGTTGGACTTCTTTGTAAGCAAGAGGGGAATTTGAATATGGGCAGTTACTTTATATGAAATGTGTTTTCTTAATTGCACTTGAAGATACACTGGCGTGAATGGTGCTATGAAAGGGTAAGTCTGTGGCAATAAAATAGGAATCTTGCAAATTTCTATTCTGTGAGAGGGATGCTTCTAATGGAATTGAATTGTTTAGTTGAAATTGTTCTTGTTCGAGAAAATTAGAAAGACTTCATTCCTGTCATAACAGAATTGGGTCACTGTCTTTTTTAACTGGGTCATAGGAGTTTCCAGCGTGTTTGATGAGGGTAAAGCATTAGAACAGCCCAGTCCTGTTAATACTTACTGCAAGGCATTGTGCTTTCTGTCTGAAGTAGTCATGAGGAAGCTTCCTGCTCTCGTAAATGCAAGGTTCTGCCCATTACAGATTTTTCTGGTAACATAAGTGGGAGCCTGGTCCTGTTGATCTTTACTGGTACACATCTGACCTGAGCTGGAGATGCGGAGGTCAGGCCTCTCCAAGTTAGCCCTGTGTTTTGGCTTCTGTTGTGGCCAGAGGTTGTCAGATATTTCACTGGAGGAGAGGAAAAATGCAAATACATGGAACTGTGACTTGAGTGCTGTGGGCTGTTTCAGTTCACTTACCTGTTTCAATGAATCCTGCTTTAAAAATCCTGGAACACTGTGTGAGGGTGGCTCCCACCCTCAAATCACAGTCTGGGAAGGCTTTAAGAGTTACGGAGTAAACCCCCTCTCATTAGGTAAAGTGAGAGTCTCCCCTGTTTGTCTGCTTTCTGTGAAAAGAGGCAGTGTCTAAAAACCAAAACAAAAAAGACCACAGCACAACAACTGGCCTCCTTCCATGAACCAGCCCTATTTCCAGCCTGCCCGCCACGGTACCAGGGGCACAGACTGTTATTGAGAGGCTGCTCTTGTATGTACATAAAGCCTTGTGATTTGTGTTTAGAGCCGAGAGTCTCCTAGAGTTCAGCTCTGCTGGAACAAAATGTTCAAGACAATGCTGTGGGATCCAGCTGGAGGTTTAGCATTAATGCAGTGTCAGCCAGATGGAAATGAGGTGGAGAGGGATGCAGAGGGCTGGGGGATGGGGAATCTCGTCTCTTCAGAGAGAAAAGAAAACAATAGTTACTCTGCAATACATATTCACATGTATCTATAGTGTTAAATGCTAGCTATGATAGGCATGTTCTCATTCAGCTTCTTGCCAGTAAGATGTCAGTTGTGCTTTGTGTGTGGTTGATGCAGTAAATAGGGCAGAGACTGCTCTCAGTGAAACGCCTGTGTAACTCACTGATTCTGGATGTACACTGACAGAACTAGAGCATAATTTGCTCATTGCCTGTGATTTTCAAAAGACCTTAGTGAGTTTGTGTGTACCTCTGGCCACGCCTGGTGTTGGCCTGCTTTGCCAAAAGGACCAAACACGTACATTCTAAAATTACCAATATTGCAAGATACGAGTAACTTTTCCAAAACTTTACAATTGTTTCTAGATGCAGTGTGCAGCTGGTAAGCATATAGCCCAAATTTGTCCTCTCTGACACCTTTTATTTCTGCTGCCGTGAATGAACCTGCTTATGGATAGCTGTGAGTGCAGAGCAAGGTCCCTCAAGTGTTTCAGCCTCTTTTTACAGGATTGCTTTGTTCTTTGAAATGGCTGTGATGGGGTAAGGCATCATCTGTTTGAATAAGATGATAGTGAAATGAAGCTTCCAACTCCTATTTGTGCATTTTGATGCAGTTGAGGTTTTAGATAGTTCTTTGCACTTGATGCCAGAATTTGATATGATGAAAGTAATTTCACATTAGTATTCCCTTTGAAGAAAAATCTGTTCTGTTTCATCTCTTGCTTGCCATACAAGACTGGAAATTGTAAACTCCATCGAGGCTCTGGAAAATCTGTAGCTGCATGAGCATGGAGAAAAAGGGACTGTTAAGTTCATGTTTTCTGTAGTTGAGTCATGGTGGTTCTGTCCAGGAGTGATGAAAGAAAAGAAGGAGGGGGGAAAAAAAAAAAGGGGGGGGGGGGGGCAAGAGCAATTATTTGAAGACAAGGTAGCTTTTTTTGGTTCCGTGTTTCTCAGCCATCCAGCCTCCTGATGCTCTCCAGAGATAAAGCAAAATATTCATCAACCTACTCTCCTTCACATCTTGCTTTAAATGAGCCAAAATCCAGGGTGTTCATCTAAGGATATCTGAAGGAGCTGGGTAGGTGGCTCTTCTATGGAGCCACAGAGGCTGCCCATATTGTTTGTCTTTCTCTTTTTCTATTGGTTTCCCATTTGAACTGAGCAAAAGCAGAACTACCTGAATGCAGATTCAAAGAGCCAGTTCTGCTTTTGCAGAAAAAGGATTTAGCAAGAAAGAACATCTCCTCCCCTGCTTTTATTGGTATATTTTGCTCTTTCCTCTTTAAGAGGAGAGGTCTGCATGTCCTAGTAATTTTTCTACTTGAAAAGATTGAGAAATATGTCATGGTCCATTCCTGTAAGCAGTCTTGATTCAGCAGTAAGTTTTAGAACATTTCTGGAGGTGCTGTGGTGTTCTAAACCATGTTTCAGGGCCCCTCTGAGTAACATCAAGGATTAATTTAACATCACAGAGCCTGGCTGGCTGCAGCTGGATGGGCAGTGGTACAGTGCTGCTTTGAGTCCTCTGAGAAGCATCTCTGGGGAGAGAACACTTCCTTCGTGTGAGAAAGGAAAAACTTCTAATGTAAGAAGAAGAATGAGGAGAGGAAGCACAGTGGTATTCCCCTTGGTGACCTTGTCTGGGAGCACTCAGTAAGCAAGAGGAGCTGTATTCTCTCTTCTGGAATATTCATAGGTCATTCTCCAAGGGACTGAAGGCTTGCAGTATCAGAGTTGGCTGCGGTCATGTGTTGGATGCTGAACTGTTAATTAAATTACCCACAGCACAGGTCCCTGGCTAAAGCCTTTAAAAGTGTTTAGCACTCTTTCATCTGTGCCCTAGTATCTTCTGGGAGCAGCTTGCAATTAAAGTCAGATACTGATGAAAAGTGTTGAGGCTCTGAAACAGGGCAATACTAGTAGTAATAAAAAGCCAGTGAACTCAGTGATTTAGTGGTGGCGGGTCAATGCTGGGAAAGCCCATGCCCCTTCTTTAAAAGTCCCTTTTAAAGTTCTCCCAAACATGCAGTTCCCAGGCTCCCATTCACTACTCATTTAGAGAATGAATGTCTCTCTTTTCTCCTCTTATGTATGTTCCTGTGGTCTGTGCGATCATAAGTTGCATTGCTCTGCTCCATTTTCCACTGCCTGTGGCTTCTGGGCTTTTGTGTGGCTTCTTTAGAATTTCACAAGTACATCACAAGATGCTATTTTGGGTCGCTACAGGATAAAGAGCGTTTAAGATCTTCAGAATGCCCTTTGCCACTTTCCATTAAGACTGTGAAGATATTCAGAAAACAAAATGAATCAACGAAAATTCTTGGTAAATCTTAGTCCAGCCTGTTCACTTTTACTTGCATAGATGAGTTCAAAAGGTGTTACTTTTTTTTTTTCCTTTTCCCAGAGTTTACTTTGATCCCAGCATACATTTTTCCCAGATAGATAGCTCTTTTACTCCCCAAGTCAGGAGCGTATGCTTAATCAGACGCAGAACTTAAGCATACATCTCAGTCCCTCGGACATTTCTTAAACGCTGTACATAAACGAAGGAGCTGGGCCAAGCAGGGATAAACATGCTGTAGGTACCTTTTTTTTTACCTGTCTGGGGACTTTCCCATGACTGTGAATGAGGGATACTTCTGATGTGTGTGATCATTTAGGGGGCTATATGGTGTTAGCTGTAACTTCTCAGGTCTGATAACACAGAACAGGCTGTTCTTAACTTCTCTGTGAAATGTGTCCCTCCTTACATTTGTGGTGCCCTTTCTGTGGCGCAGGGTGGCCCGTTGATAATTAGAGGTGCTTTCAAAGGGCAGACCCGTGACAGCGGCGTGTGCTGGAGAAGCACCTGCCTGTAATCAGCTAAAAGGAACCTGTTGGCAAGAGCTCTCCTGTCGCGCCGCGTTCCCGTCGGTTCCCACTCCTGCACGAAGCTTATGTAACTGTCTCTGAAGCAGAAGAGGGGTCACTTCAGGTGGCTGGTTTGAGCTGGTAGTGTCTCCTCTCCTCTCTAATGCTGTCTGGAAGGATTTATTGGATTCTTTTTTCAAAAGGAGAGGCCAGGCGTGCACGCACTTTCGCACACGCACGCGGTGCTGCCGCACTGGCATTTAAGGGCAAAGGGAAGCCGGGGCTGTGACAGGAGGCGTGATTAGGAATACAATCCTTTCACAGTGCTTTGCTTTTGCATTTAAAGAAACTTCTGTGTGCTCAGCATTCAGATTTGCTGCCCCAGTGACATCACACGCTGTCAGAACTGCAGTTACAGCAATACCACCAGCAGTGCTTTGCCTTTCCTGCTTAGTTTGCCTGAGACTATTAGAATCATTTACATATGTTAAACAGCCATTGTGTGACCCTCTGACAAAGAGTTTTATTTTATCTGCTCCTTCGAGGAGTAAACTGAGATAGAGAACGACTTGATGGCTTGTCTGTGGCCACACAAGAAGTTATCTGGTGGACCTGCAATTAGAACCCTAGAGTCCAGGCTCTGCTCTGTTCTGATGGCTTGGTAAGCTCTTCCTCCTGGCATGCAGCCTAGGACCAGCGAGCCTTCACCTCTAGTGGGGTGTTCTGACCTCGCTATTGTATCTCCAGACCTGAGAATAAAAGCTGGGTGTCATGGCTACCAGTCTCTTGTTTTAAGCAGCAAGCTGCAGTATGAGTGCGCAGAGGAAGCGGTGTAGTCAATGGGGAGGCTGACCTGCCAGCCTCCACTGAGCTACTGCAGCCTCAGATTCACTGAGCGTGGACTCCTTGCCTGCCCTGCAACTCGATTCCCTCCCTAGACACTGCTAGAACGTTTTGGATGGCTTTGATCAGCACTGCTCTAGATAAGTACAGATGTTCTCTTCCCCACCTCCCTTTCCATTATTAGGTTTTCAGCTTTGGGATACTTCCTTGGGGGTCTGACTTTCAGATGTATGCCGTGCACTATAAAAATAGAGGCCTGCTAAAATAGCCAAAGAGAATATCCAAACACAGAGGTTTCCAACATCACTCATCATTTTAAGAAATCTGGATTCTTTCTCAAGTTATTTACATCCACCCCACTTAGGTTTTCCTATCAGGCGATCATGATGTGCTCTTTGCATGCCTGGAAAGTTATCAAATACCATGAAAATAAGCATGTCGATGCTATTGCATGGTCTTACCACCTGTATGGAATGTCCCGGGTGAGACTGGATGAAGGTGAGAGCTAACTTCAGAAAGGCTGCATGCTGGGGGGAGTGTCGTTAAGGGTATGGTTTAGGATTAGTCAGCTGTACAGCAGTCATCAAGTCATCACTCTGGTTGGAAGGATGATGAGGCACTTAAAAAGGGGGTAAGAAAGAAACTCATACCAGGCTTATGTCAAAAAGCTTTTCTTTTAAAATAATTTCCATGCTTTTGATGGGATTCTGTGTTGGAGGCAATGTTACTTTCTAGTTGTCTTCATGAGTCTGTACTGGCTTTTTTATAATTATCTAAATAATTTAAAATTATATCAATTTCTGTGTGCTAACTTTGTATGGATTCTGCACTTCTGTTAGAAGAGGAAATACACAAGCACTTTAAAGATTCACTAAGATAAGAGAACCTGGGGTAACGCATACTAATTACACTGTTTTAGGTAAATATATGCTTTATTGAGACTTACAAGACTGATGAAGAAAAAAACAGATCTTTTTAAGAGGAGGCTTTGGTAGGGCACATCTAGATGCAACTTATTTAATCTCTTTTTTGTCTGTTTCTTTCCTTCTTCCTCTCAGTCATTTCCCAGGGATAAAAGTAGATGTTATGACATTTCACTTTGGAGATCCCAATTAACAAGGATGTGACGGAAGCCTTGTGCCTGAGATCTCATCTGTTGGGGTGTAAATTTTTCTTCTAATGGGCCACAAACTTCAAGTTACTGTTCTTCCTTAAAAGGCTATCGAGACTGGTCAAAAGTTAGGATGAAATACCACGTGTATCTAATTCCAGGTTATACATGAGCAGTGTAAGAACTCTGCTCTGCAAGCTCTTTTATGGTTCCTTGCCACATGAAATTCAAATTGATGTCAGTTGGAGTTCTAAGTCAGATTTGGGTTTTTTTAATAGCTGATTCTGTTAATGTAACTCCAGGAACACCTGGGCCACAGTTAGGAAAGTTTAATCTTCAGACCTGTATTGTTCCATGTGCTCCTGTAGTGTGACTTCATGTTGACTGACATGCAGCTATAACCAGTAAACTATGAACCAGATCATAAAATTCTGGTTGTCTTGAGAATTTTGCTAACATCATGAACAAAAAATTATGGATGATTAGTAGGTATCTGGTTGGTTTCAGGCAACGTACAGCTCTGGTTTTGCGTGAAGCCATCATGTCTCTCCCTCTGTGGCACATCTAATGTGTTGCCTCTGAGCCTGCCTCAGTTTCCCCAATAAGTGCCTGATCTGTTTGCTCCTTTGTTTTTCTTCTGCTCATTCAAATGGATGCCTATGGACTTTGGCAACGTTGTACTGTCTTTACAAGTGAGATAGCAAATGTAATGTTCAGAATTTTCCTTTCCCCAACACTTCAGCAGATAGCTGGAACAAGGGGTTACAGTCTGCTTGCGTGGAACTTTGAGTCAGTAGCAGAAGAAAGATGTACCTTAAAGAAAATCCAAATGCTGCCTTTGGCCTGGTGATATCTTGGAAGGACTTACTGTTGCCCTTTGTACACACGCAAAAATTAAGCAGGATCCTGTTTGGTAATGTGGTGCCTCTGAAGAAGTAGAAAACCCAGAAACCAACCTCAGTGTAGGAGAAGAAAGATAAAAGTTTGGATGATTATCAAAATGCCCTGAGCTGCATTCAAAGTAGAGTTTCTTAGGAGTGTAAATTACAGTGGGGGAATTAAACAGCGCTGGATTGACACATCACAGTACTCTCTCCCATATACAGTGTTGCTTTGTAAAACGGAAATTGTGTTTAGCTCTGTTTTTTCCCTCAAACTGTACTCCACATTTGTGTGGGAGAAGTATCTATATGGCATTGCATGTTATGAGAGCCTTCTGCAGAAACATGCTTTGCAAACTAGTATTTATTTTAACGAAAGATGCTTATGGTATGTTACTTTATAGAGAAGATGCTGAAGGAGATAGTTAACTGTTTACCCAAACCTCTTAATTATAGCAAGAATTGACTGTAAATAAACTAAAACTTTGCATATCTTGCTTTATAGTTAAGCCCTGAATTCTTGTTCCTTTCCTCTAGTTCAGCTGTACACAGTTTGACTAGTGTTCATTCTAACTGGTTCCTGGATATCTGTCACTTTGCTAAAGAAAAATTAGGGGTGAATGCACAAATTCCTAATTTTTTTTTAAGACAGTGAGTCCAGTTGTGTTCAGGCGCCACTATAAAAGGTATCCACATTCCATATACCCTTTCCCAAAATGTTTCCCAGCACAGTGTTAATTAATAAAAAAATGCTCTTATTTTCCCCCCTAGTGTTAACTTATTTATAGGCGAAGTGCATGTTAAATTCAGTAAGTAACTTCCTGCGTTTTTATAAGTATTTTAAAAGTATCAGACTCTTTGGCAGTATTGGCAGGATTCATGTGGTCTTTGTTTAGTGTTGGGATGTAAGTTACATGCATGCAGTTACTAAGAAGGATGTGTCAACCCTTCTGCTGACCAGATGTTAGATGAAAAGAAAAACAAAACACAAAACGCTAAACCAAAAATAGCAGAAAAAAGGTGTGCTAAGAATTTACTTTTCAACTCTATGTAGATTTTACAACAAATAGCAAGAGAACTCAGTATGGCAAAAATGATGTATCCTTTGTCATAGGAGTGAATAAGGAGAACTCCATCATGGGAACAGAATTAGAAACTCTTCCATTTTTCTGGAAGTAGGGAAGGGGGAAGAGCTGACAAAGATGAAGCTGAATTTCCCAAAGAACTCAAGGCTCACTTTAAGGCAAAGAAATTTTCCCTTCCAGATCAATGTATCCCTCTAAGAGAAGATATTAGCAAAGTGTATTCATCCCCAAATGGAAAAATTGGGGAACTATGTTCATATTCTTTGGTTTTGGTCATTAGTGAATATTGGGCTGTACTGACCGTTAAACTGATTTCTTTTTGGGACTCATTCATGAGTAATTTACAGTTTTAATTCTGTTGTATGAAACCTATGGATATTTGTTTAGAGTTGTGTAATCTAACATACTGTGCACCCCTGTGGGTTTGTTTTGGTTTTGTTTTGTTCTGTGAAGGACTGATCTCTTATCTTGAGGATGCCTGCTAAGATCTGAGCTTGTTATATAGCAAGAATAAGATCAGGATCACAAGGGAAAGAGAAGTAATGAGTATTGCAAAGTCTTCTGGGACTGTCATGTGTAGAAAATTTTATCAGACCAGGATGAATCCATACAAGAAAAATAAAACTGAAGTGATGACAGAACCCAAACAAATCTGCATGTAAATAAGAAATTACACCTAAACCAACCATAGGTACTCATTTCACATGTGTGACCGTGTGGCTTCCTGCTAGCATTGGTTTATCTGTGCTGCTGTCTTACAAATCACACACCGTACCACGCTGAATAAAGAGAGCACCTAAGGAGAAGAGGGAGCAGTAGAATCCAACTGAACTATGTGAGAGGAGGATCAATCCCCTAGTGAAATCTAGGTGGAAAAAATTAAGGGACCTTCTGAGCTTTCGTGGGTGCATTTCCTAGTAAAGTTCATGAGAAGTTAAAGATGTGAGTAATTGAGAGAAGCATGGAGTGGAGGCTTTCTCTGGTTTTGAAAGGCCGAATTCTTTTCTTTTTCATGTTCTTTCTTTCTCCCCCTTCTCTGCTCATTAAAAAGGTGCTATTTGTGGTCATTAGGAGGCACCCAGAGCAATTAGGTCCAACTGACCTTCGTGATAGCTATTCAAGACAGAAGCTAAAGCAGGATTGTATTGTAAACAACAACAGAAAGGGGGTCACACTAAACTTTATGGCTTGTTGGTATGTCGGGGGGAGATGAGAGGATGATGCAGTCAGCATCCCTGTAAATCTTATTTATCACTGATGTGGGGGAGGATACCCTATCTGAGGGGAATCCTAGGACAGTGAGGTTGTGAACTTTGGGGTTTTATCAGTTGAAATGGCAGAGGGAGTAATGGAGGAAGGAGGGAATGAAATAACAGAATAAGGCCAAGTGACTCAGCTCTGCATGTGAACTGCTTGTAGGCTGGAGTTAGAAGGAAAAAGAAAACCTTATTAACTGAGCTATGTCAGAATGACCATTCTGCACATCCATCTAACCCAGTATCCTGTCTCAGAAATCTAATTCTGGTGCAGAAAGTGGACAACAGTAAAGGCTGAAGGAGAAAGAAGAGACTAGGCTAAGGATACAGGGATACTTTCCCCTAAGTCATGTGTGGCTTAAGGGCTTCCTGAGTTGGAAGTTAGGCCTTTGTGTTTAATAGCCTTAAGGGACTTTCCTTCCTTGAGTTTGTCAGTACTCCATTTTAGCAATGTTGCCGTCTCCAGTGAAAAGCTAATTCTGATTGAATACTGGAAAAGCCAAGTTATATATAAACAATCACTGGCATTTGAATTGCCATACCTCATCATCAGCTGAGCCATGATAAGCAAGTGGGTATACGTAGTCTTAGCCTGTTATAAGTGGATCTTAAACAAAACATATTTGCTTGTATCACCCTCATGGCATTTGCGATGGGATAGGGGTGTACCCACCCCCGGCAATGCAGATTAACGGGTGATAGTAGTTCCTTTAGTTTTATCATCCTGTTTGTAGGAAGAACCTTTGGTGTCCATGCTTTTTTAGCACTAAAAATCTATGCAGCTGCATTAATTGAAAGAAGCTGTGCTGATTTACAACAGCCCTTGAAGTAGGAGCAGCATATGACACTGTTTAGGGAAGGAAATGTCCAGAGGAACATGGTTAGGATGTATCAGTAACCAAATTTGTTAAAATGGAGCCACTGCCTCCCTAGTGGCAATTCCCAATTCTGTGGAAAATAAGGCCATGAGATTTTTGGGGTTTTGGTGGGAGGTTTTCCACTTTCTTTGGTGACTGCTTGGGAGAGATGAAAATAATCTTTGTAGAGTACCCACAAGTTGTATGGTTACAGTGCTGGGTTAGAGCAAGAGAAAAAATGGATTCGGGGAAAGGAATCTGGACAGTTATGGCAAAACAAGATAGAAGAGCTGTATGCAACTGCAGTAGAAATAGGAACAGGAGATAGAAATATCTTCCCCCTGTGCCCTAGACTCTGCAGTCTTAGCACAAGCAGGTGTGGTTGGAGTCCAGAGCCTGTCCAGGTGGGGAAACTGAGTAAGGGAAAGGAGAGTCCAGCATAGCTCCCACAGCAGCTCCCTGCCTGGGCTTTCTGTATGCCAGAGCTCTGCTGGGGAAGCTCGCTAGTTGCTATGGCATAACATGCCTTTTATTCTAGAGTGCTGTATCCACACAGGAGCCATTCGGGGATAGGTGCCGTGATTTTTGTTATGTGTGTCCACAAGCCAGTATCTTTAAAATTGCAGTTTTGCTTTACCTGTGGTGATTGTGTTCACTCATCGAAGAGCAATCAGGAGAAACAGTGGCAAAATGCTCCCTAAGACAGTGTCTCTAGCCCTTGTTTACATGGCAGTATCAAAGTTTAAATCTGCTTCTCAGGGCAAGGAGAAGCTCATCTTGTGTGTGCTTCTTAAACACGTTATGTACTTTTGGTATGTTTTACGAATAGCTAACCGATTCTAAATCTGGGCGTGAATTCCTTGCACAGAATTGAAAACACATTGGTACAAACGGGATCAGCTTCTTTAAGGTTTGAATGTCTCTGCATCCTCCCGTGGTGGGATGGGTAGAAAAAGGTTCGGCCCCTTCCAGTTTTATGTGGGGTCAGGCAGTCGCTGTGGATGGAAGAAGGTTCTCAGTAGAGTCCACCATCTGGCAATCATAAAACAAGTAATCAACATTTTTTTGAGGAGGATGGTGAGGAAACAAGCTGCAGACGATTGTCGTGGGATCACGGCCCTGCACAGACACCTTTATGGCTCTTCTCGGTTCTGGTTGGGTGTCTGCGCTACAGGTCAAAAGTTCAGGCTGTCCTCTCCCCCTTCTTTTTTCTTCCAAAGATGGGAATTAGGCAGGGGACTGGAATGCCGAGAGACTGTAAAATGGCTTGTCCTCGCTAGCCCCTCCTACCCCTTTCTTCCTTCTCCCGTATGTTGCTGCCTGGGCTGTGGGTGGAGGCTGGGCAACGCAGGCTCGGATTGCTGGAGCACTTGGAGAACAGAGAAATTAAACACAGCTTGAACTTTGTAAAATGCTCTACTTAGATGAAGCGGCCAGGCAGCCTCCCAAACAATGAACTGGCAAGTTCAGGCTTTTTGGTTACTTTTTTTTTTTTTTTTTCCTTTTTCTGAACACAATTAGTAGCTTATAAAAGGTTGTTATGCTGCTGCACCAGACCTTGGAGGAAAACAAGAAGATGAAGATTTCAGAGACTGCTGTTTAGAGTAGCATGGAAAATCTTTTCCAAAGAGATGATCCATTGTCAGGAGAGCACTTCTGGGCAATGCTATCCCAGAAGCAGATGATATTAAAGGGGAAGACAGGTCAATGATTCAGCAGATCTGATACTTCTTTGAATTATACCATAGGAAAGTAAAAGTTGAGATAACTATATAAGGTTTTCTCTTCTGCTGACTTGCATGTTGTACACAATTATAGCTCCTCCTACTAAGCTATTTATCCAGTGATGTAGCCACACTCACTTTAAGGATGAAAATTCCAGTTTACCAGATGTGACAGGAGGAACATCTGACAGATATGCTTTGTGATTTAAACGAATGCCATAACCATTTGGGCTGTTTCTCCTCCTCATAATGAAAATAAGGAGCATGAGTAACTGCATCAATGCATGCAGCTACACCCACTGCAGAATCAGTGGGCAGGCAGAGTGAGGCTTAAGGTATTATAACAACAACAACAAAATTCAGAGAGAAATATCTGAAACGAGGAGCAAGTATAAAATACAAGGGAGGTTAAACTGTGAATATAGAACATTTTTAAGGTGATGAGTTTCTTCTAAACAAGAGAACTAGATTTATTTTTCTAAATAATAAGGACCGTTTTAAAATGGTCATACCTGGTTAATGTGAATCACTCTGTAAACTGTTGTTCCCCCCCACCCCCCCGCACAACACAGAACCTCCAGATTAACAAATATGCTGGAATGCAGAATGCACATCTGGTCTGCATTACTGTGGACCTGGCTGTAATCACATGGAGAAAGCTACCTTGGGTTTTTATGTAGAAATGTTTGTATTATACAAAACCCCTGTTGCCAAGCAATTTTTATTAAAACGGCCAGTTTATGCTCAATATAGTGTCCTGCTGAGGAGCTCAGAATACCATGAAAATCTGTGCACAGCTTCACTCCCATTGTTAAAGTTCCAGGGGCTGAGAGTAACCAGTGGCGGGTGAATGCTGTCTGAGTTTTTGTCTACACTAACACTTTTCTTTTTAGAATATCCAGTTGTTGTTGCCATCTTGACAGCCTTGCCTATTGTAGTCATAGTGGATTGCTAAGGAAGCTGGAATTCTAACCACCATTTTGCCTAAATCTGCAGCAGATCTGAATGACACGGAAATTAAAATATCACTACTTAGACTAAGCTAGTAGTCCTGGTGGACCTCTAGTCTAAAAGTGGGGAATTAAACCAAAATGTATAGTAGCCAAGGGGAGCATGGCAGGGGTTAGTTTTGAGGGCTGGAGGGTTTCTAATGATGCATGGAAGATTAGAAATGCTTACTTTGAAATCCCAATTCTCAGGACATAATTTTAGAAGTTGCTTAGGATAATTCTCTTAGGGACTTAAAATGATTAAGATTTACCATGTGCTTTAAAGATGCTTCACATTAGAATACTGATCTGACCTGACTAGCAATGCTTTCCAGAACTTGAGTCTAAAAGTGTTACTATAATCCAAAAGTCTGGCTCAGTGTAATTTGGGTTAATAAATATCCATGAAATGTCTCACAAGGCATATTTATCTAGACATGATGGGGAGGTGCCTAGTAGTAGAAAGTTAGAAATAAATCCTAAAAAACTCTAAACCTTTATTACCATCCTGCAAGAGTTACAAGAGTTGGTACTCTTGGTAGATTAGGAAAACTTTCACCGCGTTTTTCAAGAACTAAAACTCTCTTGAGTTAAGGATGTTAATTTGCATTTCAACTAAAAGCATGCTTCATAAATTCTTACATACAGTAAACCTTAACAAGTGGCACTAAAGGTCATAAGGCAGGAAAGGGAAGAAGGAGGGCTGATTTCGCAGTGTTGTGCCAGTCACAACTGTCTACCGGAAAACCACAAAAACCTACCTTAATCTACGCAGACGTCCAGTCACAACATACTTTGTTGGCCAAGTGGTTTTTTCCTGTCCAGCAATTCTGCATGTCCTCATACAAAGTACTTTCTTCTCTTACCCAGTGTGTCCAGTGGGAGATCAGGGAGCTCTTACAGAATGCGTGCAAGTTTATATCCTGCTCTGGAATAAATTGTCTTGTTTTAGTTTGTTTTAAAATGCTGCTACATAGAGAAGCAAAGACTGACAGCTAGAGAGGCTACAGGTATTTCATCTTCCTCCAGTGCTGTTTCCTTCATTTCACAATAGGAGCATGTTTGCATGTAGATGAGTTCCTCTCCAGACTGGTAAGAAGAAATTGAATGGTTTTTTTCAAATAGATGTGACAATCCCTGATGGTTTTTGTCACTATAGTGACTTGCGTTGACTGTTTCCTGCAGTTTGAGTATGCAAAGGTTTGCCCAGCCCTGGGAATCAGTTTGATCTCAGGTGCTCTCTGTGCTCGCCCGCCGAGGTGTGCGGAGGTGGTGAAGCGGCGCGGGGCACACGAGATGTCAGCGCACATCTGGAAGCTCATGACTCGTGTGCTGCTCACTTGGCCAGAATGTCTGTGGTTAACAACACTGGAACACGGCCTGTAAAGTGTCCAGAGGGCAGCACTCCAGTTCTGTGCCCACATCTTCAAAAACCGAGCTTACCCTGCTCTTACTCAGTTGTGCCTTAGGGGAAAATGCCTGCAGCACTGTCTGTGGCAACTTAGTAAGTCACAGCCCTGTTCTAAATATGGAAACACACGCTTTGATACAGAAGCCATTTCAAAACTGCCGGATTCTTCTTGTTCAGCAATGATGACCTAAGAACTGGCTTAGCAGTCTGCATCTCAGGTTGGTTTAGTGCAGTCTGTTCCTAAGAGTGCCCAGGTAGGTAGGTGCATGAGGTACAGGTATTACAAAGGCAAATATCCAGTGATACCTTCCTAGTGTGCCTTTCCTAGATACTCTATGCAGATCCAGAACTTCCTGGCCCTTTTTATTATATCTTGATGGATTTTTCTTCCACAAATTCCTCTGATGCTTTTGGAGCTTTTACAAGCTTTTGGCATCCACCGTATCATGTGGCAATGAATTCCCCAGTTGTATTTGAGAGACGAAAAAGGTTTCCTTTTGTTTCTTCCCTATTTTCCCAGCTGTGTCAGAGAACCTAGAGGTAAGGGAATTTCTGGCACTTTCACCTTACAAAAAAACCCACTATCTTTTAGTGTTTGCATGCCCTTGCTTATTGTGCTTATAAAAGCTGCTCTGCAGTGTTGTTTTTTTTTATAGTGGTGGTTGAAATATTTCATCTTACTAATTGTAATGCTTGTATTGGGGTATATGAAGTGCAAGCAAGGAAAAGGAAGGATATTGTGTGCTGTTTAGCACCACAGATTGTGATAACAACAACTCCTGTGAAATCTACCTTAAAGAAAGGAAGGGTTGAAAAATTTTTATTACTTTTTTTTTTTTTTTTTTTTTTTTTTTAACCCAAGAGGAGAAAATAATGTTAGGCATCCTGGCTGCCACTGTAGCTCAGAGTGGGCTCTGGATGAAGCGGCGAGCAGTTTGCAGAATCAGGTCCTAAGATTTTACACATCTGGGATCTACAACATGCTGTGTCGACATGGAAAATCTGCGTAATATTTAACCTAATGGGTGAGTTTAAACTCATACAGCTAAGTCAGTGCAGCTGTACTTGGTATGTGTGCAAACAGACCTGGTGAGAATGGTATTTTTGTTTAGATTTGTCAGTTAGGAACATCTTAAAATTAAGTATAACCAACACAAAATGTGAGTCCATTGCTGTTGACACCAGTTTAGTTTGAAACTAGTGCAGCTTTTCAGTGTAGAAATGATGGTGTTCTGTTCCTCATGCACAGTTTAATTGCTCTCCTTTAAAGAGGAAGTTTAAATCTCCAACTGAGTGTATGCCAGACTCCTGACATGCATGACAATTGAACTGTGTCTTTTTCTGCTGGCTATTTAACAACACTATTGGCATATAAAAATCACTTAAGTTGAATGACTTGGCCTAGCTGAAAGTGATGTTAGGTGCAAAGATAAAAATTAGGTAATATGAAGTTGCCTTGGTAGCATAAAACTGAATTTTGCCCTGATACTCTTACTACAGTGATGATTTTAAAAAAAAATTAAATTACCCCTCTCCTGTAACAGTAGTTTGTACAGCTTATTAAATCCATATACATCCATGTAGTGAGGTGCTATTTTCCCTTTATTTATACTGAACTTGCTCATTATATTTAATTTTTTTTTTGTTATTGCAGGAGCCCTGTTAGAGCTTTAGATGTAGCACCTTTTTTGAACACATTTTCTTGGCACAAATTGGTGTGTTTTGTTGGTCTGTCACATCAAGCAATATCCTTGTCAGTGCCAACTAATTGCTATCAATCAACTGCTGAGGATGAAAGGCTGGTCTGATATTAAAGCATGTTAAAAAGCACAGGACACATGATTTCTTGTAAAATATGAGGCTAGAAGGGTGGTTCTGTAGGAAATAGGCTGACACATCTACATTTTGCATTTAGGAACTGCCATGCAGGTGGGTAGATGAAGCAGGCGTGAGTGATTTATGTCAGGATTTAGTGCCTGTCACTTGGGAGTGAGTGTGAAAGTGGTCAGGAAGAAACCGTTCCTCCTTGATTGCTGTGGGGACCATCAGGGACCATCTGCTTGCTTACAAACTCTGCTGGCATAGTTGTTACTGATAGGATGATAGCACAGGGCAGCAGAGGAATGCAGGTGATACTTCACATAATACAGCTAAAATAATCCACTAGCATCCTACTTAGATAGTTTAGGGGATAATTGACTTGAGTCTGAATTTTTCCCTCTTGTTAATTAATTTGTTTGCAGGCTGTTCATTTTGGTGTATTCCCGCCTCTTTGATTGTCTTGGCATCCAACTTGACGTTTAAATTGCATATAATTTATTAAGATAACAGTAGTTTGTAGCCTCGTTGTCCGAGGCTGCTGGTTTTTCTGCCTACCTCGCTCAGCAGTTCAAAGCCAGGGATCTCTTAAAATCCTTGCAAGCAGTAGGAGTAAGGAGCTGCCGCCACCACGACTACCAGGTATCTTTCCCCCATGGAGCCGTCTCGTACCTTTGAGTAGATCCAAAGCTCAAAAGGTCATAGCTCTTGTGTGAGTGTGTTTATTACCTTCCGTTTAGTTCTCAGGAGTCCCATTTCATGACCATCATCAGTCCCGGCCAGGGCATCAGGCAGGTCAGGGGTCTTATCTCTTTATGATGGTTTTTTTTAGGAGAAGTAGTCATTCTTTCTCTTCCTCAGATGCTCATTTGAAAGTTCTAGAAATGAGGTTGGTTATCGATGTTTGAAACGCTGTTATTCTTTAAGAGAAGCTGAGTGTTTACCTTAGTTTTAAAACAAGACAAAAACTTCAAAACCCAAAGCAATTGCGAGGCTTCCCAGCTGCCTAGAATAACAGCCTAAAGGTTGAAAACAGGGGAGAACCAGCTGTGCATCGTTTTTGCCTTTCTTTTCCAACAACAGGAATCCTTCCTTTACCCAGTGAAGGACTCGTATGCTCCTGCTTACTGATGCCCAGTACCTTTATAAACCATTTCAAGGGCCTTCAGGATTTTTTTTTCCCCTTGAAAATGTGAAACTTAATTCTGGGAAACAAGACTTGATATGACAAAAGGCACAAAGAAAACATACCTAAATTCTGATGAGAAATGAACAGGCTTGAGGAGAAGGAGCAAGAATCATGCTTTCCCCCCCCAGCCTTTTTTGTTGCTCTGTCTGTGCTGAATGGTGGAGTAGGTAAGTAATGCATATTTTGTGCCTTGTAGTTAAATTGTGGCAATAGCTTTGGAAGATTCTTTCCAGATAAATGTCTTGCTTTCTGACTGGAAGACATGTTTTGTCCTTACTGTGACCTTCGAAAGGTGGAGCATATCTGCTGTTGTTTCCCAGGGGATTCCTTGTGGTTTTGGGACTTCTATTTTGTAATAGAAGTAGTTTAGTTCCACCCCTCCCAATTTATTTAAAACAAGCATACAAACAGAATGTAAATAGATGATCATTAAAGCACTTGAACACCAGAACTGTGTATTATTCCTTCTTGTTAGAAGACATCTGTCTTACCATTCCTATGCATTGTAATCAAATTAACATTTTAATTTCCTTGTAAACAGTATAGGAAAATATTTTCCACATAGATTCCTCTAGGGCTTTGTTGATAAGAGGCAGTAACAGGGCATTTTTCTGCAAAGGTACAGCAAAACCGCTCTTCTCTTACAGAATTTGTATGTATCTTTAAAGAAATATCTAAGAGCACTGATTACCCAGGTGGACTGTTTGAGAAGTGCATGATCCCCAATTGCATGCTAGTTTTCATAATTCACTGGTATCTTTTCTAATCCATCACAGTCCTCTTCTGAGAAAACCCCAAAAAAGTTAGTAGAAGGAGACCTGATCTTCTGCTGAGCTAGCCTAACTAAATACATAATGGAAAATAGCGTAGATATTGAAATAGGTCCTTACATTTCAGATGCTACTTTTAAAACAGGCTAATATTTTGGAACGGTGTTTTTTTCTTAAAAATGAAAAAGTACAAGACTCAAAAAGAAACATTTGCTCATCAAGTTGTGAAAAAATTAAGGCTATAAACAGACAGAAAAATGAAGATGTGTTTAATTAAGATAAAGATCTCCACTGAAAAAGCAGAGGGATTATACTGCAGTTCCGGTTTTAATTTTTGCTTTCTCTTTTCATACTTCTAGGGAAACCTCGGTTGTCTTGATTAGAAATGTTGGCTTTCTTTTTCAGTAAAGTTGTGCTTTGCAGATGGCATTGATATAAAAGGTTCTGCTGAGATGCTGTTTAAAAAGCAGCGTTCAAGAGAGGAGAGAGGCACATCCTATGTTAGTCCATACAATGTTAGTGTTGTGGTATTTTGGTTTTTTGTTGTAACCCATTTGCTTGAGGAACATGGCTTCAAGTTGGTTGACTTCAGGCCACAGGGCTTGTAATATGGGCTTTTCTGGGGTTTACCACTACCAGATGAAGCTTTGTTTTTTGCATGCTTGAATTTTGTATTTTTAAAGACACTAAATCAGGAGTATCTAAAATACACGCTTTTTTTGTCCCCAATGAAAATAAGGCCGACTTAAAGTTTGTCAGATCTGGACTCTCCTCTTTGTTTCGTTTGCAGGCTGACAGCCTGTCGGCCCAGAGCTGAGCTAGACCTATCCTGGAACTTCAAGCTGCTACCTGATAGTGTTTTAGTGGAATGAGTTGCTGTCTCTGCTTAGCAGTTCATAATCAAAGTTCAGCACCTTGACTGCTGTTGAACTTTCCCCTTTTTGTCACAAAATATTAAAAGTGAGAAAGTGACTATTTGGTTTTGGTTGTCCAAACCAGAACCACCTCAAGAAGGTTCAGTTTCTGGGAAGCAATGAGCACTTCTGCAGATACGTTATACAGTGTTCCACAAAACGATATTAAATTATTGCATATATTTTTAGTGACAGTTTGCTTGTATTTTGGTAGAAAATGGAGGTACTACAGACAGAATAGATGTTCCCACTCCTGAGGAGTTTAGTACATAAGCCCAGAGAAAACTAACTGGATGCAGTAGATAGGTGGAGGAACAAAACTTAACTCCTCAATATGCAGTGGTACATGTGTGGTAAAAGCAACCAAAAATCTCTCGTTTCCATTTGCTTGATTATCAGGCTAAAGCAATTTTCAAACTGCAGAAAGCAGAAACGCCATTGTGAATGCACTGGCATTGTGTCCCAGGAAATAACGATATTGCACCATTCAGATCACATCAAATCCGCCTGTCGCTGCTTGAATATGGAACAGATCTGATTCCCAGCTGCACTTTCAGAGGAAATCTGAAAAAGGAAGGGCCACAGGGAGGTGTCCCTGTTGGCTGCATAACTAGCTACAAGCATACTTGCTTTTTTGGTGTATCCAGTGACAAGTGGCTGGTCGGTATTTGTACACAACTCGAAAGCAGAATGATTTGCATTAGATAGCACAGATGCAAAATGGACATATGGACTGTTTTGAAGGAAGTGAAAATAGTTTTGTTTCTGCAAACTGGTGCATTTAAAAATACAGTGTCAAAAAACTTCCCAACCTGCTTTTCTGTCAAACAGCTCTGTGAAAGCTTGTTTAGGGGTTAATAGTACAGGCTCGAGTGACTTGAAGTTGTAAGAACCCTTGGAATGTGTAAAGAGAGGAACGATGTAGATAAGGCTGAACTCTGAACTCGGGGCACAATCCAGTTTATACGTTAATCTCCACCAATAAAAGCAGCATCAGCTGTCTGACTGAGTCAGGACACTACTCCTCCCGTTCAGGTTGTTCAAATAAAGAAAGTAGGCCATTACACCTGAGAAGAGGGCAAAGAAAGTGTATTGTGTTATTCTTGAGCTTTGAAGCACATAAAGCAGTAGTGTTAAAAAAACCCCCCACAACACAGAGGAAGTGTTCTTCTGAGGTTTATTCAGTCTCAAGAAACTTGGTCCTCTTGGCAGGGGAGTTGGTGTTTGTTTGTTTTTTAATTAGACCATTGCTCTGACACCACTGCTCCCCCCCTTTCTATTCCAGTATATCTCAGCATTTGCAGTGTTGCAGATCGATGAACAGTTGCGTTAAAAATTGCAGGAAGAGAATCAGGTACTTTTTTTGGGGGGAGGGGTGTGTGTGTGTGTTAAACTTAGTGTTTGGGCTTAGTGTGACTGGGGAATGTATTTTACTTCAACCAGCAATGGTTTGTCAGAGGCAGCAAAATAGGCCTGTGAAATAGCTCATCAATGGAAGGTGTCCACGGGAGCACTCTCATGTCAGGGGGAACTCCATCAGTGACTGTGTTGTGCAGCTGTGGAAGCAACAAATGAGGAGCTACCTGCTTCTGTGCAAGCAAGGAAGAGAGGGGAAGAGGGGCATCAATTGCTGCTATGCTTTCATTCGGAAATATTTCAATTTCAAAAAAGTAAAAATCTGACTTGGACATGACTCCAAGTACAATATTTTTATCAGTACAGGCTTATTATTTAGTTTGCATGTTAATGTGCTTTCCTTTTCATGATTGTTGTGGTTACCTCCTCCCAGCTTCACCCCTTGGTGTAGTTCTGAAGTCGCCCATGTAGAAAAACATGGGAATGAATAGGTTTGGGCATCTTATATTCTAAGACACAAAACTTTGATTGTTTAAACATAGATGAACGTGACTGATTGCTAGTCTAAAGTATTTTATGTGAGGAAAGCCTCTCTGAGGAGAATCTAGAACATAAAAAAAAATGGTTTGTGATCGTAACAGAGAAGTAGGATGAGACTTAGTCTTGGGTCATAGTTATATCTTGATTATAATGATCATAGAGTGAACCTGGAGGTATTTGAAAAGTGGAATTACTAGCTATTTGAAAATCTGCAAGAAAAAATGAAATTACATAAACTTTAAATCCAGGAATTTACATTCTTTTCCAAAAGCTGCTTGTGAATTTGGGTGGACTACCAAAATAGCCTGTGAGCCTTGATTTTTTTGTTAAGACAGTAATGACTGGGTGGCTGTTGAAAATTAGATCTCCTTATCTTGATTTTTAGGACCTGGTTTTAGTTCAACTCCACTCTTGCCCTCCAGAAATGAAGGCATGTAAAATCATCATTTGTTCTCAAAATTTTAAACCAGTACTGCAGGCAGAGCAAACTTATTTGATCATTCTACCTGGAGGAACATCTCATGACCTTATTAAAATCAGGAGGTTGCTATGTCATTCTAATTCTCATTTACTCAATATCTTTTCATTTTACATCATTCCAGCTGATTTTCTGACCTAGGACATCATTTATTTTCTTACGGGCAGAGTATGTTGTGATCTTAGGAACTGGGCATGGGCGTGAAGGTCAGAACAATTGGTTTCTATTTCTGTCTGTTGCTGAGTGATGGACTCAGAATCCTTGCCTGTGTTAACCTATCTGCAAAAATGGAGATAATGCTGCTTATAGACTTATATGAAGCACTTAGAGGGTTATCTTTTTTGATAGGCTGCTTGTTAGGGAAGGATAAAATGGCTTGAGTACTTGTGCCAAAACTAGACTGCACTGAACATTTGGAGAAATTGATTTTAATTTAAATTTTCACTCTTGCTGCTAGTGAAAGCCAGAAGGGAAGAAGTACTTCAAAAAGCAAGTCTCACTAGCTTTTTTCTTTTAGGGCTCATGGAAAGCAGGAAGTGCAGCAGTTCCCATGAAAGAGGTGCAACCTGAGTTTTTAATGAATAAGGTTGGAGGATCACTGACAAGACTGCATTCTTATTTAAACTAAGTTTCCAACCCTACTACTACTGTTGAAGGACACAGTCCTATGAGGTGCAAAAAAATATTCCACCATTCCTTTTTAAATAGGGACTGCTCAGCATCCTGCTAATTTGAGCTAAGGCTCTTGCTTATAAGATTCCTAATGAAAGGATCGGACTTTGAAGTGGAGACGAGCAGAAAAAACACCCTTAGGACTCTAAACTATACAGTACCTTTACAGTGTATAGGGTAGTGCTGGCAAAACTTTATTGTCAGATGGAAAATTTATTGTTATGCCAGACTTGGTGGTGATGTCAAGGGTTCACTATTCCCTATCTCTACAAATCGGGTATTTCAAAGGCTCCTGTGTCACGCTGGACTCGATGTTCATAGTTACTGTGTTATGGGGATGTGGGTAAAGTGTTTTGCAAGTGGTGTGTTGCCCCAGTGGCTATTTTGCCCTGCCTACTTCCTGCTTTGCCCTCAAGAGCTCTTCTAGACGGCTGGGGGTTAGAAAGGGAGGTAGCATTGAGGTGAGGGAGTGTCTGCTTGGTTGCATAGAAACCTGTCCCTTATCACCTGCCACCACTTCTTTGAAAGGTTGCTCAAGGTTTAAAGTTCTGGGTTTGAGTAATCAGTCCAGCGTAAGACCTTACAAAGGGAAACAATGGCTGAATACAGTGCTATAAATGCTGTCACTAAGGAAGTGGCTTGGTTTGTCTGAATTTACAACCTTCCTGAGACAATCCAAAATGCACTGCTTAGATTCTGCCTTTAAAAGAAAAGTGTTCTCTTGGCTATGTTTTTCAGCCCAGTTTCTGCCCCCTCCCCCCATATATTTTTTTAAGCCACCATTTTCTTCCTGTGCTTGTTCTCTAGGGGTTTTTTTTGTCATTATATCATGTTTCTCAGTGGAGATGCTTTTTTTTTTCTTTAAAAAAAAAAAAAAAAGGCAGCCTCTCGTCAGAGGAATGTGCAAGCAGAGTACATTTAAGAGCCACATTCTGTGCTGCCATGGCAACTAGAGTTTTAAAAATGATACCGTCGGTGTTCCAAAATGATGCAACCTACAATGAACATCAGGAATAATTAAGAAGAGTAGTGTGTGCTCCATGCTCAAGAGAAACAGCGATGAGGGGACCACTTCTCTGTTAATTTCCCTTCCTCCCCGCCCCAAGTGACATTTACTGTTGTTTGGGGGTTTTTTTCTGCAGTGGTAATAATCTCAGTGGTCAGTGGCAGGTTTGTTAGAGATCTTAACATTTTGTCCCGGGGTGGTTTTATAATGTGGCCTGCTGGTGTTATTGCTGAATCTATTTATTTATTTATTTGCTTTATTTATTTTAATAATGGCAGTGCTGGGATGTCGCTCCGCTAGGTAATAAGGTCTTGACCCAAGGGCCTGATGGTAGCCTTCTTTCAAGGCCTTCCAGTCAGTGATGGTATCGATAGCAAGGTATTCCTGTCACAGCGTACAAGCTCTGTCATAATATAAAGGCCGTGTATTTAGTATTATCCCTTTTTATGCATCATTTCCATCTTTCATTATACTACCAGTAATGGAGAGGGAACAGTAAAAAATGGAAGTCCCAGGGGTGGATGATGGTGCATGGAGGAGTCAAGAGGGCTTGAAAATGGCAAAGGTCACAGGTTAAGACCCTTTATTGGGAAGAACAGAAGCAGTCTGAACTTGTTAATGAAATGATTGGGATTTTTAGTGTTGGGTAGAGAAAGTGGTGAGACTGGGAAAGAATAGCAGCCCAAGCTTTCTGTGAAGGCTCATGAAGCTTAATTGTGAATATTGCTCTAATCCCGTGAACTGGATACCTTCTCCTACCTCATAACTTTTTTCCAGATAAACTGTTCAGTCTGTTCAGGAGAATAAGCTTGAATCCTGCTGTTTCCAGACAGCAAAGAAACCGTACCTGCTAATTAAATTACTAGAATCCAAAGAGCCATCAAACTTCCAAACAGGATTGCACATTCTGGGGAAAAATTAGTGCATTTCCAGTTTGAGGACAAACATTCCTTTCACGGACAACGGAAGATTCTGCTCTTTTACTGGTACATCAGATCTTCGCTACCAGCCAAACTAAGTATCTTAAACATAGGTTCATGCATGAAGGTAGTGTAAAACAAGGAAATCACCCCTAACTTCAGCTTCCTGAAAAACTGTTAAGTTTGTCTTTTCCTTCTATGCATCTATTCTTTCTGTGCCCTAGCAGCTCAAACAGAGAAGCCCTGAGAAAAAGATTCTGTATTCTTTTAAGATTGTTTAATGATGTATCTTAAACAACGACGATAATAAAAAAAAAAAAAAAAAGCCAGAAGTTAATAGTACAAGGACAGCTCACTCCCATATGTTATAGAATTAAGTGAGATTACACATCCCAGCAGTGTAATTGCCACCCACAGCTGTACCTCCACACCCCCACACTCCCTTCCCCCTCCTTCCAGCATCCCCACCTGGAAAGTAAAAAAGAAACATCTTTGTGGTAATGTGGAGTTTCTTGTTCTTAACTGTTCAAGGTGCATTTGTAAAAGAACACTGAGTTCATGCCCCAACCACTTCCCAAGAGTCTGGTATTATAAGAATCTGATTTCTTTTCTCTTTTGCTGACGAGACAGATTGAAAGTGTATTTTATGGGCACACCCTTTCAGGTTTCTCTATCTCCTAGCTTGCATTAATTTTTAATCACTTCCTCCAGTTGACATGCAACAACGCCTCTGAGGACTGGCAAGCACTACTTAGCCTTTATCAAAAAATCTAAGGTGACATGACCTTAAAAACTTCAGAAAATGGATTCTAATTTCAGATATGCTGGTATGCATTGGCTTCAGGGGAGCAATACGAGCCTCACTGAGATTGGAATCTGTCTACAAAAAAAGCCCCTTGCATTGTAGAGCAAATTCAGGCTTCTGGATTTTCTGGAGCATCATGTGTGTCTGTAGTGGAGGAATTAGTTGTGCAATTATGGAATTAAGGAATTGCTTCCCAGTTTTCAGGTGAGAGAAGGGCCTGCTGGTCCATTAACCCTGTTGTTTTGAAGTTTTAGACTCGTATTTCAGCAAGCAAAGTGAATACTTAGAAGGGTGTGAATGTCTGTCTATGGATCCATATTCCAAAGGTCTATAGATGAAATACTCCGCAGATGATTAAAGATGCCATTTCATTTCCCAGGTGATGTGCCAAATTGATTCCAATTAGAACATGTAACTAGAAAACCAAGATGGGAGAAGGGGGATGTATAGTATGTTGAATGTGGGTAACCTTTCCACGTGAAGTATATGTCCACGATGTTTTGAAAAGTAGCAGGCGCTACGTTTATGGGATCCAAACACTCTTTTTCAGTACTCTGCTCCCAGGCACTATGGTGGCAGTTTTTAGTGCCAGAACCTTGCTATCTGTCTAACAGCCTCTTGCTGCTAGTCTGTAGGCTGAGAATTCAGGTCAGAAACCTGAAAGAAGCTCAAGGTAATGTTTAGGGTGGAGCACGTGGACGCGTGCGCTGGCATAGACAGAAATACAGAAAGCAGCAAGCAAATGCTTCTTCAGACCACGGGTAGGGGGTTGCCTGTCCTGGAGGCATCAGAGGAAGTCATGCGGTGCTGGTGAATGAATTTGCCTTGGACGTAGTCCCAGTGAGGGAAATTGTGTGACAATTTTAGGGCAAAGGTTCCCCTTGGGTGACGTTCGACAGTATTTCAAATACACTGTGCGTGTTGCTGAGGCTGTGTGTTACTGCCTTGAGACAAATAGGGCTTCAGAGAATTAATGATGTGTTCGCTGGGGATGACCCTGCGTGTCCCTGAATGACAAAGGAGTGGCCGATGTCTGCAGGCGGGTGAGCGCTGGCAGACGCTCGCCCAGGTCTGGGATTGCGGAGCGCTCGCCCTCCGAGACCGCCTTTCCTTCAGCACGCCTACAGGTGCGCGCACGCTGAGCGCTGCTGCTCGCCGCGGCATGTGGCACAAATGCCTGTTAAAGGCCACGCGACGTGCATCTTGCATACCGGTATGCCGTGCCGGAAAACCACATATGGATTTACCAGGCCATCGAGGGAGAACAGCCTCTCTCCGCCGGGCCTCCCTGCTGCGGCTTCGAGCATGCCTGCGAAATGCGTCAGCGCTGGCGCGGCGGCCAGCCGGCCAGCCGGGGTGTGCGCTCGCAGGGCGGAACAGCCGCAGTCTGGGCTCCCAGCCTCCTGGCTAGACTGGAGAAACTTCTAATTGAGTTCCTGAGCCTCCCCTCCCCTGCCTGCAGCTCGGCTGAAAAACACCCTGGCTTCCAGCCATGCCCTTTCACAGTGACCTTGCCTGCAAATAGCGCGCAGGAATTTTTACAGGCACTGTGCACTTGGAAAAAGGGCTGGGGGGGTGTCGGTAGGGAGCTGGGGAGGGGACGTGCTGGGTCCTTTGGTTTAAAACACAAATCTCATCAGCTTCCCTTGTCAGCCTCACCCCCCACACGAAAACCACTGAGCCCATGAATTGCAAATTTTGCTTCCTTGCGCTTGCTCTTTTTTACAATGCTATAGATTAATTTCTCTTTTCTGATGGTATGACAAATTGTAAGCCTCTGAAGATTGATGCAACTGATTGCTTTAAGGGGAATTGTTTAACGCAGTGGCAGCATGAATGATACACTACATGCTTAGGTTACTTGCACATATAATTATTCTTCGGCATGTATGTAAAAAATACATCGATAAAATACAGGGAGAGCGAGTGTGTGTATGTGAATGTATATATGAATGTATAAAAATGTTCATACATCCAGTTATGCGTGAACATAATGTAAAATGATACTGGTAATGGCTGTCTACTTAGTATATATACATAAAAAGCAGCAGCAGCCACTAGCTAAAAATAACCCCAAATTCTTCTCTCAGATTACATCAATTAAGCTTAGAACATTTGATGTAAAAACTTGGGCTGTTAAATTCTGTTGAAGGATTACCGGTTCTTCTGGGACACTGTAATGCAGGCGCTAGAAACCGCTGGGCTAGGGACGCAGGAGCCTCATGTAATTTTGCCTCTGACCGGCCGTTTGACGTTGAACAAGCTGCCTTGACTCCTCCACCTTCTATCACCAATATGAGGTCAAATTCTAAGCTTTTGTGGGAGGGATGAGTATGACTGATGTCAGCACAGGCACCCCCTGAACCCCTGCTGAGGCCTCTCAAGTGCTACTGTAGCAGCGTTGCCACTCCTGCGTTTTCACCTACCGCTTTGAAAGTAATAAGGAAATATTCTTGCTTCTCCGTCTTTTGGTGTCGTAAGAGATTCTCTTGCTGTAGCTGCATTGTGCAGTCTCTTGGATTTGAAGGTGTTCAGCACTTTGCAGGCTCATGCTTTTCACACGTTGCCACCTTGCTCTCAATCACTGAATCAGCTCATGTAACGTGTGGCTTGTATCACGCTCTTCAGATGTGTATTAGAACTTCATGATACAAAAGGGAAAACTGATTGTCTAGAAGTGGCTTTAATTAAAACTTGTTTTTCTTGTCTGCTCTCCTGTGTTTATGTCTGTGGCAGCCCACTCCCTGTAGTCAGCAAGCTTCTTTTCACTGCTCTCAAAAGTTCAGCTGTTGCAATCAAAGGTAATTTTGTTTGTGCAAGATACTCATCTCCAACGGAAGGGCCAAGAATAGGGGTGAAAGAGAGGACAGTAGGCAGATGACTTAAGTGTTTCTATTAGGCCTTTCTGACAACCCCAATAATTCTTTAATGGCTTCCTAATAAAGTGTAACATCATTATGTCTGAGAGGTTTTTTGGACTGCTTTTCTACTCATTCACTAAAGGGTACGAAAAAGCAGCAGTCCAAATCAGAAGACCTCTGTCTGTGTCTCTCTGCTGTGTTTGATACACTGCTACAACAGTGTCCGAGTTCCTTTTATCTTTTATAGAGAAAGGGAGCAATGGACTGAACATTGTTACATGTAAATTCAACTGCAAGATTCATCAATACATACTATGCCCTGGCACCTTTTACATAAGCAAGCCAGAGTTGCCCCAGAGCATTTAGATACCTGTGGGATCGGGGGGGGGGGGGAGGAAAAAAAAAAACATTCTTCTGTTGCAAGATAGAATTTGCTTAGTGTGACTTTCTCTGAGACATATGGTGCAGCAGCACCTGTTTTCTAAGTATGATCTCAGTGCAGAGAGAGCAGATCCTCAAGAATAGAGGAAATTTCATATCTCCTTCCCATAATTCCACCTGGCTGCCACCTGCTCCCACATTTAATTGGCCCTAGTCCCTTGGCTCCCCACACCGACCGCAGGGTAAGCAGGAGGAAGCGGAGACAGACAGTGAGTATGCAAAGTGTTGTGGGGAAACAAAAGGGACTTCGAAAGAGCAGCTCAGATAGAAGCCAGGCTGGTTCCTGTCAGACTTGTCAGTCATCAAGGGGCGGTGACTGGCCGAAGTACCATAGCCTGTCACTTTGTGTGGAGACACAGTGCAGCTTCTTGTCCACCTGGGCCCAGTAATCTCAGGAACTGGGTGTAAAATGCGTGGCAATTCACACTTGAAGAAAGATCCCTTGCCATTTGATACTGGACTAGCGCTTTGGGAGTTTCCAACCCTCTAGTTTTGTAGCATAAAATAATGGTGATAACAGCTGGAAGTATCCAAGTGTAGCTGGCAGTAATATCCACACACCAGGGATAAACATCCTGACAAAACTGAAGTGTTTATTTGCATGTGGATGTCACTGCTTGGTAAATTCCAACACATCTGGTTATCACCACTGAGATTTGCCAATAAAAAGGAGGGTGTTTTGCCTCATTTTTCCCAGAACAAAGTGAGCATGGCTGTATGTAAAGAAGGTTGGAGAAGCTGATACTTAACAGATTTCATTCCTCTTTGTCTGTGTTCACCCCCACCTCTATTGAGTTCAACCACCTTTTTTCACTTAGTATGACCACAAATATTTAACCACGGTTTCTTAACTTCATCTAACCACACTGGTAGCCGTGGTAAAGACTAGCAACTTTGGAAGGAAAAACCTGTAGTAATACAACAAACCTGTGTGGATCTATTCTATGAGCTGAGCACTTGTTGAAACTCTTATACCGTAGTCACGTTGGGTTAAGTTTTGAGCGATGCCGGTGTGCTTCATTACTCAAAAGTGACTTTATAGATTGTGGAATGTCAGACTCCGAAGCAAGTTAAAAAATTAAGTTGTTACTAATAATTTTAAAGCTTTATATATTGCACAGATCAGTGTTTTATAATGGCAGGTCACTACTGTGAAACCCTGTTTCTCCGCTGGGAAAACTGAAGCAGAGAGGGGAACAGCTTGAGTTCTTTCACTGAATTGTTATACAGGGAAAAACCCTCATTTCTGGTGCAGTAGATTGTAGAATGATCTGTTCCATCAGTTTTATCCTTAGAGATAATTTTTTTTACACATGTACACTGGACAGCAAGCTGGAATTAAAGGCTCAGAACGCCTGAAATACGGGCTTTTATGCAGATGAGCCCTGAGTTATAGGCACAGCTCGTATGGCTCAAACTAGTTCTTGGTAAAGTCAAGATTCACATGAGTACTCTGCTGTAAAGTGAGCAAGCTTTCCAGTTCTGAGTGAAGCCTCCGGTTCCTTACTGTCCCACAGCAGCTTTCCAGTGTCCTCCATCGATTTCTACCACTGAAAATATGCAGCTCTAAACTATTCTAAGTTCTTGAAGACCAGAATTTCCCTGACACATGTTAGGAGATGCTTCTCAGTTAGCCTGGGGAAGCCTTTCTCTATTGTGATATTTTTCTTTCGCTGTGCAATGAATTGGAGCTCTTGGATTTCATTTCAGCACCTGGTTGGTGGTTAGTGGATGGACACCTTCTCCCTCTCAATATGCAGGAAAAGGGAGGAGAGGGACATCTGGAGGAAAAAAAGTTGCTTACGTGGTCTTGGCATGACGGAGAGACTGTCTGCAAAGAGTTTGGTTGATAATGCTGCGTGCTGGGGCCACAGGAGGCACCCAGACAGTGTGGTGTAGCTCTTGCTTATTTGCAGCATTAATTAAAGCTGCTTTCTGTGTTACTGCATTTTCACTTCCTTTTCTAGAAAGATAGCAAACTGTAGATAAATGCTGTTCCTATTGCCTGTATGCCCCATATGCATGCCTTTAGAAACGGAGCTGTGCTGCAACAGTGGGGGGAATCTGTGGAAGGGGAGATAAGAATATCAGTGTAATTGGAATTAATTGCTTTTGCTTTGGTTCCAGAACATTCCTTCCTATGTGTAAAACTCTAACGGTTACTTTGATATGTAGAGCAATGTATGAAATTGTCTTCTACCTTACACTCTAGGAGGCTTTGAATTTTCTTTAATGCATGCCTACATGCGATGTCAGAAAAATGCAGGAAGAAAGTCTTACTGAGCTTTCTTATAGTTTGTACTACTTCTGTGAAGGAATATGTGCACTGTTCTTCAGGTACACTGCCCAGTTGCCAGTGTTTGGGACACCATTAGATTCAGTGGAGGAAGAAAGAGGCTCAGATGACCCTTGTTTAGCTCTCCCTCAATCATCAGGCTTGTAGCTTTTGCCTCTCAGTTCTAGATTTATTTTAAAACGTGGTAAGTATTCAGAAGATGGTGAATGTGAGGGCTGGGAGAAGGGGACAGCCACAAGCAGTGTCCTTAGCAGTCATTCCCCAAGGTAAGCTGTCCTCAGTCAATTAGTACTTTAGAGCAGCTTCGGGGCTGCTCTGTCCTATTGTTTCTGGGTATAGACATATCCTTGAAGTGTGCAAACACACAATGCATTGCTACACCTGTGGTTGGGCAGAAGCAGAACCTGCACCATTACAGAAACCATTTGTATAAAATCTATTCTTACAGGGCCTTTTTTGTTTACTTTGAGGCTCCTTTATTCTGCTATAAAGAGGGTTTAATGCCATTTAGAATGCACTGCATAGTCCGTCACCAGCTTCCAAGCACACAAATGGGAAAATTAACAGCTGTTTTCAAGTGGAGCTGATTTCCTGAGGACCACCTCTCCCCCACTCTAATGGAACACAGAGATGATAGTGAAATGCAGTAGCAGAATAGAACGGCAGGAGTTGACCCTCTAAATCATCTTGAAGTCAAACAGCATTAAACAGTTCCTGATGTCGCCTGCCAAGTGCATATTATCGCTGCGTCTCTGAGTAGTGCAGCCATTTACAGATAAGAAAAGGTTAGTGCCCTCGGAGGAGTGGGGTAGTGTTTACAGGGGTGTCGGTACCAGTTTAGCAAGTCAATAACAGTATCTCTTTCTTCGCCTTTTTTTTCATATTTAAGGGACAGTCCAGCTCCAGGTAGCACATCTGTTACTCGGAGGCAGGCAGACAGGGTGTCTCGAGCGTTGGAGGTGGCCCATACACAGTGCTTGTATCGTGCATCTCTTCCTGGTATCGAGATACAATTTTCACTGTGGCGCATGTGATGATATAGTGAAGAGTCTTGCAGTCGCTCCAGTGGAAGTTGGGACTAAGGATATGTAAATTTAATTCCTTTCCCATATAAATTCTCTGTAAGCATAATCCAGATCTGTAAAAATGGACCTTTCTTTTCCTATTTAGATTGCAAACTCTTTGGGATAGGAATTGCTTGTATATGCCTGTGTTTGTAGCACTGTGCTTTTATTTGAGCTATGTAAAAACTTGTGCAGTGTTCATACTGGAAGAACGGGATCAATTGAAAGTTTTTGGAGAGCAGCACTGAGAATTCTTCCCCTCTGCCAAGTGGGGAGCAAGGGTACAGATAGCCTACTACTGTTATTTGATTGCAGAACAGAGAAGGAAGTAATTAGGCCACACCCTTTATATGTTCCCTTCCCCTGCACGGATGTGAATTTTGGACTGAGACGTAAAGAACCTCAAAGGTAAGGGTGTACTTGTTACCTAGAAAAAAAGGGACTCAGTGGTACAGAGTCCACGCAAGCTGTTGTGCACCAACCTAATCTAGTTTTGCTGCCAGCTGAAACAAGAAGTTACGTATGATTCTGTTTTTCTCCTTTCCATATTTCTTTTTTCCATTAGCTTTAGAGTCAGTTAATGTTTATACAGACTGAGTCACCCATCCCTACCCAGCCACCAAAGAATGCATTTAATTCACAGCTCCAGAAGCAAACTGAATGTTTAAATTGACTCAACCTTTGTGGAGGCTTTGATCCATTCTGAAGAAGAGTGACTAAGTGAAACCAGGGGAAGTCAGCTTGCAATACCCCAGCTTATGGCTTTTACTGTAGGATCATTTTCACAAAGAACACTGAATGTTACAAGCAGTTTGGGAGTGGCATCATGAATTCTGGAGCTGGGACAATGGCTGCTTTCTGCAGCGCACAACAGTGCAAAATGACTGGGCTGGAGCCAGTGTCACAGAACATTTGGGGTTCTTCAGACTGTTTTTAGGAGTGCCAGCCCCTTCGAGTGCTTGAATTTGGATACCTTAGAGGGATATAATTTTCAGAAAGTGCTGAATACACATGTTCTGAGAAACAGGACGCTGGCAACTTGTCATATGAAAAGCCTTGGTTGCTGTCTTTTTCGAAATGTGTGCTCTTTGGTCAGTTTTTCAGATGTCAAACCAATGAGATTTAAAAAGTTGATCAAATATGGTCAAAGACCATAGCATTAAACCAACCCTTATTCTCTGTTTTTTCCCTCCCCCCTACATTGTTTGTTATACTTTTGGAGCACCGAAGGATTTTAATGCAGCTGGATTTAAGGTGTAAATAACTAAGCTGTGTGTGGCTGGTTTGGGGAAGTATCCTTGATCTCTCCTCTAGGGACTCCACAGTATCTGGAAAGGATCCTTTCCAGGATGTAGTGCCCTGCTCCTGTCTCTGACCACTATTCCAGACTGAACTAAGTGTTTCATCAACTTGATTTCAGAGCCTTGAAGAAAGGGGGTAAATTGTCTCTTTTGAGTCGTGCAATTCCTGTTGTACGTTTTCTGGTGAGTCGCCAGAAATCCCTGCACACTGCCTCTCTTCTCCCTCTTATGCACACTCTGTCTCTCCAGCTTTTCCCTTGCCTTTTGTGCCAAGAATGTGGTGGGGGAAGGGGGAACCGCACAGGAAATGCCTCTTCTTTTCTCTAACGACATTTCCAGCTGCATTTGGATGGGAGAATTCGAGGAGGGGGAAAGCATCAAATCAGTGGAAAGTTGTTCAGCTGCCAAGTCAAACTGGTACATTTTAGCTCTGGAGACAGTAGAGCCTTTTCTCCTGAATTTTGGCCCATTTTTAAAGTTCCGTTTTTGGAAAAGCAGGGGGAAAAGAAGTTAGTGACATCAGTGCGCCTGTTTTTTATTTATATGCTTTTTTTTTTTTTTTTTTTTTCAGCAAAAGTCAAGCTAAATTGTAGCTTTACTTTTAAAGGTTGAAAGTGCAGTCGGTTTAGGAAAGCTTAAGAAGGGTGATGCTTCCTTTTTCTTTCATAGCAAGGAGTGTCTGCCTGCCTATCCATCTTTTGTTTATCTATCCACCCACCCACCCCCAGGCAGTGCCAGAACCTCCTGCTTACTGCTCTTCCATCCTTCCACTCCATGTTACTCTTCAGTAACTTGCCTGTCACACCTGGGTCATACATTGTAATGCAGGATCAGCCCTTTTGCAAGTAACTGTGGCTCGATCAGTACAAGGATAGCCTTGCAGTTTATGAGGTGCCAAGGACGCAGAGGGGTTATTGCAAAGGAGAGAAATAGGAGAGCTGTAGGTAGGACAGGAGATGAAAGGTTTTCTAACCAAAGAGCATCATTTCTTTTCTTCACCTCAGTCCCAGCAAGGAGTTCTCCCCAAATTGTCTAAGTGCTGCAGGAGGAGATGGGCTTTGCCTGTAGCATGCTAAATTTGGAGTTTATCTGTCTCGCTGGTTCAGAGCCCAGCACCCTGACATCTTTTGTTCAATTCATGTTCAAATAGTATTCTTTCTGTGGCTTGTGAGAGTAAAATTTGCGGTGGAACCTAACAGAAGCAGCACTAGAATCTCTCTGATGATGAATGTTACAGTCTTAACAGTTTGAGTGCTGTGCATTTTGCAATTGTTTGTCATATAAACTGTGTTCCTTTGAGTGAGGTGCAGTAAGACATCAAAGCTCTGCAGCAGCTTTACCTTGTGAAAAAAAATTTTAAAGGGAGGAGGAAAGAAGGGGAGGGGGGGAGCTTGTTATTAGCAGCCTGGTTGTCTGCATTTAGAAAACCTATTAAAAATGCATCATGCTGAGGAGACAGTCTGCACAGTGTGTAAAAAAGATGGGTTGCAATAATTCTGTCTGGGTGTTTTGAACCACAGCCTCAGACAAAATACATAGGATGGGGGAGGGGGGGGTGGGAATAAAATTCTGAGAAAAGTTGTTTATTGCTAGTGCAGTTCCATTTTGGACTCAAACCAAATGCGTGACTGCGCGAGGGTCACAGAGGAACTGCGGCAGGCAAGAGGAAAAACGGGAGCAGGATGTTGAGGGTGCAGGAGGAGGTCTGTCTTGTGATGCTGAGATGATATACTGGGGAAGCTACGGAGTGAGAGCTGGAGTTCAGCTCAGCTGGATTGATCCCAGTCTCTCTGGAGCTAGGGTAAATCAAAGATGACTTTCTGGAAGTCACATGGTGATCTGTTGATGGGAATCTCCAGTCTGACTTGAATCAAACAACTCTTGTGTTTCAGTTTTCTTCTCTTTGCATTTATTACGGTTAAAAGGAGTGCGCAGAGGTAGCCGAATGTTCTGGGGAAGTGTGTGGTTGGAACAGAGTCCAGCGTTTTAATTCCTTGCATTTAAGTCAATCTCCATCTCTCTGCTTTACACAGTGGATCGTGGTTAATGCCCTGGCACAAAGCTTCTGCTCACCACCAGCAGGGAAGGTGAATCAGTCACCTGCATAAGCATCTTTTTCATGCATGTGAGTGTTCTAACTGCCACCGGAATCGCGCGTCCTGGCTAACTCACAGGCATGGTGTGTAGCATCTCACAGAATCCAGCTGTTAGGCCCGGGGCCTTTTTCCCCCAAATCTGCAGTAGCTGCATTTACCACATCACCGTATCCTTTCTCTGACAGCATGGAAGAGCAGATGGGGTCTAGTATAATGCCAGCTTCTCTGGTGGTGCTCTACAGCCTTCTGTCTCTCTATCCGTAAAGAGAGGAGAGGGGAGGGAGTATTGGAACTTCCATCTTCCCAGGGTTGAATCACCATTTGCCCTGAGGGACCCCACAAAAGCAGGAGTCACCAAACTTGTCCGGCACATTCTGTTTCATAGCCTTCGGGATAATGTTGGCTGGGAGCTGTCTCTGCCCTTTTTCTTCCCCTCTCCAAAAAGCTGGATTCCTTTAGCTTTCTACTCGCAAGCCTTCGGTGGCCTGTCCTGTTGTCCTTACTGCTTTCTGAGGGCACAAGGGAGGCCAGTGGGTGTGCCAGGGAGGCTAGTGTTTCCTGCAGATTGGGAGGGAAAGAGCAGCAGGGAGCTTTGAGCCTGCCTCTTTTGATAGCAGGAACTGTTTTCACTTGGCATTTCCATACTCTGTAGCTGTGCTGGTTTTCTTACCTAACATTGTAGAAGAGTAATTGTGATACTGCAAGGCTGGGAGTTCACTTACTCTGACCTTTTGGAAATATTTTTCTTCAAAGGTTTGAGGCTGCTTCTGCTGAAAGGCAAACGAAAATTACTACAGAAACCCCTAAACTGTGATAAATAATTTCTTCCATTTATTATTTCTTTGTTGTTCTCCTCTCTTGCGACAGTTTGTTGTATGAAGATCTTTTTGAGTGCAATGCTGTACAGTAATGAAGCACATCAGTATGCAGCAAGGTATTTTCTGTCTCTCCACTCAAGAACTTCATTTTAACGTTGGAAACAGTCTCCTGCTCTCGCAAGCATAAAACCTTATTGCTAGATAAAGGAGAGCTGTCTGAATGCTACACGTGGCTTTTGACACATAGCTGAGTGTATTCTGTACGGTGGGTTAGGGTACAGAACAGAACGTAGAAGAATTGAGTTTTGTTCCTTGTTGTACTGGCTTTTTGAAGCAAATTAATGTGTCCTCTTATGTCTGTTTCTCCAACTGCACAAAGTCAGTTAAAAACGTTGGTGTTATTTGTATGCATTTTCATGTCTGCAAAGTCATATATGAATGACGTATACTGCAATATGGTAAACTGTCATGACAAACTGCTGCTTATTTAGTGTGATTCTGTGCACGTTATTTTTTCTGTCGTGTTTGAATTTGTGCTTAATTATCTGTGATAGGTGCTGCTTCATAATATTGTTATGCTTATTTTATATATGCATGAGAACACGTCACATAGGTTCAAGGATCTGTCCTTATACATCAGGGTAGAAAAAGAGCTCGAGATTCCTGATTCACAGTATTGTGTACTAGTCTGAAGGTGGTGGACCGTTTCAGGTGTCCTTCTGGGCGCCCTTGGTTTCTGCTCATAAAATTTTATGTTTAAGGCGTGACGTCTTCTGTGTCCCCCCTTTCTATTATTATTTGTTAGCAGCAACCGTTGACTTACTATAAGCTGCATTAGAAGGATGTGACCCAAATAAAACAATTTAAGGTCAGTTTGTGATTTACAGTGTCCTTTTTGATACTTAGCTTAGAGATTTGTGAAAGGCTGGGGCAGCGTGTGTCATGCTGTGTACAGGCTCTGACAGTGGTGCTTCAGAAATGCTTCAAAGGCAGAGGAGTCCTGATGTCTAGAGGGATATGCTGTGACATTCACCATGGGCCAGTGAGCACTGAAGAGCTGAAATGGAGCAGCAGATAGCCAAAATACTTAGTTTTACTCTGTTTTCAGTTTTCTTCCATATTGTCTCAATTTTGGGGTGAGCTGTTATTTTTATTGGCACATGGAGATTGATGAAGCTGGAAAAATAGCAAAAGTGTATGATTATGTGAAAGGTGGTGAAACAATTCTTTTAATTGCAGAATTGTTCTTAATCTCAAGATGACTTGAGGCAATAAAAGTTCCAAAATAAGATACTGTGCTTGTGTCAGTGGAGTACAATACACATTAAATTCTTTCACTAAATTCACCTCCATGTTTTAAGGGAAATTGAGAAAGGAAAAGATAATATTTACTATAAGAGACAAATATTTACCATGTTTGGGTTGGCCCACAGGCGTCGGAGTCCAGATAGGACCTTCAGAGCTGTGTAAGCATCGTCCTGAACAAGGGCAGTGCCAGTCAGCAGCAGGCCTCTTCCATCACTTGTTGGTACAAAAAACTCCAAAGAAACGTCCCATTTGCAAGAGCAAGCATGTCAAGTACTAAGTGTGCATAACTGGATGAACAGTAAGGCTTTTACACAGTAGAGGGAGTCAGCCTGTTCTAGGGAAGATTCCAGGGCTTCGCAAGGCCGTGTCTTTCAGGCAGCCCTGCCTTATCAGAGAAGAACAACAAATTAAAGTAACTGTCCTAGCTCACCACTGTACAAACCAGCATCCTGGAGCTGCTGCCGTTGAGAATCCCTTTGCAGAAACATGGGCTTTCTTGCTGTAGCTGGGAAGACACAGAGGTCCAAAGGACTGAGGCCACGGCTCATGGATGGCTGGGTCTCTGTAGACACTCCCGCAGGGCAGCGGTCATTTTGGTTTGGTGGCGTTAGCTCCCATATCCAGGAGAGAGAACACCTGTGAATTGGAGGTTACTCAGAATCCTTGTTGTGTGCAGTAGAGTTTGGGAGAAGGGGTGGCACTTCTTTTCGACTGGCTTTACACTGGAAATCTTTGCTGATTTACCATTGCCACTAGTTTTATTTCTTTTTGGAAACCAGCATAATCTTTTTAAGAGTTGTCTTTGTATTTATATATATTAATATATATTAAGATATATGTCACAGATATCTTTTTAGTAGGGAACAGAATCTATTTAGGCCCATTTTTGTGCAAATACTATTTAGAAAGAAATTTGAATGAGCTGTTCAGGTTTTCTTCAAGAGTCTTGGGATTATGCAGTGTGGTTAGTGTGCTAGAAGACCCTCTGAGCCTGGTACAGTCCATGTGTGGATACTTGATTCCTTTTGTGAGTGATCATTCTCCCATTCTCCTGCTAACTGTAGGAGGGTGAAAAGAAAAAAAGAAAAAAAAAAAAGAAAAAGGCAGATAAAAAGCAAGAAGTTAGCAAAAGTTTTGTTGCTGTAAAACAGTATCTGTGGTGTGGAGTAGAGGGCACAACATTCTCTTGCTTTCGTGGATAGGCCTCACAGTACTAGATAGACGGGACTCTTGCCTTTATCCTGAGTAGTTTAGAACAATGCCTTGAAGGATCAGATGTGCTTGGCAGCCTGTGGGTATCCTGGACATTTCTTTCCATGTCTCCGTGTTTCTCTTGAGTCTGCCTTGGGCCAGGCTGTGTTTGTGGAGCTGGAGGCTGGCTCAAACTTGCTGTTATGTCGGTTTCTATGGAGGAAAAAAAAACATACGGGTTGCCAGACCTGGAAGAATATTAAAAAAGAAGAAGAAGGAAGGGAGGGGGAGGGTGGTGAGGGGAGTATGGGGTGGAGAAGAAATGTGATCCTCGTGTGCTCTGAAGGTGAAATCCTCTCCCCCCATTTTTGAACTGTACGTGGTGGTTTTTGACTTGCCAGGCTTGCAGAGTCAGACTGGAATACCTGTATCTTGAACAGAGGTGTGCTTTCAGCAGGGGTGCTTTTGACCCTGAAGCCAATTTATTTGATAGCTGAACCCAGCCGGTACATCCAGTGGTGTGGGAAACAGATTAGGCTTCACCCATGGTAGATCACAGCGGTGCTTTAGGTTGTATTTGTGTCAAAGCCTCTGGGTGATCTGCAGAATTAGAGATTAATGGAACGAGTGTTTCATGCAAGTGGATCCAAGCTTTCCCTTCCTTTTCTTAGATTTTTAAGTCAATCTCGGCAAGCTCTATGCTCCACTCTTTTAGAGTAGTTTCAAGCTGCTACTCCTCTCTTTCCATCTACGTTCCAAGTTACATTTCAGTAGGTGTCTTTTAGTAGCAGCCTCTGGCATCAGATAAAAGCCCCTGCAACTCTTCTGTTAATGGAAGTGAATGGGTTTTATCATCTTACTCTCCGCCCAGTATAGAAGACGTCTCTTAAGATCTTGACTCTAGGGAGTTCTTGTAGCTTCCTGTAAAGTGGTGAGGCATTATGTGTTCCGATCGGGATGCAGAAGGAACCAAAACAGATCAAGAAGAAATTATTTGCCCTCAGATTAATATTCAGGCCTCCATCCTCTTGAGAGATGTCGATTTTTAAATATATCACTTCATAGTTGGTTTTTTGGATGATTTCCAAAGTGTTTGCATCTCTAGTCTTATTAAGACAGAACAACTCCAGCCAGCCATTGATATTAACCCGTCCCTGCAAAACCTTTACATGTTTTCTGTAGTCAGTGGGAATCCTGCATTCTTGCAGAATTTAAGCCTCCATTTTATAGCTTTGGGCTGCTGTATAACTAGAGGTGAGACCCCCGCCCTCATTTCCCTCATGCAGAAACTGAAGCAGTCCTGAACAAGAGCTGGTGGTCTCTCTCTGCTGTGTCCCAGACATCAAGCTAGAAGGAAACTCTAGGGTCTTCAGGTGTCATTATAATAATTCAAACTTAGACTGAGGTCGTTGAGATTTGGAAACCTTTGTTTTCTGACTGGACCTGGAGCTGGGTTTCAGGGAAGCTGGGAGCAATTTATGGTTTTGTGTAGAAACCAGACAGAATTTCTGTGGTTTTTTTTCCCCTGAGTTTTGGTTTTATTGCCTTCAGAAATAGTCAAAGGACGTATACAGGCATATACAGCTGAAGTAAGAAACCCCATCAGTGCAGTTTCTCACGGTAGAATGTTCAGTTGTTCCTCATAATAAGGAATTTCCCTCTTTTTAAGACCTAAAGGTACCTTTTTCAGAAATGCTGAGTCATAGAACTTTGGTATCTTTGCCTTTAAAAGAAATCATTAGTTCTGGGTTGTGTAAACTTTACTGTGCTGATTAAACTGTCACATTTTGGGCTATTCCACATTTTACATTAGAAATGAAGACAAATCAAGGAACAAATTGTGTACTCTGTGGGCATAATTATTTGGAACTTAGGACTCAGCAGCATTGCTTTTACAGGTAGATAATATTCTCAAACATTCCAAAAGCATGCTCTATTTTATATATTGCTTTCACAGAGAAAAGATTGCTTAAAAAAAAAGAGAATAAACCAATCAGAATCTTGCACATTAAAGATGATCTTAAGATAAATTTATGCTTACTTCAGGCAGTCCAGTGTATCTTTTATTTTTTACTAAATAGAGATAGTTTTCTCTTCAGACAATGTTGCATCTGCCCGCTATATGTTGGTATTTTTACCTGGGATAGGACAGGTGAAAGTACAGGACAAGCTACAGGCATACACACAATCAATCATCATCTGTCTGGCCGACAAGGAAAAGTCATTTCGTGGTAAGAAAAAGATGGACTAGCTGGCGTGGGATGTTGTTACTGTTAATGTTGTTTTGAGTTGTCCATACATATCTTTTTTAGAATCTGGCTATTCCTGCTGGATGTCCTGTAGGGGCTCCTGACATTTTTGAACAGTGTCAATTTGAAGAGCGTTTTAGCTGCAGACCAAGGTCAGCATTGAGCCTAGGAAATGAAAATTTCCTCCAAATAGTATCGTGGAATACCAGGTTGGAAGGGACCTCGAGGATCAAGTAGTTGGTTCTAGAACACTTAGAAAACTTAACCACATTTGCCCTTGTATTTTGCCAGCAGACACTGACTGCAGGAAAGGCAGTTTCAAGTATCTTGGTTGCAGCATGGTCTGGAGGGTGAGACATTTCTGTTGTAATTCTCCTTATTTCAACAGCCTAGCCCTGGACTAGTAGCTGAAGGCCTAAGGATCTTGTGCCACTGCACATTGAAGGAGTACCCTTCCGTGGCGGTGTCTTTGGGACTGAGGTGTTGAACCTGAACAGTGCCTAGCACGCTAGCGAGGCTGGTCAGTTGACTCTTGTATATGACCACAGTAAATACGATTATTCGTAATGACTCTGCTAATAAGGTGCAGCTGAAAAAATCTGATAAGGAGGCATGCACGTGCACAGAAAAGCAGCAGTGGGTCCAAGCCACTTGCTTGGAAATCGTGTATGTGGTAGGGGGGCACAGGCCAGCAAGTCTGCTGGAATTCTTCCACCCTCAAATCTCCTTGGTTCCTAACATTCCCCTCAGTAAACATTGGCCTCAGCTGGCAGCTAAAGCAGGGCAAGAGTTTATTTTTATTTCTTGGAATTCGGTAGACCTGAAATCTCTGTTAAATGTTAACTTTAAAAAGACACATACATCAGCATTCTGAACCACCGCTGGTATGAAAAAAGAAGAGATTATAGAGGATGTGAATTGAGCTAGATTTTGTCCTTTCCCAGCCTTCTGTCTCTTCCTTCCTCTCTACGTGTTTCTGTATGACCTGTAGAAGAATCTGCAGACAACTGTGCACCATCTAGTAACTGTGATTTTCTACTGTTAATTTGATCATAGAAGAAACTGAGCTGGCAAAGATTTAATCCCATTCTCCCTTTTATTTTTTATTTTTTTAGAATGTTTTCATTTAAGTCATTATGGTGGTTGCCATAGGAAAAAACCAGCAGTTTAGAGAGTCAGTTGCTGAAGTGTTGACTCATAGATTGAGTGCTAAATAGGTGTTTAAGTCTTGGCTGAACTGTTATCAAAAATGGCACAAAATGTCTCTCTTGACTGAGTTTGTAAACTGCATGTGCATATATAATTAACAAAGAGACCTTGTTAAATAGACAGTTTTGACCTCAGAAAGGAAGAAACATCCAGTGTTTTAACTCAAGTTTAAGCAGTTTATCGTCCAGATTCAGCTTTATTCTATATTTTATTTATATAAAGACCTGAGAGAAGAAATGCCTTCCTATTGCATTAGTTAATTTGTTACTTTTAAGAGTTTCAGCCAGTCATTTTAATTAATTTTTTTTTTCCTCTTTCTTCCCATCAACAATTTGGAATTACTCCAGGTTTATGTCAAACTAGGGCACTGGGTAGACAATTGAAAGAATTGAATTTACATTGAATCCTCTCCCACTTCTGAGTATTTGTGGTTAAGGAGGGTGATCTGTGCAAGTGAATGATCTGAGTTTTTTCCCCCATGTTTCAGATATTATTTTTATGACAGTTCTGTAAATCTGGAATGGCTCCATTGACATTGTCTTGGCATTCATTTGTTGACATTTGTTTCTTTCTATGCTAATAGTAGTATGGCCCTTTCTGATTATAGGCTCCATTTCACAGTAATACCAAGAGCAGATTCATTATTATTCGCACTGTAGTAGGGGCTGGAAACCAGAATCATGACCTTTTATGCTTAGTGCTCTATCAACGTATATAGAGGCATTTACTTCCTTACTTCCTGAAATCTAATTTAGCAGAAAATGAAGCAAATGAATGAGAATGTTTAGAGCACAAAGGTAATGAGTAGGTGTAGTCAAAATAGCTGTTGTGCAACCTGTTTTCTCACAATACTAATATACATATATAAATGTAAACCCTATCGACTCCCTTCACCCAGGACAGTCTTTCAGTTTACCTGAAATCACATTAGGTATGAGATTGGAAAAATGTGCTAAATAGAGGAATGAATAAACTCAAGCAGGAGAATTCCATCCAGTGAACACTCTTGCATGCAAGGATGGCACATCCATGCAGCATCAATGCCAGTCTGTCACCTTCTGCAAAGTTTCTTCCACAGGTTGGAAGATTGACCCCCAAACATTTTCTATCATTGATACTTTGTGAAATAAAGTCGTTGGTATTTGGGGGAGAACAGAAGTGATGGGAGAATCAGAGTTTTTGGAGTTTGGATTTTTGCTGCTGTTTGGTTTAAAGATGAATTCCAAAGCACCTCAGCTATGTGTAAAAATAATAGTCCCCTCTTTGTCCTCGTTCATGTCCCATGTTATCTGTGCATTCCATCATTCCAGCTGTTCACACTGAATTTGGGCAGAAACATTTGCTTCTCAGAAAGATTGTTTATACTGAAAGCATTTTCTACCTTACTGTAAGTCTGAACAGCAATGGTAAACTATATTGACAAAATATAAATGCGTAACAGCTGTCTGGAAGTTAGCACAAACTATAGGAGTTCTGCTTTGAGTGCATCCTGAAATCTCAAGTAAGGCTCCTCTGGCTGTAAGTATCCTTTTAATTTACACAGATGTTTCTTCATCATCTATTCTTTTCAGGCTCTTGGAATGATCAACAATTTAGTCTAATTGTGCTGGATGTTTGGGTTGTAAGGCTGTTTATTTTGTCTGTATGTCTGGAATATTCACTCTTTCAAGGACTTGACTCGACTCCACAGACCGCACATGATTTAGAGAGGAATGGGTCGTGTGTTTGTTAAAGCCTTGAAGATGATGTTCCCAAGCTTGGTTTTAAGCGCTGTTCTATTCCTGGCTCTGCCATGTGGCAGGTTGCTTCACCCATCTGCATGCCGCCTGTGTCAAATGGGAGGGATGGTAATAATTACCTGTTAGCATAATGGCTTGAGATCTGTGGATAAGAAAGGGCTCTTATTCTGCTCGTAGAGAATAATTGCCCTTTTCTGGAGACTAAAATGCCTGTAGTCAGTTCTCATACTACTGTGTCTTCTGGGTCTGATTTTCTTAAATGAAGACCAAATTTGGCAAAATCATGAACTGAGCATGCTTTGCCAAGCAATGATAATAAAATAATGTATGATGCAAATAGTAAAATGCCCAAGTTCCTCCATCGAGCACTTAAAACATGGGTTTCAGAGTTGAAGTTCACAGTGGCAGGTCTTGCATGGGAAAGCTGGGAAGTCCCTTCTTGAAGACTGTTACGGGATGATTTTTCCTATTGTTTGATGAGTTTATACTGAGTTAACTCTCCACAAACAGGATTCATAGGATATTTTGCTTACTCTGATTGGACTTATTTTCCACATTAATTTAGTTTGTTCTCATACTAATAAATAAATTCTGTGTACAATGCAAATACCAGAAGTAGTTGTGCTTACAGAGGACAGAGGTAAATATTTGACTTTTGTATTGTTCTTGAATCCTTTACTCATAGTACATGCAGGAAATTATTTTTGCATCTAGAATCTGTGTATGTCTTTGCTGGAACAGCACTTGCAGAAGTTACATACCAAATCATCCAGTACAACCCCCCCAGTTTTTGTGTTAGCCTTGACTTCACACTGTTACATTGGAGGGAGACCCTTTCAAGTCCATCAGCTGCAGTTTCTCAGTTGAGTTTGTATTGCTTGATAATAAAAGAGGTGGGTTTTATTGTGGTTTGTTTTTTTTAAAAAAAATAAACCCTACATTATTAGTAATATGGGTTTTGTTCCATAATTTACATATTGATTGCAAGTAAACATTTATGATAGCTCCCAAGTCTGACAAAGGAACCAACTTGGGGGGGGGCACGGGTGGCTGTCCTTGGAGAATTCATTCTGGCACACCTCAGTCAGTGAGGTAAGCTGCAGGAGATCCTGGCTGGCGCCTGTGATCCCTAATAAAAATGGACTTTCTTATATCCAAGGAAGGGAGAGTGAAGAGAAACTAAAAAAGCAATGGAGTAATTATTCCCTTTTTAACAAATCCTATGGACCTTTAATAGCTGTAGTCAAACAACCCTTCTTCACCTCTCTTGCTCATGATAGATAATCAATTGTATAGGACAACTGATGTGTAATAAAATACCAGTTAGTGCAAGAAAACCCAATGCATGGAGAAGCAAAGAGCCTTTAATGACTACAAGACTATTATTTAATCCCAATACGTTCCTTGGAGAGTTCTTGAGTTTATAGAAGTGTCTCAGTCTACAATACATTAGATTTGCGATTAATAGCTGGTTTTCACTGATTAAAAGTATTTACAAAGTGACTCAAGTATTGCTTTTTAACATAACTAGTCCATGTAGATGTGTGTGTGGCATCTTGTGTTTATAAATAAGGGAACCGGTTTTACCGTGGAGTTATTAGTGTCTGTAGTGTACACACAGTTGCATTGGTGGAGATGGGGCAGAGGTGAGTAAAATGTACCTTCATTTTTCTAGGAGTGCTGTCTTGAAATTCTCCCCTAGACACTATGACTTTATTTGGTAGAAGTGTTGGTTTTTCTTATTACCAAGAATAATAAGTTGAAAGACTGCAGACCACCTGATATAGGCCATTTATTAAGTAACATTTGACATATCTAAAGTTAGTGGGTTGGTTTGTCACTGAGTTTTTCCACGGTGAGCTGTGTGAATTCGGGAGCTTTTGGGAAGATTGCAGAACTCTGTGTGTGTGTGTGTGTGTTGTGTGCGTTTTCCACCTCAGAGCCGGTCAGATGCTTACATGCTTTCCTAATCGTTTCCAGTGTAAACGCATTACCTTGGTTTGGGTTTTATTTCTCACAGATAGGTAGACCGAATTTTCTTGGTCACGTTGTGGTGGTGACTGATGGTTCTGCAGGTTGCAGTTCGGTCTGATCACCGGAGCACAAGGAGAGTTGTGTACTGTGTACTGACGGTTGGGACTTGGGGCTCTCTGAGCCCGTGTAAGCAGTGAACATTAAGAGCGATCAGTAATGATAACTTGACCTTTCCAAGAGGGACTAGGGCAGTCATGAAGCATTATTACTGCCGAATATTCCAAGTCATGCGGCATGGCACTGGGGGTAATGAATAATCAAAGCATGTGTACGTGTTTCTGTGCAAGAACGGTAGCCAATAATAAGAGTGTAAGCAATGCTTTTCGAGTGTCTCCGTGACACCCCGCCCCCCCGAGGCTGTCAGTTGTAGATCTTGTGAACTGACAGCTGCTATTAGCTTTTCTCATTACGTGAACGATTGTATGAATTGATCTGGTTTTTAGGTAAAACTCCATTTGAACAAAAGCACTAAACCCTTTTGAAGACAACCTGTAAAAATGAGATTGCCTCTTTACTACTCTATTTTTTTGTTCTTTTCTGGGGGTGAAGTAGACAAGACACCACTTTACTGGAATACCACAGAGCGTCATGTTGCCTTCTTGTGCAGTTTCTCTGATTGTGCGTGCTGTCTGTGGCTACTGATACGTAACATTTTGGGAAACGAAATAGTTAAAACCTGGCAGCTAACCAGTAGATTTGTGAAGGGGAATCTTGGATGAGATGCTTGTGGGAGGAAGAAATCAAGCGCCCCGCACCCTCCCGAAGCCCTGGGTAATTGGTGTAGTTGCAATTATGTCGTAGAGTATCCATGTTGAGAAGAACATTCAGTGCCACGATGACTACAGTGGCATTACCGGGTGTTTCTTAATCTCTTCTTGCACGGGTAGATCAAAACTTTTATGGTTGAGGCACATGCCTTTTGTTTCAACAGGGCTTTTACAGCAGTTACTATGAAAAAAGAAATAATTGAATACTATAATTGGGGGGTTTGTCTCCCACTGCGGATAACTTATATTTGTAAATTGTGGTTTGGTCATGGAGTTTTCACAGCTACTTCCCTAGGGGGTGCACATGCTCCCGAACGAGCTGCGTGGGATTTCTCTCAGTCTAATGTGCTGTAACCTGCAGGGTGAGCAAGGACCTGGATGCATTTTGATGTCTGACTGAGGACTAGTTAGTATTGTGCATCCTTGAAAACTTTCATTCCCTATTCTGTTTTATTTGGCTTTTCTTCTAAAACTGTGAGCAGTAGCACGTCCTACCCTTTCTCAGCTTTCCAAAAGTTCCTTGAGTTCCCTCTTTTCTTTACCTAATGTTCTCTTCCTTCTTTCCTTCCTTCCCCCATCCCAATTTTGATCCCTCCATAGCCTATTTCATCATAATTAAACTCTAATGTATAATGCATCATTCTATGCCAAACCATGAATCTTTTGCATGGGGGGAAGAGGGGGTGGGGAGAGAGAAATTTGAACAAATAAAAGGTTTTATTTTGCATGGAAACTTGGCAGCCTTTCATGTGCCAGCTTCCAGACACAACTAATACTGGGCTTATTTTGCACAGGGGGGTGATTTAAAGAAATACACCTCTTGTTAGAAATAATAGGAACTTACTTTCTTCTTGTTAATCCTTCTCTTTTACCACCTTCAAAATCGTGCATTTTGCAACAGATTCCTTTTGCTAAACATTCCTCATGTATGTCTTTAAGGATAATAGCCAGTGGAAAGAGCTCTTTCCTGTTGCTCTTTTTTCTGTGTGTGCAAATAGTGATAGTGCTTTGCAATTCTGTCTGTGGATCTCGGAACACTTTGCAAGTATGTGTTAATGACGGACTCCCGATGGGTGGTCTTAAAATGTTACAATGCTACTGCAGCGAACAGAAAAATAATGGTAATGCCATCCAGTGCATGACTCTCCTTAAGCCCTGTTCATAGTACAGACTTCAACTGTGATTGTGTACTACCCAGAAGTTGTCCTCTTTGGGGAATCGCTTCTTAAGGCAGAAATGTTAGTCCTGTCACAGTTGGATGTGGTACATCTGTATATACTCTACACCCTGTCAGTAATAGCATTCCATGAAAATGTGGCCAGCTGTCCCGAAGTGTAGTAATACCAGCTCTCAGGAGGAATAGTATTTTAAAATACATAATGTTACTTTCCTGATTCTTAAGGTGCTGTAGTACAAAATACAACATATTGTGGTTTCGGATCTTTCTGTTTTCCTCAGTTGGTCTCCCGTAACTGAAATGGCTTGGTTTAAAAATGTTTTGCAGGCCCCTTAATGTGTTTCATTTCATTGAAGGTGGGAAAATGTCCAGCCAGTGATTGATGCTTTTTTGGAACTTGTTCAGACATTTTACTTAGCTGGGATGGAGAGGGTTCTTCTATTTGAATCTGATCCAGCATTCCCTGTGCTGCAAAGCTCCTGCTGGCTTCTTACTGACTTTTTGCTCTTAAATTTATAAAGAAAAGAGAGAGAGAAAAAGCAGCAAAAAGTACAGCAGACCTGAAATATTTTGGTTGATTCTGTGTTGAAGCTGAAAATTAAGATGTCAGAACAGGTAGGTTTCCACTTTCTGTCTTCCCTTTTCCCACTGTCTTGTTGCAGGGCCTGGATTCCTGTGGGTAGCCTGGGGTTTTCTGCGGTGCAAGGCTGGCTGATCAGGTGATCTAAGTATGAACAGTGTTAGTGGACAGTTCCTTCTGTGAAGTTTTCAGCACAAGTTAGAAAATTTCCCAAGTTAAGGATTTCCAGGGACCCTGTTAAGCCTTATTCTGAAGCTTGTGTTAAATGCGAAGCGTGAATTGGGACCTCATTCCAGGAAAAAGAGATGTAAGCACCCCTGAGGGAGTTTGGGACAGGTGTGTCCCAGAAGCAGCGGATTTTCAACAGCGTAGCAAAAATGACAGCAAAACTCCTCCTGATATCTTTGCAGAATGGGGTTTGGAAAAATGACTTAGAATGCAGGCCTGGTTGCATCCTTAATGCTGGAGCAGCTTTCAAGCAGCTCTATAATTTGGAATGTGAGTGACGTCAGTTCTTCTGGCCATCTGGTTAGAAAATCTAGTTGTAACTGAAAATATCCAGCCCTTTTTTCTCCATTGCTAGGTGGTGACTACACACTTATGTAATTTAACAGCTCAAATTCTTTTCCATTCTGGTGATCTCTTCACGAAGTCGTAACAGAGTAGATGCTACTGAAAGGATATCATCAACCTATTCAACATTAGCAATTTGTCAGCTAAAGGGTAACCGCTTCAGAGGGAAGTACAGGCTGGGGCTCAGAAGATGCCATTCTGTTTGTTCTGGTACTAGTTTGGTATGTGACCTTGGACAAGTACGTTCCCATTTTTTCTACCTCAGTTTCCCCCACTTATTAAATAGGGATAATGACACTTCCTATCTTACAGGCATTGTTAGGATCTAATGAGTCATGCTATGGAACACTTAAAAAGGCAGCAAGGTATTGTTATAATTACTGCCTGCAGTGTTCTGCTCATTCCCTGCTTTTTTTTTTCCCCTTTTTTTTCTGCTCGGCACATCCAAACATCCCATTTTAATGCTGTTCTTTAAATACTTATAGAGCCTCCCTGCTCCTTCTGGGGAGGTTGTAGACTGGATTATAAAATTGTATTGATGAAAAATATGCATGAAAATGCACCCTCTGATAGCGTATGAAAAATAAAGGGATGCAAAACTGTCAGCCATTTTGTAAAGCTTTTTTAATGGCAAAACTCAGAAGAGCCCAAGAACAGGTTGTAAACTAAGAAACTGTAGACATAGCCACACAAACCTAATATTCATATAACACATTCCTTTTTGATTTACTCAGATTCCCTGTAAATAAATTTTCCAAGCACGATAACCACAACACCCTGTGTTTCATTTTTATGTTTAGTGTTTCCTCTAATTATTGATGAAAAGGTTAAATCTTTTTGTATTATTGGTCCTTAATGCCAGCAGAGTCCTGAACCAAGCATCCCTTTAGTTCCCCTGCTACACCAGCTCAGCCCAGTCATCTGGCTGAAATGCCAGATATTGTTAGTGACCCTGAAAAGAGAACTGATAGCACTAGGGAAATGTATGATAGAGAATTTGCCAGGGAGGAACTGAAGTTTTAGGATCTAGGAAAAAACCCGAGGTTTTGCATATTCTTTTCAGATTCTTGGGTCATGCATATTAAAATTTAACTTGGAACAGAAAGAACTACTCTGTTTTATTATCCCAGAGGAATGTGTGAAGGGGACAGAATTTAAAAAAAAAACCAACAAATTGTAAATAAAATAGAAAACAATTTGCTCAGTGGAAGTAAGAAATGATCACATTGTTCTGCCCCCCTCCCCTTTTTTTAAAGCAAACAAACACTTTGTGTTGAGGTAGAGGGATTTCGAAATGAAGAATGGTATGTAAAATCAGTCAGCAGATCTGCTAAAAGAATAACAGGCACACAAACACATCACTGCAGGTAGGCTGGGATTTGAACTTGCCATACACCCGCTACTTTGATAAAAGACTTTTAGCTTCTGTAAATACATGGTAGCTCACCCGTTAGTGGGGAAGGGAAAGCTCTACCACTGAGTGGAAAGCTACCCAGGGTTTCCTCTGGCTTTACAGGACTATATGGCTGTTGCTGTAGGGAAGCTCAAGCGCTGTGTATTTGCTCCCTGACATACTTGCTTATGTGCCACCACTCCTGTGCTCTTAAGAAATAAATTAGAAGGATCAGTTGTCAGTGAATAAATAACAAAGAGAAAAACTCCCACTCTTAAGGAAGGTTGTCATAGGCAGGAAATATCCTCATTTGTATAATATCAAAAACATTCACTATACAATAATCCTTTTTTTATTTTGGTCCCTGAAAGCTTTTCCACCTGTCACGCATAGATGAAAACTTTAAATGACCGTTCAGCTGGCCACAGCACCCACCACTGTGGAACAATAAATCTTTGTGTAGCATCTCTTGTTATAATGCACCATTTTTGTACATTAATACTGAGTTGGAGCTCTAGAGCTTACATTTATTTTCCTAAAGCACTAGAAAGAATGATTTCATATTAGGGGGAAAAAAAAGGAGTGGGAATTACTCAGTGGTTAGGTTTAATTGTTCTGAATCCTTACAGTGTTTTATGAGAAAATGTACTGAAGAGATGTGCAGTATAGTGGGAAATGTGATGGAAAGGTATAATTTGACCACCTACCACTAGCAGCTGAAAAGTAATTCTAAGGGCTGCATGCCTATCAGAATTAATCACTGTTTCATTATTGAAAATACCTTCTTTTTCACTGCTGCAATCCTTCATGATGGGCTCTAGGCATCAGAAGGTGTTTGCCTGAGGTAAATAGGAGCTGCAGTCCAGCTCTGCCTGGGAGGTGCACAAGAGCACCTTTTGTTTGGTGCAATTTTGGAGTCTTTTCTGTGAAAATTGCCTTGGTAGAAGAATGGGAAGAGGGCTGGAAGGGCAGGCCCCCCCATCACAGAGCAGCATCTCATCTCTAGACAGTTTATGGCCCCCCTGTCTAGTCATTTACCTCCAACTGAACTCTGGCGATGGACGTGGCCAAGTGTTTCATTTGGACAAGAAAAAAAGAGCATTATTGAAAGGGACTGACCTTTCCATCACCCTGTTCTGTCGTCATGGTGCTTTTATAGCATTTCTCTCGACCAACCCCTTCCCTTTTCTAAACCACAGTAATTCCCCTCCTCCTCTCAGTCCATCCTCCCAGGAGACTTGGTGGTTTCTCTTTATTTTCACAGACACCTGCACTGCTGTACTCCTCCCCTAAAATCCCGTGAGCTTCTGGCAGAAGCTAAAATAATCAGCTTTGGTCCATCGGCAAAGCTTGGAGATGCTGGGTTTCCCTCTCTTGTGGGTGCACGTGCAGTGCCTTGCTGAGCAGGCTGAGGAGAGGGACCAAGACCAAATGAGCCTTGGAAATTGATTTTCTCTTTTGGCTCCAAGAAGAGTAGCTGAGGGTATTTGCATGGCACTTGCACTACTGGAGCATTTGTTTTACAGATAGAGTGGCTTTTAGTTTATCGAGCAGGGAGTCTAGTGCCTTTCCTCCGATCTAAAATCCATTTTGGTAGTGGGAAATAATCCTATTGAGCCCAGCAGTCTTTTTCAAAATTGACTGTTAACTCTATTAAGGCACAAGGCTGTCAGCACTGATGTAATAATTCAGGCAGAGCAGATCTGTTCCGGACACCTGTCTGTAGGTAAGCAACGGATGGAGAATGTGTGGCCATGGTAAATGTGTTTATTCCGAGTGAAATATCAAGGCTGAAAATGAGATTACTTATTTTCCTTAAGCACGTAGTAAACGTATTTTTGTCAGTGCAGAGGTAACAGTGCAGTTATTTGTTATGTCTCATTTTTATTTTCTGTACAAAAATTTCTAGGCAATCGAGGAGTTGAATACCTTTTGTTTAAAATTATGGATTTACAGAGTATTTGGAAAGGTCGTGCGTTTCTATGAATTTGCATTGATATACACAAAGTACGTGAAGTGTGCAAAGTCGCACATTAGCCGTTTTCTGGGGAAACCGAGGTGCATTGGGCATGGTGATTTTCATTAAAGAGTTTTGGTTGTTATTGGATTCCAGGGATTATTCTATATTCTTCTGCGTGCAACAATTTTATCTGTCCTACTTCAGTATATTTGGCACATTTGGGACCTTTTGTGCATATTTGTTCTGACTGTCATGGTCACCCAGACTGTACGTTCTGTACCTCCCGAGTTTCACACAGACCCAACAGGAATGTGTACGAGCACAACTTTTGGAGGCCTTGTCTCCTAGATGCAAGCCCTTTCTCAGCTGCACTGACTCTTCCTACATACCTGACACCAGTGATGTCCATTCTGAGCAAGCAGGGTGGTGGCAGAGCTCAGGATTCAACCTCCACGTAACTTTGCCGTGACTGAGTGGTGTTACTAGCACTGTGGAACTTCCCCGTTGGAATCTCACTTGAATTTTAGGGTGGAATCGAAACTTTACAGTTCACACAGGATTCAAGTCAAGACACAGGCTCAGAGCGGTGGATGTTTAGATACTGATCAAATATTTCTGCCTAAAACCCTGGCATACCTGTGGTAAAGTAAAAAGTGCAATGAAAGCATCATGCTTGTGCATTCCTTAAACAAAGATTCATCTTTGCATGCTTGGAGATGTAAAAACTGGATTTTGCTCAAACTTCTGATGAACGTTAAAATTCAGTAGTTATACAGTGGCTATTGTACTTGGGCTGGGACCCTCAAGTGACACTTATGTACAGAGCCTGTTTGTCCATTTGAAACATTTTTATTTAAGAATCAAGTACAACGCTGGAATCATAAGAAGGGGTTAATTTTGTTCAGTCACTCTAGTGAAACCTTGACTGGTAAGACAGCTACGTCCTTGCTCAGGTTGTGTGTCTGCTATTTTTATTTTGCACCTCTGCAAATTTTAATCTTTGTAGTAATCATACTTACTAGGCATGAGGCTTGACTATAAGCCAATAAAAAGAAGAAAGAAGACAAACTGCTGCCAGGTTATTCCACCAGCCATGTAGCTGGCTTATTGATGAACCACGGGCTGCAAGCCAAGTTTCCCCAGCCTCGGAAAGATCCGGGGTGAGCGGAGGGAATAGAAGAGGGGTGGTGCTTGCACTGTGCGGGAAAGAGCCAGACAGAAAAATTGATTGTTACTTTAATGTGATCTGACATAAGAGAAAGTGGAAGTAGAGGACAGAGGAAAACTGCAATCTCAGCACTGCATTAGAAGCACTGTGACTTTATGGAATATATTGGTGTCCCCTTTCTCTCCCAGAGACAAATTTGAAGAATCCTTCTTAGCGAAAAAGAAAACAAGGGAATGAGTTTGTGTAGTTCAGTTCAGTTATACAGTGCTGCCCTACTAGGACCATATGTACAAGGGTGACATTAGTCAGACTGTTGACGATTCCTGCGGCATTGTAACATCCCCTTCATAATGCTGCAAATGAACCCATCAGAATGGGTAAAATCACAGCTAGAGCAGGTAAACACGATTCAGGCATGCGCTTGGAGCGGGTAAAAACCTTCAAAACTGTGTGACGTGTATGACAGCTAAACTCCTTTTACACAAGGATAACTTAGTTTATTCGTGATCTGCATTTTGGGTGCAGTTACAGGCATTTACAGGTAAAACATCTTTGTCAACAGGAGGGAGTTGTCTTTCAGTATCTGATTACTACCTCAAGGGTTTTCTGTATATTGGGGGAAATGTACATCAGTTTCTTTGCTGTTCTGAACCAGAAAAGTATTTTTGTTCTCCTGAAAAAGGTAATCATTGAGAGAGCCATTCATTAAAATAATTCTTTAGCGTCATTGTTTCATGTGGAGGAGAAAACACCACAAAAATAAATTTGACTTATGCATGAGGCATAAAAGTGTTGTCTAAGATGGTCAGCTGATGTGAGTGAGCTGGGAGAAAAGATGCTTAAACATTGCCCCTTTACACAGGGACCAGTCTTAGAGAAGAGGGTTTCAACCAGATTTTCGAGGATATTTAGACACTTATTTCTCTCTCTGTGGAAGTCTCGTCCATGAACTTGAATAAATGTAGGAAAGTTACTGGTTGCCTACAGTGTAGGTGTCTTAAGTCTCTGCTAAGTGATAGATTATCTGATATGTTTTACAGCATCTACTTTAGGACAAATTGCAGTCTAAAAGTGTGTTTTTGTTGACTGCAGGGGAATCTAGACAAATGTCTCAAAGGTAGACAACTCCACTGTAAACATCTAAAAGCAGATGATACGATTTTAAATAGCCATATTCTGCACATAGGTACTCAGGTTAGAACTTGGCACGTAAACTTACTGTTTGGGAACATAGTGAAAAGATTTGTCATGCTGGATCAGGCTACAGATATGTTTGGTACAGCATCTGATGGTGAGATCTGTCAGGAAAAGAAGCAAAAAAAGAGCAACTCTTGTGGAATGTCCAGTTTTGGAGAACATTATTGTAGCCTAACTTAAATCTTCTTCTTAATTAAGCTGCATGTTCTTGTTCAGAATGGTAAACTGAGACATTTGGAAGTTGCAGAAAAAGGTTTGGAAACGGAATGCTCAACATGTAGAAGACAAAACTCATGAGCTCCATCTTGAATTGTTTCCCAGCTGGAATTAATGGTGCTTAACCTTATTAAAAAATTAGGAAAATTAGATTCTTTGGGTTTTGTTTTCTATAAAAACATTAGTTTCGTTTCTCTAGTGCCTTTTATTTGAAAAACCTCAAACTCCTTCAGAAATTCTGATATTGTTTACAGTAATGTAGTTTCATTAAACATATGCGTTATTTGATTTACCTAAAGCCATCCAAATGACATCAGTACAGAGCCAGGAATAAAATACAGTAATGCTGACCTTCAGGCCTTTGTAACTATCACTCTTGCCCTAAAGCAAATAAAGAGATCATTCCCTGAATGTCAGAAGGGGGAGGAGGGGGGTATTTTCTTCTGTTTTAATAATTTTCTCTGTGAAAGCAAGAAACAGTTAACTGGAAATATCCACAAGAAGGGCATGTGCCCTTCACGTTAGCTCGAGTGAGATGAAAGTAGCAAGAACCAATGGATTTTGCACAAAACCTAGGTCTTTGACTCTAGATTTAATAAAACAATTGTGCCTCATTTGATTCAGTGGATGTTAAAATTGGGCTACTGGCATTTATTTATTCAGTGTCCCTACTCACCCTTAGCAATGCTCGAAGACCACGTCATCACCCCATGGTAGGAATTCTGGGTTTAGACTGATTCGCAAACTAAAGAAATTGACAATAAAAAGAGTGACGGGGTTTCAGAGGTTGGGATTTTTGTCCAGCTTTAATATTAATGGTAATTAAAAAGGATAAGAAAGAACACATTAACGTGAATTCTTTCCCACCCGTCTGAAAGCTACCCCAGCTTGCATTTCACATGGGTCCTGTTAGCTCTACAATGACTACTGCTAACAGCGCATGATTTTAGTATCTAATCCTATTAGTCATGACCCAAATCAGCTTTAAAATGGTTAAATGTATAGAAGAGGAGTAGGAGTAGAGTGTCAAGAATAGCTTGGAAGAAGATGTTATCCCACATACCAAGGAGTTGGTATCTCAAAGGTGTCACAGTGATGGAAGTGAGGAGAGGACTAAACTGCCAAGCAGGCTTACCAAATAAATATTGACTGCCAGTGGAACATGCACTAATCCATTAATTGAAAATATCTCTTGGTACTCTGTTGCAGAGCTTCCATGAAGTTCAGGAGAAGCGGTTCTTGTTCTACATCCTTGAAAATAATACCCATCAGAACTGCCAGTGATTTCTCGTGTTTAGAGAATAGGATCAGGAGCCAGAATCCAGCAGCCTTCATCCTTAGCTCTGGCATTCGCTGGAGTGAGTCACTTGGCCTGTTTTTGTTGTGCAGTATGAAGATGGGAACAGAGCTCATGCATTTGATGGCACAGCTTGTTGGCTCTTCATACAGGTCATGATTGAAGTTGCTGTAAAATTAGGCCTAATTTCTGAAATTAATTGTCACTAAAAAAGCATTTTTGGCCTTAATGTTTGGTTTGCTCTGTGTAGAGCTGTGGAAATGCTGCTCCATTTACATTTTTTTATACTCTTGTTTCTCACCACTCTGAACATGCTATCGTGCTGTCTTTGGATGGATGAAAAGAACCACAGACCTACAAAGTAGCAAGTGGAAAACTGTAGGAAAGAATGTCAAGAGCACTGACAGGGTCTGAGGTAGCTGTGCTGGAAATTTACAGTGTATGTGTTGGAGTAAAGTGAGTGTCAGAAAACCCACCTTCAAGGATGTCTTGATGGTGTTAATGCATGCACATTAAGTGCAGCCTTTAATTCATTTGCATATCTTAGTTTCTTGGTGCTTACCAATAGCTCTGCACCCTATCTAGAGGGAAGGTTACCCAGAAGGTAGCAAATTTTCGAGATATTTTAGAAGCATAAGTTTGCTGGATAGGTATGGCTTCACTCCTGATTTTAAAGGGGAATGGGGGAGGGCTTAATGTTGCAGCTATCCCTTTAAGGATTGTGGTTATAGTCTATGTTTTAATCGCTACTTTGATCTGATTAAATCCTCAGCCACAGAGAAATCAGCTTAGAGAAACATGTCTCCTGTTGAACCTGAGAGCAACAGCAGTTTAGAAAACGAAGCCAAGCCAAATACCATTAGGGGGGGAAAAAAAAAAAAAGGCAAAAAAAAAAGCAAGCTTTAGCTCTCGCGAATAGTATGGTGATGTTGTAAATCACATAGCACTGCTTTACAACAGGATATTTCAAGTCTACTGATGGTGGATATCCAAAATGAAAATCACCTAGCTATACTGTGGTTTCATCTCCTGTGCAAACGCATTGAACCTGTCCCAAACATAAAATGAAACCACCTGGATTTTGTTGGGTTTTTATTCTTGTGCCTTCTGCCTCTTAATACGGTGTCAGGAGTCAGGTATGAGTAGGATGGAGAAAGGGGAGGAGTTTTCACGCTTTGCCTGGGAGTTGGGGATCAAGTGAAGTTTTAATCTTCTTTCAATCTGTCTGCTTTCTTTTTACACTCAATCTCTTTTTAAGATGTTATCTAATCCATACACGGGTCTCTTTACCAAGATCGTAACACAAGAAGTAGCCCATTAAAGAATTCTGATGGCACCCAACAAAAATTGTTAATCTGTGGATCCGTATTAAATCTGTATGGAGAAAAAAATAAGGGGGGGAGCCCCATTTATGTAAAACGAGCAATGTTTTTTCTCTGATCTTAGATTTACCCTAGTATTACTTGCAGTGTAGCTTTCAGCAGGCTCTGTGTTCATCCTTGCTACTATAGGCAAAGAACATCTACCACTGACTGCTAATGCTACATTAAAGTTACTACTTTTTTTTTAACATGGTTTCACCTGATCTCTTGAGTCAGCAGGACTACAACAGTTTCATCCTGGAGTGAAAATTAAGAATTGTTTCTCCCAAACTCACATGAAGTAGGGGTCAGGATATGTGAGTCTTGGTTATAAAAATTCTGCCAGAACGGTCAAGTCTTTTCTGCCTGTGTCTTTATCTGAAGTTCTGAAGAAGCTATGTTTTGCAGCTAAATCCTTGTTTACACTCTCACTTTAGCTCTACTAAGCCAGAACAGTTAGACCATACCATTATGTAAGGATTGCCATTTTAAAGCTATTCTGCAAATTAATCAGCTTCACAGCATTCCTGGGTGACATAAGCATTAGTTTGCCCAGGGTTAAGTGATTTGCCTAAGGTCGTGCAAGTCTGCAGTGTGAGAGGCAGGACAAGGATCATGTTTTACCATGGTGTCCAAAATCTTAACAAACCCATTTTTGGCCATTTTTGTTCCCTAAACACTGTGAACTGTTAACAGGCCCTGTTAGCCCTCAAGATGCTTCAAGCTCTGTTACGTTGTACACAAACAAAATGAGTGTCTCCACTAACCTTTTCCCTTGTTTGTAAAGTTTCTCAGTGATGACTAGAGCAACAGCAGTATTCCTGCCTGCAGGCAAAGCAGTGATTTTGACAGGTTTGTTAGTTGTCGTGTCTCTTGCAGCATGGCATTAGCTTTGCTCTAGGAGAGAACTCAACAGAGGAGAGGGATCTGAGAAGAACTAAATTTCAAGGCACTGTCTCTGTTTTGAGCTGAGTTATACTAGCCCTTGCTGAAGAACTTAAAGCCTCCAACTGCCTCCTTGGTCAGCTGAAGGTAATTGGAAGATGTGCACACGAGTCAGATACATAAATATAAGGGAGATGCAGGTGGTGCTTCTTTTAAATTTTTATAATGAAGCTGCAGGGGAGAAAAGGCATGTACAAAACCAAGCCCAGATCTGCCTAGAATACAGCCAGCCAGCTATTCTGGGAAGGCAACAGCTAACAAAAGATATGAGAAAGGCAAGAAGACAGAGGGCCCCAACCTATTGTTTCCCCTCTTCATTCCAAATAATCATGACTTCCATGACCTCCTGGCTTGTTCCCTCCAATGAGGATTTCAGGACAGCTGCTGCCCTGAACAGCTGAGCCAGGCATTATTTGCCTGGTTTCCCGCAGTTCCTTCCTCCCACTTCAGCAGCAGCAGTTGAAATGATAAACGTATCTCCCACAAAATTGATCTGTATTTTTTAATAAAGGTTTGGGATTCTGTTTGGTATTTCAAATAATTTTGCCTTCCCTCCTCCCGAAATTTGCTGCTTTACCTCCATTCCCTGTTCCATTTGCGGAGTTTTGTTTCTGTGCAGTAACGGCTCAGCCTGTTTCTTACAGAAGCTGACTAAACTTGGCCTTGTTGAGAACAGGATTGCAAGTTTGTCGGAGAGAGTTTAGCAGAGGTGGTGAATTTGCACCATAGTTCAGTTGCTTTCCCTCTTAAGCAGAAGTCTTGCTATTGTGGTTGGGCAAACCTGCCCAAATTTCTTGGAAAATAATCCTCAGGCCACATGTATGGGAGAGCTTAGATGATGACTGCGAAGGATTTTTGCCTTAATGTGTTCGAGGCCTTCAAAGCTTTTGGCTGTTGCACTAGGTAAGTTTAGTTTTATCTCTACCTAAAGGTGATGATTTTTGTTCCCATTGTTGACTGGCAAGATTCTCCTTCAGATGAACTTTTCTTTTTCTCAGCCTCAGTAGTGTTTCGTTAGGTGAAATGTCAACTTCCCTGTGATTCACGCTTTCTAAGCTAAATTTACACCAAGACAGTATGGTGCATTTTTACCAGCAGGCTGTTATTTTTTTCCTTGGGGAGACAAAAATCTACCCTCTCTGGAGTCATCCCTCCACCAAAACCATCTTGTCCACTTTTGCTTGATTTCCATATGGTACGTTACCTTCTGGGGCCTTGCGCAGAGAGAGGAATGATGTTCAGCCAGCCAGCCACGCACCTTGTCCGGCTGGGATAGCAACCAGTGCAGTACTTGATTGCTCTAGTGCCAGAGCAGGGCTTGGGCTTCAGCTGACAGAGGTATATTCCATTAAACCTTCAAGTTAACCTGGGTTTTTTTATGTCCAATCTCAGAAAAATGGAACAGAGAGATCCTTAATATGAGATAGGTAAAGATTCAGGGATTACAGCTGGTGCCATATAGTCTCGTGGTTAAGCAGGGAATAAAATAAATAAAAAGCATTAGATCTCTTCACCCCTAATGCCACCTTGTATCAGTAACATCTGAACCATGACTGTGTTTATCCAGGCTCTCCATTGTATGTTGGACTGCACAGGTGAATGGGTGGTTGATCTAATTTCAGATTTTTCTTCATGTTTGAGTTGTGCGTTTTTGTCTTTTGGCATTTCAGTGCAACAAGACACTTGAGTGTATGGTGGTTTGCAAATATCTGAAGTCCTTACACCAGTTTATTCTCACAGTTTTGTGTTTCTTTTATATATCCTTTAAACCATGTAAAGCTCTGGCAATGTAAGATGGGTTAAATTATCCTTATCAGGAACTTCAAAGATCAAAGCAAACTGTAGGACTACCCATCTTCCCGTGCTGGAGGACTGCGTTGTTTGATTCTTCGTATCAGCTGTGACTGGGCTGGCACGATGAGTGATGCTGGGATAGATTGCTTGCTTGGCTTTTCATGACTAAGTCTGTTGCCTGCCACATTTAAGTCAGATCCATGAAGGTTACACAGCAAGTAGTCTTTTATGGACTCGCTTCCTTTGGGGTGGTGGGGATGTTAATGGCAACATTGTAGAGAGAAAAATAAAGAAAATTGTCTTCTAGAGCTGCAGAAGAGAAGGAATTTCTCTTTGCAAGAAGCAAAATGGGTTTGGTGGTTTTTGGAAAATGTCAGGCCATTTTTCCATGCATTTCTCTTTCTGGTCTATTGTCCTTGCCTCTGTAGTAACAGTACATGTGTATGCAGCAAGTGCAGGCTGGTATATGTGTGCACATACATACTGAACTGTCCGGGAATACGCAGTAGTAGTGCAAAGCCCAGCAGCACAGGACCTGGTGCCCAAATCTGTCCTCTTGAAAATGACCGGTAGCTCTCTTCTTCCTTCCTTCCTTCCTTTCAGAAGCAAGGGAGCATGTGTCTCAATGCAGATGTTCAACATTTCTCATGCCACCCCACAGATCTAAGCCCTTCATCTATGTTATCACAATTTCCTGTACAGGACTCAGCCTGTGGTTATTAAGTTCCCTTCTGTGCACAATCCACCCTCACTTCAGCTTCTGTCACTAGACAGAGATATCTTGTCCCTCTTCTAGATGGATACACACCATCTTTTTCTCTGTTGGTGTTTGGGTTTTTTGTTTTTTTTTGTTTTGTTTTAGTTTGTTGCATACTGCATGTATGAAAACAGCATTGAAATGCAGACCCTGTGAAACTATTTATGTTCCTGAGCAGTGACATTCCCTTCGCACAGGTCTGATCTCCCTCCTTCTGCTCAGCCTGATGTTATGGTGTTTGCTTTCATGGAGTGAAGACTTGATTCAGTCTTTTCCTTGACCCAGGACTTTTTGGTCAGGCATTTATTGCTAATTTATACCACAGCTTTGGCAAAAATACAGCACAGTTCTACTCTGCCCAGAATATGGAGGACCACAAACCTATGCTTATGTAAAGGTTTTGCTTGCTTCATTTTGGCTAGGCTGCTCGGGGCGATTTTTAACATACAGTACTTCTCGAAGTCTTGTGTGTTTCAGTCACTGTATTACAGGCTTTGTTAGAAAAGTTCAACTCACTTTGAGGCTTCAAAGTTTCCAGCAAAAGAAGAAAATAAAATATCAGACTTTGAAGCCATCGTGATAGCAGGGCTGAATTTCCATTCTGTGTTGATTCTGTGATGCCTTTGGTGCAGTGTCAGTGTTGTGATAGCATAATTCCATGAGAAGAAAGGAAGGCAGACTTAAGACTGTTACATCCGAGATCTTGCTTACTTTGCAGTTTGTAAGTCGGTTGTGTTGACAGTAAGAAGGAAAAAAAAATCCATCCCATGGTTTAAGAAAAGGAAAGTGGGGGAGGGGAAGTTGGCGTTTATAGCTCCAAACTTTCTCTCAACTCCTTTCTTTGTATTTCTGATCTCAGGCTGCAGTCCAGGCTCCATGGTGGTTTGTAATTAAACCCAAATTTTGAAGGTTCTGTGGAGTTCTCGTTGCCTACCAGGTCAAGCTGAATCTGGTTTCTATCATGGAATATTTCAGTTCAGTTACCCCTTGAGGAAGTATGGGAACAGACAGTCCATTCATATTGAACAGATGACCGAGGCTTAAAAAAAACCTTTTTGTCTATTAAGCTTATGGCTAAGATATTATGGAAACGGCTTAATAATGTGCCCTAACATTTATACCACACTATTTTCTTACTTTAATTTTCCAGGCAATTAAAAATAATTGAAAGTTACTGCCAAACCCCCTGAAGATATACTTTTTCTTTCAAATAAGCTTATTTTCATACTTGTGAGGTCACCAGATATTTATTTGACCATCTTTATAGGGGTCAGGCACATTACACACACAGAATGGGGATGTGGAATAGAACTCGCATTGTAACAAGAAAGTGAGAAATAAGAGTAAAAAAACAGTACGTGTCGTGCCCGGTGGGCGTTCATATTTATTATTTGGGCACAACAAACACAACTCATTGTACATACACCGACTGAGGCCTCAATTCTGCAATTCACTTAAATACTAAAAGTTAAATCTCTCTTTAAAGCCTATTCATTTTGAATAGATGTAAACAAAAGTTTGAATGCTTTGTCAGATAGGAAGGATGACTCCAGGCCAGCAAATACCTCAGGGGAGTTACTCAAGTGAGTACACAGTCCAGTCCTGGCTGGCAGTTGGCTCCAGTGGGCCCCTTTGGGGTGCTGTGGGCATTCCGGCACCCCCAGGAGTCTCTGTGGCAGTGAGGAGAAATGCAGCGGGGGGAGAAAGGCAGGAATTATATTGGTAGGTAGAGACTGCATATAGTCAAACCTCTCTAATCTTCTCTCCTATTAATAGAGTTGTAGCAGACAGGACCCATGTGGCTGCGCAGTCACGCTGCACTGTAATATTGCTTAGCCAGTTCTCCCCCTAAAGGCTTAAAATCTATCACGTTATACAAGAACCAAAAGCCGTCTTGTAGTGTCCCAGATTTCCCCCTCTGTCCAGCCTATTCCCCTTCCATTTTTCTCTTCAAATTATCTTTTGCCGCCTCATTTGACGTTGCACAAAATAGGTTTTTTTGAAATATGTTGTGTATCTCTCTCTGTACCTATTCACATACATTTTGTGGGCATTTCCTCTTAGATCTCTTATCTGTAGTCAAAAGGTAAATTTATGTTGGGGGGAAAAAAAGAAAAAAGGGGTGGGCTTTTTGTCAAAACTTTATATATTGAATAAGACAATTTGCTAAAGACGGCCGCTTTAGTATTAGTGTTCATGTTGATCATCCCAGTGTAGCGGTAATATTTTGCTCAGTTATTTGAAATTTTTTGTAATGGTTGCAAATGTTCCTCTCAATGTTGCCAGCCCTTTTGAAGGACAAAGGTCCTTGTTCCTACATGGTGAATGTCCTAGCTAAAATTAGTTCTATTTAGACAAGTCACTCACTGGAACAGAAAAGGTTCTTCCAAAGCAAACCCTTTTGACAGAGGAGGACTGATCTGCTGCATGGGTTTGTTGGAAAGAGTAAACTAAAGGGCCCTTTCCTCTCCTTCATTCCTCCTCCTCCTCCCTCCCCTCTTAAACCACCCCCACCCCCCCCTTAACTTAGCATCTGGTGGAAAGAGCATGTGATGCTTATTTCTAAAGGCAGCAAAATAAGCTTTGGAAGTCTAAGACTGTAATTGGTTGTCTGCCTTTATCCTTGGAGCTCTGGGGAGGTTTCAGAAGTAATAACTGTTACTTAAAGTAGATGAGCTTCTTGTGGCTTTCTTAGAATTGTAGAGCACGTTAGTTGTCGGGTGCTTAAGGAAGCATCTGCCTGTCTGTAGCTTTCAAAACATTTTGTAAGCAAAGAATTTAGGTTCTTTCCTGTCTTCTATATATGGATGGTGAGAAGTTACTCCTCAAAAAGTGTGTTCTTGCAGAAATGGCCTGCCTTGACTGAAAAGATACTAAGGAAAAGCAAGTTCCTTTTAATAATATTAAACTTGCTCAGTATCTTACTTAAAGCTATTGACTCCTAAAATATCCTTAACTATAAGGTTACTACTCTTCTCCTTCACTGAAGAATGTTGTCATCTTTTGATAAAAAGACTCAGGGTGGTAGTTTCCACTGGAACGGGATAGATAACTGATGCCTTGCACCATCGTTTCACTAGGACTAGGGGTTTTCCGTTGCACTTCTGACCTTCACAGGATGTCTAACTGTTAATCCATGACCAATGTATTGGCAGTATGCTTTCACCAGTATATGTTTAAAGTAGTCGTGGGTTTAAAAACTGCATTGTCCATTGTTTAGAACAGAAAATTCAGGCTCACTGGTGATGCGTTATACTCAGTCAGTGACTCTGTGAGTGTGTTTGAGCTAGTTGTAGTTGTTTCCCTGTACCTTGTTGTACTTGGGCTTCAAAGCAAAGAGCCTGGCTCCCAGTCCTGTCATGAGACATGGAGACCATATCTTCCAGAATAGTCTCAAGGTTTCCTATAGTCATCTCAAGTACATTAAGTGCAAGTGAAAAATAAATGTACTACAGCCCTAGGGCAGTGTCGCCTTTCTGCAGCCTCGAGGATCCCAATTGTTTCATAGAGTTTTAATTCTAGTGTATTGTCAATTACCAAAATGACACTACAGCTAAACTAAATCTGCCAATAAAATGCATTTTCATTAAGTAGAAGGGTGGGGATGCAGAGCAGCTTGTCAGAAAGAGTCATAAAAATAAATCCAGGTAAGTATGGATCACGGTGCGGACAAGTGGGGTTGTATTAGCTGTGCTCCACTAGCCAGGAGACATCATCAAGTGCCATTCATGCCTTTGAAGACATCATGAAGTAATTCATCATGACGTTGTTGGACTCTTGTCCCTGGCTTAGGCTGGCAAAAGCCTCTGTTCCATTGCCCTCACCCCTCAGTGTCACATGCTTGTATACATGTGCCAGGCTTTTGGCAAAGGTCTTGACCTAAAACCAGCCTGCCACAAATACCAGATTATGTGCTAAGAGGAAGAGCAGGGTGGTAACTGAAAACCATATTTCTCAACTAAATGGTGAGAGATTGTTAAATACACGCTGCTTATTGACACTGCTATTTTAGATGCTATTTTCTTTTCCTTCCATAATTATTCTGATTTAAAACTGAACACAGACCTTTGAGCTTTGTCTTAAAAAATTGCCCAGCCAATTAAATGTACAAAATTATTCAAGAAACCATAGATCTGGTAACTACCCATAAAGCTGATCCCTATGATCTTGATCGTATTTTTGCCTGATGTGCCCTGCTGTAAGGGTGGTAGGGTTTTGGATTGGCATCAAGGTTCCTAATGAAGTTTTTGCACAGAAGGCTAAAGATGGGAGACAGTTGGCCCGAGGGCTCACCTTGCATTGCAGTTAACTGCACTGAGGTGTCATGGCTTCAGAACATGCACAGTTCTTAGTCTGGGAGAAACCACAGTGTGCTCTGAAGACATCAGATTCTAAGCAGGGTAGGACTTTGTAACTGCAGTAGTAAAATAATGGGTAACCCTAATAGTCATGAAACCTGTGAGTATGGCTTGTGCTTAGGAAAGATGCCGAAGTAAGAGAGGTGAAAGTCAGATGAACCCAAGAGGAAATTGTACTGAAGGGCAAAAAGGTCTCTTAACAAATGGCCTGTCCATGTAATTTAAAAAAAAAAAAAAAAAGTAGGGTGCTGGTAGCTTTTCAGTTACATCACCATACTGAATCAGGGGCAGATTCTGTGCCCTTGGGAGCTCTGCAGGCACAAGAGGAGTTGGAGAAGAACCCAAATCAGGGCAGTCTAGAGCTTGGCAGCCGCCTGCTGTACTGCAGGAGAGTTTGACAAAAGCACCACAAGCTCATCTGTGTTTCATCAATTTAGAGCCCTCTGACCCCTTTCCTGGCTTTATAAACTGTCTGCTCGCTGGAGTTTGTTGTGCCTTGGTTGGTACTTGGGGCTGAACACCATGCCTTGTAGAGAGCTGGTATTAGTGAAATCACAAGGGAGTACTCGTCCTTTTATGTAACATTTGAAACTAAAATGAGATTCTTGGCTGACAGAGTGGACATGTCTCCACAATACAGGAACTGATGCCTTGGAAAGAGTTTGAAGCTGGAACTTAAGTGCAGTTACAGCAAGAGAGCCTGGTTTCATTTCAAAGGAGATGTGAGGAGAAAATTTTGTCCGCAAACGGCTTTTTCATTACCAGGTCCGTGACCCCACAAACAATTCAGCAAAGACCGTGCAAAGCAGATCTGTTCATAGAGGAAATTTTGATTTTCCTTGATGAATCTGATGGCATTGCTTCCCTCAGCTTCAGTTGCAACAGGAGCTGAGCCCTTAGTTCCTTCCAGCTGCCAAACCTGCTCTGTTTTCCTGGAACACCCGGGCGGGTGTGTGTGTGCAGGCGCGTTCGCTGCTCCGTTTGTTTTCCTCTGCCAGTCGCGCTCTCCTTCCCTTCATATTGACGGGGCATCGGAGAGTTCCCAGGCGCCTGTTGCCAATAAAAACGACCAGAGGAAAAGGGGCCATTCTTTCTTCTTAGCCCCTCTGACCTGGTTTATACTAGTCTCAATCACTGGCTCTACTCAACCAGTGGGAAGTGTGAGCTGAACTTTTTTGGTTTGTTTTGTTTTAAACCACAGGGCAGGGAATTCTTTTCAAGCTGTAACTTTTAGTTTCCACTGGATGGGCAAAACAGACTTTTAGCCAATGGAAAAGAGGCTTCCAGTTGCATCAGCCAAGAGCCAAAACGCAAGTACATGGTGTAACAAATAATCAGCTATCTTTTCAGATGTTTAAAAGAAACATTTTAAAAATCAGGGGGTACTTTATTTGAGGGATTTAACACTTGACATTGAGATAGCTGACAGTCACATTCACACATGGCTTTTACTTTGTTACTGGCTTATTTCAGTTTTCCCATCTGTGCAGTGGGTATCATACTACGATGATTTTGTGCTTATGCTTGCCCTTAGCAGAGGGGTTTCAGCTAGAAAAATCAGTGAAGCAGAATCACTTTGAATGGGAAATACTGATTTTGTTGAGCAGCCACTAAAGATTCATAGAATTTTGAGACTAGAAGAATGGCTATTAAAAAAGTCAATGTTTGCAGAAGATTTGGAGAGTTTTAAGGATTTACAGGATCAGATCTATATCAAAGAGTAATTTTATATGCTAGGTTTACAAGCAGAACAGTGAAATAAAAGAGTAATTGTTGAGATGGGGGATTAAACAGCCAGTTGAACTGGCTGAGCATTTTTTTCAGTGCAAGTTTCCAGGTAGCCCCAGCTGCATCTTCATGCTAAGTAAGCTTCACTTATTACTGAACCCAGAAAAAAGTTAGCAAGGTGCAGTAAAGTCCCCAGTGGCCCAGAAGAATCCCAGAAGGTTTACCAATCCTTGTGAAATAGAAGAGTGGTGAGATTATTTGCATTTCCTCCCCCCATTTCAAAGTCAAGTTTCTGGATCTGGGGTTTCCCTGGGAGGTTATTGCTGGTTTTGCTGTACCACAACTTAGTAAAAATGCCTTACTGTTTACTCCTTAGGATAAGTGCAGTCATCAGATGTCATCTGGCCTCATTTTTGTACTAGAAGAATAAAAGGAAAGAAAAGAGAAAACTTTCTTTTGTGCTAGCCAAGAACCTTTGAAACTGGATGATGACTTATGCCAGGGGCTACATAGAGTGTTCTAGAAAATAATTCAAATTTGCCTTTACAAAATGAATTCATCGAAGGGTACTCTGTAGGAATCTACTTTAAACTGCAATAGTGTCTGGAATAAAATAGTCCAGTCCCTTTTCCCTTCTTCTGTTGTAAATTTTGGAAGTGATTCCATAGAAATTAAAGATTTTTGCACAGGTATGAGAAAAACTCCGTTCCTGATTTTTTTTTTTTAAGATGAACTTCCTATACTCCCATGAGGCTAAGACATTACCTCTTTACGTGACATTCCTTTTGAGTAGCTGGGAAGTTGCATTCACTTTGCTATCAGTGAAGTAAAATCAGGCCTTTGCACAACCAGAAGATCCCCTCTCAGGAAGAGACAAAGTGACTCCTTGTAGGCTCATCAATAGGAAGGAAGAGCAGGTTAGTTCCAGTGAGGGTTTTTTTCACAGCTCCTTTTTATGCCTGTGCATAACAGGCACTCTCAACTCTGGTTTGTGAAGATTCCCCACAGGTCAGACTTGGGGGACACACTGGCAGCCAGCATGTGTGCTGTGAAGGCAAGAATAGAAAGCAAATACTTCCCGTAATCACACATCCCAAAATGACAGGGTAAAATGAGTACTTATGCTTCCACCAGAGCAGTGAAAAATGGGAAGATGGAAAGTCTGGACTCCTGCCCAATGAAACCAAAATTGTAAAAAAGAAAAATAAAACAAATGCTACATACACTCCCTAGAACTGACACTGCAATGTGGTAGCTTTTTTCTCTTTTGAATATATACAGTAGACAAGCAGTAAATCTTCTTACAGCTCCGTAGAACAGCATTATTTTTAGCTTTTTTTTTATTATTGAGACAACCCTTCATAGCTTTCAATCTATAGCTAAATATATTTATTTTTTTTAATCCACATGAAAGTGCAGTACTTATAAAGGACCTCTAATACCTTATTAATCATTTCTGGACCACGTCACAAAGAGGCTTTAGGAACCAAGTGTTCTATCCATCAGTTGACGTGCTTGTGAAGGCTTAAAGGATGCAGATAAGGGGCTCTTTTCCCCACACTGAAGATACCTCTCATTTTGCATTTTTTAGTTTGATTTTAACTACAAGTCTGAAAGAAGTCTTAAGGCAACCAGAGAAGCACGGAGCACACTCCGTTCTCATGTGGTGCAGCCTGTTCTTAGATAGACTCAGGCCTGCGGTTCATAAAAGCACCATGTGGAGATTCTAAGTTCAGTTCCCAAGTTCAGGAATTGTGGTCTCAGTAGCCTCCAGAAGTAGCTTTGGATACTTGTCACTGGTAAAGGTAAATTTCTTCTGAAATGCCACTTTACCAGGCTGGGCAACACAATACCATCGTTGTGGCAGCAGGAGCCTCTGAACCATTCTTAGGGCTCTCAGAAAAAAATTACATGGGTGCTGCTAGAGGAAGAGTTGCCACACAGTGCCATGACTTCACTGTGCTTAAAATAAGACTTTGCATCCCCTTCTTCCAAGTAAAAGTAGAAGATGAACCTCACAGCACCCTTTAAAAATGGGTAAGTAATATTACCCGGTTTATACCTACAGGTCAGCTGAGTGTAAGTAGCTGGTCCGTGGTCACACAAGTGAACAAGTAAAGCCATTTAGAATAGAACCTCAGTGTTCTCTCTTTTGGTTCCTACTTGCGTTACTTCGTGGAGTAGGAACAGGACTCATATGCTCTGATTTCTCAGCAATGGTCTCTGCAGATATTTTCTGGAGCCTTTCCTAGGGCTCTTCAGGCATTACTGGTAGCATGAAATACAGAGATTGGGGTAGTTGCTTAGATTTGCTTGTCATCACCGAGTAAGAAAATTATTCAGTTTGTGTAGAAATGCTTTCAGATCTTCTGGTACTTAGTTTATTCTGTTGAATAGTTGTGCAGGTAATGAGAGTAATAATCTCTACAATTTTTTGCTCCCTTGCTGTGCTTTGACTCCCAACGTTTCACTTTCTGTAGTGCCTTTTCTGCAAGGAAATGTTAATAAAGTATTAAAAGCTTTGTCCCAGTGATGGTTAACAGCTCAGTTGCCAAGTCAAGTAAGAAGCACTAGCAGCATTCTCATACGCTTCACTTGCAGATGCCATAACTGAATGCAGTGCAGTTGCCTGGAAAGGTAGTTTCAATCCATCGTTTTCACTGTGTATAGGGGTTTTTTGGCTGTTGGATGAGTTTATTCTTAAGACCAAGCTAGTGTTGGTGAAATAAGCTTGGCAAAACCTGGAGAATAAATAGAGCATCTCAGTAGCATGACTCCTCCTGGCTTTTAATGTGCTTTCACTCTGGTGCAGCTTACCAGCTTTCGAAAATGCCATCCATCCTGCCTGAATTCTGACACAGAGGAACACCTCAGAAGGGTGTGAAAGATTGTTGACTAAACTCCCACTTGGTCCTTGACTTCCCCAAGTATGTTAAAATGATGCTGAGTTTTCCCAGTAAGATGTGTGCCTGTCCAGTCCATTCCTTGTAACCCAGCAAGGACCTAACGGCCGGGTCGGTATCAAGTAGCAAAGAAAAACAAGCCTGTTGCTGGCTGGCATGAATGTGTTAGAGATGGCTTTTTGCTGCGCTGGAAGACTTTTGGTATCCATAAATTGAAATAGGTGAAAATCTTCAGGCGCTCTTGTAACATTCTTCCTGGTATATCTGTAGTGTCAGAGGGGTTTATTTTTGACACATCTTTTGAAGTAAAACAGGGTTGGTTTCCTAGGGGAGACTACTGGAAATTATTTGCTTAGGATCTTATAAATCAATCAGTAGCAAAACTTGGAGTCACAAGCCCTTTTCTGTTTGTGTTCCACCCCCGTTCTGCTACGAAATCATCATTCCTAGCCAGTTTACCTAAGGAGGAAAGTTTTATGGAGAATAGGTGTTAGGCTTGTCTTTCAGACTTTCCATGGCCCGTGGTGCAGATGTGTTCATTGCCAGTAGGGTCTCACACCTCTCCTGCTCTCTGTAGGACAGCTGCTGGCTTAGGTGTTTGCCGAAATTCCAGATTCCCTTGAAGTAAATCAGTAAATGTGACCTGAGATGGTCAGATGATCGTTTTTAACGGGAAAAACGTATTCAATAACAACCAGAAAATTTTTAATCAAAGGTTCATTAAGTTAGTGAAAGACCCTGCTCACCCGGTGGACCCGAAGTGAACCTCCAGGACAGACCAGCTGAGCGGGTGGTGCTGTACTGCTGCAGCTTTAGCACTCAACGCCAACGTGGGCATTTGATGCTCGTGGCAAAATGTGCTCACTGTCAGCTTTTTGCTCTTTCAATGTATTTTTATCTTCTGATGTCTGACACATTTTGAATCCAAGTAGTCTCTCTCTGGGGTTTCTCCGTGCTTATATCAGACCAGCGTCTGGTCTTGTGGTTTGTGCCCCTAATGAGAAAGCTGCTTAATTTTCACACCCAGACGGAGTATCACAGATGAGACAGGAAGCCCCACCCTTTCTCATGGTATAACTGAACTCAGCTCTTTGCATGAACTAGCTGCAGAAGCAATAGCTTGAACAAAACGATCATATGCTATCTATAGACTTACAGCTCCTTTTTAAAAAAAAAAAATAAAAAAATGCCTACTCTGGTTGCACATGCTTTTCTAGCTGCAGAGTTTTCAATGGAGACATTTCTGATTTACACTGGAATTAGGAATATGAAATTGAATTTTTCAGCCCCCAGTATTTTCCCAATTAATTTTTTTAAGAGACTGAAATACAGATTTCTATGTGTCAGGATAGCTTGATAGCTTTGGGGGACATTAAATCTTTCATTTCCAAAGATGCCACATAGGATGCTGTGCTTTCTGCTGGTATGGTATCTGCATTTCCAACCCTTCTTTAAAAGGAGTGGACGGGGCCAAGGGACAGATTCCCCAGCCTCAGCAGGGTATCTGCATGGAGCGTGCTCTGTCCCCTTCACTGTCTGGCTTTTACGCAGCCCTGAATCGGTAGCCCCACGATGAATCGGTAGCCCCACGATGAATCGGTAGCCCACACGGTGTGGGTCGCTGCACCTGCCCCCAGCCTGTTGGGGGTCCTCAAAGCTGCCATCACAGCTGCTTACGGCACCAGCCTGGCACTGCATCGCTGAGCTTGAGGAGCAGAGGAGCCTGGAGTTGTTCTTTCACTCATATCCTTCACCACCCGTAGTGGAAGTGCATTCACACCTAGCCCGGGCAAGGTTATAAACACAGATAAACCCGTGCCATTACCCCTCTTTTAACGGAGAGCTGGTTTCAATGAGATTTTGGAGTTTGATGCCAAACTTAGACCCACTTATGGGGAGATTTTATCGGCAGAGAATAGATGAGAATTTGGAGCATGAGCTGCTTTTCTGAAGGTGCATTTGCAACACAGCAAAGCCTGGACTGACAAAGGCCACACGGAAGTTTGAAGGACATTAAGAGGGTCCTTGGTGCGTTGTGAACGTGGGGTTACACGGCGGTTTAGCCCCGTTCGATAGTGCTGGTTGGTTTTTTTGCACCAGATGGAAGTGTGGGCATTTGGCAACACATGCCTTTGTGTAGGCCTAGGCTGTCGGTTGCATAAGACCAGTTGTGGTTCCATTGATTTTACCATTTTTCAGGCTTTGGGCTGTATTGGTGGTGTGTCCGTCACAAAGGGAGCACTGCCTGGCCTGGGGTGGTCTGGGCTTAGCCCCCGGGGCATGGCTGCCCACAAGAAAGTGAATTACTTGAGGAAATGTACTTTAGTAGATCCTCAGAATCATACCTGTGACCATTCCAAAATCTTAAAATGTAAGAATCTTTTCTGGGCTCATTTTCTGTTCTGTGTTGCAACAAAAAGTAACGTTCAGGTATGGTGCTGACCTGGTACTTGCTTGGTCTGCTGGTTCTGTTCATGGTTCGGAGTGCTGGGGAAGGCTTGTCTTTTTGAGAAGGAGAAGGTCAAAATCTCTGTCTACTGGTCTCATGGTTTGTTACTGTAATACTTAATCGAGGTAGAAAATCGGATCTGACATGTCAAATGTGGGCCTGGTTGGCTAGAGGCCAAATTGGGCTGCTTCATTTCAGTTTGCCCTAAAATGGCTGACATTAAAGTTCATGTGCCCAAATTTCCCTTTGGAATGTAATTCTGACATTTTTTAAGTAATTTTATAAATCTTTCTGTATCTGTTTTCCCTCAAAAATCAATTGCTTTCAGAAAACAACAGTCCAAAAGCTTAAGTAAGTTCATGTAGCATTTCTGGGCCCACTTTGTATCATGATGTTTCTTACATCTCTGGATTGGAGAAAATGTATATTAACAAATCACTTTGCCCAGCACAAAGCTCATTTGACAACAAATTATTAAGTTGCCTACAATGTAAGAAAACTGAATAGGAAATAAGGAAGCATTTATTTTAGTCTTCTAGGGTTTGGGTTCAAGTTTTTTGTAAGTCATTTATGAAGATGGCAAAAAAGTTACATCAGATTCTCAGTATTTCTTTTGCAACTTTTTATGTTTCATTATTTGGCAAAGAGAGAAAATGAAATAAAATCATCCATATTTGAGCCAATACCAAGGTTTGCTGGCTGCTGTGGCTGGGTTGGAAGTGTCAGAGTGGGGTATATTGTTGCCTGGAATCTGTCCTAGAGTGGGATGTAATCGGTGAGTCATATGAAGAGAAGATTTTGTGTTCTGTATCTAGTCTTGTTCCACATCTAAGTATCTTCCTGCAGTTGTGAGCAAATTTGCTTCTGCCTCTCTCAGCATCAGAAGGCTGCACAAAACAAGGAGAGTGCAGCACTGACCTGCTTTGGATATTTATAGGTGGAAGTTGTGATGGGTTCATGGCACAGCCACAGTATTTCTGCGAAGGGGGACAGAAGTGTTATCAGGGGGATGTCCAAGCGGATAGAAATATAGAAGAGCAAAAATCTGATCAAGTGACTACAGGTTGTAGCCAGAAGCCTTCTGCTTCATGAGGTTCAGAGATGAACAGATGAACCTCCATTTCTTGACTAATAGCAACATGTAGTGCCTCAGTATTTCACAGCCCAGGTGTGGAAACTGCTAGCACGATTACATTCTTATGTTGAAAATGGAACCTAAATACATGGTGGGTTTTTTTAAAGCACATAGTGAGAGGCAATTCCAGCCTCAACCAGCAGATGATCTGTGTAAACAAAATGGGAGAGTGGATGGAAGGAAAATCATCGGAGGTCATCACAGCAGTTCAGAAACTATGTTGGCAGCAGTCCCTTCATGAGTCCAGCTGAAGTGCTTTACCACTGCAGACAGCACTAGTTCGTGAGGAATAGTGAAAAGTCCTGTGGTGGGACATGAAGTTGGAAGAATCCACGTGCTTCACTTAGCACCTGCTTTTCTGTCCCCCTTTTTTCACCCCATTTCCATCTCGGGGCAGGGGCGGGGGTGGCAAAACTTTTTTTCCCTCATGCACACCCCTTGTTTACTGCTTTTTTCTAGCAGCAGCTCATGTTTTCAGATCAATACAGGCTCCTGGCAGCAAAAGGTTAAACATCATTTCCCAGGTCTACTGAAATGTTTTGTGCTCGGAGCCCTCCTGATGGTTGGTGTCAGCCTTGGTTTAAAGGGGAAGGAAGGGGGATAGTGGAAGAAGCTGGAGACAAGCCGTGATTTCTTTAAAAACCCAAATGAGATCATTCCACTGAAGTATCTCCCCTCGACCCTTTCTAAAGCCTGGCCCTTGCTCTCCCTTTCCCGGAGCTGCTCGTTTCCCTGCGGGCCGTGGTGCGGGTCCCGCTCGGGCGGTGCGGCAGCGGGCCGAGGGCACCGGCCCCGCGGTGGCCACCACCTCCACGCCTGCCTGAACAGAATGTTCCGCAGACAGCAGAGCGCGGATGGTCGGGGGGAGGAACGGCTTTCCATGCTGAGTCTTGCCACCTGTTGCCTTTTTCATTCCAAGCCCCCCTTCCTCCCCACCCTCCACCCCAAGTTCCCCTCCCCGCACAGCTCACCATCCCCAGTGGATAGGGTTGGGATCAGTAGTCACTTGCCAAATACCTTTCTAATGCTGTCACTAAGTCTGCACAGACAGCATCTCTGAGAGCAAAAACAAATCTTTTCCAACGCATTGTCCTGCCTTTCCTACAAAAAGCATTTAGAAATGCCTTTTCTTAGTTGAGTTAGATGGGAGGGACCATGCCACAGCCACTACAAGAGTCAACCCTAGGGAAGCCTGAAGCTGCGCCCAAAGAATCCTCTGCAAATCCGTTGAAGCTGGCATTTGGCACTGGCATGGGCTAATTTTGTACTTGGGGTTACACATATACACACCCATGTCATTCTTCTTCATCTGCTGCATATGGAAAGCTGCCCCAAGCTCCAGAGTGCCAGGGAATGTTTTGCTAAAACCTCCAGACTTGGTTTGATTATGTTACTATGCACACGGGGCTGTAGGAGCGGTGAGAGTGGAGTGTGCTGCCAGCTGAACTGGCGTGAGCTAGCTAGTCATCAGCACTACTGCCCCTCTTCCATGAAGGCGGGAGACTGGTCGTGGACATGAGGTCATAATTTCCTCCTAATTAAGGTGCACAAAAGGGATGGCATTGCTCTTGTTACATAGCTGCTGGGTTTGCCTGGAAGTCAGTCGGGAGTCTGAAGAAGCGCATTTTAACAATACTGCTTTCAGCTCCTCCTGTACTCCTCAGGTAAAGTCATTTAGCTCCAGCTTTCAGCAGTGAGTAATCCTTGGAGAAGCAGATGCTAAGTTCCCGATTTAAGATGCCTTGAAGGGGACTGATTTTCAGAACGCAAGACATTGGCAAATAAGATCCTTTCTTTCACTGGCAAATAGACCTGGTTTTGAAGCATTTCAGGCTCTCACAATGTTGCCGTGCCTGTGTTTTACAGACACACCTGTATAAATACTTGTTTGCCCACAAAAATCACAGTGAGAGGTATAAGGATGAAAAAACGTAATGCAAATACAAGTGATTACTGGTTATTGCAGCACGGTTCTGCCACCTTCCTTAGGACCGGGTTGAATGGGAATATGGACAGGTAGAGAGTTCGGAATTGCAAAAAGAGAGAAAAGAAAGAAAAAGGAGTAGAAACTGAGGTGGTATGTTTCTTTTATTATTTCTAGTCATGATGCAGCATAAGGTCCAGAACCTTCTCCCTCCCTGCTGACAGACGTGTTTGAACTGGCAAGGCTTCAAGCTGGTATCCCCAGTGCACCAGTTAAACCAGTAGTTACCAATTTTTTTGCAAGCCACGCTGGGACTATAGGAATTTTATTCCTTCACAGTGTTGAAGGAAAGGGGTTTTGCTTGCCAAAGGGCTTTCTTATGCTTGAGGATGATTTATGGGCCAAGCTGAGCCACTTGTGGAAAAGGCAAAGCAGCTCTTGGCAGCACCCCCAGAATCCACTGCAGCTGTGGGGTAGTGAAGTCATCGGCATAACAACCACTGCAAACAGAATAACAAAGTCTGTTCTGTTCTCGTTTAAAATAATCTTTCCAGTTCAGCAACCACATTAAACCTTACCTTTCTGCATACAAAAATAATAAAAGACCGATAGTTCTCTGCAACATGGCGTGAATGTCTCACTTATATTACTGCATATCACTCCTGCACCATCTACACTTTATCGGAGTATTTTAAATGGAGGAATGAAGCCACATTATGTCATAGTTTGTGTCTGTCCCTTGGTTTCACTCCTTTGTTTGTCCTTAGGTTTAAAAAATCAGAAACAAAACCCAGTGTTTGTTTCTTTCAAATACAAGATTTGCTTTTGCCTTATAACCTGTTTGTAAGCTGATTGCAAAATGAGTAATTCTGTCTTTGATTTTTCCTGCCTGTCTTTGTTTCAGGTCCCTTCAGATCCTCCTGCTTCCAAAAAGCCCAAAATAGATGACTCTGCTTCCCAATCTCCAGCTTCTACTGAGAAGGAAAAACAGTCCAGTTGGTTGCGGTCCTTATCCAGTTCATCTAATAAGGTGATTACTGAATATTTTGTAATCAAAAGAGAGATCAAATTAGCATGTAGCATTGCTCTACTGAAACCAGAAGAGGAGAGAAAGAACTTGCCCAGGTTTTCTAAATTAATAACATTTCTGTCCTTTTCCTAGTAAACATTGAGCTCTGCAGTCCTCCCAGTTCCTTGCCATCTTCACTGACCCTGATTGTGACAGTGAAGTAAGCAATCCCCTCATGCCTCTGAGCTGCAAGAATCCTGCGAGACTCAGGAGCCTTTTGTGGTCTCTGCAAACTACATATAACTTATTGGCAAAGAAAAAAACGTGTGAGGTTTTACCATCAGTGCAGTTCACCTCTTCCAGTGGAATCTACTAAATAGTTATGCCCTAGCCGGTGGGGGAGTAGTTTCAGAGGTAATAGAATGTGTACTGAAAAGCGTCACTGGCACGCTGTTGTGATTTATAGTATAAAAGATTGTTGGTATTTACTTATTTTTCTTTTCCCTTCTTCCCAGAGTATCGGCTGTGTCCATCCTCGGCAGCGTCTCTCAGCTTTCCGGCCCTGGTCCCCTGCTGTATCCGCAAACGAGAAAGAGCTCTCAACCCATCTCCCCGCACTGATCCGGGACAGGTACGGAGACGGGGCTGCGGGGAGGAGGGGGCTGGCAGCTGTGGAGATTCACTTCACAGCAAGTCGCTTTATGTTTGTTCCCTTGCACTGCTAACTGGGGGCTTTAAATTCAGTCAGGCAGTGTCAGATTAAAAAGCGCTTGCTGCTGCAGTGTTTTAGTTTGCAGAAGGGAAACAAAAAAAAGGTATTGATGTTTTGTGCGTTCATTAAATAGGTTTTCTTGCCATAAAAGCCCGAAGGCTGCTTCTGTGAGCTTCTCATCACTTCGGGGTACAGGCATCAGTTCTCAGGCCTCACTGTTTAAAGGAAGATTGAGTTACTCTCTTAGGGCAGGTGGTCAGGGACCAGCCAGCTATTTCCAGGCAACTGCCAGTTGGTAGCCCTGGCCCGTCAGCGTGCGGCCGGCGCAGCTGCAACCGGCCTCTGGTGCTGAGAGTGCCACGGGAGGGCCAAGGGCTGAACGGGAGCGCAGGCTGCCCCGCTCCCTGGCCATGGCCAGTGGCCCTGGGGGCCCGGGAGGAGCACGGCGGGCAGGAGAGCCGGCAGAAAGCTGTAGGCCAGATCCTGCTTCGGATGGGAGCGTAATTAAACCGGTACGGGAGTGAGTCACCACCCGTAATAGGTGGGACTGCTGGTGTCACAGGACGGAAAGTGTCGGGGCAGTTACAGGTTCCTTTGCCAGACTGGAACTGTTCAGTCTGAAAAATCTTTGTGCCAGATTTCTGCCTGAGGGTAATGATTTCTTTGGAAAGTTTGACTAAAGTGACCAGGTGTTTTTAGGGAGAGTTATGGAGAACATATTTTGCTGCCCTTATGAACAAGTTTCGTAGAAGCTGTGGGGATTGATTTAATAAAACAAAAGGAAAAGAGAAGAAAGTCTACCAGCATATCCTTGCTTTTAAACAGACTTTTAAATTAGGTAGGGAGAGAAGGGCTAAACTGGTGTAAGAGTATGGTTATACCCTTGGTATCCCTGTGAGAAACCCAGCCAACTTAAGTCTTGGGGGAAAAACCCACCTTCAACAGCTTCAGGAGAAATTTTAATGTATCACTGAAGATACATAATGTGGTAGATGCTTAATTGAAGTTGCAGAGACCGTCTTTGCTATGTTTTTTGCAAAATTCTATGTATTTGACGTTACGATATTACTGTTCTTTAACGCAGGTTTGTTGGGTTTTTAACTGGTTTTACGTGCGGGCACTCGGATCCTGTGTCACAAAGTTAAAGATACACGAGAATATGCTTCTTGCACTCCCGTGGCCTTTCTTAAGGAAAGTGCCGTTTCTAAGTTTACAAAACATCTGTGGATAGACAGAAGTAAAACTGTGCAGCTCAGTAAAACAATAATGCATGAGGATCATGAGGAAACATCATTATAAGTTTTAGACCTTGGGAGATCCGATCTCTTCGGTGCTCTTAGAGTATGTGGCACTTCGAATGCGATCCCTTCTGAACTGGATGGAGATGAGCTGGGTAAATCATCTCCGTGTTTAAAGAGTGCAAAACACTGAGCAAATAGATAGGCACATGCTTAGCTGGTGTAAGTCAATGGAACTTCACTGTCATTCCAGTGTCTTGCAGTTTCCGTGCAACACATGGATTGGGAAGCATTTCAAAGCCAAGAATATGACTATGTTCTCCTTCCTTTTGCTTTCCCTCCAAACAGTTTTTACTCCTACAAAAGCTTTGAGAATGCTGTGGCCCCCAACGTGGCACTTGCACCTCCAGCCCAACAGAAAATTGTGAGCAACCCCCCCTGTGCCACAGTGGTGTCCCGGAGCAGCGAGGCCCTGAGCAGCACTGTCCAGCCGCGGAAAAGAAAACTCGCTGCTGAGAACACGGCTCTCCCCGAGCCAGCCGCCACTGTCGCGGCCACTGCTACTGCCACCGAAGAGGATAAGGAATCAGAAGCAGAAATTGAAGTAGAAACCAGGGAAGAATGTAAGTGACAGTTACATCTGCCTTTGTTTTCCTTTATTTCTGCTGGATTTTCCTTAGTAATCCACAGGAGTTGCTGCTCAACTTCTCTTGTGTTTAAATATAATTCTGGAAGCCTAATACCTCAATGGGATGTAAAAATACAACCTCAAGTAATAATGAAAACCAAGAATGGAACATGAGTGTGGGGGGGATTTTCCTGAGAGAGGAACGTGCCTTGACAAAAGGAAGCACCTGAACCACAGGTGTCCACTAACCCAGAGTCTTAAAGGAGGCAAATGTTGTGCAGAGGACAAAATGTACGTGGTGTTCACAGGAACACTGACGGTTTGCTATCTGATCGAGAGCTTCTATAAAAGCCTTTGCGGGATGCACACAAATAGCCTGTAAAAATTCCAGAGCGTGCACACGTGCAAGTGTGGAATTTTGTGTCAGACAAAGAATGTGGTCACACAATTCCAGTACAGCATCCGTGGAGCTGAATATGTCAGGCAGAGATGAAGAGCCCGTCTGTTCTGAAGCAGTGTTCTGGCGTCGGGCAGCTCGGGGAAGGGTGAAGGAGAGCCCCTCTCCCCTCATTCCTGTCACCTGGGTGATCCTGCTGCTGCCCTTGCCCAGGGCATGCGGTTTGTGCAAAAAAAAATAAACTGCCCACTGAAAACAGCAGGATCATGTAGGTTTCCCTGAAGAAATCTGTTGCTTCGCACCCACAGAGACATAAATTCCAAAGTCACAGTTCAGGCAAATTGTACGTTGGTGCCTTTGGTCAGTCAGGTTTGCATTTTCATCCCATTTCAAGTATCGGAGTGTTATCTCTCTTCCATTTTTTTCATTGAATATTGAGTATCTCCTCTGCACGAAAGGGCCTCAGCATATTTTGAGTTACATTAATTTTAGACATTTTAAAAATTAATTTCCAATGTTTCTGTTTTTCAGTCACCTCCTCCTTATCCTCGCTCTCCTCCCCATCCTTTACTTCATCCAGCTCTGCAAAGGACATGAGCTCACCTGGGATGCAAGCCCCAGTCGCAGTCAGCAGTTCATACGAGGTTGCAACACATTCTGACTCTCACAGCAGCGGGCTGGAGGCTGAGCTGGAGCACCTAAGGCAGGCCCTGGACAGTGGCCTGGACACAAAAGAAGCCAAAGAAAAATTCCTCCATGAAGTTGTTAAAATGAGAGTGAAGCAGGAAGAGAAGCTAAATGCTGCCTTGCAAGCCAAACGCAGTCTACATCAGGTACTGTTGAAAACCAGCTTTCTCTTACCACTGTCTGCAAATATTCTTCCAGGTAGAAGCCATTAGGTAGTCTCATGTAAACCAGAATTGCCTCATTTTTCCCAAATAGCAACAGCCCGTACTGGGGTACTGTTTGTAAATTCAGCAGGGAAACCAGAGTATACAGGAACCATTCCTACATTTTTAAGCTTGCCACCTGTTTTTGTCTTGGGGTATAAATCCATGGTTACCAAAATCAACATCTTTTCATTACTGAAAAAAAAATAATCTTCTAGTCCAGCACAGTTTATTTTGTTTTCATTTCACTGAACTAGAAACATTTCTGTCCTTACGGAGGCTTTATTTGTAGTTTTAAAAGACTGCTGAAAATCCTGCTGTTGCCCAGCGGAGGGAGGGTGTTCCTGGGACACGGAGGCACTTGCTGAAGCTCCACTGAGGAGCTGAACTGCAGCTCTTGGAGCGTCCCGTTAAGCCAGGCTTTGTGAAAGGTTCCTGCCTCATTCAGTGGAGAAGCTCCTTACTTCTGGAAATCCCCAGTACATCCATCATATCAAAGAAAGAGTGGACAGGCAAAAAAAGAGCCACAGATCAATACTGGCCATTAACAAATCCCTGTGGCTGACCAGAGCGGTGGGTGAACTTTCTGTTAATTTGAGCTGGACCAAAAGCAGAACGTGGAAATGGCAGGGAGTGAGTGAGGACGTGTCGGCTTCGAGGGGTGCGTGTGGAGCTGTGGCCCAGCTGGCAGTGCAGCCAAGGGCCATGTCCCGTCCAGCACGGGAGAGACTCGGGTGCAGGGTCTCCTCAGCTGGCACAAGGCGTCTTGTTTAGTTGGAAACAAAGGGCAGAGGCTCACAGATGGGATGTGCATCCAGTATGGCTCCTGCATTTAAAAAACCACCCAAAACCCATCCCCAAACCCCCAGTAGTAGATTCAAGTATTCTACTAGCAGGCAGGAGGAGGCGAAGGAGAGACTGTGTAAGTGTGGAGATATTATCCCGATTAGAGTTTTAACAGAAGTTTGCCAACTGGGATTTCTGCGAGCCCCGCGGGACGTAGGCTCCTGAGGTACCGGCTGCCAGTCCCGTCCCAGGGAGGGGAGCCCGAGAGCTCTCTGCAACAGGACTGCTGCTTCTGTGTCCCCTTCAGCAAATCACTCCATTCCCTTGCGTTTCAGTAAATAGATGCTTTATTTTATGTATTTATAAGTAAATATTTATAAGTAGTATATATTTAAAGCTAATTTTTAAATATCTAAACCAAATCCACAGTGTGTACTCCAAGTGAAGCGGGAATGACATGTGGAGAGTTGCTGAAGCAGAATTGAGTGTCGAGGCGTTAAACCAAGCAACATGTCAGAGTGAGAGGGAAGACGGTATCTGCCCATCGTGTGCCACGGGGGCAGCTGTGGGTTTGATTTCCACAGGCAGAGCAAGTGCGTGTGTGCGCTTCCAGGGCGGCGGGGCTGAGCTAACAATGGCCTGGCTGGGAAGTGAGATTGTCAAAAGAGTGAATTTCCCATGACCCGACTGCAGTGTTACTTAACAGAAACACGTTGCTGTGAGGGTTTGACTCTGACAGAGAGGAAATGCTGCTTCTAGGGGGAAAAAAATAATTTGAACTTTAGTTTCTAATTTAACCGTTTAGGAGACAGACCGTTAGTGAGCCACATTTTTGTGCTTAGGATAAACCTGTCTTTTAACAACAGCTTCTTAACAACTTCACCGTTTCTTCCTTTGGACCTTCAGGTTCCTCATCATTACTGCCTCGATTAATGGCGCTCTCTTGCATTCGCAGTTTCAAGGTGGCAGCTCCTAGTAAGAACCTGGACAGTGAAAGTGGCAAGTTCCAGAGCAAAGCATGGTTTTGATTTAGCTTAAGGTTTACAGCCTGGAGTTTTCCAGCTGCTGTGACAGAGCAGTCCATTGCCTGGTTGCCAAGAGACTTGGGGCTTCACACCAGTTACCGGTAGCAAAACAAAATTGCCTCGAGTTAGAAAGAAGGTACACGCTTTGTTTTTTCTCATACTTGCCTTAAGTGGATTTCTGGGGGCTTGATAAAATGGAACTGCTTATACCGGTTTCTCCAGCAAGTGGTAAACTTTCTCGTTGAGCTTCGCTGTACACAAAGGACATTCACAAACTGCATTTGTCATAATGTCGTGTATCTTCGGTGGCTTCAATTAAAGTGCAGGCATTACAGTTGGTTTGCTTGGAACTTCGAGCTAGTGTAGAGCACGTTGCTCGTAGCTCTCTCCAACTGCAGTTCATCTTTATTCAGTCACAGATGGTCACAGCTATTTTGCTTGACAAAGCAAAATGTGGCTGTAGCGTACAGCTTTTTATTATCCAAGAATTCAGGGTATCTTGAGTGTAGGATCTCATGTTGATTTAAAGGAGAAGAGCTTGTACAAAGCTCTGAATGAGGTTTAGACATGAGCTGCCTTGGTCATGACCAACAGGAGGTGGGAATTTAGTTTGGATCGTTTCCTTCACAGTTCTGTTTCCTTGCACTAATTCAGTCTCTGCTCCTCAGTTCTCACAAGATAACTGCTCTGTATTCTAGGAACTGGAGTTCCTAAGGGTGGCTAAGAAAGAGAAACTGAGAGAAGCAACAGAGGCGAAGCGCAACTTAAGGAAAGAGATTGAACGTCTGAGAGCTGAGAACGAGAAGAAAATGAAGGAAGCCAACGAGTCTCGGATACGACTGAAGAGGGAACTGGAACAAGCCAGGCAGATCCGGGTGTGTGACAAGGGCTGCGAAGCGGGCAGGCTGCGGGCCAAGTACTCGGCCCAGGTAAGACCCGAGCGCCGAAAGCTCCGCCGGGGGGTGAGCTCCCCACTTCTGTCCGTTTTGTCTCTCCTGCCCCAAGCCCAGCTCCTGTTTGCCGTGTCTCTGCCCCCCCCAGCTGCCAGGGCGCGGCGTTCCCCACGCTCCGGCCCACGGCTCCGCCTGGAACCCCGTGTCTGTCACTTGAAAAATCACCATTTACCCAGAAGTCAGAGAATTGTGAAACTTTATTTCAGCCCCACTAAGGCTCCGCTGGCACTGCCAGTGCTCGGGGATCCATTTCAGTTCTGTAAATATTGCGCAGAGCCACTTTTTGAATAGTGTTTTCCTTGAAGATCAGCCCAGCCCCACGGGAACTGTTCAAGACAAGAGAAGCAACCCGGGCCCCTCGGTGGGCGCAGGGCAGTGCTGGGCAGGAGGTTTTGTACCTGTTTGCAGGTACAGAGCCCCAGAGCAGCAAACGCTCAGCTCCCAGTTTGAGCTCAGTGAAAGTTCTAGGAATGCAGGAACATGTTGTTACAAGCAACACGTATGCTTTAAACTTTCCGCCTAAAAATCCCTCCCTGCCCTTCCCGCATCAGATCCTTTATTAGTTTGTTCAAACCACCCAAAGCCGAGTGACCCAAGAGCTGGGGCCGCACATCCTGACGTCATGTCCTGTGGCTGCAGGTCACGCGCGGCCGCCCGCTGCTCCAGCCCCTCAGATGACCCAGGAGAAGGGGCTGAGCTCAGAGCACAACACCAGCCTCCTGGGTTTCCGTGAGAACCAGCCCGGAAGAGGGATCCACTGCATGCCCTGCCTTCCCCTTCCTCCAGTGAAACAATCCCAGGTGCCCGGTCATGTGTTTCCTCCGAAAGGGCACAGTCCCACACCCGCCCTTAACCCCCCAAACCTCCCCTCCAGCTCTTGTCCTTGCCCTGGCGGCCTCCCCTGGTCTTGTCTGACCTGGTTGTCCCTCTGCAGCCTCTGGCCCTATCGCAGCTTCCCACGCTGAGAAATGGGAGAATAAAGGCAAAAGGTCAGGGAGCGTTAACAGGAGGACTCTGAAAAATGGGGTACACTTGCCTGAAGTCAAACTCCTACAGCAGAGGTTGAGCACTCAGCTGCAAGTGCCACGTGGGTGTCACCTGTTTGCAGGCTCACTGTAACAACTCCTCTGGTCACACACTGGTGCTTTGCAAAGGCATCGTCATGCCTGAAACGCCAGCTGTGACTGTTTGGTGGGGTCACTTTAAGGGAGGGGGGAGGAAAACATAAAGCAATAGCAATCAGAAATTCTTCCAAGCCCTGGCTCTCAATGACGGGAAGGGGAGTGGTCGGCGTGTACCACCCTGAGACACGTCTCACCCCGGGCCCAGGAGCAGGAAATGATGTGGGCTTCCGCTCTGGCATCACAGGATGTCTCGCTGATAAGAGGTGTCCAGACTAAACAGAACCAGATTGAGCGCGGCTGCACTGGGCGTTACCGGCGGTTGACTTCCACCGAGGGGGAAAAAAAAAAAAAAACAAAAACCAACAAACCACCACCCATGAGGCAGCAGCAAGTGCAGATAAAAGTGAGTGCTGCCTGTCCCAGGCAGCGCCCGGCGCCTCCTCCCTCCCTCTGCGACACGCACGAGGGTTTGTGACCATCAGCATCCTCGGTCTCCGGCTCCATTCCCTCCTTGGGAGGGAATAAATGAGGTTTCCTGATCTGAAAGGCTAAAATCACCTCAAAAATAATTCAAGCAGCTGAATATTCTACAGATTGGTCTTTTCTAATGACCCTAGTGGCACAGGTGCAGTGTCAGCCCCAGGGACGCTGCTTTATCCAGCACCTGCCTCGGAGAGCAGGGCACAGCCCGTGGTGGAAATGTACCTTAAAGTAACTTCAGAATCTGAATTCTACAGAATACCAGTCTGACTTGAGTTCTTAAGAAGTTAGTCATACAAGAAATCCTGCAAGAAAGCTTTCTACAGGCTTTTGTCTTTAATTTGGAGTGCACACAGGAAGTTTGTTGCTCACGTGTTCATCACTACTTAGTATTTTTGAGGAAACCACAATTCTCTAGACAGGCGTGGTCAGAGATAGCATTAGGCAACCATCAGCGGAAATCAGGGGTATGCATGTCCTTGTGTGAGCAAAGTATTAGATGCTTCAATACCTACTGAGTATCAGTGGGGTTTATGCCTTTCTTTTTTTCTTACTTGATACTGAGATCCAAAACCAGAGGAGGCAGGGAGTTAGCCCTTATTTTGGCCCAAACCATCGTTTCCTTTCCCTTGTTAAATAGCAGCCTTGGAGAACTGCTCATCTTGCCCATTTGTGGCCTAAAATTGTATATTTTCAGTGAGTGCAGTTTTTCTGTTTACAGCTTGACTTGTGGGGCTCTTCTCTGCCTTCCTTAGCAGTGGAAGATGGAGGAGCGAGGCCTTTGGGGAGGCTGAGGCTGCCCACGTGTCCTGATGCGGGGCGAGGGCAGGGACCTTCCAGGGCCCCGGTACACGTGGTTCTTCGGGTCCATTTGTGGGCAAAGTCACGACATGCTCAGCCCTGCAGTCCCCTTCCTGCCCTCCACTGCCCAGCTGCTTAGTGAGGAGGTGAAATGGTGCCATTAATTGTCACAGCCTCCCCTTGCCCTCTCCTTTGACAACCTTAGTGCTGGAAGTACGCAGCTTCATCACTCTTCTCCCTTTAACACAAAGTCTACAAAATCACCCTGGAACCAGAATACTAAAATAGTTCATTATGTTTGTTCTGTGCTTTCCTCCAGATCGAGGACCTACAGGTGAAGCTCCAGCACGCGGAAGCTGACAGGGAGCAGCTCCGAGCTGACCTGATGCATGAAAGGGAGGCTCGGGAACACTTGGAAAAAGTAGTCAAGGAACTTCAGGAACAACTGTGGCCTAAGTCAAGCAGTCAGCCCGGCAGCGAAAACACAGCGAGCAACATGGAGAACTAAAGCACCACCACCTCGTCTCGTACACACCCAGGCTGGCCTGTCTGCACAGTAAGGGAGGACGTGTGGGGTACGTGTGTAAGTGCATGTGTGAGTAGTTGTGTCTTGGCACACAGATCTAGGAATATGGATTCGTAGTAGTTGGAAGGCAAATGTTACTCGTTATAACAGAAGCACTGAATTACGCCTCTTTTTTTTTTTTTCCCAGTCCATATAGCACAACATCTTACTGTGCCTATAAAACACAAAGTGTTTATAAACAAAATACTTTTAAGTCCACAGCAAATTTTCTACTGGCAAACTCCAAGCAAGCAGCATCGTCCAACTAAAATCAGAGTCAAAGGCGAGCACGGCCGTGTTTTCATGTTGCCCTTCTGCCTGTTGGGACATTTTGGAATTTAAAAAACAAACAAACTTTTCTTATAAGCTATTTAAAATAATTCATTACACAGACTTGGTATTAAAAAATTAACAAGATTTTTATAATGAACCTTTAAAAGCAAAACAAAAGAAACCTTCGATGCACAATTTTTAATGACTTGTTATAGGCGCTGGGATTCTCCACGTAGAAGCCCTCTGGTGATGATGCCATTTCATTAGCAGTTTTCCAGCCATCTAGGAAGCCATCACAGTTCTAAGCCCGTCACGTGGTTGTATGAATTTCCGAGTACTTTTCAAAGTTGATTTTTTTCCTTAGCAAGAATTATCTTCATTTCCTGTCCTGAACACAAGAAGAAAGGAAGATGCAGGATTGTAAAGGGGGGAGGGGAATAGGTATGCTTTAGAATTACAAACCCAGCCTTACAGACCCGTGTTTGCAACTCACACCATCTTTTCTAAAGACATCTTCATTAATTGATGTGTTCAAAAGACTGACTTCATCCAAGAGCACTTCAGCTTTAGGAAAAGACAGATGGAAATAAAAGAAGGAAATGGATGATCTCTTAAGTTGGTTGAGAAATAAAGCAGAAGACACACACGTTCTGAAGTCATTCTGAAATCTTACTTCAGCTTTCAGTTTTCTGGAAGACTCATCTTTGTTGCACCATCTTACCATAAATTCAGTATTTACCTGCTTTTATTATGAACTGTCAGTCAGGATTTCTGTGCCCAAGGAGAGTGCAACATCGCATTACCGGATACTACAGAAAAGAAAAAAACAACATTTTTGCTGCTGTGAATAAGCCTACATCGGTTTTTTTTTTAAAAAAAAAAAAAAAGTTTGTTTTTAAAAAGAGAAATTACTTTAATTTTGGGATCCAAGCCGCAGCCCCGGAATAAAAATGCAGCATGCCATCACGTTGTCTTATTGTTGGTGTTGTTGTTGTTGTGTTTTTTTAAAAAACAAAAAAACCCCAAAAAAACAAAAAACAAACTGCACTTTGTCAGAATCTTACTCGGCATTTTATTCCATATTTCTAAAGTTTACAAGTTGAGCATTCTAGAGCCCGCCCTGCCTGGCAGCCGGGACGCGGAGGTTTGGGCAGGAGGCGGGTGCAGCGGGGAGCGGCCGCGGGGGCTCCGCAGAGACCCTCCCGGCAGCGCTTCACGAGTAAAGTTGGTGCTTTCCGGAACAAGAGAAAACAAAACAAAAATAAAGTTATTTTCACCCACAAACACTCACCTCTTGTACACTCAAGCTTATCAGCATGAAGTGAAAATTTGATCTGGGGCTGCAGATGTGCCTTCCAGCTCATTTTTCCTCTCAGCATCTTATATAGGCAATGCTGACACTTTTTTTTTTTTTACCTTAAAGAATAAAAAGAAAAAAAAAAAAAAGAAAACCCTATGCATCGTCATACACAGAAGTTACTCTAAACGAAGAAACGTATTTCCAGTAATCTTTATTTGCTTCTGGACATTAATGCAAACTATGTAAGCTTAAAAATTATTTCCCAGTAGACAGAAAGCGGCTTCCAATCCTAAAATTATAGTATTTACTTACAGTACATTAGAGAGATTTTTTTTTTTTTTTTAAAACAAGAGCTGTTTGCTTGAAACCATTATAATAACCATTATAATAACTGTGAGCATTAACAGAGAAGTTCATATATATGTTTTAGGTACAAAAAGAAGAAATATGAAAGGAATAGAATTACTGGGACAATGTAAAACTGTTGGGAGCAAGAAACAGTGACACCAAGTAAATGACATGAAACTGTCTGTTCCTGCAGGGGTTTGCCCTTGTGTTTGGGATGCTGGAGACTGAGTCTAGGTGCAGATCTCCTCTTCTAAAGTGCAATGCAAAAGGAATTTTGATTATGCTTAAGCAGGTTTTTTTAATGTGGTTTGTTTTTGGTTTTTTTGCTTCTTTGTATTTTTTTTTCTGCGATTATTAAATCATATGCATGGAATTAAAATCTCTGCCATACGTATACTCATTAATGGGCATTATTACTGTCTTATGTAAAGGGTTTATTTTGTTATGCAGTATGCATAAAAATGTTCTCAGCCTTATGATTTCCAGATCTGTGTTATTCACTTATTTCTTCAAGGGAAACTAAATAATTTTAGCCATAGTTGATCATTGTGCATTTCAGAGTCTCATGTGCTACGCTTCACTGCCATGGTAAGAAATTACACATAGAACAAATGTATTCCCACCCCCACTGCCAGCTGCCTGGCAGCTTTTTACTTTCTACACTTTGTTTGGGTTTTTCCCCCTGATCTTTGGTGGTGTCTCTCCCCTTATGACTCACCAGAAACCAGCAGCACGGCCACCCCGCTCTGCTCTCCGAGGCAGAGCAGCCCCTTACCCACAGCACGCGACCTAGTTCTTCTTTCTTGTGTGTCTGGGGAAGGTACCGAGGCACCAGCGCAGCTTCTTCCCTGCACAGGGCACTTTTATCCTCCAAAATTAGTGAAATCTGCATTTTATTTTTTTTTCCAAGGAAAAATAGAACCGTTAATAATCTTACCAACAGTCTTGTCAACCAACCAGCATCTCCTGCGCTTCACACGTAAATGGGACGAGATTCACAAGACAGAAATCTCCAAAATAAAGTTACAAAACCACGGTTTCCCCTTCTGCCACACATTCCGGTAATTCTGTCAGGTGTCACGTGTGACAAATTCACTTGACACTGTCTGAGGTTAACACTCAATCATGTTTGAACCTTGGGAGGGAAAACTTCCCAGTAAAAATGTTTCTATAAATTAAGGTTTAAAGTCTGTAAGATTAAATAAGGTGCAAGAGACTGGGAACAACGTTCTACACCAGCAGTTAATCAGCAGGAGAAGTTCACAGGATCAGAGTCTACCTTAAATAAAATGTATTTAGGAAGGACAAAATTAACCATAAAATCTTCATTTCTGCAGAATACATAATTTATTTCCAATTCGGAATTCCCATGCACGTATTTTTAAAATTGTCAGGGGACGGCCACAGAGACACTAATTCTAGAAAACGGCCGTCAAAATGGTGGGAAGCTTCAGAGCAAAAAAAAATGTCACGAAGGTGCTTACGGTGAGGGAGTTCTGTGTGTAATTTCTGTGCGCAGCTCGTCAGCAACCCCCGTGCGGGGAACGGCTTCTCCTTCGGCTTCCCGCCGAGTCCCGGCCCCGGCCCCCAGTGTAGGAGCTGTAGAGTCACATCTTCTCATTTCATCTGCTCTTTAGTTTCCTTTAAGAAGTTAAAAGGGAGAAGAGGTGTTTCATACAGGCTGTTGACTCTCCCTGTACTTAAAAATATATTACTTAATACTTGTATATTCAGTTTAATTACTCATTGTTTCTATTACTGAAAGAAGACTTAACGAAGGGAAAAAAAAAAACCAACAGCAATAACATTCATATCTATGGAGCAGCTAACTAGTATACATAATATTCTGCTTTTCAAACAGAACTAGCCAATGTAAAAAAAAAGTTAAAAGTAAATTCAACATGTAAATACTTTTTTTCATTTTACACTGTTGTATTATAAGTGTATATGGTGTTTACTTTTTCAAAACTCTTTCTTACCTGGTAGTTGTCTTGTTTTATGAGTTGTGTTTTTAACTAAGAAGAACCTTTGCTGTCTGTTAGGAAAAACAAAACAAAATCTTTTTGCAAGTTTTAAATGTGGGTTAACCTTTCTCCATCATTTGCATTTTATTTGTCCTTATTTTCACTGTAAAGTATTTTATTACCAAAAGGTTGATTCTCTTTCCATTCTGCCCTCTCATCAGTCCATGTGTTTTAGAGAGAAGTTTTTTGTTGGTTGGGTTGTTGTTTTATTTTGGTTTTGGTTTTGTTTTGTTTTGGGTTTTTTTTTTTTAATCAAAAGAACTCACAGAAATGACATTTTTTCAATTGAAGAAAAATAAATCTTTACATTTATAATAGCCAATAGCATTTCAGCACATTTTTGTTATCCTGGTCTCTCCTATGCTGCTGCTAATGACAATATTATGACTTACTCTACTATTCTAGAACTATTTTTATGTAAGTAATGTATGCTTTCTTGTTTATAAATGCCTGATTTAAAAAAAAATAAGAAAAAAGCTTGGCATATTTATCTATTTCGCTGTGTACCTTGATAGTCCTTTTCCACCCCCTTTTCCACATCCCCTCCCCTTGAAGCAGATAATATTGTAAAATAAAGGACTTTATGAGATTATGTATGAAAATAGCTATGCTTATATACCACAGTGACTGAATGTACAGTGTATAGACGCATTACCTAAAATAAAATTGTTTGTCCAGAAAAAAAATAACTTGCTATGGCACGTTTGTTGAGTTTTCTGTGCTTGTAGCTGTGGCCCAATCCTTCAGGCAGGCAAACATCAGAGACCCACAGGTGCCCCTGTTTGAAACGTCAGGACTTGTCAGTTTTAAGTCAAACACCACGAACTTGGAGAAGCTGCTCTGCCCGCAGGGACACCCGGGAGCGGCGCCCTCGCTGCCTCGCCTGCTCCTCCCGGGTCGCACACGTGTCGGTGCCTAAAGCCCCACCCCGGGTAACAGCGGCGGCGGCGGCAGAAAACGCCGCCTTAGGCCGGTGCTGGGAGGGAAATCCAGCCTCCGAGAGCCAGACTAAGAAGGTGCTGCTGGGCAGGCGCCCCGTGACCCTCCGGAAGGGTCGGAGATGGGCGACGCTGCTCAGGCCGCCACGGCACGGCCGGGAGCCGACGGGCCGTGGGAGAGGAGAGGAGAGTTACCGGCGTGTTAACTGCACACGCCTCCAAGGGGGGGTTCATAAACCATCTCCAAGCCCGTCTCCAGTTGTGAGATCAGGTAACTTACCCACACGCCCATCCTCTCACTGACACCCGTGCTGATAACGAGCCCCTTTGTCTATAGGTGGAAGTAGCATTAAATTCTCTCAGATGCCGGCGGGAAGCTCAGGTTTCCTGCCCTGTTTTCTCTTTTCTGGTGTCCCAAAGCCAGACCCTCTGGGACACACCAAGAACCCCACCAACGGCCCCTTGTGCCCGGGCAGCCCAGCACTCGGCCTCTCTGCGGCATCATTTCAACAGACCCTCCCTTTCAGGTCTGCACGTGACAAATTTTGGAAGGAAAAATGGAATTTAATTGCAAACGACGCCCAGCACTTTGTGGGGAAATTCTAACAACAGAGTGAAATTTCAATAGCGAGAATTCTAAGCATATAAAAGTTTGCATCAGGTCAGAGAAAAAGAAATACAAGAGGGGGGAAAATGTAAAAAGCAGAAGATGGAAACATATGTTAAAGTAATTCTCTCATGGTTTTCTGAGAAATGGCTGCAGAATTTCCACAGCTCTGGTACATTTCTTAACATGCCCTTGTAAAACAGTGGAAAAGCCAGAGAATGATCGAACAGCTTAAAAAACCCAAACTCCACTTGCTATCAGTGACTCAGAGCAGCCCTGCTTTCCACAGGGCCGCTCCAGTTCCTGTTCTACCACCTGGGGATTAGCAGCGGGCAAAGCCACCCCGAGCTGCCGCCTCTTTCTCCGAGAAGGTGAAACCTTGTGCAACCCTCCTGGCCCGTCCCGCTGACACGAAGCCACGGCTCTTCGCTGCCGACACGCCCCAGAAGTTCCCTCCCGCGCCGGCCCTTCGCGGGGAGCGGAGCCACCGCCCGCCCGTCGGCCCGCGGGCCCTGCGCTCGCAGGCGGTGCCGGAGCCCCCGGCCGGGGCCTGAGCCTGGCGGGTGAGCAGGAGCTGGTGGAGACGCGTCAGCGCCCGCGGCCGCCCCTGCGGCAGGTGCGGAGCGACGCCCCTGCCGCTCTCAAAACAGAGCCCAAAAGAAAACTGTGAAACTTGAACACATTGATCCTGTCTTGTCTGCTGTAGGGCTCCTGTTCCGATGCTAAAGAGTCTTTTCTGCTCAAATCTCGTCTTGCAGCACGCTGACAGCCCTTCAGCTCCTGGCACCTTTCTCTGGGGCTCTGATCCCTTCGGTCGCCCGTGAAAGCAGCGCTCGGTACCAAACCCACTTCCTACCCCTCTGTGACTCCAGAGGACACTTCAGAGTGTTGGGAATCAGAGACCACTTCGTTCTCCTGCACCCAACAGTGAGAGAATTTAAAAAAACCCAAACAAAACCAAAACAAAGGAAATCGGTGCATTTGCTGGAAATGAAAAGACGTGTAGAAGCCACAGCGGCCCAGGAAGTGTCGTGGGGAGCAATTTGGTTTTGGAGCAAAAGGTTCCTATAACAGCCTGATGACAAAAACTTCCCTTGGAAAAAATTAGAGTAAGAAGATGATGACAAAGGGTTTAACAGTTAACTTCACACACACTGTAACATAACATCTCGACACGATTAACTTGAAAGTGCACAAAGAACTGTGGAAGGACTGTCATGGGCCAACTGACCCAAATTCAGACCAAGGCCGAGTCAGGTCCTGGAGGTCACAAGAAGTGAACAGAGATTCGGAACCTGCAGACACTACCCCTGCAGCCAGGCAAGCGCACAGAGCCCAAGTCAGAAGGGTTTGTGCCTTCCGCATGTCTCCAGCCTTGACAAGTGGGATGCAACTGCATCAGTAATTCCCGCCCCCAGATGACCAGCAGCAAAATGATGTTTTCACCCATTTTTGGGACCAAGTAGAATCGGAAAGCTTTTAGGTCTAAACACAGGTCCAGATCCTCCACTTGTAAAAAGACCTTGTACCCCCATATACAATTCATGCGCATCCTTTCACTTGCAAATCTGTTCCTGTGAGTTTTGTTTCTCAAATTATAAATGAAAGTTCAAATAACTTTCCTCGATTGACAATTATCTTCTGTAGTTGAAGTACACAGCTGACAAATCAAGTTTTCTGATACAGTTAAGCAATACACTTCAAGTAACTTTGTTCCACAGATTTTCTACACAAAAAAAATAGGTCTGAAGAGACCAGATTGCCAGCTACTTTCAGGAAGACCAGCTGTATTTCTGTCAGCACATAACATCGATGTTTTCTCTGAAATTTTTAGTATCTTTGGAAATACCCCATTTTGGAGAAAAATGGCTTTAAAGAAAGGAAGATGTTGTCATATCACAGGGGGCAGGAGTCACACTCCTAGTGCTTTAAAGAATTCACCAGCTCATTTTCTTATGATGAGAGTTGAATTCAAGTGAAGGAATAATTTCTTCAATTAGGAACATGGGGAAAAACTTCCAACTTCATTTACCCTTCCACAGCAAATCCATAAATTAACGCAAATTCACATAAATACAGATCCTACTACCCCTACACTGATAAAAGAACACTTCAAAATCATTATGCAAGGAGACAAAGACAAGATACAGATTTTTCCAGACCACAAAAACGGCTTCCAGCAGACTCGACACCCAGTGCTGGAGCCGCAGTCGCAGGCCAAGGTTGGGTACGCGCAGCCCTTCCCGGCAGGAGGGGGCCATGACCCCCAAGAACGGGGCGTAGCTTTGCCGCTCAGACAGAACTGCCTCTGTATCGGCCCTGCCTTGCTGTCAGTTGCCAACGCAGGTAAGGAGGCCGCAGTGCTTCCAGAGCTTTTGAAAGAATTTATGTTTGGTTTAGTTTCTTTCTAAAGTTAGCTGAGGCTAACTTGGAAACAAGGCTTGGCCTCACACATGGAAATCTCTGATGCCTGCATCCAGCTCTCCGCTAGGACTGGACACCTTCCTTATTCTTGGACTAGCCCTCCTCAGCTATCCCAAATTTCTCTGGCTACTCTGAATTCTAGAAGCTTTCATTTAACTGACCTAGATTACAAGCACAAACACACAAAGAAAAAAAGTAGGTTTTTTTTCATTTGCCTACTCCACCATGCCAAACTCAGCCAAGCCTTTCAGATGGGAGATGTGTGTACTTGAGGTGACTGCCACAGATCCCCACTGAGCTATGGGTAAATTTCGGCAAAACTTGAAAAGACCCATGAAGGTACAATGTATTTTCAGTTGGGGTTTTTTGGGGGGTTGTTTTGTTGTTTTTTTTGCTAACTGGCTTATACATAAAACCAAGAATCACACAAAAAACCCCAGAGCTTCTAATTTGCCAGCTACAGCTGTGTATCAAGGATGCCAGTTTAATCTGACATTGTAAATTAGGTGTTCAGAAGTGGTTTGTGAGTCTGAACAGACAGCTGGGGACACAGAGAGGAGCTGTATTTTCCAAAGGCATGAAGTCAGGTGCCCGTCAGAGAGTTTCTTACTGGGCAGCAAGAAATTGAGATGTCCAAAACACTCATAAAATGCTTTTGTTCTACTCCGTTTTTCTCACCTTTTCTGGATTTTTTTTACAGTCTTTCTTTTGGCAACCTGCCTCCACTGAGGCAGCTGCAGTTCAGGCACAGGTCACTGCTCCCTCCTGCCCTCCCCAGCCCTCACCCGAGACGCCCACTTGCACAGCCCGGCCGCGCAGGACAACGGCTCCTTACAGCACGGGGCAAGTTACAGACAGTGAGAACAGGAAAGCAAAGCAAAGCGGTTTCTTTGGCATTGCTTGTTCAACAATTAAAGAGTTAATGAAGAACTGTTAGTCTGCTTTGAGGACATAGATCCATAGAAATTCTTACTGCCTGACGCGCTCTGTTAAATCACACAGCACTTGTGACTCTTGGAGGAACCTGCCTGTGTCTAGAGCAGCACCTTGCACTGAAGAGGTGAGCCACTTCTCCTGGCGTTACTTCTTGGTGACTGACTTTTCATGCTATTCCTGTTACAGAAACAGGATATAAAACCAGATTTGGATTGATAGGTCTTAATAGCAGAGGCTGAAAACATCTGTCACCAAGGCGCTCTGAGTGCAACAACACACATTGGTAGGAAAGACCAGCCAAGCTCCTTATGTTTAGGATTAAGGGGGTTACAGGGTTTTGAAAATCCTAGTTACTCTGCCAGAATAATTTTAATTTACTTAATACAAGAACCAAAATACTAGGAATCAGACAGGAACCTACTCAGTTGAATACTTTTGAGTACCTCCAAAACCAAAAGGGCATTCACCTCGTCACTACACTGAAGACTGGCATGGTATTTCCTCCTTCCACATCCTCAGAGGAAGCTATGTGAAGGGAACAGCACCGGAGGAAATGTTTTTGCATATACTGGCTGTCAAGCTGTTTAAAATATATTTTCTATATTGCAAGAAGTCCTACAGGTAAGTTCACTACTGGTCAATCGACTGGTTATAACCTATTTTGACCATCCCAACAAACTTTCATTCAAACGGGAACAACAAAGAATGAGGGGAAAAAAGAAAAAGCTTTAGCTGAACTCAGAGTATCAACTGATCTCAAATTATTTTTACTGTGCTCGGGAAGAACGGATCCCTGGATTTTTGGCTGGGGACTGGGCTACAGCTTACTGAGCTGTGCTGATTCTTTGGCCGTTCCGATTCCCCGCAGGAGCTTGCCTGAGGTGCTCGGGTAACGTACATAGAAACCTGGCTCATGGAACTCTCAGCTTAATTTCACAAAGTAGAAATAGTTAAAGAGTCTAATAGAGGCCCCAGCCCCCTTTGAGCTCCGTTCTCTACACACACACTTAGTGAGCTACCTACCACTCCCACCCCAACAAACTTTCATTCAAACAGAACAAACAATGGGGGGGAATCAACAGCGAAGCGAGCTGAAGTGACCCAAGCTCCTAGCTGCTGGAGATCAGAAATAAAATTTCCTGAGGCCTGAAGTAAAGAGTCTTCATGTATTTCAGCCACTAGGTAAAAAAAAAAAAAAACAAAACCAAAAACACAAACCCAAAACCACACACACACACTCTTAGAGCTGCTCACCCTGAACGTGGTACGTACGCAGTACGTGAAAATGCTTGTGTGGAGCCCAGCTGAAAGAGATGGCTACAAAATACCAAAACCAGGATTCAGCAGCAGCTCGGTGCTGCACCCCCGTTTCCATCCTCTTGCAAGCAGCACTCCTTATTTACACCTCACAGATGGAGCAAGGGGAAGACTTGCACGCACGTAGCAGAGTAGAGGTTCAACAGGGATATTCGGCAGACATGGCGGGAGCCCTCGTTACTGCCCATGGTATCCAAACCACGCTTTTTACGTGCTGCCACGTTCGTTTTACTGAAAGGGTATTAAAGAAATACATCTTGGCACATCTGCGAGGAAGGGGTAAAGCTTGCAGGAGACGACAGGAACTAGGGAAGCAGTAAAAACCCAGGAGTGTCAGAGTTAATGATGATATGTGAGTAATCCAGTTATAAAGGCGCTGTCAGTAGGAAGAGAGCACAAATATAATAAAACACAGCTGTATGACGTACTCTCCAGTGGAATTTTTATTAGATGGCTTATGTGCACTTTAAGTATACCTGACTGCAATGCAAATTCCCACACACTTTTATTTGGGAGGGAAAAAAAGTTTCCACAGACCTCTGCACTGAACGGATTTAGTTGAATTATTCTACACAGTATCTACGGGTTTTCTGGCTCGTCTCTTTTGAATTTACTTTTGTATTTGTTTTCTGCTGAGTCAGCTCCCTAATCTGGAACCTTGAGAATTTTGTGCTTTTTAAGTACCTCCCCAGAGCCTATTCTGGCCCAGCTATCCGAGTGGCCCTTCTGCCACTTAGCGACCACTCCTGTATCTCCCATCTGTATGAACTGTAAGAGAAAAACCCCACAGGACAAGGGGAAGCCTGTATGGGTCAAAGGAAAATGAGGTTTTACTGATTTGTTCCAAAACCTGCTCATTTCTGTAAACACCATAAAGCCCATAAGCTTGCCTGATCATCATTGTTTTGGGAAGAAAGCTTACCAACAGAAATTTATAAACCCAGTTCACCTACTTGTTGTTCTGAGTTCATGAAACAAGGAGCGGCTACGTGTGCTGTCAGCAGGACTTGAGCTGCAGCGACGCCTTTATCGGCTAGTTGTTAAAAAATGGCATTAGCCCCCTACCTTCACGTGGCCGAGGTACAAACCCAAGTACTACACAACGCATTAACGAAGCTGTTGGCCACGCAGACCACAGGCAAAACTGATCCAACCAATACAAACGCATCTTTCTTGCAGCATCCCAAGTGACAGCCTCCCTGCTGTTGTCTGCACGGATCATTGTTCGTGTTCGTACACCGAGTAGGAAGCACCTACCGTACACCTCCACAGATGTACTGGTGGCCTTTGCAAGGTCGACTGGGGGCCCAAGAAGGGAAAGTGGCATCTTGCAGAGGGCGATACTGTTAAACACTCCTAAGGCTAGCTCCTGGACTGCGACATTGCTTTGCAAAATGAGTAACCAGTTAGAGGTACAGAAGTCAGACATACTTTACTTACCTCCCCAACCCATAAGGCAAGTGAAGTGAGAAGCAGATACACTAATAACAGCAAAACACCAAAACCCACAGCAATGTGCTACCTCGCATATTAAAACCCCCACCCAAAACCTCTGTAGGCATCGCCCTGCCCCTGAACTCAAGGCCCACGGACCATCACGAGATCTCAGTGCTGGATTACAGGCGATGCAGCACCGCTGCCTTGCCAAAAGATTCAACACGTCATTTTTAAGCCATACTGTTACTAGTACTGCCCGAAGCGTGCCAGTGTTGTACCTTCGCTTACGTCACCACAGTCGCTTCCCCTACAATCCTTTGCATGTGAAAACTGGGATGTGGGGAGCAGTGAGATACTTTTGGCTTTGCCAAAAAAAAGAGAAAGAACACGGAACTGTACATTAAGAGCACAAGCAGACGCAAGGTTCACAACTGGAACCAGCACCAGCAGGTTAAAGGTTCTGCACGTGGTCAGGTTCTGAACTCTCGCACATGAGGCCCGCTGGCGGCAGCGGATGCCTGAGGAAGAGCAAGCAAGCAGCAAAGCGTAGCTCCCCCACCTGCCTTGCCCATGAACCGGGCTTACCATAAACAGATTCTCTAGGCTCTGACTCTCACAGTGTGTAAAGCAGGGATCCCATGCTGCTTAATTCAATTTGGCAGATAACATTGGTGAAAGGCATTGATTTCTTCCCTCGCTCCCCCCTTCTCTTCCATCAATTTTCCCAGATAAGAAGCCTGTGGCTCAGCCCCTGCTGGTGACGGATGCCTTGTAATTGCTTTGAATGGATTATCACCAGACATCTAGCAGGCATTTACAGAGCTACAGCTGTAATCAGAAACACTCTCACCCAGGAGAAGGACTCTGCGGAAGAGACAGCTGTCTCTGTGCCTCTGCCTCGTGTCTCTGATCTTCTATTAAGCCTAACTTTATTTATATTCTTAATACAGTAATACTGAGGGCATCCAGCTGAAATCAGGGTCCAGACGGGCTGAGTGCCATTTAAGCTCTGCGAGCCTCTCTCTGCTCTGACGTGTAGTACAACTTGGGCTACAAGAGGATTGTCCTTCCACACTGCTGAAATCCTGCATTTGGCTAAATAAGTATCCCCCCCATTTCAGTGGGTAACGTTACCAAAAAATCAGGAAGTCAAAAAATACACATTCTGTTCTGGCAGTTATTGGCTAAAAGACGTTAGATAGAGACTTCTGTTCTTGCTGCTGCTTACTACTGCTTTTCTCACTCTGCCTAGACTAAACTGTCAGTAGCTCACAAAGATCACAGTGACATTCTAATCTGATATTTGGAATTTCATTTGTGTAGCAGGGGGTGCAGAAAAAAAAAAGTGTAAGCCAGATTGTTACATAGGAACAAAGTTAAGCAATTTTATCTACTGTATTTTATATTAATTTTATACAATTATACGTAGCTGCCCAATACCAAGAGGCAGTAGATGCGTGTCCATGATACTTAAACCGAAAATTTGATCAACTCTGAGTTTCATTAGGGGTAATATGAGGAATAAGCCTCAACACACTTGTCTGATTGTTCAGAAATTAAATATTTACAGTATCTGCCTATGATCATAAATACACATCGATCCTGCACCACGAATATGCCATTAAAACTTGGCACAAAGATACTGGCGCTTGGCGCTCTTTCCAGGAGCTTCTTCAGAGGCGCAAATGCCACACAGAAGGGCCACAGGCCTCTCCCCATCACCACCTCCCTTTCCTCCAGCAGGCCTTTACCCTGAGCAGAGAAACACCCCGAGAGGACTCCAGAGGACAAAACTGACCCCGTTCCACATTTTCTGTCACGATCTGGAAGGTCGCATTCACTGGGGTTTCTTCCTCCAACACAAGTCTCACACCAGGATTCCTACGCTACACAACAGAAACCGTGCATTCTCTTCCTCAAAGAAGCAGGACTGAAACACTTGTTTTCTTGGTGTGTAATTTTATTTAGTGCTTGTGCCACACTGACAGCCCTCCTTCTAATTCAGTCACTCATGAATCATCTTAGTTTAGACAGTCTATACAGGACGTTTATATGGGCAGCAGTACCTTGAGAGGAAAGGTTTTCATGTTTAGTACAAACAGTACAAGCTTCACGCTTCCAATCTTTAATTCCAACCAAAAATCAATTCTACTGTGAAACAAGTTTCATCTTAACACCGTGTTCCAGCTCAGAGCTCCCTCTGTTATCTTTGAAGACAACATGAAATCTTTTGTGGAGCAAACGAAGAGTTGCTGTCAGTCTGGTGTTTGGATCATCAGTGAGAATCCTCCCCTGCATATGCCATACCTACTTGTCTAACAAAACACTGAAGGGCCTCATTTTAAGCGATGCTAACTTAAAGAAGAACTGCAGCAAATGGTAACTTAGGGTGTTGCGTAGTGGCTTATTATATGAGCAGGAGTCAATTAATATAGAAGGGAGCTTTTTAAAAAATTCTAAGACACAACAAGCAATATGAAAACCCTTTACAATTTTTGCACCTTGAAGAGCAGAATGAAGGTGGGGGAAGAGGGGACAGAGGATTTGCTACCACACGTGTACAAACTGACTGCAGGGCTTGTGCAGCTGGGAGATAATGTGCTTTGCAGGTCATTGGCTCTTAAGCACTGTGTTATCTCTCTGTAACATACACCTTGTTGTGTCTTACTGCTTAATTACAGCTGATACGCAGGCCATAATATTGCTTATCATTAGCCAGAGGATGACAATTACAATTTAAGATTAAACTGTTTTCTTTTTTTCTTCAGCCAAGTCTCTGTATGACACTTCCTTAGCCCAAGAAAAGATTTGCACATGCAGAACAAATCCATATACTAATTGGTTATGTGCCCCTCGTAATGATGTATAATTTCCAAAGCCTGCGTTGCATGATGAGCATCGTGACCAGTATTCAGCATCGCACGGAGCCTACGTCTGAACTTGGAGGGTCAGCTACTCAAATACACCTGCCCCAGAAATCTCAAGTCAGCAATAAAGAGGATGAAATACTGTGACCTTCTACACGGGACAGGTTCCAGGCTGGAGGCTGCCAAGGGCAGCGCCTCAGCCTGCAGCGAGCTCATCCTTCCCTTTAGCCACCTCTTCTCCACCCGTCACCCCATCGGCTTCACCCGCTCTTCTTCATTCCTCTCCTCCCTGTGTTCTGAGAAGGCCTGGTAGTGGTTTAGATGACATCTGTCACACAGGCAGAGGAGCAGCTGCGTGCATCCATCCTCCCCCTATTATTCTCCTGCATTATGATGCGCTGCAGAAATCTGGGGCTTAGTTCAGCAGAACACTGAAGCATATACTTGATTTGAAAACAGCGTTTCATGCATCCCAAAGTCTTTTTGCTTTATCAGGGTTTTTATTTCAGAAATGGACACAGTTAACAGCGATCCTAGAGTTGGGAAGTAGTTTGAAAGACCAGACTATTAAAGGATCAGCAAAAAGTGATGAGCCTGCTCAAGCTGAACTGTCATTAAGTAGCTACGCCCTTTTCAAGAAACAGAGATGTGTTATCCTGCACAAACAACCCAGTGACTTAAAGATTGCTTACAAATATTCTGCCTAAAATCCACAATGGCCTGAGAGGAGATTTAACTACTGAGCACCAACAATAAAGCTTAAAAGACTGAATAAGAACTGTTTCTGCACCTCTGCTAAGCATTTATGAGGCTCCCTCAGAGCAAAGCCTTTAACTCCTGAACATAAATGTGGTAACATACAGTTGTGATGACTCTTAATGTCAGGGGTCAGTGGTTTAAATCTCGTGTCCTGTAGTTTGTCAACTCCCATTTATCCCATCCAGCACAGCACAAGGGTACGACACATAAATCTTCCAAAAATGTGTTCTGATCTTTCACCTACAGTAGATTAAAAATAGCCCAGAGCAAGAGCTTTTAGCATTTTGTCATAGCAATTTCTCTGTCAAATATGATAGATAGCCAGCTACGTGGAAAAAGAATGAACCAACCCAGAGATCAGATAATGAAAAAGTCTGAGTTACACCTCCAAGAAGCAGGAATTTTACTCATGGTGGAAATCCCCACTTAGCTCACCCCGCTGAGCCTATGTGCTGCAGCACGGAACATGTCATAGACTCATCCAGCAAGGCAATTCTTTCCTCCCTGCACATTTTTATTTAAACCTCGTAACACTTTTGGGAGCTCAAGCAAAGTCTTGAGTTCTGGTTTGGATTTTGCAATCTTCTAGCATGATTTTGGGCAGAAGGCCCATTTCAAGTTTTATTTTGAAAAATAATCATTTAAAGACAGGTGTTAATTTTAGCTATGCAACATAAGAGCTTCCACCACTCAGATTTTCTGAAAACCAGCTGCCTTAAGCGTCTCAAAGTTAAAAGCCAGAAGTGAAGACCCTCAACAAAACATCTTCCTCCAACAATCTTGCGGAATTGCTCTGTTAAGCCTTGCAACTCTTACTTCTAGGTATCTTCCAGGGATCTTGCAGCAGTGAGATGTATATCGCCATTATTAAAGCATGTAACGCCTCCTCACTACCAGTAAAAAGAGAATCTTGACAGCAAAACCATCCTGATCTACGACTGCCAGGTACTGATGGTTTCCTTCCAAAAAGAAAAGTCACACTGAGATTTATACACATTCATTTTCACTAACCTAATTCCAGACAGTTTTGACAATATTAAATACTAATTTTACTGTAAGTTTCTGGATTTTGTATCATCAACACTTTCATGAAACCCTCCCAAGAAGACTTCTACTCTTGTTTATCATAATGTTTTTTAAAAGGAGCTCAACTAGTAAGAGAAAGCCACAAAATGTTCTCAGCAGTCAGAAGGCTGCAAGAGAGAAGGTTCCCTCTGCACTCTGTACATTCATTAGCCAGGTGCAGTAGTTGAAGTAGTATTAATAAATCCAAAGGAGGACTTAACTGCCTGGAAGTGAATCTATTTTTCTAATGTTATCAGTTGGTTTAATAAACGATATTGTCTATTTCTGCAAACTATGCTTTACCTGTATCTTTAGAACACCGCAGCCACAATCACCAAAGTAGAACAGACATCTGAAATATTTATTCAAGAAACTAAAGGTTCCAGAGCTGCAGCTGCTTCCATATTTATTCAGAATGATGCACGCTTTCCCAGCAGCTTACAAAGACTGGAACAGCTGTTTACCAGACACCTCTATGACATTCTACCTCTCTGAATAACGCGCTAAGATTTAAAGTTATCATGTTAAATCTTGCAGAGGTGCTAAATAAACTGCACCCGGGAAAAAAAAAAAAAAAGCACAGAATTGCTCATAACCCTTCCCTCCTCCCTAGACTCCATTCTCCAAAGACTCAGCAGCACAAAAATATAGGTATTTATCAAATGTAAACCAACCAGTAAAAACATACTAGATTATTTTGGCATCTCTGCTTCTCACAGATTCTACTGTGCACACGATGCGGCACAAAACATCCATGTGAGCTCCCAGAAGTTACTTTGAAAGACAGAGAAGGTGGCCAGGGTGGGGGGGGACAACAGACAAGAACAAAGCACACAAAACCCAAAAATGCTTTGTACCTATGAACTCTAGAAATGCTTAACAGGCTAAGAATTTGTACCCTCTCTCCAATGACTCAGGTCCCAACTTTCAAGTTTCCCAGAGAGGTTGTCCCTTTTACTGCAGGCTGAACTTGGATCTGATTTTGTTGGAACATAAGTAGACACAATATTCTGTATTACAGGTAGTAATAGAAAAACAAAACAAAAATAATTCAGGAAGCCCTCAAAACAGCACATGTAACATACAGATACGTATCATAGGACTTACACAACTCACCAGTAGGAGTACTTCTTTTCAGAATCATGTGAGATTAAATGTAAAACTGGTTTCATCTATGAATCACAACTGAGTAAAGACCACAGAATTTTACCCATTGCTTTAAACTGGTTTCACTGTTTCAAAGCACATTATCATTTTGATCAGACTTTACCTTTGGAACTGGAAGCTAGAGTCTGTCTGCTTTGTCTACCACCATCACAACTATAACAAGCTGTGACATCAGAAATGTCCACACTTTTCTAATGGGATGCTCATAAAAAAAAAAAAAAAAAAGGCTTCACTCTATTCTCTCTTAAATACACATGTTGGCTCTTGGATTAGGGCAGAAATGAGAAAAAAAAAAAATACATTCAGGGTTTGAACTAGATGATCTTTAAAGGTTCCTTCCAACCCAAACCACTCGATGATTCTATTATACTCCTAGTATTTGTGTTTATGTTTTTCTACAGGCTTTTTATATGCCTCAGGGAGACAAGTGCAGGGCCAAACTAACATAGTCTTCACATGGTGATGTAACATGTTCACCTCATTTTTGAAGCCTGGATCAAGAGAAGAGATCCTATATTTTAATGCCTATATTATATTTATGCTCTTTTAAACCCATGAATGGACCTGGGGAAGGAAAAGAGACCATGAAAAACAAACACAAGTGACAGGATGCTTGGGTTAATTCAGATTAAACTGAACCCTCCAGTATCCTTAGAGCTCCCTTAGAGCTTTGGGTTTTGGGAGTGGTGGGACAGGGGGTGGCATAGGCTCTTCTAATCCCCGTTAATAACAGCACAGATTTCTGTCTATTTGGTATTGCAGTGTTTTCTGGCTAACGTAGTCACGTAAGAAACTGTCTGTCATACAGAAAGCTGCAATTTCACATACTGCGGCACTGAGAGAAGACATAAAAAAAGGTACAGCTGCTAAACTTCACACCGGAAGCCAATCCAAAAGGAGGAAATGTGGGTGATTCAAGCCAGCCACAAAAGCATCATTAAATGAAAGATGAAAGAGAAAATAAAGGAAAACATTATTACAATTATACTGAAAGATATTTGTGACCTTTATTACTCATATTTTGTTGATTATTTACATTTGGATAGAATTTGGAGAATCAAACTGATATGAGATTCAGACCCAGCCCCAAATGATTTGTGACGTAGAAAGATATGCCAAACAAAGCGGTGGGAGAAAGACAGGCATTGAGAAAGGGAGGAACTGACTCTTCCAACACCACACAAGTCAGCAATGGAAATACAACACATCTCCTCCGAGAACCATTCAGTGCATTCTAGCACCAAAACAGGCAGCATCTCCCCATTTTCTTCCAGCTGCCAGTCATCATAATGCTTTCTCATCTGTATTCTCAAGATAAATCCCACATGCATTAGAGACCAAAGGGCTCTGGCAAATTCTAGCTCGTGTACACTAAACAGCGCAAGTGTGAAGGGAAACAGTTTTCTGCCTCTGCTCACAGAGCTACACAGGGGCTTGCAGCCCTACCAAACCATGAGAATCCAGTGGATCTTCATAACAGAGGCCAAACGCCCTGTCCTCTCCTCCTCTGTTCCTGCCCTTAATCACACATCGCACTAAGTTTCCATTTATGAGCAGTTTATACGGAGGCAATAAACTACTGACTGATGTTATAAACACCTTACAGGTCGGGGCACTACACACTCTAGGGTTAACAATTATTTACTACAGCAGCTATTAATCATTTACAAAACGTATATGAATTGAAACTCGGTATAGTTCATTACTACGTCTAATGGCTCTTATCTTGGCTGCCAGACTGGAGATTGGTCCAAGGATCTCTGCAGTTCAAAGATTAACCACACATCTACGGCTAGAAACTGCTCCGATTCCCAAAAAGCTGTGACGGGCTCACACCTACCACAGGCTGGATTCACAAAACTACAACCAATACTGAGAAGTTAACGAAGACTCCTTACTGAAAGGAGTTGCTTCTCCAAAAACATATCGAATTTCTCAATCCTGATTTTTCATCATCTACAGCTTGGGTGATCAAAGCAAATCAGATGGTAACCACTCATTTGTACACATATGAACGACTGCACCAGAGTTCATGGAAGGAAGGCAGGGATGTCCAAGTCCCCTGAATTTTAGGCATCCTGTTATGATTGGTGCTTTCCTTGAACATCTGGGAGTTTTTCCTGTCCACTGTGGAAGGATTCAAAAGAATTTCTTTGACATTTATAGTGGGATGAGTAAGAAAGTCATAAGTGAACTCCAACTGCTGAACGTGCTGGTGTTTTCAGACACCTCAAATGCTTCTCTATGCCCCGAACGATACCTTTTAAAGCTGGTGTACAAGGCCAGATACATGTGTGTCTTTTCAGACAATGCTGTTTATCAGTCTGAGACTTGAGACAACAGCCATGAAGCAAGGTACTCTATCCAGGGAAATTTTCCTTGAAAAAAAAAAAAAACCAAACCAAAAATCTCCTCCCTTTTCACCGAAGACCTGGTTTTATCTCTTGCAAGCAGCTGAACTTCTGGGGAACCAAAGCCCTAAGCCATCTGGCAGAAATCACCAAGGCATGTTTTTGACTCGCTGTCACAGGTCATGACCTACAACCATTGCCAATGTTCCAGGGCTTTTTTTTCTTCCCCTTGTCTTCCCCAAAGCAAACTCAATTACAAATTGGAAAAATCCTGCAGTGAAATTTTCCCCTCACGGGGCTGAATGTCTGTCACCTCTGTAAGAACATACTTTGCAAGAATTCCACAGTTGTTGGTTAGCTGTCAGTCCCAGTTACATCAGCGATTACAGAATATTGAGCGGTTCAGGTTGGAGGGCAAGAGAACAGGTGACCTATTCTTCCTTCCATGGCGTTTATGCCTTGATTGCTGACTGCACAGGCCGTGTTAGCAGTGAGCATCAGTGTCATCTCCAGGTTTCTGTGACCCAAGAGCCTTATGAAATATAAAACGTCTCCTTACTTTAAAGGCAACATTACTTAGTCCCAGCAACAACCTGCCTGTTGATTGGGTTTTCTGGGGATTTTTTCTCTACCTCAGCACGAATTCAAGTCACATGCACTTATGCCATATTTCAGTTATCCATTACATAAGTGATCTTCTTGCATTAAATCTGATTTAATTAGAGTTTAGGCTGATTCGTTAGAGTTTACAATACACTGCATCCACGCAGCAGCACTTTCTTCAGCACAACATTTTCCTTCGCCAATATTTTTCATGCTTCAAAACTACTTGTGTCCTACCAGGAAAACCGATACTTCCTCGTCCAGTGACGCCACTTGCAATAGGTGACTACTTTTCACATCTAACTATTCAACATCAGAACCTATTTCTACCTTGGCAATTACATCCTTCCTGCTCCTGTACAGATGAACACTTACACGATAGATCAGCCAACCTCAAACTCTAATCTGAGGAAATGTTGAAGCATATTCTTAACAAAGCAAAAGAATAACTCTATTACCACTAAAAGGGACTGTTCACTTGCTTAAGCAAGTGCTTAAACGCTTTCCTGAATAGACTGTGTTAACCTACAGGGCAGGCTAGTCTTTAATGTAACCCTGGAGATGCAAGGAGAGTGTCCTGGCTGCATTTGTGCAGGCTGATAAGTGCTAATCTGATAAAGACTTAACCACACAGGCTATATGCGTCAACGAAGACAGTGTAGCAAGTGGATATTACAAGGATACTGCTTATCTAGCTGAGAACAAATGAAAATTCATTCAAAGTACTTGGTCCTTTAGAGATAAAAGCTAGGGAGGTCTTGTAGGGTGGACACTAGAAGATGAGGTTATCAGAACAACAGGCAGGCTTAAAAAAACCCCACCTCTTTATTATAGTGGCAATTAAAAGATAAAGTTGCAGACCTTCAAAAGATGTAGAGGTGTCTCCTTCCAATTTAAATCATTGGACAGTAAAGCACTAGGGAATCTTTGAAAATCTAGACGTTAATGGCACTGATTTTAAAGTGCGATCAAATTTATAATATACTTTAAAAAAAAAATAAAATTGTTCCACATCAATTCCTCATAAGTTGTTGGAAGAAATAAATCTGCAAATTTAGGTTATAAAGAGAAGAATCATAAGGGAAACATGCTCCGTATTTCATAGTGTCCCCCACACAGAGAAAACAGCTAGAAAGCATATTGTAATCCTTAATTTGATAGTGCCACTGACATACTTCAGGAAATTGTTTACATGTGCTCAGGGAGTCTGCATACACAGCAAAAATACAAGCTAGTCTGGTAAAAGGTCCGTTAGAAAAAAAGATCATATACAATCTGAGAAAAGGGATGCTGCCTGGCTGTGCGGCTGCCTGAAGTTAGACGACTTCTAATAAAAATCCAAAGCACCACTCCTCTGAGCACGTCTCATACGGACCCTTTTGCTGGGATGCAATGCAGTTGTGACGCAGGGAAGGAACGCGCTGTCAAGTGCCGAAGGCTGGAGCATGAATTAGTGAAGAAAGCTAATCTCACAAGCCACTGGGCTCAAGAACAAACTGCAAATTGGTAATTCTGCACCATACTATCTCCTTGAGTTCACTGCTCCACACAAAGATAGCTTTGGCCGCCCAAGGAACTTTAAAACAGGGGAACGATGCAGAGTTAGTTATCTCTGACTTCTGTTCGAACTGGTCCGCACACGACTGGTGAAACTGAAGTGCAGATCAGGGGCTGCAGGCTCAGCTCTGTGATGTTACTTTCCATGGAATGCTGGATAAAACCATCTTAGCTTTTGTAACACACATCTCCAGTTTCACAGTAACGGGTAACACAGAAAGGGCTATTCCTCCCCTCATTTGTTAAAACCAAGTTGATTACATAAATGCCTGTAATATCATGAAAATTCTCCGGTCAACTTAATTTTGTTTTCCAGATCCTATTTCAGGCTTTTTTCTACCCCAGTAACCCCTAGTTTCACTGAGAGATATGAGAAGACTTCATGTACTTTTGCCTCTGTGATAGAACACCAGTTCCAAGCAGGCTCCCAGCACCAAATATGAGCCCTTCAGCCTGGAGAGTGACAACAATTAAGATTCCTTCACCATAGGACGAACACCAATGTCTGTCTCCAGCCGACTCAGTGGCAGCTTGCAAAAATAATGGTCAATGTCTCTCTAAATTAAGCCACTGATGAGGAGTTCTGAAATTTTAACCAAAAGTATTTCTATTCTCAGACATGTCAAGTCTAAAGGAAATTTAAATTCTTCTTCCTATAGCTTAAAGATTTCTCTGTAATAAAGTCCAAGCCATACAGAAAGGACTGCTTTCTCACTTAGTGAAATAGAGCACTGACAAGTTTCATTTCCCCAACTCTGAAATGCCTAAATTCCCTGCTTTATAGAAGAATTGCAACTCTGAGCTAGACTCAGAGGTTTCAGTTCTCAGGAGGTTTGTTTCCCACAGCTGCTCTTCAGCCAAGCTGTGAACGAACCTGAAAATTCATTTGAAAAACCCTCTATGGTTTCTCATGTTTTCACAATTACATTATAGCTCTTTCCTCAGCATTTACCACCACCCCCTGCAGGGAATTCCCCCAACACATGGGTAAAATTTACCAGGAAGTCTTGTAAACGTTGATAAGCGTTTCATCTCCAACAATGCAAAAACTTGGTTTCAAATAAGTCTGGGAAATTTTCATTTACAAGCTCTGTGATTTTGTTATGGAAGCTTGGACTTTTAAAGTTCTGTTCTGTGAGCTGGATTTGGAGTCCACTGAAGCAACTGGAAGGACTCACGTTAATGCTCATGGGCTCCAAGTTTTCAAACTGCTAACGTCTGTCACTTTGTCAGTGACTCAGTAGGAAAGTACTCGGAGAGCTCCGGTGGAGGACAACTGTCCTCTCTCTGAAGCTGAGTTAGTGGCTGGGCTACGAGCCTCTCTGCAGGGGCTGAAGTTTCTACCCTTCTGCCAGATAAGAACGGGGTGTGCAGGTCTCGGTGCAACAGTGTCGGACCTAACTCTTTACCAATTTTAGTTATATTAGTCCTCAAGTGATCACTGAGGTCACAGCATTTGCACATCAGAGTAACAGTCACCATGGAAACCAGTAAACTGGCATCTGCTTGATGTCTTGTTTTAAAGGAGCTGTGAAACTGCTTGCACTCGAGTAGGAGAGTCTCCCGCAAGTGTGCAGCTCCCATCGTCGGAGCATTTATTTCCTTCATGTCTCAATTACACACTCCGCTTTCCAGCTTTGCCTGTTACTGGTGCAGCATTTACTCGAAATGCACCAGACGCTCTCCTGCGCCAGAATCACTCGGGCCCATTCACTCCCACTTCTCTGTTACTGGGAGAAGATTCAACAGAAACTAACATGGAGTCGACCCCCAAATTCACACCCCAGAGCCCAAAGACTGAAGCACTCTGTTTTCATTCATATTGACACATAAAACAAATTTCAAATTATTCAGAACATGAAAGCAAAATCTTTATGATCATCTTCACTATAACTCTATGTTACCTATATAACTATATTTTAATTATAATATCTATAAATCTAGCTATTTATAATCAAGATAATAAATTTAAACAATTGTAAAATGCAGAGCCACAGTAATTGCTAGATTCTGACGAACACATACAAAAAAAGATGCTGGCAATCTATATATTGAGCCCATACCCATTTCACATACTCATTTTTACAACATACAAGTGCCTGAATTTTACATTAGCCACTACCCTGCATTTCCCGGACCCTCAAATAAACAGAAGGGTGAACCTAAGAGGCTCCTTTTGTAGATTATCTCTCAAAACTGAAGTATTTTGGGGGTGGGAACTTCTTACTACGTATGAGCATAGCTCTAGAAAAGTACATCTGTGATCTTTCTTTATAGTCAGCACATCACAAAATGTCGTTCAAAAGTTTCGTACATATTCACACACACTGCTGCATAGAGTTCAAGCCCATGAACACCATTTTAAAGTCACCGTAAGTATTTTTGCCTGATGAAAGGAAATTACTGAACACAGAATCAGCTACAATGACACCCATGGATCATAACTGCAAATAAACACCATGTAAACAGCCTCCTGAAATATGTTCAGCAGTACTATCACATTCTTTAAAAAATAAATATGATGTGAAAAGCAAAATGGGGGGGGTGGGGGTGTTTAGTCAGATTTTAATTTCATGTAACAGATACTTACACAAGTAAATGAAACATCCATAGGAATGTTCCCAAACATTAAAGGCAGCTGACAGAATGGCTCATGCCTGTATTAAAAAAAATAAAAATCTCTTAAGTCTCTAAAACAGGGCGACTGTATGTAAACTACTTATTGGGAATAGTCTCCAACTTCAAACCATACCTGGGAACAGTTTAGAAAAACACGAGCTGGCATGTGCCAAAATTCTGCCAAGAAACATTCCAACACTTCAGTAGTACAGTATCACGTTCCACATTGGAGGAACATTCCTGGGAACATTCCCAGGCATCCTTGATTTTACTAGGATGGACACAGCCTAAGATTTCCAGATGCTTACTAGGATAAAGTTTTGCTATTTGGACACTATCTTCTGAACACAGAATCCATGCAAAACCAAGCAAAAAAAGGCTTTATTATGGCAGAAATTAATATTACAGTTAACAATACTTCCTAAAAGGCATTCCAGGTCCCGTTTGGAACAAGCACCATTTAGCCCTTCCTAGAAAGCCCTATGCTCATTAGCCATTTATTCTACACCCTCGCTCTACTATTGTTCTGGAACAAACAATGGCAACAGTACTTTAGACAGCTTGCAGATTCAACTCCAACGCCACTGGCAGAAAATCCTAACTCCTAAATTAAAAAAGGGATCTCAAAGCGCCAATCAATACCAGCCATAATGAGAAACGTTAAGTGTCTCACGGTAGTGAAAGCACAGACAAAACAATGCTTCCTGCCCACAAGCCTGCGAGGCTTCCCTTTTCCTCCTCTTCACCTCTTAGTCCCTTTTGATCCGTAAAACAAAGGTGTCATTTAACACCCAGAGAGAAACCAACTCTAGCTGCCACGCAGCTACATCTTTGGGTTGTAACGAAAAGTTCTATGAAAACAGAGCAATACTGAGTGACGTTCAGAAAGGCAAACGGAATGTGAGGAATCGCTAGAAAAGGAAAACAAAACAGATAGCATTTTTACGTCACTAGGCAAATTTAGGAGTATGCCCACATTCGGTTCCTGCGCTGCCCTCTTCCCCCTCATTTTATAAAAAGAAAATAGAACTGGAAAAGGTACAGAAAATGGAGCAAAGGATAGGTAAAGACACCAACCAATTTCTACACAGAAAGCAGTTAAGAGAACTGCAACTCCTTGCCACGGCATGTTGCGGGTGCTAAAATTCAAAAGCAATTTGACAAACAGAAAAAAACATCAACAAACCCTGCATAAAAAAAGCAGCACTTTCGGCTCAAGGCAACATGGAGATGGGGAGTCTCTAGTGGGGAGGTATCACCATACATACGCTCTGCTCCCCTACTCAATGGTTTACATACTTCCAATAAATTTTAACCACAGCCTGGCTAGGGAGATATCATTATAACTCACTTCACTGCAGAAAATCAAGGTGGTTTTGTGTTCTTCTTGTCGGGGTTTTTTTTTTTCAATATTCCTTACTTAATTTGGTTAGCAAACCATACATTTGAAACTTATACAAAAAGCAGTATCAGAGAAGTGTATTCAAAATAATTAGACTGAAATGGTTTTTTATATTTTTTAAATAGCTTAAATCTGAAATGGCTTAAAAATTTGAAACAAGAACACAAAATTTTCATTTTCTTCCTTTGATTTGTACTTCCTGATGTACTTGGATCGCATTTTCAAGAGGTTTTTTTCTCCAACTTCTAAAGCCATAGAAACTCAGCTTTTTCAACGTGAAGCTAATAGTCCTATGACATGAATCTAGAAGTGGGCTTGACAAAAACTCTTAAGTATCACAATGTTAAAAACCAAAGAGTTGGCAAAATACCTCAAATTTGAGGAGGTGAAGAAATATGAGTGGCACTAGACGGACTTGAACAGCTGTACATATTTCAGCCCAAGATTTTAAAATTTCTGTCAAAATATTGCAGTGAAAAACTAACATTCTCCATGGAAAGCAGCTATTTTTGGTGAAAATGCTATTTTATCAAAACTCTATTTTCCATTAAACACAGTTTTGACAGAAATTTTTCAACTCTCCTTATTCAGTGTTATGCTCTGTAGTTGAAAATGTTAGCAGTTTTTTAGGCTGTCTCTACAACTGCAAAGATTTATAGGGACTTGGCAAAGATGGAAAACAGAAAAAAAAAATCTGATTTCAGACTAGTATCTCTGTCCATATTACACACATCCCTGGAAATTATTTTTATTTAAGTTTAATAGAATACATGATAGTGACAGAGAACAGCAATGTTACTTCAACAAAGCTGTTAATATTTCCTTTCATTATTTTTTCCCCCCCTGAACAGTACTGGCAAAGAATCTCTCCTCTATTAGTAAAGCACTGGAGACTTTCATTTTGGCTTAACGAACCAGTGGGTGAGTTTTCACCTAGTCAAGTCCTGGTACCACCGGTCAAGCGTGTTGATTTTGGGAGTCCTGTAGGTGGAGTTGCCCCTTCCTCAACCCCTAAAGAAGGGTGTTCAGGCCAGGACTATACAGACTTGTCCGCTGGAATTACGCAGGACTCCCTAAGCTCTGCTCTGAAGGCAGGCTGGCTGCTCCTCACTGCTTGCATCATATTACAGCTCAGTCTGAACTAAAATGGGGGGAAAAAAAGAATCAGAGGGTGCAAAACAGAGGTATTTTGAAAATTAGAAACCCACTACTGGAGAAAAGCAGAAAGACGACTAGAGAACTTTCGAGTATTGTATTTTACGCACCACTTGTTTTTAACCTTTCCAAAGTGTATTTACAAGGTTTTGGGGCTCTGCAGCCCCCCCCGCAGCCTGCTGAACCTTGCCTAAACTAGCAATCACTTCAGAACTAGGTTGATCTCATTAGTAACGATGCAAAAGAGAAGCTACAGTGATGCCCTTCACACAGCTTAGTCCTGGCCTTTGCCTGAGACTGCAAAGGGAAGATCAGCTGGCAGAGGCCCAAAGGACTCTCCCAGCTAGTCCCCCCTTAGCGCTCCCGTGGCACAGAACCGAAGGGCTGGGCTATCACCTGGTGTAAATCAGCATTTCTCCACCAAGTCAGGGGCCACATCCATAGCTGCTACCAACTAGGGAGACATTAGGGTCAACGGAGTCATGCAGTCTTACAGCAACTGAAAATGTGACCTGGATTTTGCTGCCAATATTCGAATACATATTTCTCCTGCCCCTCCCTCCTCTTCACCCCCTGTTCAGTCACAACGATCAGCGAAGGTACCTAAGCCTACATTCAGTGACTGGGGACAAGAGGCAGTCCATAAGAGCTTTTTAACCTGACACAATTACTCATACAGCCAATTTCCAAGGTAGGCATATGCCAGCAAGCGTAAGGCATAACCCAAATGCAGAACACTTTGGACCTAAGGAGAAAAAAAAAACAGAACAAAAAAACCACGAGTCTGAAGGCAGATCCAAGACAAGGAATGCTTCCATATAATGTCTCTCTCTGACTAGACTAACTGAAAAATGATGCAGGGAAACAACAGCCTGTTTCCAAATCAGAAAGATGTGTACACATGTACACACAGACACACACAGATTTTTTGCTAACTGCCTCTATGGAACCCCTAAATATCCACTGACATTATTATAAATCCTTCCTTCCTGCAAGTCAGCATTCCCCAGCCCGTTCCATCTCTCACTTCCCCCACAAAAATGACAGACTGACTCTAATCTCCCACCTGCATAAATCTCCTACAGACAACCACAAATATTTTAGCTATGCTGATTTATGGAAGCACAAGCAAGACTAAACCAGGAGATATATCCTCCATGCACAATGACTGATGGCTTGCTGCAAATCTTTCCATTTAAAGCACTGTCACTTTTGCAGTTCCATAGAGAGAAAAAAAGAGGAATAAAATAACATGCAGTAATGCAACTTATGGCAGCTCCTGGGGAAAAAAAAAAAAAAAGCACTATTTGCACAACCCGATTTCATCCAAGTTTTCCTGCATAAAATCCTTGCTACTAACTGAAGAAATTACATTTGAGAGAGGATGTGAAAACAGCTGCAAGACCCCGCAAGCCCTCCTCCTCTTCCCCCCTCCTCCAACTATCCCATTTTCTGACTTTAACTGACCATGGCAATCTTGATTTACACCCAGTGAGAAGTTGACTTGTTAACCAATACTTTGCAGGAGATGCTGCCCGCTTTAGTACCTGGATTGAGAGGATGCATGAATATGGGGATTCCCTACTCAGATTTAACTATGGCAGTAAACAAAAATCAGGCTGTAACTCCTGATTCCAGAATAGTTAATGGCAAAGACCTCCCTGAATTCAAGCTTTGAAGGCCACTAGGCACAGGCAACTCTCCTTGACCTCACAGAGTACCCACCATAGATTAGTCTGATAAGAACAAGACAAGGACTACTGAGTTTAAGTCATAGCAGATAAACAAAAACGACACAAACTGTGCACGAGACCTGTCAGCATCTGGTTCAGTGTCTCCACGTTGCATAAGGGCCCCAGAGAGGCAAGAGCTTTCAGAGGAGATTGATTCATTTAGTTGCTCCAGTCAAGCCGTTTTAAGATTTGAGTTTTGCATAAGGACAAACAATGCTGTTGTGGCAACACATTATTACTCTTGTGCTGAGTACCCACAGTCGCAGTTTCAAAGAGCTGGGCCAAGACCTGTAGTCACAAAGCAAATAAAGGGGTTTCTGCATTCTCATCTCCACCAACACCATTTTCCTGGCACTGTTTCCTCCTCTGCACCTTCCTTGCAGGGGACTAACTCTTCCCTGCCAGCCTGTTGCAAGCTACAATTTCACCTGTTGTCACAAACACACAAGGTCTGACTGACCAGCTGTATGCTGCCTGCTCTGCTGCAGCTGACTCGTCTGTAAAGCCCTGCCGCAGGATCACACTCCTTTTGCTCAAGTCTGAAATTTAATTGACTTACCAAAAACTTTGCTGGCACAAGTCACCCGTGTTTTCACAGCCTGGCTCCAAGATATTACCTGAAAAAAAAAAAAAAAAAGAAAGAGGGATAGCTGGTTAAAGAGAAGAGCAACAGATTTTTTATTTTTTTTTTTTTGAATGCAGAGAAACACAGAGGTATCTCAAACGCAATGGTTATTTTAGGACATGCTGCATTGTCTACATGGTCTATTACATGGAATTCTGGACTCAATTTCCTCTCCAGGCTCTGTGAATAATCACTTCCTTTCTCTAGACCTTAAGTTCCTCAGTCAGTAAAAAGGGAAAAATTATATATATTCTCCTTAGGAATGCATTTAATGACAAACCTTTATGTAATAGTTAATTGTGCAATATCATTAATAAAGAAGGAGACCAGCTGCCAAGTATCCTGGGACATATTCCCAGCCACATCAGTGACAAAGTTATACATGTTTGCTTTAGGTTTCTCATCCAGTGCTCACTAGTGAAATTTGAGACTACCTGTTCTAAGAGGAAACTTTCCTTTCCCTTGCTATGAATAAAAAATGAAACAAAACAGTGGTAACATTTGTACCTGTTTTTACCAGCTTGTAAATCCAACTCAAAGATGTGAAAAAGTAAATCCTTATTTGAGAAGGAAATAAAAAAAACCCCAGAACTCAGTGACAGACACTCCCGTAAGTCACTAAGACTTAACTACACATGGATTTTCTGCTAAATACCACCCAAATTTTGCTCTAAAAGTAACTTCGGAGACTGCTTGCAGATCTCTTTGGGTCATCTGCTCGAAGCAACCAAACAATACTTTTTATTAAGCAGGATCTTAATAAGGAACAGTAAGAAAAGAGAGTAAAAAAAGGTAAGTGAGGATTTTTGAAAAGTCTGGCGGTGTATAGAATGATCATCAACATGAGGGCAGCAGGACATTCCCCAGCTTTCCATCTTAACTCTCTTCTAGCATAAAGAACTTTTCAGCTCATGCATCAGACGGATAGCAAATGACTTAATTCTGACAGCTATTTCAATTTGTACCATCTAGAGTATAAAATAATAATTTCTCAAATCTATTCGCTATGGCAGATGCTGGCGAACAGCACTATTACAAACCAGGTGCCCATACAGGCACAGAAGCACGATAAGGCTTAAACGGAGGCTCCCACAGTGATGCTTTCTTCTTTACATCTAGAATTCATCCTGTCTGTCGCTATGGCTGTACTGTGGTAGTCTAGTTGGGCCAAAGAAAAGATTCATTCTGCTAAGGCAAAATAAAAAAAAAAAAAAAAGAAGGCACAGTCTTTAACAAGCACAACTTTTAATTAATATACTCGCTGTGAAGAAGCCGCCGCCAGGAAAAAAATAAACAGGATTTTGGCTTAAGTAGCCTAGACATCAAAGAACAGTTCCAAAGAGGTCTACATGAAAAGCTGTATGGTAGCAACTCAAAGGGAAAAATAGAAAGGTCTTAGCCAAACCATGAAACATCAAGGAAAGGGAAGAAAAAAAAAATGGGTTTTTTTTATTCTTCATTTGGACACACGGGCAATGATTTCAAATAAGCGTACATGATACTAGTAAAGCTTTGAGTTATGTGTGAACCCATACATGTCAGAACAACAGAATATAGTTATACGAGAAGATGATCACTACGTGAGAAATACATGTACAAAGTACAAATAGGTGTCGGGGTCAGGGTTCAGAATTGAGCCTGCCAGATCTAAGAGACAGAGTATCACCGCTAACTCGAGTCCTATCAAATTCTATTACTTGGAGTGGATCTGAGCAATTTTTGCTGAAAGTTCTTGTATTTCCCCAAACAATATGCTTGAGATCAAAACCTGTGCACACACGCATACACAAAAGAACGGATCTAACATTTAACAACCTAAAATAAAAATGACTTCAACTGACAGTGTGATGCCAAAACATATAGATGAAATGTATTTCCATTATAATTCCGTTCTGTCTGCAACCAAGATTGTCATATATATTCAGCCTCTTGGTACCTAAAGATGGTTCTATCACTAATCTCTCAAAAGCTCAATATGGCTATACGAGACACAGAACATAGGATTTGATCACTTCGCATACACAGAGCGTCAAAGTAAGCAACATGCTCATGATAGTAAGGTTAAAGTATTATTTAGCTGGTTAGGTCACATTCCCACATGGTTTGTAACTACAAATTAACAAGTCAAGACAGACACCTCTAAAAAGAAGTTTTGCACTTTTCAGGAAAAGTTGAGAAGTAATTTTTAGAGAAGACAACAGCAGCTGCTGTCAGGCTTCCTGCAGTTCAAACAGAAAATTTTCAGTAGCACTCAGCTGACTGTTAGATGTTGATCAACCATAGGGAATTATAAACCAATTCTAGCATAGTATATAGGAACAAAATTCTTGAAATTTTTCCTAACAAAAGGGCAAAGTTGTTCCTGAAGTAGCAACAACAGTGTACCATTTTATTACTAATATTTAATCATGTGGGTTATTTGATTGGCTTAGTTAATGACAGGGTGTTGTCCTCCAAGATCAGTCCATAAGACAAGAACCTTATTACTTTTAGTTATCAATACACAACCAACAACATTTGTCCTTCTTTAATTTTAGAGAATGATTCAAAAATATAGCAAAAAAAGTATTTTTTACCTTTGTGGCCACTGTTACCACAAGATACCAAAATGATTCCCCACTACACAGCTGAAAGGGGAATAAAACCCTGTATGTTTTAATTGTTTGAAGACAGCAGTGAAACCAAATAAAAATATCTGTAAAGGAGAAAAGTGTATTCAATTTTATTGCTTGAACTTCTGAGTAAGTATTGGTTCACAGATGTACAGTAACAATTTGAAAAACATGACTTCATCCAAAAATTAATTGAAACTGAAGAATAAGCACGGCATATCCTAACCATGGGCACAGCTCTGGCCATTGTTTCCACTCAGGAATGACCACCCTTACCATCTAAACAGGACTTAGACTATCAAACAGTCAATGTAAAAATCCAAGACATAGATGATAAACTGCCATGAAAAAAAAGAGCACAAATTTAAAAGATGAACATGAGAAAAAATTTAAAAAAAAAATAAAAATCAAAGCTCAGATTCAACCTTCCTTGAATATCAACAATTTACTAGAAGAACCAGGAAATCAAAAGCTAGACTCAAGCTTTTCACTGTGTGATAGGTAAAACTGAAGTTTTGAGGAGGAACAGTTTGCTTTAAAGAGTTTTTGAGGAAGGTAGGTAGAGGTCCATCTGGTAGTTGTTACTTTGTTCTGGTAGAAGACACACAATACACTGGTTGTTGTGTTAGATGCTGTACAAACACGTAACAGCGACAGGCTCACAGGACCTGCAGCATTTCAAAGGGGTAAGGAAAAAAATAAATCTATTAACTGGGTTAAATAATGATACTGCTGTTTACAAAAAGGAATTTTCTTGTGAAAACCATGTTTGTATGATGTCCAGAAAGTTGGCCACACATATAATCTAGCAATTTATGGAGAGATCAGTAAAGTTTAGGTAATTGGAATTAATTTCTAACCCCCTAAGGTTCACGTGAGACCGAAATGAGACAAATACAATAAGGCAGTTCCAGTATATCCGTCAGTGAGGGGATGAGGGACATCCTGTATCCCAGTTAGAAACATGCAGCTGAAGCCAGAGATATTTTCAGTTATTCCAGTCTTTACAGGATTTGTCTAGCCATAACAAAAAATGTAAACAACTCAATGGAAGCCTCTCTTAAGAGCTTCCCTTTGCAGATTATCCTCTTCAAGCTGGAGGACAATGCTACCAAGCGCCTTTCTGATCCAGGCCTAGCACGTGTGAGCTGTGTGTTTGGCACCTATGCTGCCAGTGCTCAGACAGAATGAAGTAGGTGATCTCTCTACTCTGCATTCAGGAGGCTAGAATGGTAAAATCAATGAGGGGTCCACAGAGCCTTAGCAGTTCATAGACCTGACCTACTTCAAAGTAAAACCAGGAAGGGCAGCGGCAGGTTCACGCTGTGAAGAAATTGTTGCTGCTCCAACCCACCATGCCAGATTGTAGGATGCTGCTGTGAGGTCACCCGAACAGATTCGCTACAGAATTCAAAGCCACAAAGTGACCTATTTTATGTCTGATAATGAAATAAGGTGCTAGGAATCGTTTCCAGAGAAGTACCTGCTCACTGACTGCAGTAAAACCTCTGGGTAGTTAGCGCAGCCTTCCCCAGCACTGCCCGCACAAGTCTGTGCTAGAAACTTGCTGAACACACAATCCTGCTCACTTTTAACACATTATTTGTTTACCTGAGCAACTTAAAGCACCACACAGGGATAAATGTTTTCAGGGTCAGTTTGTAATTTCAGACTCCTGTAAATCAAAACTCCTTGATGAGAACAATTTAAACCAGGAATTAAACCATGGGTGTATTTATACAATTAAGTAACTGGTGAATGGTATCTGAAAAATTTCTGGAATTTTCAGAGGAGGTTAAGTTCTGAATTAAGAGCTGGGAGTTTTAAACCTGAAGTAGCAATTCTGGTGACAATTCTATTCTTTCTGACTAGTAATCCCTTCACAAGGAAGATGGTACATTTTCATGGTTCACTACCAAAAATTAAGACAAATTTTCCAAATGAGCTCAACTCCTAACTTAAGTACCTAAATGATGGCTGAATTACCAGAAATGTGGGGGACAAGATCTAGTCTGAAACTGTATTCTGATTTCTTCTGGTCCACAGGAAAACGGTATTTTAGCAAAATCAAGAGGTTTTCCATCAACAGAAAAGGAGAGCTCATTTGCCACAAAACAGTAAGTTGGTGCTTTCTGACTCTGTCTGCAACTCTGATGACTTGCTTTTCGTAAGAACTTACTACTTGGAAAGCCAGTAGAACTTTAAGCATAAACAGACTCTTTCAGTACTAATCAGGAGTTTGCAGGGAAGGTATTGTTTCACAATCTACCAAACCAGTAACCTGTTCTGCTGTCAAAAGCTGCAAACCTCTCATCTCCTGCTTTTGCTCCCTTTCTTGAACCAAATGAGCCTTGACGTAGCAGTCAGCCAGATCATGGAGTTAAAATGGTAGGGGAAAAAACCCAAAAGCTTCACATTTCAGCCTCCTCATCTCGATGACTGACTGTGCAGTCATGACTGCCTGCAAAAAGAAAGGGGCAAGACGGTATCATTTGGAGGCAAAGGCATCTTAGATCAGCTTGACTGACAAATGAAACTGCACCCTCAGAGAACAAGGACCATGGCCCCAGGAAAGGAACTCCTCTCTACTCTGTCAGTCTGTACTAAACTAAACACAAACTGTCTACTGCTCTGCTCCGACAGTGGAGATCTTCGGAACGTAAAATACGGAGCCCACATACCACAGCAATCCCCATCTCAGTTCTCTTTGTTTCCTCCTAAAGCCTGCATGATCTCACTGCTAAAGCATCGATCTTGGTTCTGTGAACAAAATGGGTGTATACTGGCTGACTTGTTAGCACATTTTTCTTATGCTGCTGGGTGAGCTTCTCTTAGCATCCAGTATTTTTGGGTTTGCCTTTAAAAACAGCATGCGTAATGGAGAGGCTGGGAATATTTTTTGTGCAGAGGAGAGGAAAATGCATTTCAAACCGAGCACGAAAGCTGCCATTCCAAATGCGAAGAGGAAAGGTGCATGCAAGAAAACTGCGTACAGTATTTTGCACATGTAAGGAAATTCTGACAAACTGAAGGAATTATAACTTTGCAACCTGAATTTTTACCCCCTGTACAGGGACCAAGGATACTGCTGATGTGCTCCAGGTGTGGATTCCGCACGCCGGGAGAGACAGATTTGTTAAGTATCAGCTGAGTACGCATCTGCCTGCTCCTTTCGCTGCAGGTTGCAGAATTGATGTTATAATAGGCAGACTTCAAAACTGCAAAGAACATTCCTTTAAACACAAGGGTCAGATGGTTCTGATCAAAAGAAAATAAATCAGAAAAGCAAACAAATGCACTCAGTAAGCCAAGTTTCATCATGAAAGGCAAGAGGGTCTTTTTTTCCTTTGCCTGCTATTGCCCTTATTATCCTTAAAATAATGGTTTTGGGAAGGAGATTTCAACATATGCCTTAAAAAAAGCTGTGGCCAGTCTACAGAGCACATTAACTAGAGGGAAACTACTCTGGATGTTCTAACGAATGAGATGGTTTAATAACATCAGCTAGCATAGCTCACTTATAAAAACTTCCCTAAGCTTTAGCACTGCATTTTACTCACTTGAGAATTCTTGACAGCTGTTAAGACACCTTCCAGCCATCCAATTAGGGCAAAGGAATGGTACAATTCCAATAATTAATTTCAGAATTTGCCAGAAAATTAGAGAAAATGACCGTGACTTTTGTTTTTCTTTGAAAGAAAGAGGTGTTATTATCTGACATCTAAAATATTTATTGATGAGTGACTATCTGCACATGGCAAACAGGCTGAAATCTGGGTAAGAGCAAATCCACGGTGGTTCACAAGGCTGATGGAAGCACTTCTCGAGACAGTCACAGACAAGTAGGAAGGTCTGTTGCAGGTTTTATTTTTGGCTTGGTTAAATGTGATATATAAGATTATCAGATGTACTGCAGAGAGATAAAGCAGTATAGAACAGAGACAAGATCTGGGCTATTTAATGAAACACCTCCTGTTAAAAATTCAGCTACATAAAAGGGCTGTATCCTGCAAACCTCTACAAGCCCAAGCAGAAGGTCTGACCAGCAAACCGTTGTTCGTATTGATTGGCGAGTTCATCCGAGTACAAACCTCTTTCCATCCTTAGATAAAACCAGTAAGCAGCAGGCGATAATACACCAAAACCTGGGCAAAACAGGGACACCTCTCCGTGTTATAATATTACCAGATGCAGTTTGTGACTCAGCTCAAGAAAGACTGAAGCACAACTTGATTGCCTTTGCACCAGGCACACGACCTAGGCTTAAAAACGGTCAAAAACAGATAGCTTGGGAAAGATGGGACATGCATAGCCACGTAGTTAAATTTGGAAGTAGCCACGCTCAACTCAGGACAAGACAAGATCTTACACTCTGTGATCTGCTTTTCTACTATTTATTTGGCTTCAAGGGGTTTTTTCAGTATATCAAAAGGTAATATGGACAAGCAGTTTACACAAACTGGAAAATGTAACTCCTGAGCTCAAGTTGTGGCTGTGATACCAGCTGTTCCTTGCAAAATTTGACAGGTCACTTCTCCTAATTTCTGCATATAAAGTAAATTTAAATAATAGTTTCTGATGCATTGGGTAAAGCAAGACGAGCACACAGAGGTGAGCTAAGGTTTGTGAAGTGCTTCAAATCCTTCAGCTGCAGACACTGAGGAGCAGCAAATATTCAACATGTTAGAAAGATTCCAGTGTTCAAAAAGCTTTTTTCCATTATAACTGGGAAACTCACACATCCAAAGCACACGCTGCCCCTTTTCTTCAACCAAATACATTTCTGTTGCTACTGCAATTGCAAGACTTGATGTAGCGCTTACATCCATGTTCTTGGCCTACATATTGTGGTCACCGGCAAAAATGCAGCCTGTTTCTCTGCAAGGTAGGGCAACTCTGCTTAATGTTGTAAGCACCAATAACGGTGAAGGTGTAAGGGCCTGAGAAATATTTATTACTTTGCGAGGCAGACAGCTAACACAGAATTGCTTGCAGCAGAGCAGGAAGTCCTATCAGAGATCTCTCCGTGGTCTTGGCACCTCCCACACAGACCCCCATCCTCCCAGCTAACGCTCATGGAACTGGAAGACTGCAACAGCTCCTGTGTTTGACCGGTGGGACAAGGTGACAAAAGGCTCGAGCAAAACAATCATGGGTATAAGTTGCTGATACTGTCTGTGTGGTAAACGCGACCATTTTTCTAACATCTCAGCTTAAGAACAGACAGCTCTTCTCTGTGTGGCCAAGATAATGAATCTCGCTCCCAACACAAGGCAAACGGAGGCATTCTGAAGAAAGAATGAAGAGATCTGAAGTCAAGATACATGTTTTAAAAGGTTAGGCCAAGTGGCATATGCCTGTCCGGTAATTCCTTCTGCCTTCATCTTCTGAACTGTGTAATAGCGTGTGACTAATATCAGTCCTCCCACTTCTTCAGCCTAGTCATTTCAGCTGATATTTTAAAGTGTACCACACTATGTGCTGACATGCCTCCACCCTCTGCTAGCTTTCCTGTTCTAGAGAGAGACAGAGAGAGAATGACTCATGCATCTCTCCTACTATTTGAGCCTTTTAAGCAAATTCAAAGGAAAGTTTTAAAGGTGCTCTCTTGATTTGGGAATGCCTGGGTGGGGCTTTCTTTTTCTGTGTGTACTTGTTTTGTCAAATTAGATGTAATTTTCCAACCTCTATGATGCTGAGACATTTTAATAATTCATGAACTCTTCTGACACTGTCAAACTGCAATTCTGAAATGTCAGATGTACCCACCGGTATAGGCATTTGTGGATGCCTATAGGAAAGGAAACAGAAAAAAAAAAAAGATGGTAGAATTAGGTTGCTAAATGCCATGTCTGGCTTGTACTCTGTTTGACAGCCATAATTAAAAGCTGAGGTGGTGGAAAGAAGAAAGTGAAAACCCTGAAAGTGAACGCATTTTAGACCCAATACCAATGCTAACTGACTTCAGAATGCTCTGAAGAAGAAGAAATACTGTAGATTGACATAAATATGCTGGACATTAAATAACAGACTTAAACGCAAAGTATTTTATCACCAGCTCTGGGCATCCACAAGCAAAACCAAAGGTAGAACAGCAATCAATCCCAACCACAAAATGAGCAAAGAAACAATGAAACCGTCAGGAAACATGGATCTGAAAGTTCCTCCCTTAAATTTCACAAAACTTGAGCTATTTTGAAGGAGCAAGCTGTATTTCAAGAGCAGATGAAAATCTTCATCAGGAAACTGCCTGCAGATCCTGCTCGCAGCTTCACCCAAACACAGCTGATTATAACAGTAATGGGATCATACAAAAAAAAAGCAGGATCACTACAAGACAGATCACCATCTCTAACAGCTTAACAGGTCAAACTGACCTCCTCTGGGAGCTTGCATGCAGGCAGTGGATGTGCTACGGCCATGTGGCTGTAAGGAAACAGATGAGGTGACACTTTGGTGCTTTATCACATAGAAGTATAGCACTAATAAAACACTTTTTTTTTTTTTTAAACTTTAACTCATGTTAAGAATTCTTAAATTGAACAGAAAACAGCCCTTAAAAGCAGCTGCTTAGAATCCAGAAGCTGAAGAGAAAATGCTGTTTGGAAGAACGGTGTTATTTTGTTCTTAATCTAGATGCCCAGAGAACAAAGAGAGGAGAAAGTGATCAGGGAGATCCCCAAGAAAACAAGTCAGCTCTGAAGTGCTGTTTACTCATAAACTTTTTTATTCTAGATCAAATCTTGACCACAGACATGATATAGAGAAAAGCACAATCCACTGATAAAGGTGGCTTCCTCAATGGCATCTAATGTTGTCCCCAGGAGGACTGGTACCTTTAAGAAACCCAGATGTCTTCTGCCTCTCCCAGCAACAAGTTCCTAGGGATTGAAAGATGTGCTTTTCTGGAACCTGAACATCTAGGAAGGCCTAGGAAGACAAGGAGGTAGGGGCATAGGGAACTGATGCCCGACAGTTTAAGAGGTTGAGCACCCACATACCTGGTTAAGATGATAAACTGAGAGGTATGTCATCCTTTAGTGGGTATGTCTGATCTTCCAAGTGCATGAGCAACCTGTTTTAGGGAAAAGTGTAAATGGCTGGAGAACTTCTGAGCTATCTCTTGCTCTAAACACAAAACCCCACTGCCTGCCTCTGAAACAACCCAAGAGCAGATTCTAATAGTACACTTTGAGTCAACCTCATCTCTTTGATTCACTTCCTCATCTTATGACAGGAAAATTTCCATGACCTGAAGAGGAAGACGGGGTCAAAGCACTGCCCTGAGCTAGACTCCTCTGTACAGAGCCTGTCTGTGGGGCAAGCACGAGCAGGTGGCACGGGCCACTGGCACTGCAGTGGTTCTTCATTCTCAACCCAGCACCCTCCTTCTCAACTCGGCACCACACACAGCTGATTTTTCAGAGAAGTCCTCTGCTTCGCGGCAGGCTGCTCTCGGCTCTCAACTGAACACCGAGCGTGACCGAGATTCCCTCCCAGGGAAAGGCCTTTTTAACCACTTGGCTTTCTTTTCCCAGCGCCTTCCACCCACCATCGCTTTCCAAGCACAGCCGCCATCTTCCCGCCACCTTCCCGCCCCTCGGCAGCGGCCAGGCGACATCCTCAGCAGACACGCAAGCGACGCTGCTAACGAAAAGCTCGCCGGGCTCCTCCAGCACCTCCAGGCCAGGGGCCTCGCCCCAGCAGCGGCGGACAACGGCCCCCGGCGCCCAGCCGCGGCCTTCGAGGAGCAGCGAGACGTGCGGCCCTGCCCGCACCGAGATGGCGGCCGCCCGCGCCCCCTCAGGCGCTGGTTGGGGGAAGCGGCGGAGCCCGCGCTGCGGCCGCGCTCCCGCCCAGGGCCAGGCGCGGCGGGAGGGAGATGAGGAGAAGGAGGAAGAGGCGCGCAGCCGCCGCCCCGGCCCAGGGCCCCCGCGCTGGGGTTCGCGCCCCGCCGCCAGCGCGGAGGCGCGGCCCCTTTAAGAGCCGCGGCGGCGCCCTCTGGCGGGCGGCGCCCCCCCGCCGCGGCCCGCTGCTCCGCTCCGCGCCCCGCCCGGCCCCGGCGGCGGGAGGAGCCGCGGCAGCGCCGGCACCCGGGGCGCGGGCGGCGCCGCCGCCTCGGCCGCAGACGGGCGGCGGGGGCGCCGCGGGGTTACGGCCCTGCGAGGAGCGAGCTCCGCGCCTCCCGCCGCGGCGGGGCCTCAGGGGCCGGGCGGCTCTCGGCGCGGCCGAACGCCCGTGGGGTTTACAGCCGCCGGGTCTGACCCCCGGGGTTGGTTTTGGTTTGGTTTCCCCCCCCCTCACGAACACCCCGCGGAGGCCGAGGCACTGCGCCTCCATCTTGAGCACCTGCCCCGTTCCGAAACAAACGGGTGCGGGAAGAGAGCCCCGAGCAGCTCTCCCGGTCGGGCCGCGCCCGGCCTCCAGCTCCTGGGTCGGGACTGTGCGAGCTCAGATGCGGGGAGCGGGCTGAGCCTCCTCCCCAGCAGCTCCCTGCGGGGCTACAACAAACTTCCCCCGAACCTCTTTGCCGTTACGAGAGTGAAAACCTGGGGAGGCCTTTCCCGGTCGCACCCCCGACCCAGACCCTCGGTGGGGCGAGTTCTAGGCTCGGCTCAGCCCTTCACCGGGCCCGTGAGCCCCCGAGCTTGTCCCCGCGGGGCTCAGAGCCGGCCCGGGTCAGTGACTCACCCAGGCGCCTGCCAGATCATTAGACCATGAATACCTCAAAAAAAAAAAAAAAGCGCCCAATAACAGCTTCTAAGGAATAAAAGGACACCGAATAACTGAGCCCACCCGCCCAGCCAGCCTCCCCCTCCTCACAGGCCGAACCGTTTGTCTGGACTGGGAGGCAGCATTTTATCACTTGGAGATTGCAAGTTCGATTGCAAAGTCGCGGCTGATGGCTGGCTGGATAATTTGTCTCTCAGCTCAGAGAGATGATGGAAGTCAATTTGACAGCTGTGAGGCTCCCCAAGGATTCCAACCCCAAAGTGCATAGAGCAGTGACAGACACGGCGATGCTCTGAATATCAATGAAGCTCTGCCTGGGAATAATGCTGAGGCAATACAAATTGCACATGTTCAGCTGGAAGGTTATCACTATCATTATAGTTATTAATTATTGTTATTATTACTTCTATTATTAAGACATAAAAGAAGCCAAAAGCTCCTCATGGTCTCATAGAAAACAGATGAGTTCCCAGTTTTGACCCACACGCTGCCCTTCACTTCACGCAACCTCATCGATGTGAGTGGAGCTACAGAGGGTTAAGAAGATCCTGCACTGTAAAAAGCTGCAAAGCTTTCCACTAGTTAGAAAAGGAATAGTACTGGGTCTGAGGTCAGGGAAGAGATTGACTCATCTGGACCCAACTTTCCTGTGTCTCGTTCAGAGCGCTGCGAGTGGAAACTATCGCTTTCTCTTCTCACGGTGCTGGTAGCTGCCCCGTAGGTCTGCGAATGATTAGACAGGATGCAAGGCAAGGAAGATCACAACCAAAGTGCAAGAATGAAAGCGTAACAGTTCTCCTGCTGCGCGTTCAGACCAACACCACAGAATCTGTTGAGGTGGAAACTGCAGAGTTTACAGCAGAATTTGGCCTTCTGTATCTACCAGACTGCAGTTTATTAGTTTAAAATAACAACATGCAAGTCCCTATCACTTGGTTTCTTGGATGGATGGCAAAAAATTGAACATCTTTTTCTGCCAGTGGCAAGTACAGGTGATCTTATGCGAAAGCTGGTTTAGATTCTTTGCTTAGCCTAACTTCTTAGGCTTTCTTGGGAAGTCTTGGGCAGTTAGCTCAAATATCTTTAAAGTCAAATGCAGCGGGGGGGGGGGGGGGGGAAGAGAGCAAGGGAAAAAAAAACCCCAAACCTTTAAGCAAAATGGCTTTCGTGCTCATATTCAAAATTACTCTTTTTTTGCCATTGGAAGAAGAGAGGTCAATTAAAGCAATATACTAGAACCTGCTTACATAGCACATTTATTCCTGAAAAACAGATTTAAGGGAAACTAAGCTCAGTGGCAACACCATCAATTCAGTCAGAAGAAGCACAATTGTTTGGCTAAAACTATGGCAACTGTACAGATACTAACATGCAATCCTGCTTTATTAAATCAAGCCTCTAGTGAATCTGTTATCACCATAGTAACACTGTAGTTATTACATGGAAACATGTTGAACTACAGTTGGATATTAGCATCTGGTTAGCATCTGCACAGTTTCTTATTCACATTACTAAAATTATAATCCAGGCAGAGAAAAAAACTTAAGTAAAACTATAGCTCTAAGGCCAAATCCTAGTCTCAGGTGCATTATATTTAACATACAGGTCCATGATACGTACCCTGTATCTGGATTTATAATTAGGGCCTTGGTGTGGTATTTAGAGGTTAGTTTATGTATCTCCTAGGATGCAAACACACACACGCAGTGTTGTTCGTAATAATATCCATGAGAAAAAAAAAGGCAAAACCATATGATAATTACAACTGACCTTCTCGCAAGTGCTCTCCAAAGCAACCCAGGTTTGCAAAGACTGCTTTGAACATTTCAAAGCTCCAAGCAGTTTCAAACAGAGCTTGTTTTATTCTTATTTATTTTAAGCCACCTGCCACAACATTTTTCCTGTCTTCTTCCTCCCACATAAAGTGTGGCAGTTTGTATTCAGGCCAGTGCCATTTTGTGAATAAAGTTAGGAATTTTGTAATCTGAGAAGAGTGATAGGTTTAAGGTGCAAAGATCTACACACAGTCAGGATGAGAAGTAGCTGAGTTATATCACTAGAAAGAGATATTCCTGGGTTTAAAAAAAAAAAAAAAAAAAAAAAGAGAGAAAGGGAAAAAGAATGGTTTTCTTTTGGGCTAATAATAGATTTCGATATACATTTTTTTCCTTTGGCACTGAAACCCACATACCTAAGGTCCCAGTAATCAAGGTTCTAGATTTATAGATTGAAGATGGAAACTAGTAAATATTCTTCCAATTATTAAAACATAATTTCTTTTTTGCAGCCTGTAGCATATAGAAAATATAAGAAGTGTTGCACACTATGCAAAATATACCTCCACAGAGATGGAGAAGCAGTCTCAAGTACACTACAATTTTAAGAAATTCAGTAAACTGAAACATTTTCTCAATGTGTCTTTAACCAAGTGAATAAAGTATCAGAAGTCAATAGAAATAACCATACAAGGGAAGCCTGTAATATCAAATTAATTCTACAAATAACAGGAAAAAGCATTGTATAGCTTTCACCCAAGAGTTCGGTTCCTACCTGCATTCCCCATACGGCTTCCTCCTCAGTCTCATAACCAGATGTTGTACCATAGGAAAAGGCAGCACAACACAAGCAAAAGTGACAGAATAGAGTACAATTTGTAGTAACAATTTGCTGCCTCAAAAATCACCATACAAAACTAGGTATCCTCTTAGACCTGTGTGGTCTAAGGAGCTTACCCTCTACTCAGCTGATTCATGTTTAGCTTCAGCCACTACTAACAACTTATCTGCTCCTGCTGATTGATCTCAGCCGTGTGATTCTTTTAAGGAATACAACCTGTTCGAGGCAGAGTAAAACAACAGACTAGCAACCACAAGACAGGTTGTGTCATTTTCTTTTCTCAATAAAGATCTCATAAGCAAGAGAGCATAATTGCATAACAGCTGGGTATTACATCTAGAGAAAAGAGATGTCTGATGCTTTTTCCCCAGAAAAAAAAGAAACACTTTTCAGAGATCATATATGACAAACCGCTGGAATAAGTGGCATTTCAGTCCCCTCCCACCACAGAAATCTGTTAACTTACAGATTTCACTGCTCATTATGTCACACAGGCAACATACACGATCCCTGTATCATGAAGTTATTTCCATATGGATCACAAACACATTTCTTTGAATGGATGTAGGGAAGATGCATAAACTGAGCTAAACTAACTACATGGGCTACCCTGCTACTACCTTTGAAGGCCTGTAATAGAGATACAGAATAAATTACAAATAAATAGTTGGATTAAAATAAGCACTATCTTAAGCAGCCAATTTTCAAGCAAACCAGAATATTTGATTGGGTTGTGCCTATCCAGTTTTGTAATGAGGTAGAGTACATGGCAAGTGGCACGGGATGAAGTGCATAGCTGTTAGAAGTGTTTAAGTATCCAAACCTTCAGATAATACTTAGATCTTTAAGACTGTAGAGTTACCTACCTGCCACCAAAATCAGTGGACAGTGAGATATTCCAGGTGGTCTCAAAAATCCTGCAGATATAGCAGCTTTTCTGAGTCCGATGCCTTTTAGTTAGTCCAGTCCTATGCATTTGCCAAGTAGGAATATATTTAAACAAGTTTTTTAATGCTTTGATGATTATAGCTGTCAAGTTCCATCAGTTACTTGTTGAATATTGTAGGATTCATGCAACAGGAGGCAAACCACTGTCAGAGCTCGCCCTGCCTTAAAAATTCAGATGACGCACTCAATTTTTATTTTTTTCTTCATCAGCTACCACAGAAGGTTTAACGGAATTTATGGGTGACAAAAAGACAGAAGAACACTTGAATCCATAAAATATACAGCCATGAAGCTTTCTGATCTTTCCAGAGGGTGCCCACTTAGACAACACAGCATACCATACCCCACCACAGCCCGGTACCCACAGCAGTGCAGCGAGCTCCAGGGGCCTGCAGGGCTCACAGACATCAAGCCCAGAGAGCACCTTCAGGGGCATTTCATCCTCTTCCCTGTATAACCCGGGTCAAGCAGCTGCACTCAGTAACGACTGCCACCAAAGTAGTTACTCTTCCCAGGACAGCAGGTGAAGCAATGCTGGTACTATTCTGGGATGAGATTAAAATCACTAGTGCTTTACGTACACTCGCTTTCTACAGCCTACAATAAAAAGCACTACTTTGGCTCAAACTACTGCCACAAACTGAAAAGCAGTGCATCAGGCCCCACAATAACTAGATATAAGCACACAGCCGCATCCATCGCGACCTGCAAATCTGAAACGGTACGTATTTGTTAAAAAAAAAAGTGCCAGTACCTGATAAGAAAGATAGCACACCACCACCGCTAAGGGCAAACAACAGAAAGAACAACAATTGGGGAAGGGATTAAAACCTGCAGCTTTTTTTTGCGCTTTTAGTTACATGTGAGATTTATAGATACTTTTTCTCCTCAAAACTAGGTTCTGTAACTCCTTCCTGCCTTCCACATAAAGCAACAGGCTAAAGCTAGTTAAAGACACGATCCTTCTCTTCGTAGGATAAGGATGAGAAGCAGCTTTCACAAACACAACAGAGTTACACACTGCAGTAAAAAGCCAACACGAGGTCAGACCCTATGTTTTACTTAGCAGTGTTAAGGCAACTCAAACTCAACCTCCCTAACACACAAACTCTCTGCAAGGAAAACATCACTTCGGACTTACGGTGAGCTGAAGCGGGTGAAGGCAATAACCCCCCAGGACTGATCCTGCCTGGCTTACTTCATGGTAAAACTGAAGTGCTGTGTATTCACTGGGCTTTTCTTCAGCATAGCTCACACACGTTGCTTACTCTAAACTTACTGCTTGTTCCCCCCCCCCCCCCTTTTTTTTTTTTTTTAAAAAACAGGAAGAGAAGCCCAACAAGGACCCACACCAAACAGCCACATCTCTACAAGTAAAAAAGATACATACCCCTGCTTAAACAAAAAGGAACCCCACACCAGGATTCATCTTTTGCTGTTTCTCATCTTGCTCTGATCTTTGGTCTTCCCCACTATTCAGCTCACCTTTCAGGAGAGACTGCTGCTTCCAAATGGCAATTTCATAAGCACCTGTGAGAGAACCTAATTGGAACTAATTATCTGTTGGTTGTCTGGGACCTGAGGAGTCACAGCAATTACTTCAGTCAAGAAACAACCTGGGGGAGGCGTTGCTTTTTTTCAGGAAGATGAACTAAGCTACTCCCTAAAGGAAAGTTCTTAAAGCAATGGAACCTGTGAAATACAAGTCAGTGAAATCACTGAAACCAATGATTTATTATTACCGTTAATAATCACATCTCAATAGTAACATGTATATGCTCATCAAAAATAGGTCTTCTAACAGAAGACAATTACAGAATTGTTATCAACATCGACAAGGCAGACGCTGCCATTAAGATAAGCAAGGGGAATAAGAAGATTGCAAGCAACCTTGGGTAATTTTGGGCATGGGTCTGACTGGGAGCTATTTATCTACATGGAGAAAAAAAGAAAAGGCAGAGGTGAGAGGTTAAAGAAGAAGGAAGTTCAGTAGAAAAGACTGTGAGTTGGAAGAAATAGTTGTGAGCCCAAAGCAGAAAGAATTCAATGAAAACTGCAAAAAAATCTCTGGTGATTTATAACTGTATGGTTCTCATTCTATGAAATAATGGTAACTGAAATTAAGTCCTCTTTCAACACTACAGGACATTTCTTTTGTGATGGAGATGAATCCCTTAAGAACTGTGAGGAGGAGCATGAGCCACAGTGAATTATTACTGGTTTAGCCAAGAGAGAGCAACAGCAACTTTGCAATGTGTGGTTGCCTGTGTAGCACAGGTGCATTTTAACCAAGTCTCCCAGGAGATTTGCCTAAGGCCAGACTGTTGCTGTATAAAAAGAACAGGAAACAAATATGTTTAAGTAAAAGCAAAGGTAAATTTGGCTGGACTGCTGCCTAATGGGAGAAAGAAGGAATAATACAATTTTTTTAAAAGCAGCTCTCCAGAGGCTGGCTCCCCTTAGTTAGACTTCCCTGCAGCACACATGCTTGGGAAGATGCAAGTCAGGTATTTATTTTCAATTCTGTTGAAATTTAAAAAAAATAAAATTAAAAAGAAAAAAAAAAAAAAAAAGAGAAGATAACCTTCCTGGAAGCATAAATAACTAGTTCAGGACAAAGCAAAAAAGTTTACACAGTTTTAGTAGTAGCCAAAGTAGAGGCTGTAAGTGGATGATATCAAGAAGCATTAATGCAATCTTTATCCTTAGAAACTACATTCTTAAACCAATGAACTCTGACTTCAGTGTCTGCAGAATCAGTTCGAAGATGACCAAAGGAGGAGACAACGATGATATTCAGTGATGGAAAAAAACGCCACTGAAAGGAATAAAACTGTGAATACATCTTTAGGGCAGGAGTTGTTTTGCTGGAAGATGCCCCCCGTGTCAGTGTTGATTATGGCTGGATGACAATAGGCAAGGTTCTCTTCAGATCCAAAATATTAGCCATATTAAATTTTCTCAGAAATCAGCTGTATCTCCTTGACAGCAAACTAGACAGCAACTACAGGCACTTTATGAGGTCTTACTCCCAGCACACGACCTAAAGAAATCAGAGGATCTAGCCTCTGCTCTTCCCTTCAAGACTGGACGAAGTCATTCCCTACCAGCTGGCAGTTAATAATGTCCAAGAGCCCACGAGGATTCTCTTAGCTAATGAGAGTTGAGGACCTGGGCTTTGTAGGTAGCTCTGAGAATCTTCTTGGATAAGGCCCTATGTACTTGAAATGAAAAAGCCTGGCTGTGCTTCATGCTAGACTACATCAGTAACATTTTTTATCATGCCTTTTGTCTGTTGGGTAATCTCCATTAAGCTTGACAAAAACTTTTGATAAAATCCACACTGAGAGCAAAGAACAATGAGGGCGAGGAGAAAAGGCCAATTTTAACAGCTTGTATATGACTTTCCATAAAATCCATGGTTTTCCTTTCTGCATAATTTACACAAAGACCTTGAAGATGATAAATTAGGGGAGTGGGAATCAAAGGTTATTTACATAAAATGGAAACAGAAAAAAATAGAACTATACAGAATACATTATATTCTACTCCAAGGAAATTCACAGACCTGTTTCTATAGTCTTGGGAAGGAAGCCAAAGAGGACTGGAAATAAGAGAAAGCTTTAAACAATTGATCTTACTGAGAGGTTACATGGTACCTTTTATCCTCCTGGTATCCAGATGTTTCAGAAAATACCCAGAAGTGAAACACTTGTAGGTTTCTAGGAAATAAAGTGGAGAATCATTCCCTTCTTTCCCTTCCAGCCTGCTGTCAAGCAAGCCATCTCTACCTAGCCTCCACTACATGCATGTAAGTTGTCTGTAATGCTGCAGACAGCCTGCCCCAGGCTTTTGATCTTGGATCTTACAAAAGCCGTGCAAAGGTGGCTGGAGTCAGCAGATGAAAAGGAGGATCCCAAGGAAGAGACTGTCTGTGTTGCAGCAATTGCTGCAGTGATGGCTGGGGTGGCACTCCTGAAAGGAAGGGTTTGTGCGAAGGGCTGTGCTGCTGGACATGGAGTGCTTTGTGGAGAAGAGGTGAGGAGAGTGTTCTGACATTCTGCACTTTTAATACCTGGAGCGCAGAGATGTTGGAAACGGCCGTACTTCAGTGCTGGCTGATGTCGTGCCTGTACAGATTTGGATCCAGTGCTTCAATCACATACACAAGATCATTGCTCCAGCTTTGCCCTCAGAAATCTAACTGCAGTGACCCAAGCGCTCCACGCAGACCCCAGTCTGTAAGGCATTACAACACACTCCAAGGTGTTATTTTAAATACAACTGCTCAGAGGTTAGCATTACTCTACCCTATTAACTACAATCTGATGTGCCTTCTTGAGACAGATTTCAGTGAAGAAAAATCCTCTGACAACCCCTGCCCCCTTGTAACATAAAAACTGGAGCATGCCTCTTTAAAACTAGCCTATTTAGGCCACAGATGCTAAATGAATTCAGCAGACAGACGGAGTAATGGAATGTCAGTGTTCCAGTCTGCTGCCTTGAAGCAATAGGGGTTTTTTTATTATTAATTTCTCCTCTCATTTTCCAATGCTGCCTCTGGGCTCCATGCTTTAGATGCAGTATTCTTGTCAGTCTCGCTAACCCAATTTGGAAATAATTAAATTTTAAAATATTAAAGGGATTATAAATACTTCCCACCCCACTTCCCCCGCCCCATTCCCTTTTATGCTGTCCCTCTAAAACTGCTGAATTTTGCTTCAGGACTTAAAATGTGTTACTGCAGAATCTGATTTGTTACTGCAGTTTCATTTGCAAAGGCTGGAGAATATCTGAAGGGAAAAAAGCCCAGAGTTAATTCCAGTAAAAGGTGCCCAGGAGCTTTATGAGATAAAGAGCTTTCTGCCATTCTGACATCTTGGAACCTGAGCTCACTCCCATTTAAATTAATGTTAAGACTCTCAAATTCTTAGAACGGAAAGATTTTTGAGTCACATGTCAGTCCTCATAATGACACAGACAAGGATGTGGTTTGTCACAGAATCACTGAGGTTGAGATCATCTAGTCCAGGCAGGGTCAGCTAGGGTAGTTTGCTCAGCACCATGTCTAGTGGGATTTTGAATATATCCAAGGATGGAGACGCCACAACCTGTCTGAGCAACCCGTTCCCGTGTTTGACCACCCTCACAGTGAAAGGCTTCTCCTCGTGTCTAGACTGAACACAAGAAGTCTGGTGCTTGTCCTAGGGAGCCCAGACCTGGAGCCGGTACTCCAGACGTGGCCCTGCCAGTGCTGAGGCGGGGGAAAGGATCCCCTTCCCCAAAACTGCTGGCAGTGCTCCTCCCGCTGTGGCCCAGGATGGTGTTGGCCCTCCCTCCTGTGAGGATGCATTGCTGGCTCGGGGCCAGCTGCTTGTTGTCCGCTGGGACCCCAAGATTGTTCTCTGCAAAGCTGCTTCCCAGCCAGTCAGCCCACAGCGGGTACAGGTGCCTGAGGTTCCTCCTCCCTGGGTGCAAGACTTTGCATTTCCTTTTCTTGAGCTTCATGAGGTTCTTCTTTGCCTAATTCTGCGGCCTGCCAAGGCCCCTCTGAATGGCAGCACAACCGTCTGGTGTGCCAGTCACTCCTAGTTATCATCTGCAAAGGTACTGCGGGTGCAGCCCCACCATCCAAGTTATTAATGAAGATGCTGAACGCTCTTGGCCCCAGTATCAAGCCCTGGGGTGCACCACTACTGATTTGGCTCCACCTGGACTTTGTGCCACTGACCAGAATCCTCCAGACCCAGCCATTCAGCCCGGTCTCAACTCAGCTCGATTTATCATAACTAGTTTATTTTTGCCATTATGCTCTCTATTACTTAGGGAACATAACTGAAACTTGGCACTATCCCTGTACATAGTATCCTCCTCTGGAATACTATCATAACCATCCGACCCCTTTGCTGATTTAATTTTAGGCCTCACAGATCCCAGATACCCTCACTGATACAAATGTACACTTGGCATTTCACTGCTGTGAAGATGGAGGCAGAAAAGCAATGTAATTTGCCAAAGATCAAACAGCAAAATGAAAGGCAGAACTGTGAACAGATCCTAGGAGCCCTGTCACACCAACCCCAGAAAACACACCGTCCCTGTGGTGTATGGGCTGCTTCAAACTGCCCCCAAACTACAAATACCTGCTTGATAACTTCTGTAGTTAGGCCAGCATGAGACAATGAAGGGTGTTCTGTTGTTGTCTTTCTTGTTTAAATAGCAAACTTTTAATTTAACTAGGTGTAGTGAACTTTGGCAATTAGCCTCAAAAAAGGAGGAAAAATCTCATGAGCCCTTGTTTAAAACCTGAGATAACTAATGCCAAAATTTTCAAGCTGCCTTAGCATCCACACCGTAAGTCAGAATGCAAACCCCTATGTTTTAACATCTGTGAGAAGCAGATTTCCCAAAGTTCAAAACCAAGGATCTCCCACTGAGAACAACACATAATCCCCCCTCATTATACCCCGTTTCTTGAGAATAATATGATTTCCCTGTTCACTTTGTGCTAATGGATAAAGCCTGAAGCTTCTGGTTGCTGAGTATCCGCACACTCACACAGGCTTATAGCTTTTTAAGGCTAAGAACAGCCTCTCCTGTGTAGTACATCTCAGACATTAGCATCAGGTATTTTCTTCTTTTTACATGTCCCACAAATAGATGGTGAAGGTATGTATTTGCAAGTCCTGAAACGGGAGCTGAGTTATTCTGATAATGTGCCTCCAGCTCTGACTACTGGGACCTTTTAAAAGATAGTTCTCCAGGTTTAGAAAGGCAAAGCCACAATGTGACTCTCACAATAGATGAAGGTTCCTAACTCTCAGACTTGCCCTTTTGTGGGTCCAACACGCTGCTGTTATTTTAAAGCCACATCTGGAACAGAGCCTACAAAAGAAAAGATGAGACCATTACCAACTCCTCTATGCCATCTTTGTCCCACATTTCCATCTTGAAAGCATTCTGTTTAGCTTCAGATCTTTCTGGGTCACCAGTGGTTTGTTTCAACAACTGTACTCCAGACCTCACTGAGACTCAACCAGTCATTTTTGTTTATGGCTTCTATTTCCTGTGCATTCTTCTCATTGATTGCATTTCCCAGTTCACACCACATCTCGGATGGAAAATAAAAAGTGGGGGAAACAAAGGGAATCCAGTGCGTCACACATATCATGTGTAACACATAAGCTGAGGTTAACCGGAACATGAGAATGCCTGTCTAGGAGCTTAGACTTACTTTTGCCTGAAAAGGAGTCAGTAGAGTCCAATCTAATCCAGGTTTGTCTAATGATTTAGATGCAAAATCCTGAAACCATTGAGAAACAAACAAACAAACAAACAAGGTCACTGGACTACTTCAAAGATTCTGGGGACATATAAAAGAGGGCAGATTTGTGGTTTCTCACGTCTAGAAAATGAAGTTACAGAATGCGGAAATAGTTTTATATGGAACATGGGCAGAGCTTGGTGACTGGGGTGCTTCAGACGAGATACCAGTCAGGGTATCCCTGAGAATTGATAGATGCAAAGATGCGTACAGGCTAATTTTATCTGAACTCAAGTGACAATGAACTACACCCTGTAGTTTATACCGGAGCAAAACCGATTTGACTTCTTTTCTCTGTTTTACAATATTGAGGGAAGTAGTTTGGGCACCAGAACTCAGAAGAATATAGTTCTGTTCCTCATTCAAGCAAAACCACTAGGTACTATTGGGCAAGTAACATTATACCGCACTTCTAGACTAAGCCAGACGCTGGTATGCACCCTGCAATAACTGGAAGTGTTGTCTGTCCAGCATTTCTGACGATGACGCCTCTGTAAGTCTGTTTACCTTCCATAAAATAACTGTTGCTTTGTGAGAGGGTACAAAGATACATTCTTCAGATTGCTTGAATTTCTCAGTTCTCACAGAATCAGTGACTGTATATGAATCACCTGTTACCCTGAATATTTAGGTCAGAGAAAAGCACGCGAACTGACAACACAGTATGTAAAATTAAGGGCATTCTGGAAATTTCCCTGTGACGTGCTTTTCTTGGAGGTGCTTCTAATTACTAAATCTTCTTACATTGTTTATTGTTTCTCAAGAATCAGTATAGCTGGATGTTAAGAAAACAGGTTTTTCCATCAGTGTAAATCCCCTGCTTTTTTCAGAATAATTTTATGACATGGCTTGGGAGAGAAACCAGCCTCAGTTAAAGTGGAAGCAAAGAGAGCAGCAGTGGCAGCACCAAAAGGACAGGAAGACTACACTTACATTATTGTAGGATTATGTGGTTGTAAAAGCATGAGCTAGTCTGTCTTGAAATAAAGGAACTCCTAGCTCAGAGTCCCTGGTTAGGCGTATGACAGATACCCATTTTTCCTGCATCAGGCAAAGGAGGGATCCATAATACAGTGAGCTATACTTGGGTGGAAGAAAAAGCTTTTAAAAGATAGCATGATGCCATACGTTTTCATTATGGAGCATGCTATGCAAAGATCTGGGTAGTCAGCTCCCACCAACCATCTGGAGAGAGAAGTCACTCAAATTTAAGTGCTGAACCTGCTATGGTAGACAATCGGTGCCAGTGAACCACTCACTACTCTCCCCCTGTCTGTTTTCCTGCCTTTTGCTGCAATAGGGCCTTAAAATAAAATAATCTGGCTACCACTTTCCAAACACCCGCTTCCAAACACCCCAGCTTCCATCTGCAGAGTGCACTTCATTCATTGGACAAAGCGGGCCACTTCCCCACCTAAAGCTGTACTGAAGGTCTGACCAAAAGGGAAATGCCACAGAAAGGAAAGAACACATGAAAAAATTGTCTCGTCTTTACTGAACTCCTCATGGCCCCATGTTAAACTCTAATTTCTGTTTTATGTCTCCCTGATTCCTCCCCAGTGCTTAATGTCTCTTTTGACTCCTGTTAAAAGCTTCCTGGGGCTGAGATCTTAGGAACCCAGCAAGCTCACTGGGTTTGCCTTATGAAAAGTGACTTTAAGTGCCAGGGAGGGTTTAGCAGCTTTGAAATAAAAGGAACTTTCAACCATGTTGCCATAAATTGCTTTGTTGCCTGTAGTCAGCAAGAATCAGTTTGAAGACTTCTGGAGCCTGAGGGTATCAATTGCTTTGTTTTTTCCCTCTATCAAATCTATCCTCCAGTGACTTGTGTTACACTGCAGGCTGCTCTGGGATGCTCAGCAGATGCTAAATGGGGCACAGGAGACATATCAAGCCCCTTGGCATGTATATATTTTTAAATCAAATAGGCAGACATGGGCAAAAGAATCTGTGATGGTGAATCAAATGTTCCTAGCTTGCTCTGTTGTATACAGTCATCCTGCCTCCCTGTAGGACTAGACAATAACGGAGTGACTAAAGTCTAAATAGCTTGGGATCAAGTGCTCTAAGCCTTACTCACGTAAGTACCAGTTCCAGTGGGCTCACTGGGACAGCTTGTATTATAGCAGGCCGTTTCATGGATGAAGACCTATGAAGAATATTTGTAGGTGGGAGTGATCTAATGAGAACAGAATACAGATTATGCCAATTAGAGAAACAATTAGGTGCACATCGGCTGTGAAGAAAAAACAAGTAGGATACAGAGTGCTGTTTCCACAACAGCAGCTCCTAAACAGAAGAAGGAATACTGAGCAATTTAATAACTTTGGGATGCCCCTATTTTTTCTGCTAGTCAATAAGATAAAACCCTTACCAAGTATAGGGAGCTACTGATAGCTTTTTCTCATTTGAACTTGTCTGCATGCATAAATTGCATAGCATTAGCCTAAATTAGATAGGGATACTGGTAGCAGTCTTACCTATCATAACTTTTTCTAAAAAGCAAATAGGAGAAAAGACAAATGAAGGAAGATGAGCTTGCTTCATTTGAACAATTGACTAGCTGAATATCTACCTAAAGGTAGAAGAACAAGGGCTATTGGGGAAAAAAAAATCTGGTATAAATGAAAGTTACTTGTGAAAAAGAAGCTGGCATAACTGAAACATAAATAATTAACCATAGGTATAGATGCCATCTTTGCTGTAAACTATCACCTGTGGAGAACGTTGTGTGGACAAACTGAAGCATTCAGAGAGCATAACATTTTAGAAATCTGGATCTCTGCTGCTGAAGCGTGAGAGCTGCTTAGCGAAGAACAGCGAAGTGTGGTGCAATGATTACAACACTAATGCCGCAGCTGGGAGAGCTGTTTTCACCCTCCTTTGTCAACACAGATCATCCCTAGGAGCTCTGCCAACTGATTTAGCTTTGCAGGGTGTCGGATTCCTATCTAAAATGCCGAAAGAACAATTCTCTCCTGTTTAACAAGGGTAAGGAGTTGGTAAATACATTATAGATAGTGAGACGGTCAGGCACTATAGTGGTGAGGATCATGAAGTGTTACTTGCTTGAGAGCATGTACTGAAGAAATGGTGGATAAGGTTATCCGAGTCCAGCATTCTGTGCTCTAATGCCACCAAAGAGAACGTGCTTGCTGGAAACAGCCTGCGAAGTCCAATTTCACATATCAGCAGTTTTTCACAATGGGTTAATGTTGTTGGTTCTGGAGCTTCAGCGTCAGTAGAGATCGTGTGTATTTCACCGGTAGAAATAACAGCTGATTCCACTACAACCGTGCAAAGGAACTCAGGGACAAATCATCTGCCTAGAACTCCACCAAAGTCAGTAGAGCTTTAGGAAATAGCTACCCTGAAAGACCAGTTCTTAGTAAATAAATTCCTGCTTGGAACACCTTCGTGACTGTCGTTCCTTTTTTGCTTTCCTTACATCCTCATAGAAGGGCACCAGCTTGCCTCCTGCGCTGGTGGTAAGTCACAGTCAGTAAGCAGACAGTCCCGGCTCGCTGCTGCTGCTGCTGCTGCTGCAGTGTCTGGCTGGCTCCATGGCTCAGAAACATGTGCAACTCCTATAAATAAAACAGTGTGTACTGGTGGAACAATGCCAAATTGCTCTCATCTCTGTGTTTTCTAATTTCTCCTGTAGCCCTCGCCCTCCAAACAGGAACGAAGATCTCCCCTGTCTGGTGTTGCTAGCTGTGGAAAGGGGCTGTTAATTAATCACTATGTCACTCTGATGAAGGCAGCATGTCGGGAAGCAAAGCAGCCTCTTGCATGACCACTAACCCAGCCCTTCCTCTTCCTCCCCCTTCCTCTTCCTCCCCAGCAGACAGATGCTGAGTTCATGGCCCAGGTGCGTACGCACAGGAAATAACTGCAGCCAGTGTCTCAGACAGCAGCCGTCGGGCGGTCTCTGTGGGATGAGGCTTGGTTTCTGTGTGAAACAAGAGTGAGACAAGATGACAGACATAGGTGCTCGCTTCCTGTAGAAATGCTCTGCAGTAGCGGTTGTCCCATGAGTGCAGGGCCAGGCGTCTGCCCAGCAAAAGGAGTTGCATTTAAACAGTGGGATCCGTGCTGCTGTCAGGCACCCAGTTCTGAATGCTGGGCCTTTTACTCTTTAGAACATGGGCGGTTTAAGTGGAAAGAGAAACTCTGAAAAGTTTCCAGAAATGGGAGCATGGGGATGTTTAGTGTTTAGGGAGGAATGCGTGGGAAAATCCAGAAAATGCAAGTCATGGACAATTAAAACTTGATTTAGGCTTTCCTCTGTTTGCTCAGACAAAGTTCCCAGAGAAGTCAAGGCGAACCTGTCTTAGTAAAGAAGAAAAAACAAATTTGACAAATGGTGACACTACCTTTTTGCAGGGAATTTTCCTAGAGGAGAAATGCACACTGTAAATAATAATAATAATAATAATAATGTTTCCTGAGAGGTTCTTGTGCATTCTGCAGAGAGAGAAACCAAGGCATCAAGGTGCTATGACTTCCCCAAGGACCCCACCTTGGCGTGTTAGCTAGGAGTGAAACCTTGTTTTCATCACTGCAAACAAAAGAAGCTTCACTGCTTTGGTGTTTGCATCTGACGGTGGAAACACAAATCTCATTTTCCAGGAACTGTCTCATCTCCTTAAGGAGGAAACACTATAGAAACCAAGCAGTTAGAACAACCAGCCAGAGTCCCTGCCATTTGTATATAACCAGCTAAATAATATTCAACTTTTAATATGTAATCCTGGATTAGCGCTAGCAAACTTTGATAATTCTAACAGGGGAACAGGAGGATGGTGCCGATACCTGAGTGATCCCAGCATGCTAAATCTTCATCAGACAAGCTAGTTATCCACAGAGGAACTATAGCATGGCAGCAGGCTAAGTAAAACCCAGCTGATGATTTCATGCAAAACTTCCAACAACTCTAAACTTACTTTGCAGAGTAAAAGAAAAGCCAGTTTGGATAAAGATCCTATTTACTAGATCGTGGGATTATTAAGGGACATTAACTATGTGATTCTGGTTTAGGTCCAACATATGAAACACTGTACAAGCATAAGAAAATTACGTCCAGATATAAACAAATGGGCCGAAAAATGCAGGGTCCTGGAAAGTGTAAGTAGCTCTCTGCAATAAAACCAATTACAGCGAGGCATTCAGAGGGTGATCGTGGGAGCCTGAGCATCTATCAGAATTGCATTTTGTGTTGGTAACACACAGTCTGTTCAAGGCACAAGGAAACAAGTGCCTTCTGGGTAGACTTCTCTAAACCTTAGAGGCTTTCCAGCGCTAATTACCTCACATAAAGCACATCTGGGGTAGGCTGAAGCCCCTAAGTGACTTACTAAAGGCCGTGGAAAGAAGCGGTGGCAGTTGTTAACGCAGCCTCGTCTCAGCAGAACGCCACACTCTTTTCTCCCATGCTTGTCATCTTTGAAGGGTTGTGCACGCTGGAGGGAGAGAGGAGGAAGGGTAGTAGTTTCCGGTGAGCTGCTTATTAATCTTTTCTCATGTATAGAATTAGGGCTCAGTGAGCTAAGTGATCAACGAGAGTTATGGACTTGAGAACTACGATAGCACAATGATCAAAGCAGTGACCGCAGTTCATCTCATTCTGCAGTGGCGTGGCGTGGTTGGTTGCCTCCCACAAGCAGTAGTTGGACATGATGATTCAAGGCCAGGAGCCTTCAGAGCCTTGGGGTCCGTCCGTGGCAGTTAACGGGGGCTCTGTGAGCAAAACCTGCACAGTACAGCCTGTGTTACAGTCTCACTTCCCCTCCTTCGTTGACAGAAGCATCAAGTGCACTTGCGCTCTGAGGTCTGTGCTATATAAATATCCCCAGGAAATAAATAAATGCCAGTGCACTTGTGCATTTCCCTCAGATATTTTTCTCCCCAGCTGCTGTGCTGACAGTACTCACCAGGAATCAGGCATTTCATTCTGGCTCACTGTTCTGCTGGAGGGAGATGGGAACAAGATGCTCCTGAGGCAGGGAAGGGGAGGGTAGCAATTCAGTTACCAGAATATTGGTCTGTTTATTTATAGACGCACACGCACACACACAAACCTATGTAGAAAACTGGAAATTAATTTGTTCTTGCCCCTGCAACTGAAGAAGGGGATAGCTGAAGACTGAAATCTTTTTCAGGGGAAGAGCGGTGAGAGTAGAGGGGTGAGTTTAGGACTAGGGTTTCAATTATTATCCAGATGGGTGCTAGATACCAGTTGTGAGGAGTAAAATAGAAGGGGATTGTCTTAGTGATTCCGTTTTCCAGCAGTTCTGGCCACAGGCCAGCTGGCTATGATTGGCTTGAGTCCCCACAGGACGCTGCAGATGACAAATAAAGTGTCCCCAGGAAGGTGTCAGCCCACCGTGGCACAAATGGGAACCGAGGTATTCAGAAATCGAACAACTGTGACTAAGTACTAAGCTTGCAGGCTGCTCTCCTCTCAAAAGCAAGCCAGGGTTATAGCCATGTCCATTCCCCAACCACCCTGATCCAACAAAACTGTGCTAAAGAGACAAACAAAAAGAATTTTAAAAGGAAGCTGAGAAGCCATGTGGTCCTGGGTAGAGACCCAGGGAAGCCTGGCTCCATTTCCTTGGGGGCAGAGCTCTGAACATCTGTGTCTTTTCCTACCCTCTCTCTTACATTTTGCATTTAGTTAAGACTACAAACTTGTTGAGGCTGGGACTGCCTTTCACTGTGTGTTTAGCATTTAGCCACACATCAGTTCTGACTTTTTTTGGATCCTTAATTTATATTCCTGGATTATTAACAATTAAATGAAACCTATAAAATTGTGTTGACTCAATTATTCTATATCAGTCTATGGATTCACGTCTATCACGCGTGATCTCCTGCCGCAGTAAAACAGAATTTAATGCCCAGACCTGTCCAGAACTAAATAGACAACATCTGCTTGGCTGTGTTTACCTGCAGAGTCACCAAGTTCTTGGGGCCTGACCCAGAGCTCTACAAATGCCATTACATTAACAGTGAATTGGGTGTGTATTTCTGAACATCACCAGAAGACACACAGTCAGGCTTCTGTTCTGTACTCTGTGTCTTTTGTGTCCTAGGTAAACCATGTCCCCTTTGGATGCCTTGGTGACCTATCTGGAGAACAAGAATGTTCAGCTGTCTTTCTAGAGATTAGGAATTAAATTATTGAAATGCAGTGGAATCTTCGGAGTCCTTTGGAGCAGAGGCACTGGGAATACAAACATCAGGATTATGCATGCAAGAGGAACTGCCTTCCTGTGCCAGAGCAGCCACTGCTGCTCAGTTCAGCGCTGAAACCTGGAAACTCAACAGTGACTATGGGCAGATGAGCCTGTTGCAAGCCGACAGCCCTGGCTTTTGCTTGGCTTTGTGTGTGCAGGTGGGTCTGAGCCAAGGAAAAGCCCAGCCGATGAGACTGTTCTGGCATTACGTCTTTACAGTTGGTCACAAATGACCTTGCAACGTGTATTGTTTCCTGGAACATATGCACTCCTGCTCTTTCCCTGGAGACTGTCTCTGGGCTGACATGAAGTCACATCCCACCACGTCCTCACTGCAGTTTGGGTGTTGGAGGCAGGGCGTGCAAACACTCTGCTGTGTGCAGCGTGCAGGACACGTGTACTCGGGGAGCACAGCTCGGTTTCGGGGCTGGTTCTCCGAAGGGAGACAGACCTTCTCAATTTAGCTCACCATTAATTATTGTCAGGTCATCTGGTTAAATCTCTAATAACAACAGACACACACTGTTAATTTCTATGGCAATCTGGATTCTGCTGTCAACATCAAGTTCACTTGCCAGTGTTTATCACTCCCTGTGGCCCTCAGACTAGGCTGAATTACCATTTTAGTTGGACTGTATTCAATCAATCAGAATTGATGGAGACTGCCCCATAAAATAGCCACCCATTCTCATTCATAGTTGGGGTCTGCAGCACTTTCTGTCCTCTGTACCACACATCCCACCTTGTTGCAAAATTAACAAAAGGACAAGCCAGTATCAGTTTCACTGAAGAGTTATGCGTGGCAAATTATTGCTGCGTTTGTTAATTTTTTTCTGTTCTATCCATGAGATACACCCAGAATGGTAAAAAAGTTGTGCACAGGTATCAGTTTATCCAGTGGACTAAAGCCATTTTGTTTTGGAGGCACCCATGAATTCTGTGCTTTTGGTCCTGGTAGTGAAACTGTCGTCTAATGAAGTTGTCTAGAACAGAAATCACCACACCTCAGTGTAACCAACAGGTTTTCATCAAAACAGGTCCCAGATCTAGAACAGCAGGATATGCTCCAACCTGGGATGAAGGCTGAAAATAGCTGGGCAACAAGACTTAGGTCAACAGGAAGGCCAGGAAGGGGCACAAATACTGGAAAAGCAGATGGTTCGATCTGTGATGCAAACAGCAGCATCTGTGTACCAGTGCGGGAGTGCAGGACGGCGGCGGGTCTAAATCTGTGTGCATTAATAAAATTCCGTATGTGTGAGTTTAAGGCAGATTTTAAATGAAGTAACAAGGATATAACAGCCCAGAGCTGAAGTGTTTCAGAATTGTGTGGTAGCTCAACATGGAGATAGGAGATTCTGCATACTTGATTAGGGCTTGATGGAACCAGCCCACATCCCCTGCATCTACCTCTTGCTGGCCTTCCCACCCATAATCACTCCCAAAGCAACCGAATATAAAACTGGCGGCTCTTTTGGTTTCTTTTTGTATGTTGTCTGATAAGAATGAAAAATGTGGGTATAAAATGCTAGGGAACATCCTCTATGACATGATACACATCAACAGTATTTCACTGACCTGACGTTATGATTTTTGCCAGAAGATCCCACTCCAGTGCCTGAACTGCAGCGCAAGATTCTCTTTCCTTTTTTCTATTGTCCTTTCACTTCAAACCTAGCCCTGTCCTTCTCATCGAACAACTGACCCTGGCTCAAAGACTGACTGCTGGAATGAGAAAAGCGCTTGCTGACCTCTCCCTCTTCCTGAGTCCGTCTTTACACAGGGATCTATGTGTTTTGTCTAGTGCTAATGAGCCGGCCTGTGTTATCTCTAATGTCATTTTAAAATTAAATTAACCCCAGACTGTGGGTGTGTGTTTGCATGGCGATAGTAATACGTTGGGAAGGAGGATGCCTTGGGCGCACACACGAAACCTGCAAAGCTTCTCTCTCGGCTTTGGCTGCTGTGCTGACTGGCACCACCCCAGGGGAGAGTATGCCCATGCATCACAAATTTGCTTTTTGGTTCCCCTTCCACCCACCCCTGAGCTGAGTTCTCTGCCAACTCAGCTTCTGTATAAATCAAAGGGAAATATTCTCCCCCTCCTGTTTTTTTCTTTTCCTGAACAGATTGGATGTCATTATGTGCAGCTGAGCTTGCTGAGGCTTGGGCGGGGGAGGAGGGGACAGGAGGAGTGATGGAAAGAAGAGACGGTTTTAGAAAAAAAATGCTTGCAGTCCATCAGAGGGGGAAAACAGCCTCCAGCTACAAGTAACCAGCACTTCACACACACACTGATTTACTAGGGAAACCCAGAGAGCTTTAATATTTAAAAATAAAATAGAGAGTCCGGGAAAAAAAAAAAAAAAAAAAGAACTAGAAGGGAAAGGATGTTATCCCTATCGATGGAGCAATGAGATAGACATCGTAGGGTTGTGATGGAGGAGCTGAGTGTCAGAACACCTTCTCACGCTGTCTGACATGCTGGGGGTGCTCAGGTGGGAATTTGTCGAGCACATGCAATCTTCCAGCCATGAGTCCACACGCAGACTGCCATGAAGTCTCAGTCATTATGGAGAAAGGCTTCTATGAAGTGAAAAGCAACCTTTAACTCCTCCCAGCCAAGTTGTTCACCATGCAGTGCAGTGTCCCATCATTACCGAGGGGATCATTACCTAAGGTGAGAAAGAGGGAAAAGGAAAGGGAAAGGGAGAGGGGAAAGGGGAGGAAGAGAGAAAGGGGGGCAGGAGGAAAAAGGAGGAAGGAGGGAGGAGGGAGAAGTGGGAAAAAAGAGGAGTAAGTGGGGGAGAGAGGGAGAGAAAGAGGAGGGAAGGGAGGGAAGAGAGGGGAAAGGGAGGAAGAGAGTGAGAGAGAGAGACAGACAGAGAGGAAAGGAGGGGTGTGAGCCAAATGCATGGCATTCAAAAGAAGCAGCTTTCAAAAGCTTTGGCTGGGATGCAGATTTGCAGAATCTCTGGACCCATAATTCCCTGGCATATAAAGCTTGCTGGAGGCATCAATGTGCCCAAAAGGGGCTTGCAGAATAAACAGCAGATAAAAAAAACCAACACCCACAACAAGCCTATGAATTAAAAATGAAGGCAAGGGAAACAGCTGTACGTCCAAGCTGCAGGTGACCTCATTGTGGAAGCTGCGCCACACTGAGGCATGATCATGTCCAGTGGTTCTGAAATAATAGGTATGGACAATAATAGCTGGGAGGAAGAATACATTCCCTATCTATATTAAAGAGTAGGTAATTGCCCATCTCTCCTGCCAGCTGTATTTTAATCCAGAACTAAATTACTCTGAACATTCTTATAAACTTTTATGTTACAGCATCTCCTAAAACCTCAGCTGACACTACTAAAAAATACTGTTCTCACTTAAGTTAAAACAGCCAGAATGATGATTATCCACCAAGATTTGCCCAAGATCAGAGTCTGTGACAGTTATCAGGAAGAGTCCAGATTTCCTCAATCTCAGCCTTGTGCCTTAAGCAGTTACCTTCTCCCAGTTTTTAGATGCTTATTTAAATGAGCAAAGATTGCACATGAGAAACAAAGAAGACCCCTACCCTGTAATTCAGTTCATAGATGTGGTTCTCCAGTTAATAGTTATCCTCAACTTTGATTACTTTGTACTGCAGCAGAGTAGTGTCCTATCACATCAGATAATCAAAAATAAGGTAACAGGATTGAATAAATGCTGTTGACTCCGTTTTACGGATGGGTAAAGCAAGTCAGAGGGTGGAATGATTTTCTTCAGTGTTCCATAAAAAAATCAAAGGCATAAGATGGAAACAGGTGTTATGTGCCACCAAATCAGACTTTTTCATTTACCAGTTTCACTGGTATTACTATGCAAGTGATGAGGATGAAAAAGGATGGACAATTAAGTGAAGAGCCGTGCTAAACTGAGACATCTTTGTACTCCAGAGAAAGGGTACAAGGGAATGCACTGTCTAAAAAGACCATATCACTTTCCAAAAGTTAGCAATTAAACTCCAGTATTTAGGTTTGATATAAAGATCAGCAGATAGAAAAGTCCTAAATTGTTTCAAAAAGAGTGATTGCTAAAACTGTGGAAAAAAATTTCCTGGTTTTAAACAACAATTTTCCGATTTGCCGGATATGGAAGGTTGTCATTCAGAGTGGCAAATTTGGAAGATACTGGGGCAAAGTTTAAACAGAGCTGATCCTTTTATGAAACAGCTATCTGCAAGCAAGACACCATTTCTTTCCAGAAGCAACTAATGCTAGAGCACAACGTTCTGTTCTACTCCACCTGCTGCTGGAGTTGGTAAACGAGTTTAGAGGATGGGCTGATAATGCTTTTGTTTTTCCTGATGCTAGAACTCAGGCTAAATTTAAAAGGTCTCACAGCACTACTCCTTCCAGAAGAGTTGTTCGAATTTCCAAGGAATCTTTAGTTGGAAAAAGTGACTTTCCTGTTTGAATATTGTTATTAAATTTTGTATTTAACAGGCAGGTCTTCCTTCCGGTGTCACTTAGTTTCGTAGGATTCCTGCTGCCTGAGGAAGGGTGTAAGGGTGTAAAGGTGTGAGGGTGCTGTGCCAGGCTCTATAGTGCTTGTGCTTTGTAAGGTGGGAGACTAAAGCAGCAGCACGTACGGGAATGGTTTTCCAACAAGAAGAGTACAACAGGAAGGTGATCTGCTATAAAGATACAAAGAAGTCTCTGGGGACAGAAAAATCAGGCAACTAATGTGCTTTAGGTGGACTCTTTTCCTACAAGGCTTAAAGGCCTAGACTTTTCCTTCTCCCTGATGCCTACAACAAATATCATGCAGTTGAAGTGGAGGCTCCAAACCAAAACATTTGAACTTTTCACTCAAAGGACTCTGAAACCATTTACAAACTGCTGACCCCACCCTAGGAGAGAGAATGGAAAATGACACGAGAACTACCACATCTCCATATCTGTAGACAGCAGCCAGTAGTGATAAGTTCCAGTATTTCCAAACTTCAATCTTCTTCTGTCATTGACGATGACAGGTAATGATTCCGCAGTGAACTAACACGGATGGAGTACAGCAGCCTACACTCTCGTCAGGTGGCTGCACTGTGTTGAACTGTCTATGGAGATACTCGTGGCAGCTGATGGTGTGAAGGAAGCAGACCCATGGCAGGAAATTTCCAACTGGTTTTGCCTGCTGGATATAGGAACGCCTCAAAATGCACAAACATTCACTAGTCACCATCTTCCCAAACACATGCTATGTCATGACCAACTCTGGAATGAAATAAAGCAGGTTTTTAGAAAGCACATTCCTTTACTAAAGATGCAGAGCAATGAAGGATCAAAATCTCTTCAGTTTTTAGAGAAGAAAATGAATAATAAACCCACATGGGAATATGAAACAAAAGCAGTCATTAAAAATTGCTTCTGAATTGGTAGTTTTTTGTTAGACAGAGATAATTCCAGAGCTATTTGAAAAAATCAATTCCAATTGCAGTTCTTGTGTTTGTTGTGCAGAGAATGGAAATGGTCTAGCTATAAAAGGGGCCTTGATTCCTTCAGCAAATGACCGTACATGTACACTGGAAAGCATGTTGCAGCTCTGTCACAGGGGCATTAAAAATAGTCAGAGATCACGTACCACTAAGTAACAGTAATTTGCTGCTACCAAAATAGTTTACAGTATTTAAAAAAAGCTTAATCTAGAGATAGTTCTCTTGGCAGAAAAAATCTTCCTAGTGCCAAGAGAAAAATAATTTGCATCCCTGGTGTCAATGGTAATACTACCATGTTGCCTTAACGCTCCAGGAGATGCAGCCAGCTCAGCACTGCTTTCAGAAAGAAAATCTCTGAAAATAACACGGAGAAGAAAAGAAATTCACATCGCGATTGCATCAGTAATGAATCTGACATCAGCAGGTGATGAATCATTCTTTAGTCAAAGCATTTATCTAATGAAACATCACCCTGGTGTTTGGGATTGGGCTTTTTTTTTTTTTTTATTTCCTTCATTTCAATCTCTTGTTAACAGCCCTCAAAGAGTTAAGTTCTCGAGAATATGGTTGCCTTGGTGTTATGCTCTCAGCTGTGATCAGCAGTATGTAACAAAAAAACAGGACTTAAGTGGATTTTTTTTTTTTAAGTATTCCCCACTGTAAATGTGTAATTAATTAGCCTTCCCCTTCCCCCCCCCCCTGCTCACACATTCAGACCCTTAGGGACCCTCCCCTTTTCTTCCTATCAAATTCAGACAGTGACTAGGAACTGAATTATTCATTCAGCTGTAGGTGTAACACATCCATTTAAGTGATTTAAAGTTTAAGCAGTCTTGCTGCTGTTCAGCAACAACAACAAAAAAAAAAAGTTTAAAGAGAAAAGTAGAGCCCGACAGGAATTTGGAAAGTTCTTTTTTCTTAAACCACTTGTTTGATTACACAAACAGCGCACGTTTTTGTGAATCAACCTGCTTGAACGGAAAAGGAGTGTTTGTGAGAATGGCACATAAATGAGAGCACCTGTCACTCATTAAGAAAATACCACAGTTATAAGCATTAGTTAAAGCTTTTGTTCCAATATGTCTAGCTGAATATTCTTTGCTGTGATGGTTAATTTTATTCACGCTTTGCTGGAAATACGTGGCAAGTGAATTTCGTATTGACAATCACAGAAAATCATATTAAGATACCTGTTTAGTCCTCATTATCATTGTATCAGAGAACCTCATGCTAAAAATTATGTACAGCCAGTCAAAGAACAAATTAACAATAATTAACAACACTTTGTAGCACTTCTGATTAGATCTTGAAGTGCTTCGAAGTCTTTAATTTTTCTGAACATTTCTGTGATATAAAGCAGTGCTGTTACTCCTGTTTTAAAGCTGGAGCTGTGAAGTACAGTACCTGAATCTGTTTAATTTGGGGCACTTTGGGAAAGTTTCTTCGTGCCCCTGTCAGGCGGTGTAGCGGGAGATAGGCACAACTGCCCGTAACCCTGAGCTAACTGAGGAATCCAGACATACCTCCCAGTTTACACGTGTTCTGCAGCTGAGGCTGAACGTCCGTTTTCCTCAAGGTAACACCAAAAGTCTGTGACAAAAAGAAAAGCCAGATCTAAACTGGAGTCTAACGTCACGGGTGGCCACCGGGTCACAAACTAGGCTTTGTGTGTTAGATGTACTCGCATGCAGTGTGATGTGTCAGTTCAAAGTAATTCGAGTAGGGAATACAAATTCTGAAGACTGTGATTACATGAAGTACTGTGTTGCCAGTACTTACAATTTTATTAGCAATACCATAATATGTGCTATTTCTCTTGAAGATGCAGCTGCTTGAATGTCATCTGAATACCTCAGCCTTTATGAAAAAGTGTTCTATTTTTAAAGTCATAATTATGCCACTCATGATTTTGAAGTACAGGCTTATGCCTTTATTAGTATAAGATTGGCAATACTGAACTTAAAAAAAGCCCAAATCCTGAAATACCTGAAGGTATTTTAAGCAAGGGGAAAGCTTGAAGGAAACAGGTGAGAGATTCTTCCCCTAACTCTTGCACTACAGAGTCCATCACACACAGATTCAGGAACGAAGCCACAGACTCTCACAAGTGAGGGCACATAGAGTAGCTCCAAGAAGCAGCAGAAGCCTTCACCCGTTCTGTGTGATGCTTATTGCTTTGGGCTGCTTTGAGTTAAGCAACTGTTCAAGGCTACCCAGCAAGTCCTCTGGGTTCTAGAATGCAGGATGGATCGTTCTGGTCAAAAACAAAAAACAAAACCCAAAGCTCGTTGCTTAAAACGAGTGGATTCCCACCATGTTCGGAGGAGTGGGGTTTGCACAGTGCTAAAACCCATCAGCCAGGAGCCAGTAAAAATGGATTAAGGATTGCACACCCAGCACAGTTCAGTGCTGCTTTGCAGCATCACAGCTACCTTTAGGATTCTACCCTGCAATTGGTTCTACCCACACAAACTTCATTGTGGAATCAAGTCTTTTATTTCTGGGACTCTTTTCTGATCTAGATTTGAGTGGCATCATATTCTTGATTAGAAGCCCCACTTGCTTAGAGCGGAGTTTTCCTGATAGTTTTCTTTCTATGAATTGCTCCATCAAAGGACTGTCATAACAGACTGTTTGCCAATTTGAAATCCAACAGTTTGTCTGGTGTAAGTGTTAAAAATGTTGTCTTGGCAGTTGGGTTTTATGGGTGGGTTTTTTTTTTTTTTTGCATTAAGTGACTTGATTTTTTTTTTTATTTGCTTCTACAGTATGTCAAGGAAACTGGATCGTTTTAGTAATCAAACCTGATTTTCTCTTTCACTTCGAATAAAACTCAACACTTAACCTATGAATTCAGAGAGTAATTTTATTTTAACTGTATGAACTCTGCAAAACTCAGCATGTTTTTTTCTGAAACTTACAGTCATCACTGGTAAAATATAGTAAATTGTTTTAAAGTGGGGTTAAAAACAAAACCAAGGTAGACACATGTTTTATTGAGTGAGAATGAAAGATTTGAGGCTAAGAGTTCCCCTAGACTTTAGTCTGTGAGATAAGGGTCTTCTGTGGTGACTCAAGTCAGGTTCTTTCAAATGATCTTTTACCAATTTACCTTTTCAGTCATTACAATCATTAAATGACTCAAACTTTACAGTCTACTTATGATGCAAGAACACTCATTTCATGCTTGTGATCTCTAAACCCTCTAAAAAACCACTGAACTTGCTTTCCCTGATGGCCCAGACTGTTCCTAACTACAACAGTGCTTGAGTCATAATTTCAATTGCACATTCACCACTTCTGGTGAAAGAGTCATATGTGGACCTGCGTGGTACTAAATGATTATTTCTACAGAGGTTAATATGGTGTGAATTTCAGGAAATTTGCAATTTGTTCAGTACCTGAAAAAATATCAGATAAGCTACAACAGAAAAGCATCAACTATTCAGAATTAGTATTTGGAATTAACCCCCTGATAATAAAGAGGAAAAAAATGCTTTACAATCACCTGCAAAGTCTGAGTAACTCAGCATCCAGGAGGAGAAAGCCAAAGGATACGTGTGTAGGCTACCATGCCATGAACAGGAACTCTGGGACATACTTCAGCTCAAAAAGCAAAGTTCAGAAACCCAGACTATCAAGAACTTTAAATTCTCTCATTAAGAATAGATGAAAGAACTAGTTTTTAATATCCTAAGCTTTCAAAAGGAGAGACTCACAGAACCACTGATTTTAGTGACCCGTTTTTATCAGGACTCACTATTTCATCGAGCCCAGAGCACGACGACTACACGATCATCTAAAGCCAACGGTGTACCTGGGAATTGCACCACTATGTTTCCAGGAGAAAAGCTTATATGGGACAACGGCAATTATGCTAAAGAGCGAGCAGGGTAGAGATCTAAAAGAGAAAAATTCTAACCCTGCTGATAAAGGGGGGAAAATAAGAGTGCCAGTGAGCAATGGGAGCCACGCAAGAAGGGAGCCAGGCAATAATAAGGGGAAGGGGCCTCACCAGGCAGGGCCAGTCCCACAGCCCGTGAGTGGGGATGGCAGGGCCGGGGACGGCAGGGCCACGGTGATGAGGCAGGTCTGAGGTCAGGCCAGGAAGCCGGTAGGAAGTCACAATACGTGAGCACGTGTGGGTCAGCAGCCAGGCATAGCTGTGACACAGCTAAACCAGGTCCCCGACATGGTAGCTCAAGCAGAGACTGGGTGCCTGGCCCTGTGCTTCGGTGGGGCCTCTGGGCCCATGGGTAGAGGGGCGAGGGGTGCAGGTGGAGGCCCCAGAGGGGGCTGCTCAGGGGCTGCTACTGCGCTGGGGGCCCGGGGAAGAGTTTCAGAGCTGTGCATGTAACTATTGTACCTGTCACCGTGTCTTAAACAGTTTATCCCCCTTTTAGAATGACAGTTGCAACCATGTAAATCACCAAAGTCATACCAGGGTAAGACTCGTAAGAGTGAAATGAGGATCAGGCCTCCGGAGAATATGGCAAGTCAACACAAAACACAGACAGAAGAGGATTCTCCCCACCCCCTGGGAGCACTCAGGGTGGCTCCAGCACAGGGACACAGCGTGTGCAAGTGTACCCGTACAACCCCAGCATCTGTGAAGGGGGTGGGTAGAAATTAATGGACTGTTATAGAAGTCCTAATTGCAAGTGGAGAGGATGGTTGGTGAAAGAAGGTGCGTGCCTCCACTTCAGAAAGCACATGCCTTCCCTCTCCCCCCGTCCTGGGCTGTGGTGGCTGCACGCTCACCGGCTGGCAGCGCTCCGAACGGTGACGCTGTCACTCTCGTTACAGTGGGCTCTGTGTGTGCTATTTCTTTTTAAATGATTCATGACTCCCACTTCTCACTTCATCTGCCTTTGTTTTCCTCTGCAGTGCAATGTGTCTGATACATGGCAAAACGTGCTGTGCTAACGCCAGCACTGTGAATGGTTATACATTAATGTCAAGGTAACGACGTCTGCAGCTACAGCACACTGATGTAAATGGACTTGAGAGGCTTTGGATTCCACTTCTTTGGCCTTGTAAAATTATACAAAACAGGAATACAAACAGCCTCCCCAGTGAATCATTTTTCTTTGGCGCATACTTTTTTTCTTTTTCTTTTACTAGTAGTGTCCTTCTGAACCTGTCTTTAGCAATAGCCCTTCCTAGCACTTCACCGAAATCCTACTTCTCCTGACAGTAAAATCCAGATGTCAGCCAGTACTTTTCTACACCAGTTTTCATACGTCTTTACAAAGAATCAGCAACCCTCTATAAGGATGGAAAAAACTGAAGCACAGAATCAGAAAATAAATACCTTGGCTAAAACCGTTCAGCAGGCTAGTGGAAGAGCTAAGAATAAAATTATGATTTCCTGATGTTTGGTCTGATCCTCTATGAATTGGACTGCCTCACACTGAGAAGGTGCTCAACAATTAACTTTATTTATCTATTTACTATATAAATATGGCATGTTCTCACATCTTTTATTTTCATGTTAATTGTGTTGTGGATCTTCTCCACCCACCCCCCATTTCCTTTGGTACATTTGTTCTATAGCTATTTGTGTAGAAACCAAGCAATTTCTGCTCCACCTGCTCATAAATACAATGAGAGAGAGAACACTATGTTACAGCACAGCCACTGCCTTAGCAACAGATTACAGCATCACTGGGAAAGGAATAGAGACCTTCTGGAGAGGAGGAGTGCCCTTTATCTCCCTGAAAAGCTACAGCAGGCAAGTTCTGCCTTTAATTATATTTCCTGCAAGCCCCCCTTTAGCTTTAAGCAATCAGCAGTTGTAAAGAACGAACGTAAAAACTGAGCATAGAGTTTGCTCCTCACACTCAGAAAAGACGAAGCGGGGTTAGGGAAAGATCAGGAGCAGACTGGCTTCCAAACAGCATATGCAGACCCGTATTTGAGCACTCAGTTATGAGGGGTGTAAATAGTGAATTCTGTTTAGATACCAGCCCACTGGCATCTAAATGCCTGGCAGGACGGCTCTCCTACGGAAGTACAGAAGGGGAGTAAAGCATAGCCCGCAGCCTGCAGCCGCTGCCCTTTGCTGTCACGTTACCAGAAGCTCATGTACCTGGAATCAAAGTCATGAAGCCTCTACCCCATGACAAGCTGCATTTCAGTTAGCAGGTCTAACGGGACATGCACAGACTGATTTGGCTGAGCGCATCTGACGTGCAGGTCATAGAACTGTCACCCTTGATATATCCTGTCAGAAATTTAGTCACAACTTGATGGACTGGTGAGCTTAGCTTGCACCTTAAAGTATTTTCAGAAAGGCAAATATTTGTGTAAAAGCCAAGCTGTTTGATTTTAGCCTTCTCCCAACCAATTTCAGTAGGTCATACATTTTAGACTGTGAGCTCTCCAGGAGCAAGACTGATGTTTCTGTGTTTGCAGTAATGCAGTCTTGATCCTGAAAGAGGTCTCTAGATAACAGAATATACCTGTATAGTAATAACCGATGGGGATAGAAGGGAAGTACGGTCAGCTACACTTGCATTGCTGTGTTAAAAGGATGCTTTGGCCACTTGATCCATAAGGGAGACACAAGACAGAGAACCGTACCTTCCACCTGGGATCTCAGAACCCTGAGCTAACATATGAGAATGATGATACAATGGTGAGTTATATAAAAGGTCAATAGTGACATAAAAAAACCTAGAGCAAATATTTTTTTCATTGTCTGGGGATTAGATATTTCATTAAGCTGTCTGCCCATATTGGAGAATTAAGCCTATTATCTGTTGAAGGATTTTGATGCCAAAAAAAAAAAAAAAAAAAAGGCCTGAGCTCATAGCTCATCTAGTCATTATATGACTGGAAATATGAAGCAAAATATGGAAGAGGTGAGAGGAAAAACCAAAAAACTGTGGCATGAAGGCAAGAGTGAAAAAGATTGTGGGAGAAGAGTAAACTCGCATGCATAAAGTCTTTAGTGTTCTTATTTGATATTTCTGACACAACACCCTGTCCCTACAGCTGCATAATACAAAACCCAAAGGCTTTATGAAATCTGGGCACGACAGTTTTTACAGATGGTGACCTGAAGCTGCAGCCACTTTACCAACCGTGACAAAGCCTAAGCTGCTACCTAGCTCACAGGCTTCTCCCCAGTCCGCTGTGTCATACTGGCTTCTCTGTGATACACAGATGCAGCATGAAACATCACTTACAAATCTTCCATGTCAAATCTGTTTTTTATAAAGTACCTCCAATACGTTTCTATTCACGGGCTGCGAATGGCATTGTGCCGGCTCACAAGGACATTAGGACTGTCTCACAAGGAGATGGGTGTCACATGGGTAAGGATTTGCATGGGCAGCCTACATAACTCAGCAAGTGCCATCTTTCTGGAGGAAGTCCCTCCTCTGACGCATTGACACCACCTGTCTCTTTACACTTGATGGCATCTGTTGGCATTTTTTATGTGCCAAAGCATTAATATCAGAACAGTGCGGGAAAGGAAGATACCAAGTTCTTGGGTACTTAGAGATGCCAAACACCTAGGCTGTAACGCATCAGGGAACTAGGCTGTCCACCAGCATCACCTGTGGGAGCAAAACCCTGGGGACAGCAAGGCACACATTTGTCCACACCATCTAAATTGCCACTTAAAAAAAAAAAAAAAAGAGTGGCAGGGGATTAATACACTTTGCTATGGGGAAGAGCGGGGAGGAAGACGAATTGTCTTAAAAATAATAAAGAATATAATGCCAGGATCAGGTACCAGATGGGTAGTAGACAAATCCTTGACTTGTCCCCAAAAAAGGTAAAGCAGACAAGCTTTCCTGACATTGCTCAGTCAACTGTGAGGAACCACCAAGAAGAGGCAGATGGTCATTCCATCTCTGAAACTATCTGGTCCTTGGCCTCTGCTGGGGATATATGTTGAGGTGCCAACTGTCAGCACTTTGAATGGTGACATTTGTGATCCAGACAGCCATTAATTTCATACTGGACCAAGATCCCTAAAACTCGTTTCACAAGGAATGGCAAAAATGGCAAGATACCAACAGGTTTTGATAAACCTCCAAAATAAATATCGATAAACCCAGGCAAATACCTTTAAAAATAAAACAAGAGAGAAATGTGGAACAAAGTGATGCTGCCACGTAGTTGACAAGCAGTTCCAATGAAGATGCTGTTCTCATCCAAGTCTCCTTTTACATTTTAATAAGAGGAAACAGTTCAGAACCCCTTAATGAATCTCTAATCAGAGAAAATAATTTGAAGAGACTATCAGAAATTTGAACAAATGTTGGTCCTGTCAACTGGCCCTTCTGAAGCTGCCTCTGCATTATTCTGATAATCCTTATTAAGGCTTGATTCTAAACCCCTTTAAATCCACGGGAGTTTTTCAGCTGATGCTGGAGCCCTGGACACGTAATGGCCATAACAGACTGAGAAGAATTCATCTCCTGTCATTTCTGAAGTCAGTGAAGACTAACTTCCATTCCTGTTCTAACCCAGTTCTGTAGACTGTGGTATTACTTAACTGTGATGAGCATCTCAGTGTCCTTAACCAAATCACACTTCTCTAACTGTAATGTTTTTGAAGCATTTGGGCAGTTGTTTCAGGAGCAAAGCGATCAGCAGGCCTCAGTTTTGTTTCTTTGTGCCCTTTAAAGAGGGGCAAAGGTTGCTGGTATTCCGTTACCAAAAATTATGAGCAGTGCTATCTGCTGGTTGCGAAATAACTTCTTTTCAGTCTCAGCCCACTTCTCCGTGTGGAAGTGTTCCTATATGAAGAAAAGAACATATTGGTGCTGCCTCTCTCCTTAGCAGGGCAGTCTGTGATAGAGACACATACCCCGTTAGATCTCACTGGAACACTTACAGGCCAGAAAAGGTCATTTTACCCTACACGGCTCTGTGCACATCCCCTCATGAATGAGGCAACTGCATTCTCACTCCCATAAAACACCAGAGAGAAGAGCTAATGCTTTTCAGTCAGGAAAATTAACAAACAGGTAAGCCTGCACTCCACCTTCCCATTTATATTTTACAGATAAATACAAGAGTGCAGCCTCTAGTGTTGTCAATATGGTTCCTTTCAAAAGCCACCAAAGTTTGCAAAAAATTAATGAAAGAATCTGAAACAGACCTCACATTCTGGTGCCACCTGTCACGCCTGTCCTTGTGTGAAACTGCTGAATAAGTCAACACTCCCTAGTTTTTCCTTTGACAGCAAGGCATATTGCAGTGTGCTGTACTTGGGGCTGCACCTTAAATCTATCTGTGAACTGAAGCTGGTATGGAATGCGGCAGCCTGTTTATTAACTGGTTCCCAGCACGCCAGGATCTATGCTGACAGCCTATTCCTTTATATGCGGGGTTTGACAATTTGGTTTTGACCAATAATATGCAGAAAAACCTCATATCCATTTGCTTGAGAGATCCTGCCTCTTCATATGCTGCTGCTGCAGATACGGGTGCTCTGGGGGTGAGTGTTCCCTGGAAGGATCCATCCTCTTCCCAGGTCCAAGGTAACAGGCATTACCTGACCTATTAGGCATGCTGCAATGCCTAGTGGAGTAAGGTTTATCTCATCATATGGTCAGTCATTAGATGGTGCATGAAGGGATACGAGGAAGCGGTGCTGCTCTGCCCTCTCTGCTTTTCTGTGCTTTGGGGCTCAGAGGTTGGTGCACAGGAAAGGTGTATTAGCAGCTACAACACGACCAAACCAGTGAATTTCCAAGAATGGTTTGGGTTGGATGTATTTCAAGTGATGGACAAGGATGGGGTCTTTTCATGATAAGGGTAAAAAAGAATCTAAATCCCAGCGCTCTGGGGACAGCTTTCCATTGTCTATTTAATGCACAAATGCTTCATGACAAGTAAATAAAGGCTTGACTCCTGTGTAGTTCTACAGGTAGTTTTACATCAGGTTTATTCTTGCAAGGATAAGCAGAAATAGTTGGGAAGATGCAAACATTTAAGCTTCTGTGCAGCGTAGCTATCTGACCACACGCTTGGGGTTCTTGTCAGGTTTTTACGGACCACACTGAAGTTTCTGTCACGGTGATGGTTGTTCAGTCTAGCTTGATTAATGCTGTTATGGACTTGCATGTAATGCAGTGACGAACAACTACTGATAACTAACTGAAAACAAGGTAGTAATAATGGTCAGCTGGTCAAGATTTCCCTCTCACTCATTCTGGGTATCAAGAAAGTAATAATGTCCTGACTGGAGAAGCTACTGTCATAGGGGGAGGAGTACAATCATATTAAAATTCAGAGAGAAATAAAAACTTAGTAATACAGAGGGTGCATTGACAGAGAAACATTTGCAGGGAGAATAGAGGAGAAAACCTATCGTCTCGTCTACCCTCAGTTATCAAACCCGGAGTGGTCATTAGCAGCGTAATAGGAAAATCAAGCTACTTTACAAAACAGCATAAATTCATTCTGAACAGGACTGTAACTTCTGCAAAGACACAGGGAATATATTAATTAATGGCTTTAGTCATAGTACGGCTGTTGTTAGAAGATGTTGAGACAAATGTGTAAACAGAGGAGCCTTGGGAATGTCACAGTAATTTAAAGTACATAAACCTTCAAAGCACTGCCTGTGATAGAGTGATACATTGTCTTATAATTGGGCAATTGCTTTCATTCCATGATATAATTAGCACACAATTATGGTTATGTGAAAAATCGTTCCATCTCCCTCCCTTCCAATTTGTGCCTGCTTAATCTAAGCAGAGAAGGTATCTTTTTTGCTACATTACCAGAAGGTCTACTTTATCCTAGTAACACTGCCTCTTACCTGACCGATGTAACGATCAAATATTCAAGATAGGAATTGAAAACATGCTATTTGTATAAAATATTTGCTCTTATTCTTTTTTTTTTTTTTTTTCCCCCACATCCTAAAAATATACATACTGCTGCGACAACATAAAGTTAGGTGACTCATAGCACAAGCACCAGTAATCAATGCAGCCAAAACTGCAGTAGGATTTATATGCCGCAAGTGCACTGCATGTGCTCTCTAATCAAGGCTGCGCTAAAGGCCAGTTTTGGCTACTGTGTTTTTTCTGAGGGCTAGTGTTCGATCAGCAGCGATTTGATGTGAAGCAACTTGAAAAAATTTGGGTCTCTGAACGGCAGAAATCTCACTTGATACACTGATTTCACAGTGTTTCTGCTCAGTCTTTCAAGAGTAACTCTTCTACTTCCATCCTATCCTCCCTCTTCTCTGAATGAAATACAAAAGACAAGCTCTATTCCTACTGCAGACTGATACAGTGCTAGAGGTAATATGTGCCAGAACTGAAGTCGAAACTGAGTTCCTAGGTTCCAGCAAAACACACTACAAAATTATCTTTCCTCCAAATGCAAATGTTTTCATAAGCCTTGTGAAAAGCATGTGTTTTTCAGTCAACAAACTATGCCCAAGTTACGGCACATACGTTCTAGCCTTGCTTATTCATGCGCGGGTAAAAGGCATATTCCATTGTTAGTCTTAAGTTGTCTCTGAAAACTCTCTCTTGATTCGCTGCCTCAGAACATACCCCGTGTGAGGTTTGTTTTCTGTATTAGTGATATCAGCAGAGGATCAGGGCTCTTCTGGCACACCCCAGATAGCGCACAGTGCAGGGAACAATCTCGAGCTTTAATGTAGTTATCGCCTCTGTCCTGCAGCTTGAAAGAAATCCTGAGAGTCCTTCACTGTGTGGAACTCACCTCTCCCAACTGCCTCAGAAGGAATTTTTATCTTTAGTAGAACTGGCTGGATTACTCTTAATCGAATCTTAAAGAAAAAAATTCCTAGTGTGTCTGTTTATACTACAGAAGAGATTAATGCTAAGACTTCGTGGACTTTGCTAGGCAGGAGGGAGGGTCAGGTTGTTCCCTGATTACAGTGCTGAAGCTCTGTGTCTATATCACGGTACTATTTCATATCGACCATCTTCCACTCCGGTTTTGGTACCATGGCCTAAATTTTAAAAGTACAGCTTAAATGCTACAGGACAAATATCGCAATCCATACTTAAGTAAAATTCCCTCAAAGAAGTCTAGGGCAGAACAGGAAAGCTAAAAAAGATTTTTTTATCTAGTCATGCTTATTGAAAGCAAAAAAGCTCTACATCATTAAAATGTAATATTTGAAAAGTGTAAAAGAAAAAAAATGTCATAGATGGTAAAAAATACGTTAAAAACCCCCCTTTAATTATTTCTTTTTTCTTCAACTATCCCTGCCAGTAGCGCTAGACAGAGACAATATGAGCAGATCTTTTACTAAATTGTATCCCAGCTGTTGAGCTATCAACTCCAGTCTTCATTTTTTACTGCCCAACCTCTTTAAGCTGTTAACACTCACAAAGTGATCATCAGTCACAAAGAAGGGGCAACTACCTGGGCAAAAAAGATCCTTTATGCTTCTGTAGACCCAGTTCCAACCTACCCTATTTTTTACCCTGTGAAATGCCTGGGATATACCTTCTTATATCTGTTTGCTAACAGAGAAAAGTTTAAATCCTCTGAGAAATATGAGTTTACAGATATATCAGTGGACTTTGATAAAAAGAAAATTTATGAGTCTTCTAAGGCAGTTTTGTTTTGTAAGATTTCCAGTTTTGCCCACTTAAAGCGGTTAAATAATTCATGTCACAGTCCAAATGTATAGCTGCTATGCCAAACAGAACAAGATCCTGTGAGAACTCTTGTCCTCCCGTACTGATACAAAGACACCTCTGACTTGCTGGCGATTGCAAAGTGCATCTCCGCTGGTATTTGACATTCCACAGTGACATAAAGAAAGAAGCATCATTGCAAAGCACAATGTAAATTAACTGAGACTTGTATGATTGTATGCAGGGTATAGATGTTACCTGGGATAAGAATCAGACCAGTATAGATCAGAATTGGTGGGGACACACACAGTTTTACCCACTCCCGTTGCTCATATATGCAGACAAGCCTTTCTCCACAATGCACTACCCACAGATATTCCCAAAACTATCCCTTCTCTCTGCAAAGACATCTATCACTAGACACTTCTTTTTTTTCCTGTAACAGTTACTTCCCACATGTATTCATAAAGAGGGGGCAGGCACGTACATAAATTTAAGGGGGGGAAAATGCATTGCAGATGGAAAAGAACAACAACCTCTCACATTCTCTATAGTCAATCCTGCGGGAGATATTTATCTATGGGAAAAGCTTTACAAACTCTAAGTAAACAACAACAGCAACAACAAAAATTCATAACATTTGGGAGGAAATGCATCTTAATGGAAAATAGCTAGAGAAAAATAATAGCAGCTAGTGAGTTGAAGGAACTATATTCTCACTGACATGCAACAACAATAGAAGCTAATGCGAGTCATTTGTAGAAGGAAAAGTGAATAGCTGTGGCATATTTGCAAAGAATATATGGCAGTTTACCAAAGGCAAAGCTCCAAGGAATACCAGCTGGGACATAAGAAGGGAGCTATCAAAAGAGGAGGGAGGTATAAAAGCATCATGGAATGGTTGGCACCGTTTCTCTAAAGCATTTCATGAAATGAGACGTGGCTGTTCAGAGACGGTGAGTCAAGGTGCGGGTGGCACTAGCCCCGGCGCCCGGCAGCTGGCCAGGAGCGTGCCAAGGACGCGCACACGTGTATGTTTTCAGCGTGCTTCAGGCTGGCAAATTTACCAGTTATTAAACCAAAGCGGCGAGTTAAGATTGTATTAATAAGTAGTCTCGTATTTTGATCAGAAAGCATTAACTTCAGATTGGATTTAAAAAATCAGATCTTTCTAATTAGAACACATTCCATTTGTGGAAAATTACATCCTACTGACTTTGTACTTTGACCTTATTATCTGAAGACGAGGATGGCCCACTGTTTTGTGCATCAGCCTCGCATCTTAGCAACACAGGGCTAAAACGCTTAGTAAATAAGAAGGCATCCAAAATGCCATAGTAACATACCATTTATCCTGATGCTTGCAAAAAGTTGATTTCCATGTTTGGATTTGTCTAACTAAGGAAGCTGCCTCTGCAATTAAAAAAAAAAAAAAGTACATCCTACATTTTGAAAAAAAGATCGATAAACTTATTTCTAGATGAATGCAGATTTTAAGCAACACAAAACAAACTGTGCATGATTTTCATATCCCGAACAGCATTAAACTTCAATTCATCAGTATTTTGTTTCCTCTGTGAGATAACTATTGCAGTTATTAATAATTTGGAATTTGAAAAGGAAGCTGCTTGGATTTGCAAGAGAAATTTCTCATTCATTTTAAGTAAAATTGTGAGGAAAATACTGGGTAATCATTAGCATCCAGGTGACTTTGTGTTTAGTTTCACTTTGAAATAAACAGGCTGTCCTAATAAATAGGAGTGCTCTTGAACTCCTGCCTATCTCCTCAGAGGCCAATTTGTCCAGGTTTAATACACCAGCTGTAAAGCAAGCAGGTATCGTGAGGACACGTCTGAAGGGCCAGTATCACCAACTGTTGGAGAGTCCCCGAATTAAATTTACAGGCCGGATGAACTATTTTACAGTCAATGCGCTGCCCTATATTCTTCGTGAGTGCACCTTCATTACAGAGCAGCACAGAATCTGGCCCAGGGACAGCAGCTACCAAGACTCAAGTTATGAACAGACTCAAGTCCACTTTCAGAAGTGCTGAGGGGTCTGGATTTTATACTCCAGGACCTCAGTGGCAGTAATTTTTGTCACTTCTTAAAGAAAAATTTGCTACAGCTCTAGGATTTCTCTTTGAAACTTCATTAAGGGGCTCAAAAATTGTAACAAATAGCTTAGAAAACATAAAAAAGAGTCCTGTCGCTCTACTTATTGTAGTTACGGTGCAGTTCAGTATAATGTGATAATTAGTCTCCTGGAAATCATTCCTCAAGTTCATACTGTGATATAGCATGAAATAAATCTGAGCCAACCATACAGTTCTAATTCCAGTGTGCTGCCGTCAACTGGTATGTTAATTTGTTAAAAATGAGCTTGTTGGTAAGAACAGAAGTTACACTGGTGGGGGGAAAAAGGAGGGGGTAAATTTCCTAAGTATTAGTAGAATCCACTTCACATTCACATCTACAGCTCTCTAAATTACAGATAGAAGATCTTTGTTCAAATTACTGACAAGGTTACCAGCTGGAACTTTACACTCAATTCAATTATTTTATATTGTACCTTCAGGCTCCATTCCAAAGTGACTCTTAAAGAATAATCAGACTTATTCAATAGGCAATCAAAATGAAATTACTTTATGTAAGTACAACAAGGTTACAGACTTGGTGCAGTCTATAAGTTATATGCTACTAATTTTCAGTGCTTTAAAATTTTTGCTCTGATTATCTGTGATGTACAGGCGTCAGCAACCAGACCAGAATTTCCTCACAATTTCAGTTTAATCTCTTTACCGTCTCCACCCTATCTTGGATACGCAGGTAGAAGCTAGCAGTGCAAACAAGGACATTACAAAACAGTTGAAAGTGATGCTTTATATTGTAACTACTCGTAGAAGCAGTCCTTGATGGACTGTGGTAGGCATTACACAAATCTAACCCTACCTGTGATTCACACACACCCCTCAGAGTAATTGTTCTTTAGCTTAAACTTCCGGATACTGCAATAATTTGAATAAAAATATAAAATTAAATTATTTTTAATGGAAAATCAGGGTTCAAGTCTCCGGAGTTTGATTCTGAGCCTTTTCAGCTAACATCTATAGTAGAACTCCCACAAAGGCTGCTTAGGGGAACTTCCATGAGTGCACAAATTGCTGTATCATAGAATCATAGAATCACAGTCTGGTTTGGGTTGGAAGGAACCTTAAAGCTCATCCAGTCCCACCCCCTGCCCCGGGCAGGGCCACCTTCCACCAGCCCAGGTTGCCCAAAGCCCCGTCCAACCTGGCTTTGAACCCTTCCAGGGAGGGGGCAGCCACAGCTTCTCTGGGCAGCCTGTGCCAGGGCCTCACCCCCCTCACAGGGAAGAATTTCTTCCTCATAGCTAATCTAAATCTCCCCTCTGTCAGTTTAAAACCTTTACCCCTCATCCTACCCCTACACCCCCTGATAAAGAGTCCCTGCAGCCCCTTTCAGCCCTGGGGGGCCGCTCTAAGGTCTCCCCAGAGCCTTCTCTCCTCCAGCTGAACCCCCCAACTCTCCCAGCCTGTCCTCACAGGGGGGCTCCAGCCCCCCCAGCATCTCCGTGGCCTCCTCTGGCCCTGCTCCAGCAGGTCCCTGTCCTTCTGATGTTGGGGGACAACTGAACCTGTTTTCTGGACAGAGTATGAAATCCTTAGGTGCTGTAAATGGAGAAGACTGTGTGGAATTTTAACAAAGCTTCACAGGTGAACAGCAGATGATGTTCCAGCCTCCATTGCCTTTGTATCAATATGAGATCAAAGCAGGCCAGTGCACATTCTGACACAGTCAGACCCACCGAAACACATTACAAACACATTATACATCCTCTACACAACATTCATTTAGCCCACACATCACATCCCACTGCTGCAGTCACCTGTGTTTCCTACATCTGCGAGACAGTGCCATGACCACGCTCCTGCTGTAGCCTCATTCACCAGAGAGAAATACTTGGCCTGTCTTAAACCTGATGGGCAGTTGCACCTGGCAGGAGAGCTTAGCGAGCAGGATAGATGCTGTGGGGTAACGAAGGAACAATTTCACGTCGTGGGAATTGCATTCAGAGAGTGCCTGCTGGATGTAGCCCATCGATGCAGCCACGACGTGTCACACCTGTAGCCTGGCTGCGTGAACATCTGCATCCCTCTCACATGGACCTTTGTAAAGTCGCGGGAGATGAAAGATGAGGATGTTATCACATGCGTGTCACACCACTTCTGCTGGTCACAGTTCTGGGAATGGGTTTTAGAACAGTCCTTGCCTGTGTGTGGGTAAACGAGAGGTACAGCCTAGCAATTAATCACTGCCAGTAAAGTCTGTACTCATGTACCTACAGGTGGGAACCATGCATCTGGGGACCATTAGGAGTGGAGCACCAGCCACTTTACACTGACAACAGGGACATTTAACCATGCTGAGAATACAGAACTCCCTACTTTTTTCCTAAGCAACATGTATAACCATGGCCCGCCAGGCCTTCTGCAAGGCACTTGAGATGGGTAAATAAAATAGTTACGGGATGAGAATTCTCTCGGAGTTCTCTATGCTGTACTTCGTGGCCCAGAAATTTATCTCTTAGAAACACAACAACTCCTAACACTCTATTTCATGGATGACAGCGTTCATAGGCCCTACAAAATTCTGAAACTGAACAACCAGTTGCACTTGGTATACTGAATGGCAAGTAGAAATCTCATAATTCTCTGTAGTGTGCACTCCTTCCCATTTAAAATAGCATTTTTTGATATAAAATAACAAACATAACAACCCACACTCTTTTCTAAGATACAGCCCCATCAGACTTTTGAAATGGATACAGCTGATGACATATATCTTCTCCTATATATAAAAAGTACAGAGTTTAAAATGACATTACGACAGTCAGACATAGCCTCAATTAGCTTTTGTCTCAGGAATTTTCTTCCTGATTTAGACGGCTCCACTTCTAGAAGATACCAAACTCCAAAGTGTGACCTGAGCCCCATAAAACTTGAGAAGTCTGGAATGCATCCAGACTTCAAGAGTGAAAAGGCACCACTGAAGGTGCCTGAACTGAGATCCTGAGCATCACAAGAGCAGCACAGGATGTCTGCGTGGAGTGGACAGCAAAAATGTAAATGTAAGAGCTAAGTACAGTCTTGCTGAGTGGTCCTGAGAGTTTTTGCTGCAGCTTTCTTGACAGGAATGTAAACAGTTCTCCTCTCAATGTCTATGTTATGTCTCTGGTTTGTTACAATTTCCTGAACAGTGCTGCTGCCAAGAGCACAAGGAGTGAAGCCACCAAGAGGAGTGGCTCCTTCCCTGGGATCTGAGCAGGCGGCGGGAGGCCAGGATCACTGAGCTTGCAGGACTCGAGCCACTGCTGGAGACACAATGGGGTTTTAGGCCGTTGTTATTTCCACAGCGATTTATGCAAAACCTGTGAGACAGGGTTCTCAGGCTGGTGACTCTTAGGGATGAGACAGAGCATCGCTGTGCGTGTGCCACTAGTCTTTGCCCAGTGCAGCATGGCACACGTCACATCTCTCCGTGGGCTTTGACCACAGACCAAAGCTGTGCCAAATTAACAGATCTGCTTTTCTGGACTGGCACAAATATGTGGTTTCACCATGTTTTGCCATACACTTTGTTTCATCATTTTCAATTGCACAAAAGAGATATAAGAAAATTTAAAAAAAAAAAAAAAAAAGAAAAAAGTGAGCTCATATTAGAAGTGGCATTTTGCATTTACTTTGACTAAAAGAGAGAACAATACCAGATATGCCATAAAAAAAAGTTCATTTTTGGATTAGTAGGATTAGAGGTCTGAATTTTTGTGAAACTTAGAGTTTAAATGCACTGTAAAATTATAACATAACATTCGATTAAATCCATGAAGCTTTACTAAAGCTCTCAAGGCCCTGAGACACAACTATTTCCTTCGAAGGCCCCAGGATATGGAAAGCCAGAACCTGATATGGTTATTATTTCCAACCAATCTACAAGGATAATGAAAAATTATTAAATGTGTATCATTTTGATATAAAATCATTAATTTGACTTTGACAGGGGCCGTAAATAGGCTGAACAGTTTTCAGAGACATTGCCTGTCCTCCCACACAGTGCTTTCCTTCATGACAGCAGCTGAAAAAAACCTCATTTTCCTAATACATTTAGTCTTTGGAAATGCATTTTCAATTATGTAACTCATTCTTCCTGTTGGTTCACTGGTAATCAAGTTTACTGACAGTGAAAGAACCATTTTTTCATCCAACTGGTTGTCTGCAAAGAGATGGATGAAGCTGGGTCAATGAACTGAAGAATCTGATTCTTAGCTGTAGAAAAAAAAATAACAGATTTGCGTGGGGGCTGGTAGATGCTGATGTTCCTGACAAGATTTGGTTGAGATAAGGCTGAGTGTCACATAGTTTCACTGGAGGAAGGAAAAAGCAATTGTGCAATTGGCAGTTCTCTGTCACGGCTCCGGAGTGCAGTTTACGATGCAGCTGGGAACGAGAAGGGTCAAAACCACCTTAGAGCACCCCAACACCAACCAGGCGCTGCAGCAGCACCACCCAGTTCTGTACAGATTACACAGCAAGAGAGCAATGGAGAGTGGAGGCAAAAGAATGGTTTGAGCAAGCAATATGTCCTCTATAATCACGGAAGACAAAGAAAACAGTCTGCTTTAACGGTAAGAAGAGATAAAAGTATGAAATAATGAATGAAACTGATTGGCTGAGATAAAACATCCTATGGTCTTCATTCTTATCTCCATTTTGCTGTACCTTCCTTGGCCTCTAAAGGTTTATTCCAGCTTTACATCACTTTGAGAAGTTGCTCTGGATCTCCTTTATTCCATTTTATACAAATACCAAATCAGTTCTCTATCCTCTTGTACCAAATCACTTGGCTGCTGCTCCCGATTGTAATACTTGGTCTATAAAAGATAGTTCTCCTTAAGGACCTTGCTTCTCTCTTTTAACAGAACTCCAAATTCTATCTTTTGCCATTTAGCTACCTCCACAAAACAAGAAGTTAATGGCAACAACTTTTAAAATTGTGGATTTTATGATTTTATGTATGCAAGCTGATTTAGCAGGAGAATAGCAACAAATGAGAAATGGCAATTAACACTCCCGGAGTAAAGCCTGTTATTTCTCATGTTCTTCAACCCTTCTCATAAAATGCTTTCAGAAAGAAGGCAGCTGATTCTAGCAAACAAGACCACATATTTCATAATTCCACTCCATTGCTTTTCCAAAAACAAAAATATGTAGGAAGAACATTTCAGTATAACTAATTAGCAGGCTCTGTGTCCTCATCCTTGTTAATTCAAGGGACATCTCTAAAAGTCTCCTCTGGGAGAGCTTCTGCTGTTATAATTTTACTCTGCCGCTCAAGTCCAGACATCTGCTTTGAAGTTCTGCAAGGAATAATCCCCATGAGCACACAGGGTGAATATCCAGGTGTTACTTGAGAGATTGCCCTTGTCTTCATAGTGGAATTCAGCACGTACTGTAAACAATCGGTCAGGATATGGAAACTTGCAGAGAATTGGAAAGAAATGTTCCCATCAGTCTGTTCACACCTAACAATCTCAGTGTGGTTGTGGCTTCATTCTCATAAACCCCAACTCTTGTGTAATGGCCACCGAAACCGAACCACTCAGCACCATTGTCCCTAATTCTCTCTCAACTTGTCCTTGAGTCATCACATAACAACACTTTGTGTTGAGTGTCATCAACTCAGCCGTTGTACAGCGACGTGGAAACCGAACGCTGAGAGGCCCCCTGGCCATGGTAAGGGGAGCAGCACTGGGGACGGCCTTCAGATATTGTCCCAGAATAGAGGGAAATCATTTCCCACTTTGTGGAGAAGGTCCCTTCTGAAGGGTTTCAGGAACAAGATCTGTCAGTGTGCAGGAAGAGAGGGAGTGTTGCCGAATTCACTAGTTTTCTCTGTTTGGGAGGCTAGAGCCTGGCACATAAAAGAGCATCTTCCCTGTCGATGATGCAAAGCACTTACTGATTAAAAAATATGCAAGAATCACGCACAATTATTTACATACTTCTCACTGCGTAACTTCACTTTACATGTGGTTTTATTATTCACTTTCAAATGTGGTTTATTCCCTGATAGTAGGAAAGGTTCTTCAGAAGGTGTATTGTTCATACTTACTGTAAAATGACTGGTTAAAAAACCCCAATGTTAGTTTTCCAAAGAAGGATTTTTAATAAAAAAAAGTATCAAAATTTCCACTCAATTGCCTTGTATCTTCTCAACAGAAAAGAGAGATTTTTCCTGACTCTTTGGTAAGGTCACTCACCTGAAAAAGCCAGTAATCATCCAAGTCTACTTCAGGTAATAAAATGACAATGTTTAAAAGATTAAATCGCAATTTTTTTGTTCACTAAATCTGAACCAAATTGATTCTGGAAAATGAGCACATGTTCCTAGAGAACATAATTCTCTGAAACAGTTTCTCTCCATAGAAGTCGTGGAAGTGATTTCCTTTTCTTGTGCTTGACTAACTTGTATCCCTTCTGCTCTGGCAGGGGGTTGAGGGCTCCCTTTGCTGTTTCAGTCATCTTTGGCTGCTAGTACAGATCCGCTATGTACAGAGAGTTTTGATAAGATCCAAAGAAGCTTCACTGTTGTGGGAGTTCCTCCAAATCAATTATTTGTGAATTGCAAACCTTTTGAAACTTGTCCATCATTAATCTCTGAGATAACACGGCATGGAATAATATCTGCTTCACGTAGATCACACAAACGGGGGAAACATCTGTGACTGTGTGCCTAAATAGTCTTTGTTCACTGCTACTTTGAACCGAGCTGCGAACACATTTGGGTAGGAAAGAAGAGCTTAGTTTAAAAAAAAAAAAAAAAAAAAAAAATCTTTGGTAATGCAGAGAATTTCTGTAAGCTCCAAATCACTAGAGAGTCCTGGGGCCACTGCCGTCTACTGTCAAGCAAGCCAAAGACTCATTTCTGCGTGCAGTTTATCCATGCTATCGTAGGCAGGCCAGCCACCAGATGCTCAGAAATACTCATTCCTCTGCAAATTAGTTCACCTCATTTCATAGCCAAATCATTCACTTGTCAATCTCCCCTTTGGCCTTTGCAGTTAATGGGATCTGCTATTAGTCAGTCTGGAGGGATTTCTTACTCCCATTATGAAAAAAAAAAAAAAAAAATCACTCTGAATTCAAATGGAATTCATTTTCCTAAATATACAACCACAAGTTGCCACTCTTTTGTTTTAGACTAGTAGATTCGGGAGTGTTTTGAGTTGATTACGAATGAAAGATGACTTTAAAACTCAAAATGAAAAATGCGCTGCTTTTCATTCAAGTACATCTTGAAAAGAAATACCTGGGGTTTTTTCGCAATTATTTTGCTTTTACCCCTCTCCTGGGTACCCAGGGTTAAAAAAGGTATTGTGCAGTGTGGCAGAGAGCTAGCAAATGAAAATGCAGCCCCACAGCCATTTGTAACAGTAGGCAAAGACCAAACCTTTGTACTGGTGCAATATATCCCACTCTGATGGCTGTAGTTGGACGCCGCAGGCCACGAGGTCCGAGCCCTGTAGCTGGCACTGTCAATACAAATGACCTTGAGGGAGTTACTTCAAAGTACTGAAAGAACCACCGGTAGAGGTTCCTTCTGCTTCCTCGGCACATGACGCCGATTGCTTGATGTTGTGCGCTGTCACTTAGGCCTCAGTTTCCAGCTGTGTGAAATGTGACGTTCGCCTTGTAAATAGAAGCCTCAAGGGCTTCTTTCAGTGGCACAGCAGCCTGCGCTCTATTGAGAAACTCTGCCACAACCTACGGCCAAGAGACCCCCCCATTTTTAACTTTATATATATGCTTTTGAACTATTTTATGAATTGGGCCCTATGTTTCATGCCAGGCATCTTGCCATGTGCCTCATTTAGTTTATACAAACCTCTAGGGCTGGCTTTAATCTGCTTTCCCAGAGTCCTTAGGTTTGGAAATGTATATATCAGGAAGAGAGAGGGGAAGGGAATAGAGACAAGAAATCAAAGCACAAAGTGAGTTCACTTATGTAAATCTTAGTCAACCCTGATATGAGGGCTTATTTAGTTTTGCAGTCCTCACCCCTTCACCTCAGGTGCTGGGATTAATGGGGGACCGTTCTTCCCCTTTTGATTGCGTAAATGAGGAAGCTGTTGACTCGCATGGTACTGGAGAGACATATGTGCTTCATTATCTGGATTCCTTGTATTGTTTCAGCTTGTCGTTGCTGGCTGGGAATATGCAGCCTTGAGCTGTTCCCATTTTTAAAATGCACTTTTTTCTGCCCCGGATTATTGCCAAGTGGAGATTTAAGTACACTATTACTTTTATGGAGGACTATTAAGAGTTATTAGATCCCATTAGAGCAGACTATGCTCTTTTAAAAAAGAATCCTTTCCTTTATTTTTGAACAACCATTTATATTCGTTTAAATCTGACAGAATGTTTGTATCAATGCAAACACAGTTAATTACATCTTAGATCAGTGAGAACATTTCTTGTTTATTTTTTAAAAAAATGTTTTACTAGTCTCCCCTAAAGATTGTTTCACTTACGTGGCTTTAAAGCAAGTCTGAACCATCGTGGGTGCTAGGTGCACTGGGTGTTCTGGCATGGATGGCATAAGAATAGTTGGAGAAAAGTGATTGGAAACTGAATGCCAGCACATTCTGTACCTATTTTTTTTATTAGCTTTGGATGAAGTCCTCAGCTCATGGACACTAAAATACCAAGGGGAATCTTTATATCAGTAGAAGCAGGCTCAAACCCTACATTACAGTAGGAATATGACCTAATATTATTGGCAGAAGTCACTACCAGTAAGAGCTGCACATAGCACCCGTTCCTGGGTGGTTGTGATTTCTTTAAAGACAGGATGAATGCTTGGAGTAATTGCTAGTCTGGTCCAAGTTTACTTCATGCCTACTCCTTTCTTTACAGTTTACATCCAGTACTCCAAATGTCTGCGCATTACTTTGTCTCAAGACAATTTCAAATAAAATGAAGGAAACATGTCTCAAAGGAGGAAAGAATTACATGTGCTGACACTATATTTTCTGAAAAACCATCTGAGAGATTAGCTCTGGCTTTATCCCTTCCCTTACAGCAGCATTGGTTGTAAGCAACGTTCAGTAGCCCAGACCTATGGGATTGATATGCTTAAACTGTAATTTGTATAACCCACTTTGGGAAGAATGATATGTCTTCCTGGAAAATACTCCATTCCTCTTCTCCTTCCCCTCCCTCTTCCCCTCCCTCTTCCCCTTCCCCTTCCCCTTCCCTTCCTTTCTTGAAGACACACTGTGAAGAGATGACTAAATGCAGCCACAGGAGGGAGAAAAACAAACAGGAAAGAATTAAAAGGGTCTGGGATAGGGCTGTAAAGCAAAAAGCATAAATTATTCAGCTCTTCCCCTCCCTGAGCTCTCTGGCAGCCAGAACATGCACACCACCTCCCTTCTGGATGAGACTTTGGCATCAACAGCAGATCCCATTAAAGCTCCATCACGTTACCACAGCAGAGCATCGCTTGGCAAGATGATGCAGGATACTCCCTCAAGAAAACTTTGAAAGAACAGTGCTGCACGGCTGAACTAGGTAGTGGAGGGGAGGGAGGGAGGGGGCAGAATCATCCTGGTTATGTGGGGAATCATGTTTGAAATGGCTTCTCAGAGCATAAAGCAAGTCTAGGATTAGAAGGAATTGTTTAAAAACCACATATGCTCCTGGAAAACTACCTGTAGAGAGTTTGTGAAGGGAAGAATGTAGTTGCTTCCCTTTCAAAGACTGGCTTAACAAAACAATCAGCCACCTGACAAGGCAAAGAGCAGAATTCTCACATATGTTGCTTGACTTTTTTTGATTATTATTCTTAAGGCATGCTCTAAGGAAGGCAGCTGGAAGCACAGTAGTTTGTCTGAATCGTAGTTGTCCTGCCTTGACATGGTCCTGTCTTAACTTGGTCCTTTCGTGCTTGGTTTTTAAAACCCTTAGATTTTGTCTAGACTAGGAAAAAGGTGGGGTTTTTTCAAGAATTATAGCTCAATTGAACTGTTTAACTATACAAAAACCAACACCTGAACAACGTTAGGATCACGGTTTAGCAACTTTAGCTCAGTTCAGGAGATGGAATGGAACTAAATTAGGTAAACTGTACTGACTCCTTCAACTTTTTTCCTAACTAGATGGGCTTTAGAAGTTTGCTACAAGTGACAGACTGAAAACCTTTGGGAGGTTCTGAACACAGATCAGGCTGAGCATTAGCAGGTTCCTTCCACCGAGTTCCATCTGGAGGAACAGGAGAAGAAGGGAAGCTCAACCTTAGTGGACCATTCAACCTTAATCTAGCCAGCTATCTGTGTAGATATTTGGCTTTTATTATAGAGTATTTGGACACTGCCTGACTTCACAGAGGAAGTGATAATATTTTTCCAGGTGATTACGAAATACCCTAGTAATGGTGCTGAGACCCACTTGACTTCTGTTCTGTTGGAGTCCTAATTAGTAAATCATTCTGTTCTTCCCACAAGGAGGGTCGATGCAATAGGATTAGCCTCTCCACTGCTCATTTTTGTTTTGAAATCTCCACTCAGAAAATGTACAAAGTAGTTAATAAATTATTCTTCATATGCCAGGAATTTTCCATTTTGAGTTTTATCCGTTGCTGGGTTTTGGCACCATTAAACTGTTACGGGTAAATTTAAAAATAATTGAGAAACTGGCTTCCTGGGTTGTAGTCTGGGGCTTTCCTGTAGAATAGGAAATCTTTTTGATTCAGAAAAGATCTTTGATTTTTGATGAAAAAAGAAGTGAGTTGTCGCATGCAGATAACTAGCTACCTGGTTACGGATTACCTTTCCTCTGACTTTCCATCTCTGCATTACATAAGTTTTCCAGGAAGATTGCTAAGATAACTTGACTGCTTTAGTGTGTTTGGTTTTACACCTTTGTTACTTTACATCTTTCTTTGGCAGTTGCATCTACCTACATAGCTTAGTCATAGTCTGAAGTAAGTGTAACCCACTGTTAGCAGTAGAGACACGTGTCCTTGGAATTTCACCACAGAAAATTGGGGTGTGGGAGAGTTTTTTGCTACAGTGCCTCTTCATTTAGTACAAACTGGAAGACTCTTGTTTTTAGACCTCCAGTGTTGATCAAGTTACCAATATTTGCATAACAGGAATAGAACTGGGCTTGGATCAAACCCCATCCAACACTACCTGAAACAAAACTTCATTTTTGTTCAAGTTGATCCTGTATTAGGTGTTCTGTTCAAAACAATGCAGTGAACAAAATGTAGTCTCTGCTCCAAGAAGCCTGCTGTCTAAGCTGGAGTGATTCCAAGGTAGCTCATCACATACAAACTGAAGCAGTGAAATATTTTTTATGGATTAATATAGTTGGTTTTGTAAAACTAGATTTACACAGATTGTGACTGTTAGAAGAGTAAGCTTTAGGAGACTGTTTTAAATAGTATGGTAAAGTACTTCCCGAAGGGTTTCAGAAAGGCAGAGAAGAATTAATACAACACGGAAAACAGTTTGAAGAGAAAGGAACAAGCAATAAGAATTCGGCATTCTGCTGAAAATCTTGGAACTGATGTTTGGTACCAAATGGATGGTGATAAGAAGACACTTAGTAACCTAGTTGAAAAGCTGTGGGAAAAGAAAGAGAACAAGGATTTCACACAGAGGTCAAGAATAAGATTTGGGAGAATCACAGTGTTGGAAAGAATGTTGGATGAAGTGGGAAGAGATTAAAAAAATATTTATTTTGTATTCCGTTGGAGCCTGGAAATGAATATATCACTCTGATAGTGTGCATACATATGACAAGAAAATTGGTTTTGCCTCAGAAAAGATTAAAAAACTGTAATCTAATATCAGACTACAGGAAGATAAAACAAGCCATAGTAGAAATCCAGCAGGAAGATAACATGGCCTGAAAGCAGGCCCAGCACTGCTTTCATCTGTCCCCCAGGTTGTACAATATAGATTTTTAATGGGTTTAAACTTCAGTTTCTTTACTTTCCTGACTAGTATGTGTGAGCTGAAAGGAACACCATCTGGACAGGTCAATTCAGCAGGAGTGGTAGTTTACAGGAACTGGAACAAATAGTGGAATTATAGTCGTTCTTTTTTTTTCCAAGGGAAGGAGGGGAATGGAAATGGAAAAATTTCAGTGAAAAAACCCATATAGGGCCCAGAATTCAGAGCTAAGGAAATCTGCAATGGAGAATCTAGTTGAGACAGCTGTGCTGAGGCTTACCTAACCGAGGGCTGACCAACCAACTTCCATGATGTCATATTTTGCTCTGATGGGCCATTAAATTAGTTTGTTGCTCCAGTCCTTGCTCCTGACACCTATTAAATCTACAGCTTTTGAGTTTGGAGTTGTCAAGGTAGCACTGCAGTGGACACTAACAGAATCCATGTGGATTTGGGGGAATGAGACAGACCCGGCACGGAAGCTCTTTTTTTCTTGGCTGTGTTTTCAGGATATTTTTTTTCTGTGCATATTCTAGGACTGTTTTAGTGAACCAAAAGAATAATTTACTATCTGTCCTCTGTATATACTGTTTAATGCCAGATGAAATTAGGAAACCTAGTTTCTGGGCTTGGGCCTGTACTTTCCTCTACAGTCTTGCAGGAAATATCTCTCTTAATTTCAAAAGAAGAGGGAAAAAATATTTAATTCTACAATATTTATATTATTTAAAGGCCACATGGAGGATCCATTCATATTTACAATAGTCACAAGAACTTGCAAGTGTTTCATGTCTCTCATCCCAGAGGAACCCGCAGTTACCTGCTCTACATTTGCACTGTAGATAAGAGATCTTATACAACATCTCAAATCCGAAGCTACCCGCAAGACATAGCAATTATTGGATACAGATCCCATCTGCTTTTCTTGCAGCAGGCAATCACAGGATCTTCTTAAGGATGTCAGAATCCTCACGACAGGTCCAAAACTGTCCTGTCTACTTCAGTGAAACTGTTCCTAAGGAATATTATGAGTCAAGAGTGTCAGTGATGCGACGATCCTTTTAAATGAATCCAAAATAGTTGGTCACAAGCACACTTTGGATTTTTATTTTGATTATGCTCAGTAAAGTTTTCTTTGCAGGATCCTGTGAATATCTCCTGACCCGTCATTGAGTTTCCTGATGTCTCTCATTTCCAGTCCTTGGGAGAACAGGTACGTGCTCCCTTCGGTTTGTTTTTTTCCCCTAAAGCTAAGCTACCTGTGGAGCATGTGTCCCTTACACTCCTTCACCTACCACCGACCGTAAAGTCCCCGTGGCACATCCAGATAATGCAACCTGCTACTTCGTGTGGCTGGAGAAGCAGAGCTGCAGCCTTGCAGTACTCATTCCTCGCGACAAAGGTCAATTATTTTGAATAAGTCTAATGAAATAAAAACTGATTAGCAACTCAGAGACTGACTAATAAGTTGCTTCTCACTTCCACCAGGAGCCTTGAAGTGCAGGGCAGAATCCAGGAAAGATTTTCGGGAAAACAAAGAGACCCAATAAAGTCTCTAAGCCTGGGCAAGTCAATAAACTGTCACAGTTGCCCAGAAGGAATTGGCTTGTCTTAGATAAACTTACAAAAGGCCCTGAAAAAACAGAACTTTTTTAAATGGCAGAGATTAATTTTCTGACTTCAAAGTAGTATTAATGCAGAGCTTGGCTAAGGTTTCCTGTGCAAGCAGTTTCCCCCCCGAGCAATGATTTCAGAATCCGCCTTGTTTTAAGGCTGGCATTTGCTGCAGCTGCAGACCTGGAGTATTTTCGATCCCCTCTGAGTGCTGGAACACTATCCAACAATTAAACCGCAACCCAAAAACAATCAAACATCTGTTTGGAGGCAGGCTGCTCAGTGACTGACATTCTCTTGCCAGCATAAACACTATAGCTGCTGAGTGATTCCTGTCTTTTGTGTGTGCGTGTGTGTGTGTGTGTGTATGTATGTGCTGCTCGTGTGTTTTTTTGTTCCTTCAAGCAGTAAGATTTTGTATGTGTAAATATGCTGAAGAGCATTTTTATTGCGGTATATGAACGCGCCCGTATAGTTTATTTGTGGAAGTATTTTTGTTGACGTGAACACGCACGTTTGAGTGTCAGCTTGAGGTTATTTGTGTGCTGGAGGTGGCTTTGCAGAAAGCGGATGAGGATGTGGACTGTAAGCCTGGGATCAGGTATGTGCTTGTGCAGTGCTCTGTGTGTTGGTGTATGTTCATTTACAGATATGTAATTGGTTTTATTTGGGCAAAATTAGCATTATGGCTGTATGTAGACAAGTATTTTGAAGTGTGTGCATGTGTGTATACATGAGAACTGTGCCTGTTAAAGGGTTTATGCTTTTTGATGGACACCTATTCCACACTCAATCTTCAAGTTCTGTCCTTGAGCTGATCAGCTTTTTGGGCTGTAAGAATTGATGTCGCTTATTCTAGGCCCAGGAAGGGAGACAACAAACTGCTGGAAGCCGTTCAGAATTGGGTTTAAAAGAACAGCTAGGTCTGGCCCTGATGTAATGTCAGTCTCTCTAAACTTAAAGCCCCTGATTTCAATAGGGATGGGTGGTGAATACTGGAGTTAGGTCTGTCTGCCTCGAGGACAAATTATTCTCCTTCCTAAAAGCACTTACAGACTCCATGCAGGTAGCTGCTTTTGTCCTATTTTATTTATAGGCTTCAAATAACCATGGGCTGTTGATGGCCAGGGTAAAGCAGCATGCAAATGGCATTCATTCCCAACAGGAACTGCCTCCCTATAAAACTAAGACCAGCTTTCAGAAAATGCAATTGTTCCCACTCCCAGCCAAATGACAGCTTGTGCTGCTCCTACCAGCTCTCCCCGAACCCCCAAGGTCTAGAGGCTGCTGCTTGCCATTTGTGGTGCCTGTGTACCTAGCAATCTGCAAGTCACCACAGTAGGTGCTAGCCATCGCCTGCTTGCTTGAAAACATCAGTATCACAAGTGGCAGAATCTGGGCCACCCACTGGCTGTATTTCTGGAGCATTCCTCTGGCTGGGAGAGAGCAGCTGGAGTTTTTTGCTTTAGACCGTTTCTCAGACATCCTATTGCTGAGGGTGTAAGAACACGCCGTTACAGGAAAGAAAGATTTGATGAGCCCCACAGCTTAACTTATTGTTATAATCACCTATTCTTTCGCATCAGCCTTATTCTTCTTTTTACCAGTTTCAGCTGAGAAAGTTTGCTAGAAAACAGCTTTGCCTCAGAAATGATAGGAGGTTCTGTTGCTTAGCAAAGGGCAGAGTACAGAGCAGAGAGTGCAGCAGAAAAGCCCAGAGAATCAGCATTTCTTCTGTCACGTCTGCTGCCCAGGTGCTGCAGAACACAAAAACCATTTTATCTTTGTTCAACAAAATTTCCCCATCTGTCAAATGGGGAAAGGATTCACTGTGGTGGGAGAGAGACTTGTGCAACATAATGTTTACTACTTTGAGATACTCAAACTCAAAAAAGCTACAGAAGAACACTACTGCTATCACACACTGGGTTGACTACAGTGCCTGTACGTACACCGGAATTAGAGGTGACAGAGAGGAGAAAGCTCTGTCCACAACCGAGCAGTATCATGTAACTTCCAGGATCTGCCTCCACCTCTGACACCACAATGGTTGGCCTCCACACGTCAGTTAGAACCATTCTCTTCCAAGTATGGAGCTTGTGGTTACTCACAGCCCGGAACTGTGCCCCTGTTTATGGCTAGAAGAAGCTGTGTGGTCACTGAAGCGTGAGGCTCCTGTGGCTGAAGGGGTTACATTCTCAAGCAACACATCATAGGAGATACGTCCACTTGCTTGGGGACAGCAGAGAGGCTGCTCTGTAATATGCAGTGCAGTGTTCACTCCTCACTTTTTCTAAGACAAGACCCCTCGATAGGGTATAACATGATGATCATGACAAAAGGCCCTTCGTCAACATTAGCAGCTGCTCAATTTCTAACTCATGTTTTCCCACAAACTCCAACTCCAGAAAAATATGAAGTGCAACTTAAGGAAGCTCTCAGCTGTCTACCACTTTGTTCCTTTCCAAAACAGATGGGAAATAAATGTTGGTGTCTCTTTTATTCCTGTCTTGTCTGTCTCTAAATTTTGATTGTGAGACCTTGGAACTTTGAACTGTTTCCTTACAATTTATTCCTTATTTATTGCAGGAGTTGGGAGTGATATTTGAAGCTCTTTTACTTGGATTAACATATTTACCCTCTCACTAATTAGTCTAAATCTCAGAAAGCCCCCAACCTTAATTTAGCTCACTATTCAGCCAACCAGTAAATAATGTGAGAGACATGAAAACAAACGGTAAGGTATAAATTTAATAAGTGTGTAATGTCTTAAAAAAAAAAAAAAGAGGACTGGTATCTCTCAGTGAAAATGTAAGAGGATAAATTCAGGAGCAATGAAATGAAACAAAGCAATATGAAATCTCAGTATGACTACTGGGAATAACGTATTTGAAGCTAGCAGAATAGTCTCCCATTGGAAAGAACAAAGACCTAGTCACTTGAACAACTACGGATAAACTAACAAACAACAGAAATCTTGTGTGAGGAAGTTAGTTTCATACAAACAGGCTGAAGATGCTGAGTGTGGTTCCTAGAGTCAAGAAAACCAAGTAGAAGTGACTCGTGTTACCAGCCATTTGCTTATCAAAACTCTCTGATTTGTGCACAGATTCTCAGTCACAACTCTCTGCATTACTCTTCCCATGTCATACAAAATTCTTCTTTTTAAGTCAATAATCTGGATCAAAAATCTGACGTACATTCCTTTCCGAAATGACTTGTATAAAAGAGCACCTGACTATCTGCTTGAGAAAGAGGTTATTCAGATCTGGAAAGGTATTTGCCACGCAAAGTCTCATCTAGGCTGACAACAGCAGCTTCCCATACTCTGTCCTGGGGGGGAAAGGAGGTGTCAGATCCTCACATCTGCCATCCCAGTGCACAGCTGTGAGTTGTTCAGGGAGAACCATCCCTGCTTGCCCAGCTGCCCTTCCCTTCACTGTCACTCAACAAGGAACTATTTCACAGTCCTCACCGAAAACAATAGGACCTTTCAGGACTGAAATCAGATCTTGACTCTGATAGGAAGACAGCTGTGAAACACATGAAAGCTTCTGCTTGCTCTCTCTTCCTTGTCTCCCAAGGTTCAGATTCGAAGACTGCTAGTAAAATACCCACAGCCCCTTCAGGAAGGCCAGAGTGGTTCTAAACATTCATACTCTGCAGAAAGATGTGTGGACAGGCCAATAAATAGCTCATTAACAATTTAGATGGGCAGAGGAGGGGGATGAGTATACATGGAAATAGAACGTAAAAAGGAAAAAAAATAGACCAAGAGCGAGCATTGAATTTCCGTGCTTTTTTGATCCCCAAAGAACACTCCCTGCTTTATACACCAGAGGTATCCGTTCTCCCATTACTGATGTTTAGCCACCCCTGGGGTAGAGGGCAGATGCTTTAACGGGGGTCAGTTACCCTGTACTGACAGCCCCCCCCCATCAGGCTTTATAGCCCTGGATGGGAGAGTATCACCTGCTCAAACAGCACGGTTACCCATTACCTCTGCGGTTTCCCTGAAGGCCGTTTTCTCATCTAAGAACTATTTTAACTTTCTAATTATTCTCATTTCAGGACATTACTGCTGCTGATTAGGAAATGCACAGCACCCAGAACTTGGATGAACTGAATCCCTGAGGGTGTGTCAGTGCTGTGAGACAGCACACTTGGAGTTCAGTGTCCGAGCACCACGTTGAGAAGCCAGAAAACTCACCCGTGTGGAGCTTCGTGGTGAGGTGGCTCGATGTCATCCAATACCTAAACTCACTTATTTACAAGCACATTGAGTGTTTACGCTTCGCTGCAGCCTGTAGCATAAATTATTCTGAGAAAACCAAGTGCAGGGGAAGAGCTGCTGTTCACACAGAACTATGGTCAATAAAAAGGCTGTTTCTTTTTCGTTTCAAGGGAGTACATAGTCTGCTCTTCAGATTGGTACAAAAACAATACACGCACTGTTTTATCTGGGATTGGCCAGCCTATGATCTCGTTTTCTCTTTTAAATACTCTGAGCTGTTTCCAAGCACAGGGACAGCTCAGTGATAATGCAGGATGCTTGACTAGCCCATAGATTACCCACACGTTACCCTCCCCTACTCATTCTTGCAGCCTCTTGCTACTCTCTTTTTCTCCTATTTCCTGCTCCGTTCTGCCCTCAGTGTGCTCCTTCCTTTAGCCATGACGTTCACCTGTCCCCACCAGCTAAGCCCCGTTTCAAGCAAAGGAACAAGGAGAATACGGAAGTTTTCCATTCCAGACAACAACGTGCCTTTAGGTAGTAGCTGTCTCTTTAGCACGAAATGCCTCTGCCCCTTCTTCAGCATGCCCGTTTGCCTTCATGCCTACAGAAGGAACACCTTCAAGCAGAATAGAGCTGTGATTTTCCTGAGGTCCTTCAGGCCTGTGCTGAGGGAAGCAGCGCTGAGGTCAGTCTCTGGAGCGAGCAGGAAGGTGCCTCGTGGGCCGCAGGTGCAATTTCAGCGTGTACAGAAGGGGAAGGAGATTCAAGGCCACAAACGAGAGAATTCCTGCTGTATGACGTGCAAATATCACAGCCATCCAAAGAAACCGTATTTCCTCCCTTATAACTGGACCACTTACTTCCCTTCATAGCAAAAGACAAAAGACATGCTTTTCAATTCAAAATATCTGATTTTAGACTAAGGAATGACAATGAAGTAGACAGCAAGCCTCCAGAGAGATCCCAGTAGCACTTTGCAGGAGAGTGACCGTATATGTTTCTCTTTTATGAGAACATACAGTAAGTTATAGAAATGAACCAATTATCCACAAGCAGAGCATTCAGCCGTGATACTCGGCAAACAAAAGATACGCTGTGCCTACAGACAGTTCCTGCCGGAGATCATTCTGAGCAGTGCTAAACGAAAAGAACAGAAATTACCCAGCTGAATGCTGATGGCACCTTTACAAGTAGCCTGTGTTTGACAGTGAGGTGATGAATAAATAATGCACGCTTCAAACACGTGATGTGGCCGACTCTTTCCTTGTGTGGTATTTTCAAGGGTATTGGACAAAATTCCGAAGTCACTGATACGCTTTCTCCGTTTAGAATATTATCCTGCCCACAGTTAGTGGGTCACATTTCAAGGATTATCCAGTGTGATGCCAATTCTGAGCCCAGATTTTCATACTGTCTTCCTGTCCTTTACCACAGCACTCCTGCACTCGTCCTGAAGTCTTTCTCTACTTTTCCCCCCACCTCCTCTGTTGCCCACTTTGGACTTAACTAAGTCTGCTTATGAGAACGTGCCTGTTCTGAGTAGCTACTTCTATGACAAATACTACACATTGTGTCTTCCTTTGTCTTTTCCCTCTTTTGTTTCTCAGTTTCATATTTCAGTTTTGATTTGCTCGTATGTTCTGAACAGATTCCTATTTTCTATTCTTGAACAGCGGTCCTGAAAAAGCATCTTGTCTGTATAAACACTACCTGCTCTAGTTCAGGTGCATCCCGCAGCTGCCTTACCGGTACGTCGCTGATGGCGGGTTAAGAGTTTGCTACTGATAATGGAGGCAAGAGTTCTTTAATTCATGGGGTATGGAATTAGGTTTTCAGCTCTGAAGCTCAACAGCTCAATCCCATTTGTGACCCAAGGGATGAGCTGTTACACAGGAGCCCATCACTGATTTCCATCATCTCAGCATTGCCCTCTCATCCTCATGTATTTGAGTTGTTACCCCATAGATCATATTTCCCCATACGAGAGAACTCACAGTTCCTCACACCAGTGAAATAAATGTCCAGTTCTTAAACATTTGTTTGAAATGGGTAGGAAAAATATATTACAGCGAGTGGTTTCAATCTTTGTACTGTCTGCTGAAGGTTTCATGCTGCCAGAAACAAAGAAAAACTTACTCCTGTTTACAAATGATGCCAATAATTTTCTCCCTCAAAAATGACTGTATCTGGCATAGTGAAATTTTTGAGAAGCGAAAAGAAATTTATTTAGTAATAAAAAATTAGCGGTGTTGGAATATTACTTGTTTGTATTTGTTTTAAGGAAAAAAAGGTTGAATCAGTAATACACATACTTGCTGCTTTAAAGGGGACAATTTCACTGTGATAAAAACAAAGGCTTTTTTCAATGTATATTTTGTTTATAAAAAAGGCTTTTTATAAGGCAAAAAAAGCTTAGAGGAAATAAAAGAAAAATGTGAATAATATTTGCAAACTATGTAAAACCATTTACTTATTGGAAAAAGAATGCAATCTCCACTAAAGAATATTAAGTTAGTTAAAAACAGATAAACCCATTTATAAAACACTAGGGATGCAAAAGTAATCATACAGCTAATTCTACAAAAGGCATAGATGAAATAAAATGATAGCAACAACTATAAATTAAAAAGTGTAGAGAATTTAGAACAGAAACAAGGAAGCATGGAGAATAATGAACAGTACTTATCACCTATAACAAAAAAACAAAACCAAAAAGAGTTGCTCTGTAAGGTTTGCACAGAAACAAATATTTCTCATTGTATTCAAGTATAAGCTTATATATTTGGAAACAATGAGAAACAGCAAAAGATGAGCTCTTAATGCAACACCACATTCCCCTTCCAGCATCACTACCGAATCTGAGGCCGGAATGAATAGAGAGAAATTACACAACGGATCGTATTAGATGATGACAACAGTCTTTTCTGGTCTTAAAATTCATATATCTATTAATTACTAGGTAGCTAGCCCGACTATGCTGCTGCTAGCAAAAGTGCAGCTGCATCATTACTGGAAAATGGGACGAGCGATATACACAAATAGTGCGAGCGTTCAAGCATGCCTGCCCAGATCCTCTCTGCTAGTCCATTTAGTGCATTCTTCAGCCTTTATCATTCAAAAGGCTGCACTAAAATCTGCTGAGCTCCACTGTGTTCTGGATCAGGGTTAATGCAATACCTCAGTTCTAATGGCAATTAAGCATAGCGCGCGCTCTTTTTTTTTTTTTTTTTTTTTTTTTTTAATACCATGTCACACATCTGAAATGTAGCGGGCTGTAGTAAGCCCACTCACAAGAAAACATCTCCCCTGCATTGTTCGTGGTTATACCATGGTTGATAGGAGCGTTGTAAGAGCCCTTGAAAACCAGCTTGGCTGTAAGGCAGTAATTAACTTTGCATTTTAATCCTTTGGCTACAGCTCATTCTATAGAACTAGCCCACAACAGTAATTTATCTTTGCTCTTCTTAAGCATTAGTGAGAATGAGCTAGATGAGAAGGTGGTTACTTGATTTCTAAGAGGAAAAATTGGAGAGCAACATGGTTCAATAAAGAGGCCATAGAGGGGTCTCAAATATCCTTTCCGACACACTGATTAAACATGAGTTCCAGTTGGTGTAAAAAACCCTGCAGTCCCACTGACGTAAGTCGTTCTCATTTATTCATCTCCTGAAATTATTCAGGCTATTGTCACTAGATGCAGATTTGTCTTCATGACTTGCAAGTTATGAATGCCGGGGTAGGATTTGGGCAGCGGGATATTGCTGAGAGAGGAAACCAGAAAGACCTAAGCATTTCTCTAGGGACTGCAATAAAAGGGCAGAAGGCAGATGTGAAATTCTTCCAATCCTGTATAACAGAAACAAATCTCTTTATTTCAAGAAAATTCTTTTATACCATTCCCTTCTAGCAGACGAAAAAAGATTTGTTAGAAAAACTAAGCTGTGTTTTTTTTTTTAAAAAAAAGGGCAAACTTCCCAAAGTGCAATAACTCCTAAATTTTTTTTTTAGCCTAATTCGCAGAGTAAAATTGGCCTTCCCAAGACCACAACCTTCTGCCTTGCAGTTTGCTCCTTTGGGCTTGCATGCCGTGCTAGTTAAACAAGACATTGGTCAGGTTTTAGCACACCAGCTTACAACTTTTTTTTTATTTTGCTTGCAGATTTTTGAAAGGTTTCCAAGAGTACCAGGCAAGGAAATGAAATCTTCATCCCAAGGAAAAGATCCCTTTCCAAAACTGTTAATCTTTCCTTATGACATGTTTTGGAATACAAATGTATCCAGAGGGGGTTTATTCAGCAATATGCTGTGTTCATGTAAGTGATCAAATTGGGGGTTTATTACAGTGGTACATATGTTAACAATAATTCAAACTTTTATTCACCCTGTTTCACCACCACAGCTGCTCTTGGTTTTCCTTATGGCCCCACCCAGTGACACTTGGAACACAAGCAGATACACGTATGTATTACAGGGAGTGATGTTTTACATTGTTATTAGAGAACTAGGCTTCCTTGAGCATGCAGTATTATCATAACAAACTCATGACTACACACTTTCTGTCACTATATTAAATTCCATATATGCTGGAATCAGCAGAATTAGAAAGGAGATTTAGTTTCTACATATCACTTCTGATTAGTTGCATTACAGAGACTGAAGACAATTACAGAGCCTCTGGCTGATCCAGGTTCCAGGTCTGTCCCACTAGCACGTTCAGTGAAGCCATTTAAGGGTTCTATAGAACTGAATGCATAGGTAAGGGAAGAGAAGAGGGACTCAGCAAGTTTAGTATTAAGAGGTTTATAAGTGATGAATGTTCTCTGCAAAAAGTCTCCAAAAAAAAAAAATTAAAATTTAGTTTTTCAAGACACATTTGCAGAATTATAGAATACCAGGTTGGAAGGGACCTCAAGGGTCATCTGGGCATCTTTGGCAAAAGCACAGTCTAGGCAAGACTGCCCTGCACCCTGAATCTTAAAAGTGTCCAATGTCACTTTTAAGATTCAATGCCACCACTTCCTCGGCGAGATTATTCCAGTAGCTGATTGTTCTCATTGTCAAAAATTTTCCTCTTGTGTCCAATCGGAATGTCCCCAGGAGTAACTTGTACCCATCGCCCCTTTTCCATGGGAACCTCCATCTTCTTTGTAGCCACCCTTTAAATCCTGGAACGCGGTGATAAGGTCTCTCCTCGGCCTTCTCAGTGCTGAGTCAACCCAGTTGCCTCAGCCCTTCCTCACACAGCAGACTGCCCAGTCCTTTGATCACCTTCGTGGCCCCTCTCTGGACCCTCTCCAACCTGGCCACACATTGATAAAGATTAAATGGAAAACAGTTGTTGCACTTGCCTTTTCAGACCTTTTTCACGTCTGTCTTCTTTCACTCTAATAAAACATCAGCATACACAGCTAATGGGATCATTGTATGTGTAAATACAGGAATAGGCAGTACAAGGATGATTTCAACTTTGTGTGGACCACTGGTAATACTAGCACATCTTCTAAAACTTCTCAACAACCATGTTTGAGAAATTAGACACAACACAAAGAGCTAACACAGGATTAAAGCATTTGAGGTCTGGCGAAAATAGCTTGTACTAAGATAATTATTGGACCAAGAAAGCTATTTAATATATATAAAAAAAGATTGACAGGTGACATAAATACAGCATGCAAGATGAAAAGATCAGGCATCAGATGACTAGAGACTAGGAAGAAGCAATGGCTTTAAGCTGAAGCCAGAAAAATTTTCAAAATTTGAAATACGGTGCTTGGATTAAGCTCATAGGAGTTTACCCCTTACCCATAGAGACACCCATTTCTCCTGAATAAAATGCTGAAATACAGGTTGTTACTTTCTCTAGCCTTTTACCTGTTCTTTGAGCCTGACAGACTTTCCTGCTGGGTAAGACCTTCATTATAGCAAATAGTTTTGGATTCACCACTTGGCTGATGGCTCACACTCGCTTGTGTATCCAGGCTGACATTCAAACTTCCTCCCACTACCATTTCCTCAGCTGAAATCCCCAAAGAAACATCAAAGGAGGGAAATCTTTTTTTATTCATTCAGAAAGAGAAAGCCTCAAATGGCACTTGTTTTCCGCCTGGAAAAGCAAAAAACCGAAACTCATTACATGGCCAAACATCTGCTGATGGCTCCCATGTTTTCCATAGTCCCATCACCAAACTCCTGACCTCTCCCTGCTCCTTCTGCACTGGGCACACGTCTTCAAACTACTGAAATGGACTTGCTTGGCATCCAGGTAACACTGCCCCGTCCGTAACGTTAATGGCTCAGAAACGGAATCCAGAAACCAGGCAACATGCTGCTGGCTGAGTCATCTTCACGGCCCTTCATGTGATAACTGGGCTGCACTGCACTGGGGGACGGTGGGAGAATCAACTACCATGTACAAGTCAAGGACCTTTTTTACTCGTCTTAATCCTACAAATGCTTGAGCAGTGCACAGAAGAAAGAACACAGCTGAGTAGAAGTTGTGCAAGGATTCCTCTGTACTTAATCTCAGCAGCTCTTTTCTCCCTATGACCATGTGCCCCCTGTCTTACAAAAGTATTGAATGAAACAGAACAGAATATGGACAGAAAACAGATGTCCCTGTAGGAACTGGGCCACACGTGATTCTGAAGAAATCAAGTACTTCACGTTCTGGCTTTGTTTCTTGCCCTCACCGTCCGTGAGGCAAACCAGGATCCGAACATTAATATAAGGTGCCCAGTTCCCTGGCTTTGAGTTTGAGTTGGGAGAGTCTAGCAAGACCCCACACCTTCCCTACAGATCTGAGCAAATCAGGTTTCATTTTTTCAGGGTAACTTCTCATTTTCTCCAGAATTAAGAGCGAATCAGGACTATGTATGGTGGTTATGGGTTAAGTGTCTGCTAAGAGCACTGGTAAGGGCAGGACATCATCAAGCAATGTCAGAAATAGAATGCAGTTCCCTTACATCCTTCATTCTGGCAACACTGCTTCCAAGATCTATATACATCCCATTCATTTTTCCTGTGTATTTTGAAATGTAAATTAAAAACTATGTTCCTGCCCTTCCTGCATCATGTCAAAAATAAAAAAAAAATGTGGGGAGAAGACATGGGATAAGGTAAATGGCACTGCTTTCATCTTCTGGATTGGAAGAAAGATGCTGCACTCCAGATACTCATGGAATTCAGGTTCTAGATTACTGTCTCTACAGTTGCAGTGCTGGCGAAACAAAAAAAATCAAAGCCTGTATTACTTGGTGCTGTACAAGTATTTAAGATGACACAAGATTATGAGAAAAAAATGTTGACTTTTATTCTAAAAATTAGATGCTAATTTGGTCTTCTCAAACATGAAATGATTCCTTTTATTATCTTCATAACAGCCATCTAAGAGGTCGCTTTCATCTGTATTTGTTATAAAGAGAATGCAGATCCAAAGTTTTAATGTTCTTTGCATCTTAAGAGACATGAAATATCTATGAATTAGCCATCTGAATTATTATAAGAGTATGGGCCTTAACAACATGAACAAAACACCACACTTGCTCTCTGGCTAACGTAGGTCTTGATTACTAACAGAAAATACCGACTGTTACAAGTCCCAGAGGAAGAGAAACTCCCGCAGCTGGATGAAGCGAAACCGAAGAGGGAGTCGGTACTGACTATAAAATCTGTGACTCTGCATCAGCAGCTTGATGGACGCAGTGCCTGGCAAACCACTAGTTGTTGTGTGTGCGATTTATTGCAATAATCCCATCAGGTTTGTCGAAAATGAAATCTGGCAATGGGTGCGAATTATCAAGCCCCTCTGGGTCTTTTCATCTTTGACATATATATGATATTAAATATATAATAACAGAGTAAGATGATACCAGCGCATGAAGAGAGGGGAGTGTCTGTTGGCTTGCATGCTAGCTCGTGGTTCAGAAAACACGTTTCTGTCCCAGAGAACGTGAGTGACACTGTGGAAGCCACTTGGAGAGTCCTGACAGGGACATACAGAGAGCTGTGATACACAGCAGTAAGTTGGAGAAACAGCCAAACAAACTTGAAAGTTCTCCACAAATATTAAGTATTGACGGTAAAGAAAAAGGCAAATGGAAAGACTGTCAGGCTAAGTAGCCTTTTGCTTAAATACTCTCTTGCTTGTCATCCCATCAGTGCCCCTCACTAAAATGCAAATAGATGGGGCTCACTGCGTAGTTATGGCAAGATAAATGAAAAGCAAAAATGTTAACACAGATCAACATTTCCTGTTGGAGTCCACTCTGTTACTAAAGTTCAGCCTTGATTTCACTCTTCTGGTCTGAGGTTTAAATTAAAAAAAAAAAAAAAAAAAAAGGCAGGGGGGGAATGCTTTAAATAAAAGGATTAATTTAGCCATAGATTTATTTAGCTTTAAACAGCTCCCCTCTTTGTCAGCTGGCCTGCCTTCTAACTAATTAAGATGTTGTTTGGCCTCAGTGTAATTGCTGCTGTCTGCTGACAGGGCACTTCTGCCAAGCAGATGTTTTTTATTTTGAGGCATGGCTATTTGATAAAACTGTTCTTAAATCATAAATAAAGGAGGAAACTCTTGCATGGGTTCTATTTTTCCCATTAGCAATTTAGATTATTGGCAATAAAAAAGGCCAGGGACTGAATTTGACATCTATGTAAAAGAATCAACACAACGCCCGATGCATCAGTTAAAACTTTTCTGTACTTTGGTAGATCTTACAGATTCCCTTAACAAGCCCGTAATTCCTGCTAGATGGCAAAATGGACATATCTCATGGATCGAGTGCTTGGTGAAAAAACATTTGTCAGTGGCAGAAACTGTATGCAGTATAATTACAGCTATATGAACTTTAAAAGCTTTGCAGGTTTAATCAACAGTGAAAAATCCTGAGATCTTGACATTTCTCTCATTTTCCTGAACGTCTGTCTTCTTCAGTGTTATTTTCCGTATTTCTTCTTTATGTCTTATGCTGGAAATGCAGGATTATAGTCTCCCATAAGATATTAATTTTCAGCTTCTAGGGCCACATGACTTCAGCAATGAAGGAGGCTCCCTGCTCTACGCTTGCTTCACGAAGTACAGGACTTTCTTAGGAGACAACCAGCAGTGGCAAGCCAACCAGACATCTTGCTGATGGCACAGCACCATAATTAGATCTGGGTTTCTACAAAAAAAAAAATCTTTCTGTAATTAAATAATTTAAGGTAAACTGAAGTGAAAAATAATACACTAAAAGTGTTTGCAACTTCAAAAAAAAAAAAAAAGGTACCCCCGAGGTTTCACAAACCTCTGAATATTTCCCAAATGGTGTAATTATTCTAATGAATTTGCTGACAGAATAAACAGCTGCTCAGTGGGAACTAGTGGAGCGTATCATTGTGAAAAAGGTGTTTTGCAGGTACGGCTGTAACTTCACGACGGCAGCTCTGAGAGGTTCTGTAGGTGTGCAGAAGGACTGTATCACTGCACTGCCAAGTTGCTGTCCAGGTGAATTACACACGCAGGCGTGCTCTGGTTGCTAGGGGTGCTCAGCACCACGGGAGGCAGGATGGGCTGGCAGCCACCAAAGCCCAGCAAATTGCCATTTGCACAAACCCGGGTAAGATGCAAGAAAAATTAACCAACAGCAACAGGATCTTTTTCTGTAAGGGCAAGACCATGCATCTGAACACAGTAAGCAAGCTTTTCACAAACAACTATAAAATGGAATGGGATGATCACAGGGATATTCAGGTAAAGGGTAAGAATGACCAGTTCCTGACTTGGTAGTTGAATCTTTTAGCCTATACAAGAAAGATGCATAAGGTATCATGGGCATCAATACTCTCACAATACTCTATATACTCACCCAGCATACTGATGAATCCGCTTCAGGAAAGTCCTGTTCTTCACAAAGAATCCCTAAATATCTATCATCCCAACATCAGTATTTTCCACCCATGAATCTGTACTATTGCAAAGTGACAAGTGACAAATGACCAACTTTCTAATAAAATGTGATTAAAGGATCTACCCCTCTTGCCCAGATTCCTATTCATCAAATATCTTCCTAATTGATTCTGTACCTAGGTATAAATCTCTAGCCTGTGCTTTGCAGAAAGTCAGACTAGATGATGATAAATGCATCCTGTAGGTACAGATCTATAAATTTGAGTTTCAGAGTCACATTTTCTACAGCAAAAGGCAAGGTACTAATTAACGTACAATGGGTAAACTATGTCCGTCTGCAATGTATGAGTACTGCGACAGCCCAGAAAAAAAGTAGAAACTACCCCTTCCAGTGAAAAAATTCTGAATATTAGTCTGAAGTTAGAAGCAGAGTTTGCTGACCGAGAGGCGAAGCAAGCTCATGTGACGTATTTCCAGAATGTTCTACATAAAGCATGTAGCCTGTCTAACAACATCCGAAGAGCTACAAAACCAGCTGATAGCTGCAACAGCTCAGAGACAGGAGTCCTACTGAGTCTGGACAAAATCATTACAAATGAGGAGAGCAATGTTTGTGCTAGAGGAAAGGATGGAATTCATTAGAAGTGCAATGACAGTTCTTATTCTTGACAACGAATAACCAGTAAAGTTGGGGTTTTGTTTGTTTGTTCGTTTGCTAGAAAGATCTTATAGCAAAGTAAACACTGAAAATTGGGAAATAGCTTACAGGGATGAACTCTGGTAAATCCAACCTCTTTTACAAGGGAATACCAAAGCAGATTTTAAACATTTGGCAGCTTATCAGAAGCCAGAGGAAGATTAACTATGTGAGTGAAAAATCAGGCCAAGAAACCAAAAACAGCTTTTCACAATGAAGGAAAGCCAAGGGGGAACAGTCTAAAAAACATTTGGAAAGAAATGTTAATATCATTTCACTCTTAGGAAATAGATCATTGAAGCAAGAGGAATTTGAATTCCTTTTGGAAGTGTGCAGGTATTAAGTTACTTGTAAGATTTAGAGAGAGAGAGCGTCAAAGTACTAACAGCATCAAGTCAAGCAGCATCGGGTCACTCAAACAGTAACAAGTGTACTAGTACTCCCACTGGTACTACAGCCAGTGTTACTCACTGACAGCACAAAGATGTGAGATGCTTCATCTGAAAGTCACCAAAATGGGATGCCTGAGTACGACATGGCACATCTCTCCCGAAGCTCCCAACGTTTGAAATAATCTCTGAACCCCAGCACCAGCTCTGCTGACACCCCCCGGGGCCTTGGACAGACCACGTTCCGTCTCCTGTGCTGCTTTTGTGTTCATAAAAGCTACATCATATTCCTTTACATAGACTCCAATAGCTTACCGCACTGACAGCACACTCATGCCAAGAAGTGCCACCTCAACACTGAGTATTATTTTGTTTGGAGTGGAATAGTCCGTGGGGCAGTCCCCTACTGGTATTTAATTCTGTTTCCAAGTTGACTGTACAGGCCTTGGGTTTTGCAGGTTGCTGAAATTGTGAACACCACTTTTTAAAAGTGTATGTGCATGTAGGTAAAGGAGAAAATTGGAGCAATAGATTTTTTCCAGGTACTACCAATAAATTAGTTAAAAACCATATAATGACTTCAAAAAAAAGCTCACAGAGGAAAACAGATCCCAATCAAAATTGGTCTATATCTCAATACTTCTATATAACTGCTATCTCAAAGCTGAAAAAAAAAAAAAAAAAAAGGTACTGTGGGATGGAGTATCACTGTATATCTATTTTAATAGATTTTTATTAAGCAACTGCAGAGACTACCATCTTCTGCTCTCAGAATAAGCCAAGTAACAGTGTAAACCTCCCAGCAGTCTCATAGCTACAGAACTTTATACAGCACAGCTACAAAGAAAATTACTAGCTAAAGAAACAGAGAGACATTTGGGTGAGTAAAGGGACATTTTTTAAAACACAATTTTGAGGGAGATGAGCAGTTGCTGAGGTCTCTTCTCTACTTGACACATTTCCAATAAGGCTATCCCTTATCAGTGAAACCCAATTATATACCTCTGACCATTCTCTCTTTCCAGGAATATATGATGGCTGACAATCCCCAAAAATAATTTCCAGAAATATTCACAGTTCTGTGCCATCTACATTCCAAGAACTTCATCTATGCCAACTACAAAAAGGGCAAAAATTGCAACAAAACCGAGTCTGAGGCAGCAACAATTCTGTGTGTGGAAAGAAAATACACTTGAGAACTGCACCAAAAGGTAGCCTGGGAAAAGATATCAAGAATCGGTACGGTATGTTGTATTCTGAAAATAACCACGGAGTAACCACGATAATGGAACACGGGCTTCTGTCTAGCAGAGAAGGCACCAGAAGTGTGTTTAGACTGAACAGGACACAGTATTATTAAACAGAGGCTGCTCTTACTTGCTGCAGTATGGCACACGCACAGGAACTTCAGTTGGGAAAGGCTTCCTTCTGGGTGCAACAAAAAAAATTCATTACCACTTGACGTTATTAAAGTGACAGCGTGAAAAGTTTGGGTTTCCAGCTCAGTATTCAATTCCAAATGTAACAAGCATTCCATTTCCTACATTCCAATGGAAATTCCAAAGCCCACAGATTCTTCACTCTGTTTTAAACATTTGTGTTTATAGTTAAAAAAGCACTCGCCCTCCCCTTCAGTGGTAGATAAGCCCTGCATACCTCTCGTACACTTTCCTAGAGAAGCTGTGACTCAGGAGCGGAGTTCACAACATGCTTCACGTTTTCAGCTCTGAATTGCTGCAGACACGTACTGTGTCCCTAAGCCTATGGTGTAAGAGCCCTCAGAGTCCCAAGGATAAACAAAGGTTCCTAGTAAAACCTTGAACTTGCTGTATTCCTTTTGAGGAATTTTAAATTTTTCAGTGGAGTAAGACTAGGCATTACACAAATTTCAGACACACTTCTTCGCCTGTTAGAAAAAAAGAGAAGGGAAGCGAAGCCAAAACCTCTCTGACTTTTTTCTGGCTGATCTCAAACCGTAGGAATTCCCCAATCACAAAAATGCTCTGCTCTAGCTAAGGAAATGATGCTGATTAGGGGGAAAAAAAAAAAGTTCCAGATGTTAACCTAAAGCAATTTCAAGACGAAGGGAAAGTGGAAGAGAGAGAAGGCATGTGAGGTGACCCCACCCTAGGCAGGAAACACGGGGAGAGCCTTGTACCCTCTGTGTTGGGATGCAGCCAAATGCTAGATAGCTCTCACACACCCCCCCACGGGTCTATTCTCCTTCCCCCTCCAGGCAGCAATCAGAGCATTTTCCAGTTCAGCCCAGTCAATTCTTTATATCCTTTCTGATTTACATTATGAGATAAACATATAAATAAATCAGAATTAGAGTGATAGGAGGAAGAAGCAGAATCATCTGTATTTCTTCACAATTCCTATGCGATTTCATCCCTACATCATTATTAGGGTGGTGACCCTGACTGAGAAGCGGAGGTATCTCAAAAGGCATAGGTAGGGCTAAAACAGTAAGTTCTTCAAGAGAAGAGCTGCAGTCAGAGCGAAGACAAATGTCCTAGCTCTTTGTAAAGTTAGTTAATGCTATTTAACTCTTTGCGGGTTTTGGAAAATGGCCAAAGCAAAGCACCTGCGCATTTCTCTGGGGATGAACTACCCATGGTCATTTGGAGTTCTTCTGTTCATCTCATTTGTCCTTTATTACCTATCAGAATAATGCTACTTAAATTAGATATTTAGGGAAAAGAAAGGAAAGGGGAAAAAGCACATAAAAGTCTACACGCGTTCATAAGATTGAGACATGTCTTGTTTCCTTCCTACTGGAAAAACGTTCATTATGGGAACAACCTGTTGTGTGTGGCAGAGACTACTGCACTGACATGAAGGCCAAACAGAAGCCAAGTTTCTGGGGCAAGATCTCACTCACTTACTTATCATTTCACAATGCCATATAGGAGTGCTTTTTTTGTTGTTGTTTTTTTCATAAACAGTGACGTTCTCCTCTCTCCAACAGACCATGAGGATTGTATGACATTATTACTGTATAAATGCCTCTCAAAACCTTCTAAAGCTGATAACTTACTACTTCAAAATGACTGCTTATTGAGAAAATAAAGGGGTTTTTTAAACGAAATATTTACTTCATACATTGCCTTGCATTCTGCAAGATGCTAAATATGCGAAAATGGACACAAGCTTTATGGAAATGTAGTTGCTGCTGAGCAGCAGTATGGGTTAGGATCTCCCAAAGACTTTCTTCCTCCCTTCCTTTCTTACTACATACATTGTGGTTTCCCGGAAAGCAAGGCACCGCTGATTATGGTCTCTCATGACTGGCTGGACTGCGGAGAGGAGAGCAGGCTCCCGCAGATTAACAAGTACTCAGCAATCCTGAGGGCCTTCTTGAGAAATGGGTGGCTGATACAGGGATAACTGAGGTTCACTGCAGCCCTGTGTAGGCAGTGCCTGTTGTCTAGAAATTTAAAGGAAACTTAAGAAAGAGGAAGAGACTTCCCCCCAGAGCCAACAGAACGGCTTCGCTGCTCTGCAGACTGAAGAGGAAAGACCTGTCACGTGAGGAGAGCTGGAGCTAAGGCAGCCTGGTCTGCTCCTCATCTAACAACCAGTGCAACTAAGAAAAGGGGATGGGTGGTAAGTGGTATGGAACTCTCTTCTGAGAGGTACAGAGGCACCATCTGCCGACCTGACACTCTCTAGAGGTGTGCTGCTTACCGGGGGCTGGCGTCAGGAGACTCTTTATTGGGGAGCATAAGGAAAGGATGAGGGGTAACAGTTTTGAACTGAGAGGAGATTTAGATTAGATAGAAGGAAGAAATTCTTCCCTGTGAGGGGGGTGAGGCCCTGGCACAGGCTGCCCAGAGAAGCTGTGGCTGCCCCCTCCCTGGAAGGGTTCAAGGCCAGGTTGGACGGGGCTTTGGGCAACCTGGGCTGGTGGAAGGTGGCCCTGCCCGGGGCAGAGGGTTGGGACTAAGTGATCTTTAAGATCCCTTCCAACCCAAACCAGTCTGTCATTCATTCTGTTAAATCAAGATCAGAAGTGGCAATGACTAGGTTTCATGATGAGACTGAAGAGTAAAAACAATGTAATGAGGGTGTCATTTTATTTGAAACCACTAATTTTAGTCTAGGGCTTAGCCGGGATATTTTTCAGAAAGACAGATATAGAAGATGCAAAAAGTTGAAGTTATCTGTCTTAAATCTGGATAACTCCCTTTCCAAGAGAAAAATCCCTATTTTTCCAAGTTGGGGGCCTTTCTGATAATCACAAAAATCACAGGAACACTGTGGTTGGCAAGGACCTCCGGAATTTTAGTCCAACCTCCCTGCTCAAAGCAGGATCAAAGAGGGGAGGCTGTTCAGGGCCTTGTCCAGTCATATTCTAAGTATCTCCAAGGACAGAGACTTCATAAGCAAGCTCTCTAGGCAAACTGTTCCACTGTTCAATGACACTTACAGTAAAAATACAGGAATTTCTACTCAAACATTTAAAAAAAGTATTTCAGTTTGTGTCCATTGCCTCTCAAAAGCATAAGCTAAATTTTTTTTCCTTCTGAAAAATTCTGACAGATGAGCCCTACATTCACAGAAGTGATGCACAAAGATCCCTAGGAAGGAAATTAGCATACCCTATGAAGAAGGCATTTCTGCCCTACTCACAGAATATGTGAAAATTAACATATGGCTGCAGATTGAAACAAGGGAATTCATAGGCCTGTTTTCTCCAAGTCACAAAACCCAACTCCTCCATGTCTTACAGAAATCTGCTACATTTGAGTCTTCTCACACAGTCTGCTTGTTACTAATATGCAATTGCTACACTGGAACCAAGCTCTGCAAAATTTTATCAGTTCTTGTTGGAGCGCAGTGCCCTATATATTTGTATGGAGAGCTGTCAAGTGTGGCAAAGTCTGATTTAACAACGATGAGTAGCTGTTTGCACTGCAGTCCTTCGCTGGCCGCCTCTCACACTCTTGCTTCCCTTTCCAGTGGACGGGAGGGAGTGGGTAATTCTATTACTCCATGCTCTGACCTCTGCATGGTCAACACAACACAATAATGCAAACACGTTGCTTAATGCGAAGGCAAAGAGAGACGGTTCAATACAAAGGAACATTTGCATAATGGGCAACTATCACTTGTCAGTCTGGGGAGCAGCAGTACTCATGCAACCAATTATAAAATCCTTCCTCTGGCACTTAAGCAGCAGAGTGGAATGTGGAGATGAAATTTTCAAATCCAATTAAGTTACTAAATAATCCTTACAGACTATGGTGATGATCACTATTCTTCTTTAGCACCATGTATCCAGGAATTTCAAAGTCTCCTCCACCTTCACAAAGGCCTACTGAGAAAGGAAACTTCACCGTCATTTCATCCTCTGACAGTATTTACTTACCGCAAGCTGAGGCACAAAGAGATGAAATTCCTTATGATTCAGTAGTGTGGCCAGGGTTAAAAACAAGACTTGCCTCTCCTGCATCGGTTGCCAGACATACTCTTTCCCTGCTGCCATGTTTATCACTTAAACTGGGTTAATTTTAACCTACCAGGGCATATAAAACGTCACATGCTCAGTACTAAACCAAAGCGGTTGTCACTTCAGTTCTGGGTCACTCAAAGCTGCTTGTGGAAGAACCACAGACCAAGAGCTATTCCTAGAAACAATTCAGCAATTTGCCAGTAAATATGCAGAAATCAGGAACTATCTGTAGAAGATACAAGAAAAGGTGAAATTTACTGCAGAAGTTCTTAGCTGCCATTTGCTTCCTCAGCCAGTTACCGAAACAGGAAGATGTAGGCTTGCTCCTAAAATCCAAATAATTTATTCAACAAAAATGCCAATTGCTGTTATTAATATCTGCATTTCGGGAGTAATATGGATACAATCTGGCCCTGTCATGCAAGACTAAAAACAGACAAGGGAAAGACACTCACTGAGAATCATAGGAAGGGCTTTGTGGAACTGTCCAGAACTAAGCTACACAACTCACTGGAGAACACACTGCAGGGAGTCATTATGAACTGGCAGAAAAGATGGACAAGATGACCTCATAGATTTTTCCCATCTCTCATTTCTGTCATTGCATAATTCCATCTTGATATGGGAGCAGAGGAGTTGACAGTTACATCTGCATTCTCTCTTTATTGACTCTACCCATGGAACAGATCAAAAAATTAAGGGGAGAACATCGCATGTGTATTAGCAATCGAGGGTGTGCATCAAATCTGGGTTAATAATACTTCTTGAAAGCCATGAATGGGAATGAAGATGCAATGAAAGCAAAGACTGGTCTTGGTTTAAAAGCACAGTGAAGATGTGACCAAATGATACTGAACAGAAAGATGGCTTATTAAGTGAAGTTTAACACTGCTACAAAGCCACAAAAAAAAAAAGTTTGGAAATTTTGTGTTTTCTTTAGCATATAACAGAAAATGCCTCTTTCCAAAGCAGAATTAGCTTCCAAAATTTCAGAACTTTTCTGCTCCTGCAGGTGTCCTTGTGTAATATATTTTCTAAAGCATTTTTAAAATTAAAAATAATAAAAACTCTAATGGTGCTTTCTTGGCTATGGAAATCAGAACAGTTATGAAAGAGCAATAAAGCAGCCTTTCTCTTTCAGCTGCCAACAACTCCAGAAACATGTTTGCTGAAACTCTGACCCCTTACATAGAAAACATTAAAACAACTGCAACTTGATACAATTAACTGGTATTAGATTCAAAGTTTGTGAGGCCAATTGGCTTTTATGATATATTTTTTGGTACTTACACACTAATGGAAACACTCCAAACTTTTGAAAAATATATTCCAGATAGGCTGACTGCTAACTCAGTTTTAAAGCAACTGCTTGTCCTGTCTGCAAAGAATGAAAACCAGACAGACATAGCATTTCTACTGCTGTACACCCAAGAAACTTTTCTATCTGCGTTCAGCTCTCTCTCAGAATATATTAACAATGGCAATATTTGAAGTGTTATGGATAAAGCTTTCATTGCACTTCGCAAAATACAAGTATCACAGCTGTCCCATTTCCCAATCCTTCTCTTCATTCCCTAGCTTAATATTAAAAGAGGTACATAAATCTCACTCTAAACTAGAGAGCCTTCAGCTATAGCCCGTTCTACACGACTCACTCTCTTTCTGTTTGACAGAAAAAGGGGGGACATGGGCCAAAGTAATAACTGTGGCAGAAGGATGATGGTTTGAGATTATGGAGCTCCTCAAACTGGAATTCCTGTGCGTTCCTTCCGCCTGTGTTAGAAAGGGAGCTGCTATTGATAGCCACAGAATTAAAGGAGACAGAAGGTTGACTTCGACCCTACTTCACCAAAGGACTAAAAGAATTGTCTAACGGGTATTGCTGCTAGTTAACCAAAGAGATTCAGTAATAAATTAATTCAATGGGCTTCTGCTGGATGTTCAGTGGATTGTTTACAGCGGTTTGGAAAACTCAACCCAGCTGCTAATTAAGAGGTGTTTAGACCACACTGGCACTGGTAAGCAGGCTGGCTAGCAATCTCAACAGCAAAAGCAAAGTGAACCTTCCAAGATGGACACGACAAGTTGATTCTGCTTCTGCTCTCGAAATCTCTCATGAAACAGTGGTCAGAGCTGTCACTCCAGCGTTACCTTACAGCACGTGTCACGTTAACACCGCTGAGCACTCCTGCAAAATACGAATCCATAAACAATTAAGGCAGTTTCTGTGAACAGATGTGTGTATGCATATTGCAATTGCTTCCTGTGCTTTCAGCTTTTTCAGGCTAAGTCCACGTAGCCGAAAAATGTTGATTCCTTTTCTGTATTGCTATGAACATCAAAAGTTTCACTTGATGTTGGTTTATTTTGAAATAAATTGAAAGGAAGCCAAGGAAATTAGCAAAGCAATAATCTGAGCGTAGTGTGGGAAACAATACCGAACACTTTGACAAATAAGAAAAAGTCACTTACCTCACTGAGACACAACAGCACCGAAGAAAAAAATGAGAAGGACTGCTGCGTGGGGATCGTTATCTTCAGTACACTACTGCCACAGCAGACTGCAAAGCTGCTAACAACGGCAGATCTACGCACCTCTTCCATAAGGACTTAATCATTGAGCCACAGAGGGTCTGGGCTGGAAGGGACCTCAAGGATCCATCCATCCATCTTATTTTTCTCAGTTAGTAAACACTCCACTGTTGTAATGAAGTGTAAAAACTCCCCTCTACAGGCAGATTTTCAGCATGGCGTAACAGAACGAGAAGTCTCACTAGAAGATTTCACTAGGCTAGAAAGCGAGGGCTGATGAATGCTTCAGAACATTTTAAATCTGGGCTGCTCTGGCCTCAGCAAGCTTTTTCTGATATAGCTGTTAATTAT